>NC_140484.1:106182994-106820494 GCF_964271855.1 Acomys minous
GAAAGTCACCAGGAGAAGAATTGACTATCAACATTTTAAACACCACCTAGATAACGACCATGTGCAGTCAGTCGTGTTAGTGAGCCAGCCTCTCTGTTTTTCTCATCCGTCATCATAGTCCCCCAAGTGTCTGTGTATGAAGGCCTTCCTTCCATCTTCGGTACCTAGTCCCTCCTCAAGTGTCAATTAGTCTCAGGTCAGCCATTCTTAAAAGTCAAGTGTCTTCACACTGAAGCTTACTTCTTCCCAGTTCTGCCCAGGTCATCACATCATCTCCTAACTTCCCCATATCTGTGCCCATTTCCGCTACTCTTCTTTCTATTAGGGATTTGAACCATGGCTACACAGTCTCTTGCTACCATCCATGGGATCGTGTTGTCCTTTTGTTATATTTTTACAAATTAAATTGTGCCTCCCGGTCAGTCTCCCTAAAATTCCCTCTCTGTTTAACAACTCTGCATAAGCCAGATTTCTGCTGCTGTAACACAATATCTGAGAAAATAATTTAAAGGAGGGAACATTTATTTTGATTGACAGTTACAAAGGTTCCAGTCCAGGTGTGTGGGTGGCTCTATTAATTTTAGGCCTTTAAAGAAGCATAACATCATGACATGTGGCAGAGGAAAGCTGATCACTCCCTGGCAGTCAGGAAGCAGAGAAAAAAGGGAGGAAAATTCAGCCTTTGTAAGCATGGACACACACACACACACACACACACACACACACACACACACACACACACACAGAGAGAGACACACATACACATGCCTCATCTAATAGGCCATTAAGCTATGATCTCATTGATAGAATAATCCATTAATGGGGTTAGCACCTTGATGATCCGATCACCCCATCTCTCCATAAAGTTGCCAATTAAGGAACTAAGCCTTCAACAGCTGAGTCATTGAGGACATTTGATATCCAAACCATAACAAACACCCATCATTAACCCCTCAGGAGCCTTCACTTCCCATTCCTAAATTGCTAATCTTGATAGCCAAGACCTTCATGATTTACAAAAATGCTGCCTCAGCCTACGAGCACTTAGTATCTGTCAATGGGTAATCACATTCATTTACGGATGCTGAATGATTTTTTAAACCTCCAGTCCAGCTCCTTTTGTTTACAAACAAGTCACTGTCTTAGATTTGCCAAATCACTAGCCTGTTCTAAGAATTCACCATATACCAAGCATGCTCAATTCAAGCACATGTCATTTTTCTCACGTTAGAAAGTGAAGGCTGAAGAGGTACCATGGTTGGGAAAGTACTTGTAGTGCAATGTGAGAAACAGAGACATGGAGACTGGTAGATTCTTGGAGCTTCAAGGCCAGCCTCCATTACTTATCAAGACCCAGACCAATAAAAGACCCTCTCTCAAAAACAAATAAACAAACAAACAAAAAAACCAAAGTCAGTGGCACCTGAGAAACAAGTCCCACAGTTGTCTTCTGGCCTCTACACAGATACATAAGTATATGCCTACATATATTCACACACACAAGAGAAACTATTTTTTTTCAATTTAGTTGAAACAAAGGTTGGAACTTATTCCAAGAACCCTTGAGTTTTGGAGACAGGAAGGACCTAGAAGAACTTACTCCACTGCTCTCCTGATGAGGAAGTAGCTTAACTGCAATTGTCATGGCCTTGTAGGATGGGAGTGTCAGAGCAGGACAGAATACATGCTTCTGATTCCACCATCTTTTGCCTAGTTAGGTCATGACCTTGTTCAAATAGCAGCCAAAGGTCTCACTGGCCCTAATGCTGTTCTAGCTGCCTCAGTGGCCCTTATATTATTTCTCTTCTTACCTACATTGATCAAAAGCCATCATGGGACCTCCTCTTCCTACAAATCCACTCGACTCATTCTGCACCAAACTCTGCCACCTCCTGGTTTCCATCTCCATCAACCTGCTTGCAATTACTATTTCACCGACTATTTACATTTTTTTTTCTGGTGTGGTTCTCTGCTGGAGACTTTGTTTCCATCATGACATTGTACGGGCTTTCTCAGAGAACAGCCAGTTCTTATTGAGAGCCTCCTAACATCAATTATCCCAGAAGTCTCATGAGGAGCAAGCCAGGTGCTCCATAAACCCATCTTAAATTGTGGTGGATTTCCTCAGTATTAACACATATCCTTTGGTCGTCCATAATGAATGCTTTGACCCTCTGCTGTAATGTGTTTTCAATTGTATTTATATCTGGGAACATCTCGGTATATTGAAAGATAATGTAAGTTTGGGATTCTATGCTCTGCCCTCTATGGATATCCAGAAGTCCAGAATGTTTTCTTCAGTACTCCTCCTAAAATTCTTTTAAAATATTAATGCTTTTTCACTTTAAAATATAAGTGCAGTATTTTTGTATCAATTCTAAGATGGGGGCGGGGTTCCAAATGCACTTTTCTAATTTGAGTTCATTTGGGTCAAAGCTTAAAAGAAAGCTGTGTATATGGACAGAGCCTACTAACTGTCTGCTTTTTGCTAATAGGTTGGGGTTTTTAGGTTTTGGGTTTTTTTCCCCTTCTTCTCTATTTTGCAACAAAATAACTTGAAGAAATCTTTAACATCTAGATATAACAAGTGCAACTGATCAAATTTGTGGATAAATGGATTGAGCTAGAAATGATCATAATGAGTGAGTTAACCCAGAAGCAGAAAGACTCAAATGGTATATACTCACTTATATCTGCATATTAGCCCAAGGGGCATGACCCACGAAAGCCTTCACTTACCAGGAAACTGAGACAGAGGGGAGGACATTCTAGTGGGACTCTAGATGAGAGAAGCATGGGAGAATGGCAAAGTAGAAGGATCCAGAGGGTCCTAGAAGCCTACAAGTAGAACATTATGATAGGCAGATTTGGGCTCAGGGGTCCCACTCAAACTAAGGCACCAGACAAGGACAATACAGGAGGTAAACCTTAAACCCCTACCCAGATCTAGACAATGGACAGAACACTCTCCACAGTAGAGTGGAGAGTGGGATATTACTTTCTCACATACTCTGGTGCCTCACCTTTGACCATGTCCCCTGGAGGGGGAGACCTGGTGGCACTCAGAGGAAGGACAGCAGGTTACCAAGAAGAGACTTGATACCCTATGAGCATATACAGGGGAAGGTAATCCCCCTCAGGAACAGTCATAGGGGAGAGGAATAAGGGGAAAATGGGAGGGAGGGAAGAATGGGAGGATACAAGGGATGGGATAACCATTGAGATGTAACGAGAATAAATTAATAAAGGAAAAAAATGAAAAAAAAGAAAATAGGAATAATAATTTACATAAGAGTTAGCAGATAATGTTGAATAGAGAAAAGACAAAGTCAGAGAGTAAATCCTACATTCCTCTGTGTAAGAAGTATCATTTGCTTTATTTTTCTACTTAGACAATAGCTGGTTTCCTTACTGTGTGTGTTTCTAGCTCTTCCCAAAGAGGGATTAACTACCTGCCTCGAGCTTGTATTAAGAAATTAACATAAGATATTTCATTTGACTGTGATCACAGGAAGCCCCCTCTAATTTCATTTGGCACATTACCCATCAGATTTATGGAAATTCTCCATGAACCCTGGCCCTGAAATGTAACAGTTGCATAAAACAGTATGTAAGATGTGCATGTGGTGGTCACAAGGTATATCCTTGACCTTGGCTACTGGCTGAGTCCTTGCCTGGATCTACTAGCCATCCTGGAATCCAAAAATGAAGGAGTGATGAAACAGCCATCCAAACACATGGCAAGGGCTGATTAACAGGCAGAGTTGTAAAAAGGAATTTGTAATGAGGTGAATAAAGATAGCCAGAAACTGCAACCAGCAGGGAGCCTATTTCCACAGAAGCTGAAAATAAAGTAACAATAGAAATGGTAGTCATCTAATTAAATAATAATTTTTTCCTCTTTAATGATGTCCGTGCTAGTTAATGTCATGGCTTCTTCAATCAGTGAGATTATAGTTTAAACATCACTATCAAAAGGAAAGTTGTGAAACTTTAAAGAGGCCCATGAGCAGCTAACCATGGTAATACCTTACAAATGGGAAAAAAATCTTGACAATTCAAGGTACACCATAACAAGATGAGAATTTGAAATTCTGTTGGAGGCTTCAAACCAAAGCATGTTTTCTTTTTTAACTTTGTCATCTTCTACTTCTGTGTAAATTAAACCATTCAAACCGAGAGTGGATTAAAGAATAAAGTTTTAGGGCAAAAGTAGACAAAGAAATTACAGTATAGATGGGGATAATAATTTAGTTGTAATCTGAATAAATTAATTAAAAAGTAAAACTTTCTGAAAATTCACAGGAAAAAAGAAATTACAGTACAAATTATTATGATGTTCTTTGAAATTCAGCGGTGTTGGCTGATGCAGGGCTTGTACTTATGTTTGGAATCTAAGATATATAGTCAAAAATATATTTCTTTGAGGCTGGAAGTTCCATAGTTCAGAGAACAAAGCCAATCTTCCTGGTTCAGAGGCCTCCTCTGCTTGTGTCCTTAGAAGTACTGTTTAACCTTGCTAGACCTTCATTTCCTCATAGACCTACCTGTGCTCTCAGAGTGTGCATGAAGACTAAAACTAAAGAATTTATTAAACAGTGCTAGGCCTGGAATATAGTTAGTGCTGAGTATATTATTGGATTCCTCCTCCCTTCTCTTCCTCCTTCTCCTTCTTCTCCTTCCTATATTCACCTTGGTTTTATTACCTTGATTCACTTCCAGTGTAGACCTGGAAAATACAGCCAATACACCTATGATTTCATATTTTCCTTCCCTGCTAACTGTTGGTGCTGTTGCTTTGAGACAAGGTCTAGGCTGCTCTCCAATTCACCTGTTAGTCATCAGTGCGCTGGAACTACTGATGTTCTTACTAATGCCTTCTAAGGGCTGCTGGGGCTACAAGCATGCACTTCTATGCTTGGCTTTGCTCGTTTATTTTTAAATAATTTATCAGAGGCTTCTAGAACCATTGCTAGTTAATATTAGAAAAACAACTTCCTCATAACTAATGTAGAAACTATTACTCAAAAAAAGTAAAAGCTTTTTTAAAAATATATTTTATTAATTTATTCATAATTACATCTCAATTGTTGTCCCATCCCTTGTGTTTTCCCATTCCTCCCTCCCTCCCATTTTCCCCTTATTCCTCTCCCCTATGACTGTGACTGAGGGGGACCTGTTCCCCCTGTATATGCTCCTCTTGGTAGCCTGCTATCCTTCCTCAGAGTGCCACCAGGCCTCCCCATCCAGGAGACAAGAAAAGCTTTTTTTTTTTTTAATTAAAAAGTTTGTCCAAATAGCAACTGTTCCAGTTAACCATTTTCTAAAGTAGAAGAACACACTAGTCACACCTGAATATTAGATCAAGTCTGCCTCAGTAGCCCCTACCAGTTATTACTCTGAAATTCTGAGGATCTCCTAAGATACTCAAAGTGCCTGTTTGGGGTATAGGGAGATGGCTCAATTTGCTTCCTGAGCTTGAGGATCTAAGCTCAGATCCCCGAAGCCTCATAGACATCGAGGCATCGTGGCTTAAGCTTGTGATCCTAACAACGGCAAGAACCCAGATGAAGACAGGTTAATCCCTGGGGATGCTGGCCAATTAGTCCAGCCTACAGGACAAAGTTTCTGCAAAATCAAAGACACTGTCTCAAACAAAAAGGTGAATGGGACCTGCAAGTTCTACATCGTAATTAAAAGGCAGCCAGAAGGAAAGTATCTTCCACACTGGGTGGAGCCTGAGCACAGGGAGCCTCAAGGCACACCTACACAGTGCCATACTTCCTCCAAAAAGGCCACACTTCCTCCTTAATAAGGCCACAGCTCCTAATAATGCTGCTCCCTATGGCCAAGCATTCAAACACACGAGAAGTACACCGTTTATAAGAACAAACAGGCTTTTCCTTTAGTAGAAAGAAAGTCACTGTACAAGTGAAATATTAAGAACAGGGAAAGCCAGTGGGGTCCTCTTAGAACACAGAAAGAAGCCGTACATTCCCTGTTGCTTTTACAATAGCCTATTCTCTTACTCAAAACCCTTAAGATATCAGGCAGTGGTGTCTCAGTCCTTCAATCCCAACACTCAGGAAACAAAGACAGGCAGATCTCTGTGACTCTGAGGCAATTCTGGTCTACAAAGAGAGTTTCCAACACAGCAATGGGTACACAGAGAGACCCTGTCTCAAAAAAAGTTTTTAAAAAATTCTTAAAGTAGGATACCAAAGCCAGTAGACTCACTGGGCAATCTTGCTGTAAAGTTGGTAGCTGTGGAAAACCAATATCTCAAGCAGAACTAAAAAAGATGATTGGGGTACCTAGTATTATAATTATTTAGTGGAGCTAAAAAATGAAAGAAATGTAACAAAGGCATTTATTTTTTTTTCTCAGTTCATATAATTTATTGCAGTTAGCACACAGTTTAAAAATTCACCAACACACCAATAGTACAAAACTAAACAGCATTATAAGTTATTCCCCCTCAGGAAATAAAACATACTATGATTGTCAAAGCTAGATGTCAGTCTAAGATTTAGAACAAAGGAAGAATGTGAAACTAAGAAAGAGAAAAAGCAATCACTCACAATGACCACACAAAAAATCCAAAAAGCCCGTTCTTTCACAGACATTGATTGTCTTCTCTAAATTAATAAAGATTATTTAACATAAACTATATTTTAAAAAACTAGAACATTTATGATGAGTCAATTTTATACGCACTTTGGCCTTCTGAGGTAATCGTGTTTGTGCAGGTTAAAATTTTACCACTAATATAATTTAATTGTATCATTTAAGCAGGACTATAATGATATGGAAAACACTTGATAAATTATGTTATGATTGATTTGGATATTTTAGGAAACATATGCTGAGCCAAGCCCAGCATTCATTATACAAAGTAAAAATGATGAAACCATTATTCTACAGTGTTTTCTTTTATATTTCTTAAATATTGTGTACCTTATAATGTTATAAAGGAAATTGTGTCTTTAAAAAAATCTGCAGTCCCCAGTAACATTCATAGAAACTTCCAGCACTCTGAGAGCTAGCCAGGAGAGATAAAGCTACTACTAGGTTGATGTCTCTGTTTTATGTGTCAAGTATGTGCTATCTCCAGCAAGAGACTTATCTGAAAATTATAGAAAATAAGCAAGAGCAACAACAAAACTTGTAATGTTTGGGGTGGGAGTGGGCCCATAGCCTTGAAATCAGGAGTGGTGATAACTCCAGCAGTGTTTTTCTGGTTTGGGACTGTTTGGGCTATCTTGACTCTTCCGTGGTTCCCTATGAATTTCAAATTTTTTTCAAATTCTGTAAAAATTGCAGATATATTTTTTTAATTATTTTCTAATTCTGTATATATGGAGACCACAAATGAATACAGATGTCATGGAGGCCAGAGGTACCAGATCCCCTGGAGCTCGACTTACAGGAGTTGTGAGCAACACCAAACACCATGTAGGTGATAGGAGCCCAGGAGGAGCTCTGAAAGAGCAGTGTGTGCTCCTCGCCACTAAGCAATCTCTGGGTTTTGTTGGAGAAGCTGTAGATTGCTTTTGGCAGTATGGCAACTTTTACACTTTTGATCCCATCTATCAGTGTGTGAGATTTTTTTTTTCTCATCTTTGGTATCTTTTTCAATTTCTTTCTTCAGAGACTTAAAGTTTTTGCCATATAGTTCTTTCACTTATTTAGTCCAACAAAGGTTTGGGCCTTGGTTTTGTTGGTTTGGGTTTTGCTTTGTTTGGAGTTGACTAGGGAGTTTTGGAGGATGGAAGGAGGGAAGGAGAGAAAGAGAGAGGGAGGGAGGGAAGCAGGGATGGAAGGCAGGAGACCACAGGAAAGACAGAGATACACGAAAGTGCCTTTAACCATCTTAACCTGAATGCCCTCTAAGGAAGAAGGGGCCAGATGCCCATCTTGAATCACATACTTTCTTCTCCTAAAGCTACTCACTGGAGGCTTTATAAACGCAACTAAAAAGCATTGATGAGTGTAGGCAACTTTTTTGGCTATTTTATTTAGGCTCTTGTATCTATAACCCTTCTCCACCTTAACCCCTTAACACTAGGTAGGAGAAAAAGAAAATTAGAGAGGAAAGAGGCCATAAACCTCTTTATGTGCCAATTAGGGACATCATCAAGTTCCTTGGGCAGGGCTCATGTCCGTAATCAGCAGGAAGCAGTCTAAAGAAGGAAATTGTAATCACTTGCTGTGGAGCAGCCTTTTATATCATCACACCCAGGGTAAAAAAAAAATATTCATATAACATAACTGAAATTTTGTAAGATACCAAAATTCTCATTATAGATAAGATCATGCCCTAAAAGTTAAGAATTTTCCAACAGAAAAGTTAAGAATTGTCATTCAATCCATATATATATATATATATATATATATATATATATATATATATATATATGGAAAGTTCTTTTATGGAACAGACAGCTAAGCAGCCCAGTTTATTTTGGACAACATGGTATGAAATGGAGCTCGAGCCTGGGTAAAGAGGACTGATGCTGGACATCTGGGGATGGTGAGCCTGCAAAAAAAAAAAAAAAAAAAAAAGGCTAACACCAGATATCCAAGGCTCCCAAAGGCCATTTTTGTGTAGCTATTCATGTAAATGTTCTACTTTTATGTAAATATGGCCTTGAAGTAATAGTGCAGTGATTTTACTTCACCTTTTGCCTTTTCCAGACAACCTGAATAGGCCTGTGCACGCCCAGCTGCAGTGTACGTGCTAGCCTACATGCATACCTATGCCCAGCTGTGTGTGGCCAGCATGTGCTGGTGAGCATCTGTATGCCTGGTGCTGTGTACCTGCCTGGTAGCCTACGTGCCATCGAATAAAGTATGCCTCTTCTACCCATGATTCTTCTCATTCTCTTCAACTTCCCAGCATCCTGTGAGTCTCCGCCACTCCTGACTTAGGTGTTGGGACTGCATAAAACCACTTTTGAGATCAATACTAGTTTTGATAACATGGAGTTAGCGGTTTGAATAATGGTACTTTTAGAATAGTGTTTGGAAGCTACATATGGCACAGTATACCTACACACAGCCTGGGAGACTTTGGCAAGACTCTGTCTCAAAAGTTAAAAAATATATGTGTTTGAGAAGATATGTATCAGTATTTGTTTGAAAACAAGGTAAGCCAGAGGGTGGGCGTTACTTTCTGGTACAAGAGAGGAGTTGGTGGCCACAACCTGGGGTCTCAGATGCAGAGTACTGAGTCACAGCCAGTACAGTGTAGCTGGCTGACCACCGCCACTGCAGGATTTACAGGCCTCTGTGCTTCACAAGCCGTGAAGCATGTGACATCCCTAGTAAAACAAGTTTCTTTCTTCAATGGTGACTGTGACAGAGGTGGTTTTGAAACCCAAACAGCACAATGGGAAGGAGCTTGAGAAGTGTGTCCATCCTTTTGCCGGTAAAGGAAAGAGGAGGAGAGAGAGTCAACAACAAGTAAGATCACCCCAACGAGGGTATCCTCACAGAAACCAAAACCAACGAACTAAAGACTTACTAGGTCAAGCTCAAAAGTGAAGTAAATGTATAATGCATATTAAATTCATACACACACACACACACACACACACACATATATATATATATATATATATATATATATATATGAATACCAGTGTTTGTAATAAATGTTTCAATACTACAAATTAAGAAAAACAGTTTAGCGTGAGATAGATTCTGGTATGTTTCTTGAGTCTTTTGAGATTTATCTCTTTCTTAAAACTATAATCTAATATGCATTTTAATATGTTGCATGGCTTCTGTGTTCATACTTATAAGCCATTTAAAATGGTGTCTTACCTTCAGCAAAGTTGCTAGATACAAAATCAACTCAAAAAATTCAGTAGCCTTCCTGTATACAATGATAAATGGGCAGAAAAAGAAATTAGAGAAACTACTCCCTTCACAATACACACATGCACACACACAAATAAAGTATTTTAGTGTAACTCTAACCAAACAAATGAAAGATCCATATGAAAAAAAAAAACTTCAAGTCTCTGAAGAAGGAAATTGAAGAATATAACAGAAGATTGAAAGATCTCCCACGTCCGTGGAGTGGGAGAATCAACATAATAAAAATGGCCACCTTACTAAAAGCAATCCATAGATTCAATGCAATCCCTATAAAAATACCTACACAATTTTTACAGATCTAGAAAGATCAATTCTCAAATTCATGTGGAGAAACAAACAAACAAACAAACAAACAAAAAACAGAATAGCTAAGACAACCCTGTACAATAAAAGACTGTCTGGTGGAATATCCTGTGATCTCAAGTTGTACTATAGCGAAACAGTAATTAAAAAACAAAAACAAAAAAACAACCCGGCATGGTACTGGCTTAGAAATACGCTGGTCAATCAATGGAATTAAATTGAAGTCCCAGAAATAAATCCACACACGTATGGACACTTGATTTTTGACAAAGAAGCCGAACTCATCCAATGAAAAAAATGGTGCTGGTCTAACTGGATGTCTACACATAGAAAAAGGCAACTATGTCCATATTTATCACCCTGTACATAACTAAAGTGCAAGTGGATTAAAGATCTCAAAACAAAACCAGACACAATAAATCTCTTAAAAGAAAAAGCAGAGAAGAGCCTTGAACTCATTGGCACAGGAGACAACTTCCTGAAGAGAACACCAACAGCCTAGGCTCTAAGGTCAGAAATTAATAAATGGAACCTCATGAAACTGAAAAGCTTCTGTAGGCAAAGGACACTGACAACGGAACAAAGAGACAGCCTACAGATTGGGAAAAGATCTTCACCAACCCTACATCTAACAAAGGGCTAATATCCAAATATATAAAGAACTCAAGAAATTAAACACCACCAAACCAAATAATCCAATTAAAAAGTGGGGTACAGAGCTAAACAGAGAATTCTCAACAGAGGAATATCAAATGGCCAAGAAACACCTAAAGAAATGTTTGATGTCCTTAGTCATGAGAGAAATGCAAATCAAAACAACTCTTAGATTCCATCTTACACCTATCAGAATGGCTAAGATCAAAAACTCAAGTGACAGCACATGTTGGCAAGGATGTGGAGAAAGGACAAAACTCCTCCATCACTGGTGGGCGTGCAGACTTAAACAATCACTTTGGAACTCAATCTTGGGGCTAGTGCTACCTCAAGACCCAGCTATACCACTTCTGGGCATATATCCAAAAGACGCTCCAACATACAACAAGGACATTTGCCCAGCTATGTTCATAACAGCTTTATTTGTAATAGCCAGAATCCGGAAACAACCTAGATGTCCCTCAACCGAAGAATGGATAAAGTATCTGTGGTACATACACACAATGAAATACTACTCAGTTATTAAAACAAGGAAATCTTGAAATTTTCAGGCAAATGGATGGAAATAGAAATGATCATCCTGAGTGAGTGAGATAACCCAGACCCAGAAATACATGCATGGTATATGTTCACTTATAAGTAGACATTAGGCCAAAAGAGATCTCCTCTGAGAGACTCCACCCAGTGGGGCATCTGGAAAGTTACTGGGACTGGACTCGTAGCTGGACTCAGGGCAGAGTGTTGAGAGTAGTCAGGAAGAGACGGGGGGCAGGGATGGAAGGTTCAGAAGCGAGCAGGACCTCCACTGGAAGACCATCAAGGTCTGCAGATCCGGAGCGTAGGGCTGGGGCAGGGGCGGGGCCCCCCTCACACAAACTGATGCACCAACCAAGATCTATACATGGAGAGAACCAAGACCCCCCTGAAGCCAATGGACAGCTGATTCTCCACGTGGGTGAGAGGGGACTTGTGATGAACCTCTGACAAACACTCTGGTGCCCACGATTTGGTCTCTGTCCCTTGGCAAGATGGACTTTCGGGCACACAAAGGAGGGGAACGCAGCCTCTCCTGAAGAGACATAATAGGCTGTGGCCAGACAGTGGGGTAAGAGGCCCCCTCCCATCAGAGTTGTAGGGGAGGGGAGCAGGGCAGAAGGGGGAGAGAGGGTGGGAACGAGAAGATAAGAGAGGGCAGATGACAATCGGGATGTACGGACTCTCACATGAACTCTGGTGCCCCTTTTCTGACCATGTCCCCAGGATGGGGAGGCCTGGTGGCACTCAGAGGAAGGATAGCAAGTTACCAAGAAGAGACTCGATATTCTAAGAGCATATATAGGGAGTGGAAGTCTCCCTCAATCACAGACATAGGGGAGGGGAGAAGGGAGGAAGTGAGAGGGAGGGAAGAATGGGAGGAAACAGGGGAAGGGCTAACAATCAAGATGTAATATGAATAAATTAATAAAAATGGTAAAAAAAAACAAGCGGGATGTAATGTGAATAAATTATAATTAATTAAAAAAGAAAAAAGTAAAAATAAAGTAAAATGGTGTCTTAAAGACTGAACATGTAGGTTCTTTCCTGAAGGATCTATCATGATAGTAAATGTATTTTTCTCCAATAAGATGCAAATGACAATGATATTAGCTTTTGTCAAGATATTTAACAAGCATGCACTATGCCTACCCACTTACCCTGACATTAATTGTTATCTTTTTATATAACCATTAGACATAGATTCTATGTTATAAGTGCCAATACCTCAAACCCTCTTCTTTACAGGATTTATGTTTACATAATTCAAGTGATTGTATTTTTGTTTGTTTTTAAAAATTGAAAATTGGATGTGTGGTTTAACGTAACAATGTCCACTTGTAGATTGTGCCAAAGCCTTGCTTCTGCACTGAGTATAGATTTGTTTTTATTCTAGGTGTCCAAGGAGAGTGGTGAGCTGGTTCAGGGAGACAGTTTGGAGTTAGACTGTAGAGCCAGGACTGAGTTATCATAAGCCACATTACGTAAACTCTGACTATCCTCTTGTGTGTAGGATGATACCATGGCCTTTCTCTCAGGTCAAATTACAGAGAAATGAAATGATGGGTGTAAGATTCAAGGCACAACCTCTTTTCAAACTTCTGATCTTAATGCTTTCATTAAAAGTGGGAATTCTGTCCATTGTCTACATCTGGGTAGGGGTTTAAGGTTTACCGCCTGTATTGTCCTTGGCTGGTGCCTTAGTTTGAGCGGGACCCCTGGGCCCAAATCTGCCTATCATAATGTTCTACTTGTAGGCTTCTAGGACCCTCTGAATCCTTCTACTTTGCCATTCTCCCATGCTTCTCTCATCTAGAGTCCCACTAGAATGTCCTCCCCTCTGTCTCGGTTTCCTGGTAAGTGAAGGCTTTCATGGGACATGCCCCTTGGGCTAATATGCAGATATAAGTGAGTATATACCATTTGAGTCTTTCTGCTTCTGGGTTAACTCACTCATTATGATCATTTCTAGCTCAATCCATTTATCCACAAATTTCGGGAATTCCCTGTTTTTAATAGCTGAATAGTATTCCATAGTGTATATGTACCACAGTTTCTTTATCCATTCTTCTATTGAGGGACACTTAGGCTGTTTCCATGTTCTGGCTATTATGAATAAGGCTGCTATGAACATGGTTGAGCAAATTTTCTTGTTGTGTGCTGGAGCATCTTCTGGGTATATTCCAAGGAGTGGAATAGCTGGGTCTTGAGAAAGCCCTATTCCCATTTTTCTGAGATAGCACCAGATAGATTTCCAAAGTGACTGTACTAGTTTGCATTCCCACCAGCAATGAAGGAGTGTTCCTCTCTCCCCACATCCTCGCCAGCATGTGGTGTCGCTTGAATTTTTGATCTTAGCCATTCTGATGGGTGTAAGATGGAATCTCAGAGTTGTTTTGATTTGCATTTCCCTGATGATTAAGGAGGTTGAGCATTTCTTTAAGTGTTTCTCAGCCATTTGATATTCCTCTGTTGAGAATTCTCAGATCTAGACAATGGACAGAACACTCTCCACAGTAGAGTGGAGAGTGGGATATTACTTTCTCACATACTCTGGTGCCTCACCTTTGACCATGTCCCCTGGAGGGGGAGACCTGGTGGCACTCAGAGGAAGGACAGCAGGTTACCAAGAAGAGACTTGATACCCTATGAACATATACAGGGGGAGGTAATCCCCCTCAGGAACAGTCATAGGGGAGGGGAATAAGGGGAAAATGGGAGGGAGGGAAGAATGGGAGGATACAAGGGATGGGATGGGATAACCATTGAGATGTAACAAGAATAAATTAATAAAGTAAAAAAAAAGAAAGAAAGAAAAAAAGAATAAATTGCTCTCAGCCTGAGGTTTAAAAAAAAAAGTGGGAATTCTGGGTAATGATTTAATATTTAAATCCAAATTAATGTTGTCGCTTATCAACATACAACTCAGAAAATGGTCTGTTTACACTTGATGCCATCAGACAATCTTGTCATCTCTGCACTCTGGAGGCCAAGGCAGGGGGTTTGTATGTTCAAGGGCAGATTGAACTACATGGTAAGACGCTCAGACAGAATGTAGTCTTGTAAGGAATTGCAGGCCTCTTCTCTGGAGTAGACCCCTTCTCCTGCTTTCAGCAATCCAGGGTTGCATGAGGATCTTTTTCTAAGTTTGAATCCCTCCAAGCTGTCTTCTTTGCATGTTTGTGTGTCCATGCATGTTACCATTATTCAAGTTTTGTTTAGACACCCATATTTGACAACAATTAAAGAAAAAGACACCATAAATTTAAAAGAATACAAGGGGAGGTGTTGAAGGAGGAAAAGGAATTGGGAGTATGATGTAATTATTTTAAATAGCAAAGCATGAAAATTATTAAGTGTAATATTTTTTGTATTAGACGATGTTTGGTTAGCTTTCTTTTGTTTTTATGTTCTCTACTGTTGTCACTTTGCCTTTTTGTACATTTCCTTGACTTTAGAACAAACAGCACATGTTAAACTAACAGTCATTGATCTTTCCTGTTTTTTTGCTTATGCAGGATGTGGTGACCCTTTTCTCACAACATTCTATATTTTATCTCTTCTGTATACTTAGCTGAATTTTTATGATCATATTAAAAGTTTACAATTTCGCAAAAAAAAAAAAGATTCAAGGAACAAGGCAGGCCTCTCTCTGTGTAAGTGGACCATTTTTTTGTGATGTTCATCTATGTGAACATGACCAGAGATATGTTAGTGCTATAATTAACTCAACAACTGTGTTTATGCTTCATAGAAGTACAACTTCTGGTGAGAGTCACTCTAATGCATTGGGCACATGTGTGAAACTGTCAAAGAACAAATTTAATTAAAAAAATCTTAATTCTTAAAAAATATATCCAAAACTTTAAAAAAAATGGTTTCTGAAATTGTATTAATACATGAAACATTTCATTAAATATATACTAGGTGATAGGAACTTTTAATCGATTAAGAATATTTGTGTGTTTATAATGCTTTATGGTTTGATTAATGGAAATAGATTAGAAAGCGACGTTTCCTAGTACTGAGGGTGCATTGGATTGTACAACTAGAGAGGGAGGAAATGACACAGGACGTGGTCTAAACAAAACTCAGCAGCTACTAATGAGGCTTGTTAGGGATGCTAATCTATGTAAATGTTATTAATTGAGAACATCTATCTTTTATCTGCAACTGTTTAATAATCAGGCAATTAAAAAACAATGACATTCCCAGTGGTTGCTCTTCCTGGGCTGCTTTTTTTTTTTTTAAAGTGATCAAAGACTTTAAAATAAGAAGAAAGAAAGTCCCTTATCAAGAGGTGGGCCTTGCCTTGGGCTACTCGGCCTCATTAAAAGGCAGAAAAGCTCTGTTGATCACCAATTAACCTGATTTGTAGGAACTCTGATACAAACCTTGAATGAGAGTTTTCTTAAGATAGTATAAGGCACAGTTTGTTGACAAAAATAAAGGCAACTCATTGAAAAAAAAAAACCTGAAAGATGATGATAAGAGGATCCTCTGGAATTCAAAAGTCCTTCTTGAGAGAGTCCTGTGGTTTGGGTTAGAACTGTCATGGAAGGGGCGGTCTTACCTTTGCCAAGTCGAACCAGCCGAAGTGCAGAAGTAAGAGTAAGCAATCATGGGGGATAATTGTCAGTGACGCTATTCACACCTACAAGCACTTTGCAACGCCTCCTTCTCATCGATCTTCCCAATAATCCCACCATTTACATAGCATCACTGAGATGGGTGGGTGGATGGGTGAATCGGTAGGGGAGAGGGGAGGAGGGAGGAGGAGGGGGGAGCGAGGAAGGGAAGGAGAGGAGGAGAAAAATATGAAAATGTGCGTCTATGTCTCTTATTCAAAAAATGAACAACATGGCAAATACACTTCCGAAGCACTGGTTCTTCTCTTTTCCTTTCTCCTGTTCTTCAGCATCCACGAGAACACAGTGATTGACTGTAGATTTCCCAGCTGGGTGATGAAAATGCCAATACAGATTCACAGCAGAAGTGTTAGTTCCCACAAGGACACTGGGTAAATCAGTCAAATCAAAAGACAATGTTGGAAGAGGAAACTCAAATGTGCAAAGCTTTGGTGGAGACGTGGGTACGTTGTTTCAGTAAACAATCTAGAACATGGCTGCCTTTTCTTTCTTGTGTCCCCTCCAATGAGAACATCTCCATCCCATGCATGGTCCTAAATAGCCCAACTCAGGCCAGAGAACCAAAGAACATAGTGGTGCCCGACACTCCTAATAGTGCTAAGCTGGCATCATTGTGTCCCACTGGGTAACACAGAAACACTTTATTAGGACATAGCAATTATTGTATTTGCCATATCAAATGTTCTATATATGTAAACAAAATACAGATATTTGTATTTACCTTGCAATAATTCTTATTGCTATGTAGTTGTGAGTGGTTGTTTTGAGTCAGTACGAACTTGAATGTATTGCCGTTTCCAAATATCAGTGATTCAATATAAACCCTCATGAGACAGAGAGGGGTAGAAAACTCAATGGAGAGGGCTGTTTCGTCTCTTTCATTTGACGGTCAAGGATAGACTCTCAGGGCTGTAAGAAAGAAAGCTATCTAGATAGAAAACAAGCTGGGCTGGAGTCACATCACCTTCCACTGTATTTCTATAATTTGATGAGTGATTGAAAGTGAAGGATATTTATGCATAAAATTCATTGCCTTCACTCTCAGTGACGATGCAAGTCAGGAAGCTGGGGTAGGTGCAGAATTTGTGTGAGACAGGGTGGGTGGGGACTCGGGAGCTGGAGGTGGGGAGGTGGGAGTGGGTTTGGAGGCGACACCTTATCTTTTGATCAGGGACGTAGTTTACCAGAGCAGCTGGGTCCTGAATGTCAGATGAAATTTAGAATAGGTTTCCAACTCCGAAGGCAGTCCCTCTCAGACTGTACTTCACCTGAAAAGCTGCTCAGAATTGGACAGATTTTAATAAGTCTGCTCCGAATAGCCTGGATTTTAACAGGCAACTCCTTCCATGCACACACTCAGAAGAGAGACAAAGGGCCAGAGAGAGTGTATGTACTTACTACATGTAGGCGTCTCAATGTAAAATTAGAAGAGAGGGGTTAAAAGAATTGTTTTCCCCTATCCAGAACGCATGTTTTTTGAACATTTAGTAGTTATAATGGAAAGTATCTGGGAACTCTGGAAGTTCCAAGAGATAGAAAATTATTTTTTTTTCTTTTATTTTTATCTAGGGACAATTGGAAAGTGAACTCCAAACAGGGGACTTGGTGACCCATTATAAATTGTATTTGGTAGCTAGAAGGATCCATCTCAGGAGATCTGACTTTGTGGAAAATAAGTTTGACTCTTGAATTCCTTCTTGACATATTTGGCAAAAAGAAATTAATCACATTAGCCCCCACAACCAGTGTATTGGAATCGATTTCCATTTTAAGTACTTACCTAGTAATACTAAGGAAACATATGGAAGAAAAAAGAGAAGACAATTGATTTATTGATTAATGATTTGGGAAAGCCACTAAGTGACCTGGATTGTGTGCAAGGAATACAAATGACATCCTTGGTTGTTTTTAAATACTCTTCCTCTTCAGGCATCTTAATGTGGTTTGTGTGAAAACTGTTCCTCCCCACCTGCCTGGAGACTTCACCTTTATCAGGTAGCAAGCGCTGGTTCTATAGCAATGTGTAGCATGACGTAACTGAGGCTTGTTGGGGTTTTAAACACTCAGTTGATGGGAGGCTGGAGTCAGGTGGGCATAATCAAGAACGTGTTATCTGATAGGTGAAAGCTAGCCGGGCTCTGAAGAGGGAGGGTGAAGAGGGAGGGCGGGTGTGACTAGGGTTGCTTGGTGAAGATGATTCTGACAGCCACAAAGGAAGCAGAAAGGGGAGAGATTAAAAGTGACATAAAAAGGGATTGCCTGACTAAAGGTCTTGAAACCAATAGGTAACAATTTGAATATGACCCAGAAGCTAATGGGAAGTCATTTGAGGGTCTTGAGAAAAGGGAGAATGGAAACAGCAGGCATGAAAGATTATCTGAGCTGCAGAAGATTGGGCCAATTGGAGAGATGAGAGGCCAAGGACTGAGGAAGACTGGCAGGGAACCCCAGATCATAGGGCTGGCCTACAGGAGACAGGACTTGATGATTGCAGTGAGGAAGCCAAGCCAGACAGGTTAAGTGGCTTGTCTGGGCCCTACTTCTAATAGCTTTGCTTGCTTATTGTGATCCTTTATGTACTTATGGAAGACCTGACTTCACCAATGTGTAATTTGCTTATTGTGTACAGCCACTGCAACAACGGCCAAAATGGCTAATCAAAGAAACTATAAACCAGAATTCAATCAAATCAGAATTTCTGAAAGTTGAGAGCAGGCTTCAATAGTTTATTTTTGTTGCTGGTGTTGTTGTTTTGAGTTGCTAGTGGGCAGCTGAAGTCACAAAGTACTTTCCCTGCTGAAGCAAAGAGAACAGAAGCTCTCTCTTGTCCCAGGGATGCTGAGCATCCCTGGGCAATGAAGAGCGTTCCCAGCCACTTCAGGCCAACCAGGCACACTGTGCAGTTCCCCTTTTCTGCCAGAGAAAACTGTTTCTTGTAAGGAAACTTGTAGCTAGTAAGTCCAAGTTGGTGAATGAGACACTGCCTTTACATACTGGTTTTAGGAACAGGTTGTTAATGTCAGCAACCTTTTAAAACTCTGCATAAATACTTTGTAACCTTGGTGATTGAGAAGAAGGTACGCTCCACCAATGCTGCTTCTGAAACACTGCAGCATTCTAGATGTATATGAGATGTTTGAGCAAACCTCTGGCAGATGCTGAATTGCCAAGAACTCAGGAAATAACTCTTCAATAAGAACCTAGAGTAAAGAGTGCTTGCAATCTTATTTAAGCAGAGAAGCATATGCTTTAATCAGAAGGCACGAATAAGCAGAGGTTATTCATCTGTGAGAATGAGTTTTAAGAGAGAATTGAAGAGCTTCCCCTTAAATTCAAGGGGAACCCCCTACCCGGGTTTCAGCAAACAACAACAAAGGCTTTTGTTTGGAGAAATGGAATATCTTTTTTTGAAATTGAGTCCCATTCTTTTCTGTGCTGATACCTGATTGAGAATGAAAGTTGTGCCATCTTCAATTGTAGAAGCCCAGCCAGGGCTGCCACCTGCAGGGGTGTCATTTTGAAGTTTGTGTCCCCTACACAGCCCCTACCTGCTTCCGGCCTGTACTTCCCCCATCCAATGTTAGGATTAGATCTGCAACATAAATACAGGGAGGAAAGGAAAGAAAGCAGAGACAAGAAGATTTGGTTGTCGTGTGGAAGAAAGAATGGACAATGAGGAAGGGTTTATGGTTGAAAACTACCAACGCGCATCTAAGTCCAAATGGAAAATGATTCTAATAAAGGCAGCAATCCGAACCCTTTGCTTTGCATGTCTCACACTAAACATCTGGTCACGTGGGACATCTAGGAGATTGTATGAATTCTTAATCTTTACTATGAGTATCAAGCATCTTTACTCATGGAAAATATGACAACAAAATACCGAAGAAGGGCAAAGACGCTGACATCATTATCAGCATCTTATTGAGCCTACTGAGAAGGCAAGAAAGTTCTAAGTCGGATCTCTCCAGTTTAGTCTGGATCAACAGCAAATATGCCATAAAGAACCCTGAACAATGTGCAGCAGTAATTATGACCACGGGAAAGGACAAGAATTGAAACTACAGCAGCAAACTGGAGAACACGGCTCCCAATTTGGTGGGATTGCTGGAGCTGTACAATGACATCTTAATTCTATGATTGATGAGGGTTTCCAAAGAAAGCTTGGAGGCTGTGGTGGCTCCAAGGGCATGCATGTGATGGAAAGGATAAAAACAGCTTCTCCAGAGGAAAAACACCCGAAGATGAAGCCTCTGAGCATCTCATGGCAGAAGAAATCAATAACATCCCGGTTTTTGTCTACATTTTGGTTTAATAAAATATGATAACATCTGGGATTAAAGATCACACACACAATTATGACAACATCAAAGGTATTCTAGAGCATCTGTTCAGCCTGAGAAGCATACCAGCCAGAGCCTAAGTGGATACGTCATCACACGCTTTCTGTGAGAACACAGAGCCCTGAGAACAGGGCTTGCTGAGCACCTTGGCCTTTGCCATTCACACAAAGCAGTTTCCCTCACCATCCTCAGCTCCCACCCTTTCCCCCCCCCCCAACCCCCACTGCTTCCTGAGCTCAAAAATTTTAAAGAATATATAAGGGCAAGTCCATAACAGTTGTTCTAAACTGCCCAAGCAAATAAAATGGTCCATACATGATCAGTCTTTTCATCTTTCACTGTAGAGCCTTCTACCCCCTTCCCCCCATGCCCCCACCGTCCACGCGACTCCCCCAAGGGTAGATCATTTCCAAGCAGACTACATGGTGAAACTGATCAATTTTTTTTTTACCTATTCCTTTGCAAAATAAAAATAAATAAAAGAAGAAGTGAGGTGGGGGTTGGGAATGAGAGCTTTGTTGTCAAATTTCATACAGAACTCTACGGAACAAAAGAAGAAAATGAGACATGCAATTACCTCAGATTTAAGGACTCAGTGTAAATCGCTTAAATCCCCTGGACTTTGTGCCACTGTCATATTTTATTTTCTCTTCAACAGGTGTACAAATTATCTGGGCTGGAATGGAAAACAGCATTCGGGCCCTCTGGCCTAAACATGAACATAATATTTAGCAGCTTAGTTGCTGCTAACTGTCTGGTACTTTCTTTCAGGGAAAAAAAAAGAATACAGAGCTGGGAAAATGGCTCAGTCAGTAAACTGCTTGCTTATAATCATGAGGATCTGACCTCTTATCCCCATCACCCACAGAAAAGTCTAAGCACAGTGTAGTGGAAGTTTTGGTTTCTTTAAAAAAAAACCCAAAACTCAGTTATGTTATGTAAATATATTTTTGTTTTAATCCCAAGTACGGGATTTGGGTCTGCTTTATCCACAGCTGATAATTGTCTTGTGCTTCTCAGAGAGGGGAATGGTCTTTGCCAGCGAAGATCAATTCGGAGGACTCTGAGAGCATATAAATATCAGAGCCCAGAGAGAATAGGATGCTAGTAGAAAACGAAAAGGATGCTTAGAGGAGACAGTCTGGGGATGCTCCAAGAGAGGGCAGGATGGGAAACGCTTGGAAGAAGGCTGTGAGAGATGCTTTGAGGAGGACTTTTCAAGGAGAAGAGGGTCCGAGAAGGAAGAAGGCTACTGCTGCACTTGCTTTTGCTGTGTAGCAGGACGGCTGGGTGTCCTGAGGACAGAGACTGGCCTTGCCCCAAAGAACTGAATGACGCTAACGAGCTGAAAGGAGTGAAGAGAACTCTGCCCCCTCTCCCCACTAACCTTCTTTCTCTCCTACCTGGTGTTGGGGGAGGGGGCTGGAAGGTACTAGGAAGGATGGGGGTGGAGAAAGGAGGTAGAGGCATAAGGAACCCTGAGTAAAATAGTTTAAAAAGGGTGCGACAGCACAGAAGTACATGTCTGTAATCTTAGACCCATGAAAGAGAGATAGTTTATGACCAGACAGTTTAACAAAATAGACAAGTTCCAGGCTCACTGATAGACCACCCCATCTCACAAGATGATGATGATGATGATGATGATGATGATGATGATGACGACGATGACGACGACTACGATGATGATGGGAGTGACTAAGGAAGATATCTGACATTGACTTCTGGTCTCTACAGACTCACACACATGCACCAGAGTGTACACACACATGCGCGCACATGTGCACACACACACACACACACACACACACACACACACACACACACACACACAGCACAGAAAAGGAATTCATTTGGTCCAGGGTGGTTTTTGATCAACAATAAAGTCTGAGTTAGTGAAACCCACAGACATCTCTGAGCCACTACAGCTGAACTTCAGTCATCTTTTCTGCTCTTCTAATTTACTTAAACATAGGTTAACTAATACTCACTATTGAAACAGTGGAAAATTGAGTATTAGGGACAGCCCTCATATCAAAAAATGCCAAGAGTGACTCTGAGGTGCAGGCACCATTAATTCTCCATGCTCTTTGACTGTCCTGAGTTCCATCTGGAGAAGTTTCCTCCTTTCATATGGGCCTACTGTCATTGTTGTCCGCCCCTTGACCTTTAATCCCAGCACTCAGGAGGCAGTGGCAGGTGGCTTTCTATGAGTTTGAGACCAGCCACAGCAACATAGCAAGTTCCAAGCCAGCCATTACTAGACTATATAGTGAGTCTCTCTCTCTCTCTCTCTCTCTCTCTCTCTCTCTCTCTCTCTCTCTCTCTCTCATATAATGTATGTATATATGTAAACTAAATTTCCTTATAAAAGGAATCCAGTATATAGGCAATCCTTGGCTTTGTCTTGGAGGTCTAAATCAACTGTTACATTTTAATCCATTTCTCAAACCTAAGCTGATGTTACAAATGCCTGCATGTTTAAAGAGCTCTTATAAGCCAGATGCCTAAGTATGAAGTAACCTCAGACATATGGAAGTTAAATTTTGTTTTGTTTTTCTTTTAAGTTTTATTAAATTATAAAATCTCCCAAAAGGTAATAAAGTCATAAACAATTTTTAAAAGCTATGCTCCTGATGGGAACAGATGCTAGACATGAGAGAGAGAGAGAGAGAGAGAGAGAGAGAGAGAGAGAGAGAGAGAGAGAGAGAGAGAGAGACACTAAATTGGAGGTCTTCATAAAATCCCTCCCTCCCTTCAGAGCTCAAGAAACTTCATGGAAGAGGAGATAGAGGGTAAGAGCCAAGGGGGACGGAGGACACTAGAAAAATGCCCTCTAAATCAACTAAGCAAGGTTTATATGAGCTTATAGGGACTGAAACAGCAGGCACATGATCTACACAGGTCTGCACCAGGCCCTCTGTGTATCTATTATAGTTTTTAGCTTAATATTTTTATGGGCCTCCTGACTGTGAAAATAAGTGGGTCTCTGTCTATTGTGTCTTCTCTTGGGACTTTTCTCCTCCTGTTGGGTTGCCATGTCCAACTTCAATATAATAACTTTTGCTTCATCTTATTATATTTTAGTTTTTCATGTTTTGTTGTTTTTTCTTAGAAGCCTGTTCTTTTCTAATGAGAGCTAGAAAAAATGGAGTGGATCTGGAGGGGATGGAAGTAGGGAGGAACTGGAAGGAGTAAGGGGGAAAGAAACTATGATCAAGATATATCATATAAGAATCTATTTTTGATAAAGGAAAAATGGAGAATATATGCTCCTAAAAATAATATTTTCCTAACTTTTTATTTAAAACCATTTTATATCATCAATTAAAGCAAATAATTTTTTCTGGACAAAAATGAAATCCTTTTGTCAATTCCCTACTTCCCTGTATAGATGATTCTGAGCCTGGGGAAACGGCTAAGTCTGTGGTTGCCACTGAAATACAAGAACCTGAGTTCTGTTCCCATAAGCTGTGTTAAAAAAAAAAAAAAAAGCAGCTGTGGTAGTTCACCATAGCAGTCCCAACACCATCTAGGCAAAAATAAGCTGATCCCTAGGGCTTGCTGGCCAGCCAGCCTAGCTAACCTAGTGAGGACCTAGTCACTGAGAGATCGTGTCTTAAAAATAGAACAAAACAAAACAAACAAACAACGGACAGTTCCTAAGGAATGACGCCTAAAGTTGTTCTCCAGCCTTCACATGCACATGCACCCAAACAGACAAGAATTCTTAAAGGCAAACACACAGAGACACACACAGGCAGAGAGAGAGAGAGAGAGAGAGAGAGAGAGAGAGAGAGAGAGAGAGAGAGAGAGAGAGAGAGAGGTCTCTGAAGTAAGGCTTTAGATCCAAAAGTTGTGTTATATCACACAACACATTTTTTTAAATCAGCACAAAATCATATTTTTCTACTACTTAATAGAGACATTCTGAGGTGACTTAAACACCCAAATCAAGGGACCCACTCAGAGCATCACAGAGCAAAATGTCAAGCATTCGTATCTCTGCAGTTCCACTGGTGTGACTCATCCTGCAAGGACCGTGATGGATGAAGGACAGTTCCGGGATGACTTTGGAAGAAGTGGGTCAGGGTATGATGGATGACCCTGACACCAATTTGAGGGTTACATCACCAAAAAGAAGCTCCACCCTCATGGTTGACACCTTACACCTCCTTGCCATGTTTGCAGACACTGTATGCTGGGCTGGCTGGAAGCCTCCCTTCCCAGTGAAGAGCCATATTATTAGTTCCGATTGACCAAGTCTGACGGTAAGAGACTGAGAGTTCATGCTACATGAATTACACAGAGTGTGTATCAAGATGAAAATAAGAGTGGCAATGTGCAGACAGGAGGGGTGAAGGGTCCATTGAAAATCAGAGAGATTAGCGACTCATCACATTATTTGTGGGTTATCAGGAGACAGAGGTAATGAAAGTGAGACCTGTATCCTTGATCAATAAGAGTTTGACTGCATTTTGAGTTCATTTTCCCCTGCCGAGAGAGAGACAGCAGGCTTACTATTGATCACCATGTTAATCCATAACCAGACTGGGCCTTAGCCTGGTGGAGCAGGCAGGAAAAAATAAGATAATAAGCAGGAACTCTTGATCTTTTATTATGGTGTGCTAGATAAAGAGAGTTGGGGGGTCCAAGGTAGCACGGTTTAAAGTTAACCCTTCCCTTCCCTCTTAATTTGGAATGCATGAGAAGAAAAATTGAGGCCCACCTTAATCTGACTTCTATTTGACCTGATTTTGCTTGTTTCCTAAGTGAAATGTTATCCAGGGCCCTCTATAACGATTAGAGGCCTATAGAAACTGGGCCAAGGGACAGTCAACAACGACAGTGGGCCCACGGGAAAGGAAGAAGCACCTCCAAGTGCAAGTCAAGACAGTCAAAGAATATGAGGACATCTGCATCTGACTCACCCTTAGCATCTTTAGATATGAGGGCTGTCTTTAATACCCAATAGTCCACTGTTTCAATAGTGAGTACCAGTTAGTTTATGGTTAAGCAAATAAAAAAGATGAGAAAAAAACAACTCCAATTCAGAGGAGACCTGTGGGATTACTAAGGCAGCCATTATCACTGATCAAAGATCATCTAGGGACAGTAGACCATCAGTTATTTTGAAACTTCCACAATTGCCACACATTTGCCTAATCTAAACTCTCACTACAAGTTCCCTACAAAAGTTCTTTAGGATGGTGAGATGGCTCAGTGAGGAAAGACACTTGCTGCCAGTCCGGATGGTCTCAGTTCAGTCCCAGGTACACACATGATAGAAGGTGAAAATTTACACCCCCAAGTTGTCTTCTACATGAATTCCACATAATGCCATAGTACACACACACACACACACACACACACACACACACACACACACACACACACACACACATTATTTTTCAAAGTTTAGCTCTTTCTTAGTGAGCCAATACTTAGATGCTGCTGAAATTGAGAGAAATTCTCAAACTTCTGCCAATTCAGGTGGTATCCTTTTACAAATAAGGGAACTGGGGAATACACACACCCCAACATGTATTTACAAAGACCAACTAGATAAGATTTCCCTTCTGGTACCATTGAGCACAGTCCTAAACAGCCAAAAGAAAGCAGGCTGGTACAGAAAAGAGCAGAGCCTACTGGGCCAGACATAGACCTGCATGGTCCAATCTTAGCTCTGCCTACTCAACCCAAGCCAGCTTTTTCTCATTAGATAGTTCCTGTGCTTTTCCAAGTATGTCTTCATTTTATCCTGGGGTTGCTTATGGTCCCACTCAGTGAAAACTTATGTCACCTAGAGTTAGGGGTGTGTATGAATACACCAGGATGTGAGCAAAGATGCAAAAATTACTGGCAGTATGTAACCTTGAAAACATATCACCTAAGCTGCCCTAATTAGAACTGGGAGATCTACTTAGAGACAATAAATGTTTAAAGCATTATTGAATTAAATATATTTTAACTGACCCATATCAATACAAATATTTAAAAGATTCACACAGTACCATGAGATGTTTTTGATATACTATGTATACTGGGAAACCAGGTTGGTATTCAAACATTTGCCACTGCTTTATCATGAAAACATGAAAAAATTCTTTTCTTCTAGCCTTCTGAGATAGTCAATACACATCCCACAGCTATGGCCACCTACTGCACAATAGCACCCCAGAATTTCTTACTGCTGTCTATCAGCAACTAATTCCCCATCGCTCACCTGAGTTGTCGCTAAATGACACATCTATATTCTGAGCTATTTTTAATGAAATACTTGCTGATCATTTAGGGCCACCTTATCACTGAATAACCAGGGAAGTTAAACAATTTGAACAAGTTCATATCGTCATTATGTAAGGAAACTAGGGCCCAGTTCAAACTTCTGAAGCTAAGAAAAAATCAAAATTATTTTCACAGAAGCCAGTTTTTTAAAAACACTAATGCCCATATAATCTACTATGGAATTCTTCTCAGAAACAGTTAATACTGTCTTTGAAGTTCCATACTCTAGCTGAGGAAAAATAAGAACCTCTTCAGCAAGGCATGCCGTAACTGTGTCAAAGCTTATGCTTTTACGCTGGGGGAGAGGGTTGCTTATATAATTTACATTTTATGTGAGAAATAGGTTGCTTAGGAAAAATAATTTTCCTCTACCTTAATGTGACATAAGTTAGCCCTCGTTGATCCAAAGACTCATAAAGCAAGGTAATCAAGTAAAAGACTAAGTGCTGAGGATGTAGAAACAGAATGAATGGTTACTGCATCCCCCAGAAAGACTTGAGTGTCGTGCTGGAGACATACGCTGTTTCGGTTGGGATAACAGAGATAAGCTAGCTCAGATGGGTTGACCAGTACTTAGTTGTGAGTCCTTGCTTGGCTTCCCTGAATTTTCATGAGCCTTCTAATAACTCAAGCTTCGATCTTCTCTTCACTCCTTCAGAGAAATAATGCTAACAGCTTAGCATAACCACAGGTTCTGGTGCAATCAGAAGAAGAGAAGGAAAGTATGTCTTCTAGCCTGGTAAGAAGTTCCTATGCTGGCTTGGGTTTTATACAGAGTAAGTTAATAAGCAGCTGTCACATACACACACACACACACACACACACACACACACACACACACACACACACAAAATCTACAAATAGGAGGAAACCTTAAGGGCTTTTTGAAGATATTCATTTCTGGAAAGATGGATAAGAAGCAAAGAGCGCTTGCTGTATAAGCATAAAGCACAAAGCTAAGTTTGAATCATAGCATTCCCAGTAGAAAAGTGTGTAACAGCCTTTCTCATAACTGTGCCCTCAGCGCTGTGGGGAGCTGGGACAGGAGAGTATTTGGGTCTTACACTGGCCTCCCTCTGGTTTCAGTAAGAGACTGTGTTACAAAGAAATTCAGTTATAGCCCAAAGCATGCAATATCCTCCTCTTCTGGCCTGAGTACACATGCCTATGTAGACACACACACACACACACACACACACACACACACACGCAAGCAAACACGCAAGTATGCACACGCTTGTACAAAACAAAAATACTCATTTCTAATTTGGCTTTTAAAACTCTGAAACTTACTCTAAGTGGCAAGAGGTTTTAAAGAGTTTTGTGACCTAAATGTTGGTATCCCTTCAAAGTTCGTGCTGAAAATTAATCCTCAAAACAGCAGAATTAATAGGAACATCCTTTAGGAAAGAGATTAAGTCATCAGGGTTCTGCCCTTAGGAAGGGATTAATATTCTTATCAAAGAGGCTTCAAAGCTCTGCATGGCCCTTTTCTTTTTCTGCCATGGGAACACATGTAAAGTCACTTGGGAATCCAGCAAGCAGGCACCATCTTGAAAATAGGAAGTGAGCCCTCATCAGGCACTGAGTTTGCCACTGCCTTGACCTTGGACTTCCCAGGCTTGTGAACTCTCAGAAACAAAGTTCTATCAGCATAAACTATCCAGTCTGTAGTATTTTGTTTGTGTGGGGGAAAAAAAAAACAGAATAAGACAGAGATTGGCTGTTATATATGTAATGTTATCATGATTATTTTTTAATTTTTTCTTACAAAAAATAAAATAATTGTTTTTAAAATATACAGAAGACAGTTAGGGAGAGAGCTCAGCAGAAGAAAGCACGTGGTACACAAGTGTGATGAGTAGAGGCTGGGTTCTCAAAGCCCACACGAGAGGCATGCCTGCCTGGAAGGCCCACGGTAATCCCTGAGGCAGAGGCAGGGCGTCTCTGGAGTAAGCTGCTAGAGAACTGAGGTTCAAGGAGAGATCCTGATGACAGCTTTACCATCATTAAATAGTGGAGAGCAACCTAGGGAGACACTGAAGTCAATTCCTTGCCTCCACACATAAGTGCCCCCACATACATGCAAAAGCACACATACATGCATGTATGCACACAACACACACACACACACACACACACACACACACACACACACACACACAAGAAAAGTAATGACAAATGACATAATTAAGTCCATGTTGATATTTTGCAATATAAAGGCAAGTTACTTTTATTCTTTGCGAATTTCAAATGATATATTATTATCATGTTCTTTCATGTCTCCCAGTTCCTCCTAGCTCCTCCTACCCAGTTTCTGACCAACCCAGTTTCATTTTGCTTATCTCTCTCATTAAAAAAAAAAATCAACCCAAAAGCCAATTTGTTTTGGCCAAGCCTCCTGATCATGGAGCCTGCCTAGAATTTGGTTGATATATCCATTGATGAAAATTATTTTTCCTCTCCCAGTAGCCAATATTTGTGAATAACTTCTTGGCTAGGGATGAGACTCTGTCCCCACTTTTCTTTCTTCACGCTGGGAATTAGTCTGCCTTGAGCTTGTGTATGCTGTCACAGTCTCTGTAAACTCATGTATGTATCTGGCCTATTGCACCTGGAGAAGACTGTTTCCTTAAAATTATCTACACCTCTGGTTCTAATAACCAGCCTTTCTATTCCTTCTTTATCATAGATTACTTAGCATTGTGGGGAAGGGTGTGATGAAAAAGACATTCCATTCAGGATTACGGACTCAGAACTCTCCTGTTCTCTGCCTATAGTCTAATCGTAGGTATCTGTATTAATTACCATCTATGACAAGAAGCTTCTCTGACAGCAGTTGAGTCATTGCACTGACATGAGTATATCAATGTGTCATTGGGAACCTTTTCATTGCTGTGTTTATTCAGGAGAATACCTGTAATAGGTTTTCCCTTAGGGTCTATGACCTACGTAGTCTCAAGTTCCTGGCCTGAGTCAGTGTCAGGCATGGGTTCCATCTCAGTGGTTGGTTACCTCCCTAACATCCTCATCATTATTGACCCAGTGGGCGTTACTGTACTATATCATTATTGCGCTGCTGTAGGCAGGTCGTTATTGTTGCTTTCAGAGTTCATAGCTGGGTGAGACTGAGGGCTACTTTTCTCACCTGGTAATATGTGTATATTCTAGCACTTTGAGAGGCTAGCTAATAAGGGTGAAGCTTCCAATTGGGCACTAGCTGTTCTTTGACATATGCAGGTGGGATTTTCAGTAATATAGCTTTACCATCACATTATGGAGCATAACCAATAGCATTAGCAACAGACTTACACTTTAGAAGTGAATGTATGAGACCCTTTTGGCCAACATAGAAGAGAACTTTCTGCTCTTAGTTCATCTATCCAGATTATTGACAAGATTTGAATCATTTTCTATATATTGATTTTATTGTATATTATTACCTGTCCACATTTTTTATATTATTTGAAATCTCTTTTAGGAGACTAGCTCCTTCTACATCAAAGTTAAAGTCTATTTTTTTCCTGCTTATAAATATATGGTATGACTGGTTCAAATTCAGATAGACATAAAAGATTAACTTTCAAATAGTATCATTCATTATTTAGAACATTTATTTCTTTATAAGTATCAGAGGGCCATGCCTGTTGTGACAGGTAATTCTAACCTACTTGAGAGGCTGAGGCAGGAAGGTTGTAAGTGTCTCAAAATAACAAATAAGAAATGTGTAGTGACGTAGTTCAAAGGCAAATCATTTGCCTAGAATCATGAAAGCTCTACTTTCAACACCTGGTACCACAAGAAGGGAAGGATTAAAATATCAAAGAAATAGTCATTTCTAATTCACTTTTTTCTGGCATTGTTTTCAAGCAATTGGATATAAATACAATAATGATATCTCAGACTGGGCAGAGTTTTCTTTCTATTAACAATATAGTAATTACTGCTTTAAGACTCAGTTTGAGCACATAAAATTATCCTTCTGAATGACTTTTGACCTCCCTTTAACCAGGCTTTTTTTTTCCTAATACAGAAAACCTGGTTTCTAGTTTCTGTATAATGGTGGGGGGGCGGGTGGAGGGTAGTATTTTTTACTATATCTATCAGTTCAAGCGTTGTCTCAAGGCTAGTGAAATAAAGGCTTGTGCTCTCACTTAGTCACCGTGGACCTGAAAACAGATCTTTCCCCCACTAACAGCCCACTGTGCTTTGACAGCAGGCCTCTTTCACTATGCTGAGCATCACATTTGTGTTTTGCAAGAGCAGACTGATGATCCTGAGATCTCTTTCAGGCTCTAGTCATCTGATGCATATCAAACTTGGTGAGTGATGTTGTCTTTGTAGTGCACGACATTTTGAAAGGAGAAAGAAATTCATGTGGTAGAGTCGTACGGACAGCACCTAAGATCTTTAGCACAAATTTTCTCTCCTGACCAGGACATGTTAGCTACCAGGCACTGGGTTTGGCATTTTTTCATTTGTTCTAACTCTTCAAACAAGTATTCAATTTAGGGAGATCTACTTGGCAGATAAGAAAGCCTCATTAGTATATATGCGATCCATAAAGAAGTAACAGTTTTCATTATTTTTTGCATGGAAGGTTAAGTTTGTATCAAAAAAAAACAAAAACAAAAACAAAACAAAAAAAAAAAAACAACAACGGAAACTCGTTGCTTATGGTAACAAAGGAAAGCATGTCCACCAGGAACACAGGGCCTTGTGATGCTCCCAGACAGCCTCCACTTGAGTTCTCTGAGAGATGGGTCTGTTATGCTAGTACACAGTCTCTGCCTGCTACCACCCTGGTGTTGTAGTATATGCTACCTGAATACTCCATGGCAGCTTGATTGGATGCTTTCTGTTTTAGCTCCTCCTACCCTGAAATTTCTGGAACCACAGATGTACTTGTCACCAAGATGGTCATTCCAGATAAGAGGAAACCTACTCCGTTCCTGAGCCTATGCCATTGCAAATGCTGGGCTGGGCTGTCTTTGAAAAAGGAGCATTACAAGTAGATCCATGAAAAAAAGGGGGAGCACCGATGAGTCTACAGTTTATAATCTCGGTAAAAAGCAAAAGTAAAAATAAACTTGCTATTGCTCCCAAGGCTGTATTTTCCATCACGGTACTGACAGTTCTCATTTCACGTAGATCCATAACTTGGGACATGGAGTGGTCTGCTCAGATAGTTTGCTCATACACCAAAAGAGAAGTCTCCAGGACTGGAAGGATCTGACCTCATTGATGAGAAAGGTAAGAAGTGGGAAGAAAGAACATGACCTAAAAAGTTTATATTTAGAAATATTTTACAATTTCCTTAAGCAACAAAGAATATTTGAGCACACGTTTAACTTTACACTTAAATAGTAAAATATTTACAATTGTAACATAAAAAAAAAACCACCTCTAAAAACAGGGGAGTTATTCTGTCTTGTACAATCTTTTATCATGTGAACATGTATGTATCTTTAATGCACATAATTCTAGGATGTCAGGAAGAATGAAAGAGTTCAGTAAAGTGGTAGTATATTCCAGAAAATGGTGCTGCAGCATACTGAAAAATTAGATTCTCCTGGTCCTGAAAGCTTTAATACTATGATGATGATTATAAGTCCAGCACGTAGGAGAGTAGAGAGTTCAAGACCCATCAAGATTATTTCTCAAAACAAAGAAGAGAAGAGGAAGGAAGGAAAAGAGGAAGAGGGAGAAGGACAGAGGCAGAAGTGGAGGGGGAGGGAAAGGAGAGAGGAAAGGAAGAAAGGGGAAGAAAGGAAGAAGGAAAAACATATCAAATACTTCACAGGAAACTATCATTCCAATAATATTGTACACAGTTTTTGTTTCCATTGCATCAAACATCATACAAGAGTCTGAAAGGAATAAAGGAATGATGACTGTTTAGCTCAATGATGAGGCACAATAATTCGTATCTAATGAAAGTTTCTATAATAACCACAACAGAGGAATACTAAACAGGGGTGCAGAAACATCACACAGTCTGTCAGCAGATACCTGTGTGACATTGAAAACTCACTGAACCTTTCTGCATTTCCTTTGTGTTTTTTTTTCCTTTAAAAAATATATTGGGTTAAATGTATTAAGTTCTTTTGCCACAAGATATCAGAAACTTTAATGATAATGTATCTCATAATTTTCACTCCAGTCAAAAATACTAGTCTATGGATCTCATGCATGATTGGAACAGAAAACTCAAAGGAGAAATGTTTTTATCTTTTTCTGTCACCAAAATAACCTCCACAGAAATCACATTATTAATGATTCCCCTATGCAAGATAGCAACTGCTGGCTTAAACTCAGACGGATGACTCTAGCTAATGTAAAATTTTCAGCATCATTTCACTTAAATTCAAAATTCAAATTCAACAAACACTTACTGTGCCAGAAGCTATTTCATGTGCAGAATATAAAACAATGACCCTGTCCCCAAGAAGCTGACAGCATAGTTAAGTCGTTTTCTCACAGTAGGTTTTCAACACAGAATAGTTCCAACATAAAATAATAGAAAAGGGTATAAAGACAGGAAGTGCTCAATCCAAAGACCTGCATTTCCAAGCTGTCTCAGAATTAGGTCTCAGTTTTAAAAGTTTCTTGCATGTTTGCCTTAGTATTAATGTAATATTAAATTATAATAAAATTAATCAAGTTTGCATGTATTGTAATAAATTATTTTAGGGGGTTTGGGTTGTGTTTCTATGTGTATATAATATAAATGAAGTCTTAATAAAAGCCTATATGAATTTAAGTTTAAGTTATGCTAAAATTAACTATAGATTTAATCATGCCTAAGTCATATTTTCAAAATTAACAGAGAAATGTGATTGACATTAGAATAGTCATGTTGGAAAATATAATTACTTAATTTTTAAAATTAATTCCATATAATTAACTAATACAGGAATAATTAAGAAATATATAATTAAGTAAGTTATAGTCCCTGACACTTACTTATTTAATCATAAAAGGAGAGCATATTTTATAAACAAGTGAAAGAAATATGAAATCTATTAATTAAATATGTAGGTGCAGCTAAGAATAAACACTGTGAATAAAAATGATCTATTTCTACAACCTGCGTAATCAGAAAGCAGGTTTTATGGTGAGATGCATAATTATTGCATTAGTACGGAGTAGTTGGCGTGGTTCAGTTCCTCAGTCTGAACAGTGGTTCTGCCATGTGTCAACTATGGAGTGCAGCTTAGCCTCCCCAGGCTTATTCCAAGGCTTGTTGTCAGATTTAAATAATATAATGCATGGATAGCGCTCACTCTAACCCTTGATGCCCAAAAAAGCCTGTTCACAATCATTAGCTAGCCAGTTTCAGAAATGGATAACTCCTTGTTAAAATCAGTCTGTGTTGTCCTTTATCCAACTGCCTCAGTTCATCCCTGACTGGGGTTGGAGGGTGAGGGATGGGGGCGGGCAAAAGCAGCAGGAGCAGGAGAATTCAATACTGCTCCTGGCTGAAGTTATGTGGAGGACATCATCACCGGAAGTTTTTGTCAATCCTACTCACAAAATACTTCAGCAAAGAAGTTCCCAGTGCCATGGGCCCATCCCTTAAACAACAGACCTTGTACATGATCCCTTGTGAGGGTGGGTGGACTAAAAAGGAAAGAAAAAAGAAAAAATTATGCTAGCGAAGGTAAAGTGGGAAAAAAAATCTGCTGGCAGAGACAAGTATGTCAGAGTTGGAAGGAACAGGCCACAGCTCTCTGGGGAAGCCTGGGTTCCGTGTGGTCCACTCTACCGTAGAAATGAGCGAATCAGAAACAGCCTCCGGATGTGTTCATGCCTGCCGAGAAGCAGAGCAAAGAAACAACCATCCCACCAGAAGAAGGCTTTCCAGTCTCAGAACCTGCCCAGTTGATGGCTTTGAGGCATAAGAACAGATTCTGAACAACCTCAGAACATGGGGTTTCAAGCCTCAAATACTCAAAGAATCTGTGTGCTGTCTATACAACGCTCTTCCTTAACATCTTAGTTCCCATTTGATTCCTATACTGAAAGGTGGTAGAAAGTTTAAGAGGTGGGGCATCATGGGAAGTCCTCGTATCCTGGGGGTTATGCCCTCCATGACAATTGTGGGACTCTAGGTCTTGCTTTGTTTTCACCTTCTCCTTCCTGGGCGTGAGGGCTAATGGCTTCTGCTGTCAAGTCTCCTGAAATGATGCCACTGCCTTGCACCAATCACAGACTGGAGCTTCCAAAACTGTGAGCCAACTGCGAGCATTCTTTATAAGTCGATTGCCTCAGGTCTCTGCTATAGTGGTGGGAAGCTATCATGCCATGGAGCTTCAAGAAGCATAAAAGTGATCCGCTAATATCACTTGCTGGGGAAATGTCAATATAAGCTCCGACTTTACAAACTTTTAGAATTGTGACACTTTTTTTTTAGATTTTTTTAATTAATTTATTCTTGTTATGTCTTAATGATTATCCCATCCCTTGTATCCTCCCATTCTTCCCTCCCTCCCATTTTTCCCTTATTCCCCTCCCCTATGACAGTTCCTGAGGGGGACCTCCTCCCCCTGTATATGCTCATAGGATATCAAGTCTCTTCTTGGTAACCTGCTGTCCTTCCTCTGAGTGCCACCAGGTCTCCCCCTCCAGGGGACATGGTCAAAGGTGAGGCACCAGAGTTCGTGTGAAAGTCATACCCCACTCTCTACTCAACTGTGGAGAATGTTCTGTCCATTGGCTAGATCTGGGTAGGGTTTGAAGTTTATGGCCTGTATTGTCCTTGGCTGGTGCCATAGTTTGAGCAGGACCCCTGGGCCCAAATCTGCCCATCATAATGTTCTTTTAGTAGGTTTCTAGGACCCTCTGGATCCTTCTGCTTTGCTAATCTCCCATGCTTCTCTCATCTAGAGTCCCAATAGGATGTCCTCCCCTCTTTCCCAGTTTCCTGGTAAGTGAATACTTTCATGGGACATGCCCCTTGGGCTAGTATGCAGATATAAGTGAGTATATACCATTTGACTCTTTCTGCTTCTGGGTGACACCTTATAGGATGAAAAAATGCAATACCATTGAAATGACCGTATTAGGAAGTTGCTTCACACCCTGTGATTAAGCACAATTACCTGTCCATCTGTTAGAAATGCAGACACATTTACAGAAAATTAACTGTAGATAAGACATCCTCTATCCAGTGTTCCTCTATCTGCCAACCTGCTTCCTTTTGACAGTGTTATGTTTTAATCATAGCAAAAAAAAAAAAAAATAGATTCACACACATCCAACATTATAAAACTATTTACAGTGTAGCTTCCTTCCAGAGCTAATTGGCAGTGTTGAGGTAATACAGAGTCCAAGCATGGGAAATGAGTTCTAACGAAGGTTGTCACTGAAGCATTCATCAAGCGGGGATCCAGGAACAGTCTGACTTTGGTGTTAGGAAGACCCCCTTGTTTGCATCTGTTACGGTTCCAGTGCTTAACTTTTCAACGCCAAGACTGTCAAATTCCCAAGAAATGTTTTATTCACTCTGCTTCCTTTGTCTGCAAAATGAAGCTATCACTGAAATATTTCCAAGGAAATCCCAGTAGAGATCTTTAGAGACAGGGAGGTAATTGCATAGACAGAATGAATTGGCTCAAAGTCTTTGTGCATGTAGAAAGACAGATAATACTCCAAGGAAACTGAAGTCAACAGATCTTGGGATTGAGATGCAAAAGTCCCTGAGTAATGTTACAATTAATGGCAGAAAAGGCAGCTGACGACGTTTTAGTGAGCAGAAGCAAAGCTATATCTTTCAAGAAAGCTTAGAAATTGATACATATTGTTAAACATTAGATTCCAAGTGATAGTAGTTTTCTTAAAAATGGAGAAAAATCAAGCCTTATTCACCTACTTCACAATGTCTCATATTTTTTATGTTATTTCTTTCTTAGGCTCTTCTGTGTGAGAACTCTGCCTATCATTTGTTCTTTATTTCTGGAAATATATAATTTTTCTATGGTCAATATGTAATTATTGTTTGAATATGGAATAATCTAAAGGATACAGTTTTCTCCTGGATACAGAATTGTTATAGAACATTTATGGAGAATTTTTTCCTTCTTTTTACAAAATTATTATTTGTCATTGTTGGAAATTAACTATCCATACATAGGTGAGTCTGTTTCTATAATGTACTGGTTCCAATGGTTTATTTGTCTAGTTTTGCCATGCCTAATTTTTTTCTGTTTCAGTCTTTACATTTGAGAATGCATTTCATTCCAGGGAGTGCTGCTACATGCCTTTAATCCCAACACTTGGGAGGCAAAGGCAGGCAAGTCTCTGAGTTCAAGCCCAGCCTGGTATACAGAGCAAGTTTCAGTACAGCCATGTTTATACACAGAGAAAGCCTGTTTCAAAAAAACAAAATAATAATACCTAATAATATATAATATAATACAGTTCATAATCAGCACATCACCTCCTTTAAAGTAAAATATCAGGGGCATACTATGTATGCCTTGACTAAACAGCCTACATCTGAGCTCTTCCTTGGGGAACACATTGAACATATCTCTTTTTTATTTTACTTCCATTTTTGAATCCTTTAGTGAATACCACATCAAGGCCTGACACCAACACTGCTGAGTACTGATAGGCCAGTTGTTAAACCTTGGAACACTGGCTGTGCCAGGTGGGTATAAGCAGGTGGCTTCCGAGAGCCACAAGAACTGATTGTAACAACTGTTGTGAAAGACCTTTCAAAAACTCAACTGAAGAGCAACTGTAGAAGACACCCAACATTGACCTTTGGCCTCCACCCTCATACATGTTCACACACACACACACACAGGCATACCCATGAACATGCACATACACAGCACAGTTGGATGTAGAGAGAAAAGAGGGAACTGTGGATACATGGGACAGGTAATAATGGGTCTATAATTAAATAGACAAATTTATACATACCTTGATTTGTTTGTATTGATGCTCTCTGATTTGAAAAACAAAACAAAACCCAAACACTCATTGAACTAAAAATGTCTTTCTAGGTATGCAATTGTATATAGACTCAGAAATACAGGCAATGGCACCTAGGGTGACAAATGAGACACTCAAAGCTTGATCTAAGGAACTCTTACACTGAGCAAGGGTTTGGTGTTTCGGTTTTTATTGGTGGTGGGTGGCTTTTTTTTTTTTTAAACACCAGTCAAATGACACAATTAAGTAAAAAGAAGAAAGGAACTATTTTCAGATTGGGAGTAGTTTTTAAAAAGAAACTCAAAAAGAGCTCTTGGTTGGTGACAAGTACTTAATATTCCATGGAAGTCTGGGTAGCATTCTAATGGAGTGAGTCCACAGAGAGCCCAACCCAAGCCAGTCTCCCAGTGAATGCCCGAGGACGCCGTATGCACACTGTGGTTGGAATGTGATGTTGAAAGATGACTCAAGTGATCCCCGTTGGCAGTAGATCTGAATTCCTTGGAAGGGCCTTCCAGCCTGGGCTGAGCCTCCACTTGGAGCTGGTTAGCTGATGTTCACAGCACGCGCACGCGTGGCTGCGGCTCCATCCCATGAGTCATAGGGCTGCTTCAGAAGCTGCTTGGCTGCGTCTCAGATGGACGCTTGGCTCTGGTGCTCTGAGGATTACCCTTGTTCCTCTTTTTCTCCACCTCCAAATCCATCAAAATGCCGGCTGACTAATGCTTTATCAAGCATTCAAGCCAGAAAAGATGTGAGAGACTCGTAGAGCAACAACCTGATCATTTTCAGATATGAAAACTTATGTTTTTGGTTCTCTGGATATAATAAACAAACAAACAAAGAAAGACATTAAGTGAAGGATGTTTCTTTGCCCTTTAGCAAGAAAACTTGTTCTGTGTTTCTCTTATCTCCATGACTTCCCCCTTTTTAATTTGTTATTATTATATTTTATTCACATTACATCCCGATTGTTATCCCCTCGCCCCTATCTTCCCTTTACCACCCTCCCTCCCTCTTCTGCCCTATTCAGGTCTCATCAGGATAGCCAGCATCCCCCTCCTCTGTGTGCCCAAAAGGCCACCCTGCCAAGGGGAAGTGATCAAATTGTGGGCACCAGAGTTCATGTCAGAGGCAGTCCTCAGTGCCCTCCACCCCCACCCCCACCCCCACCTCCACCCCCATGGAGACTGAGCTGTGCATTGGCTACATCTGAACGGGGGTGGGGGGGTGGGGGGGGCCTAGGTTCTCAGCATGCATCATCCTTATTTGTTACATCAGTTTTTGCAGGCCCCCCTGGGTCCAGACCCACAGGCTTTGAAGGTCTCTTTGAGGAGCTCCTGACCCCTCAAGGTCCTTCCCCCTCAGCGCCCCCCCTCCACCCCCCCACCCCCCTGCACACTCTTCCAAACAACCCTCAGCATTCTGCCCAGAGTCAGACTGCGAGAAGCAGCATCTGTCTTTCCCTCTTCTTAACAACCCCCCACCCCTGTCTCTGGGAGGACATCTATGTTGGGTATAAGTGAGTATATATCATGTGGTGAGCTTACCTTGCTCGGTCGGGATGATCTTTTCTAGTTCCATCCATTCGCCTGCAAATTTCAATATTTCTTTGTTTTTAATAGCTGAGTAGTATTCCACTGTGACTGTTTTACTTCCTGTTATTTGCTGGCGATTTAGCTGATGATCCCTCTCTGTCTAGGTCTAAATTCTGCCTCCAAACTCCCTTACAGCTTTGCCAAGACTGTTTTTTTTTCTTTTCTTTTTAAAAAACATCTGTCCTAATGCCCATGTTGTGTTTCAACTAAGCAAATACACTAACCCACTAAGCTAAATTGAAAGAGCAAAGAATGACTTCAAGTGTCGAAGGCCTCTCTAGCTTACATTTGGTTTAATGAATCTGGCTGGCTGGGTGGTAGTGGGGCACACCTTTTTTTAAAAATTAATTTATTCATGTCACATCTCAATTGTTAGCCCATCCCTTGTATCCTCCCATTCCTCCCTCTCGCTTCTCCCTTACTCCCCTCCCCTATGTCTGTGACTGAGGGGGACCTCCTCCTCCTCCTGTATATGCTCATAGGGTGTCAAGTCTCTTCTTGGTGACCTGTTATCCTTCCTCTAAGTGCCACCAGCCCTTCCCATCAAGGGGACATGGCGCACATCTTTAATCCCCACACTAGGGAGGCAGAGGCAGGCAGAGCTCTGTGAGTTCGAGGCTAGCCTTGCCTACAAATCAGGTTCCAGGACAGCTAAAGCTGTTTCACAGAGAAACCCTGTTTAAAAAAAAATAAAGGCAAAAATAATAATAATAAAATAAAATAGAAAAAGAAAATTATTTGAAGTATTATGATCAGCCTGGCGGTATGATTTTAATGACAAACTTAGCTGTCTCTGGTGCTGTGACAAATAGCATCAGAGGCACAAAATGATAGAGAGCCCTGAGTCAAGATTTACAACTCATGTCTGTTGCCTTAGATCAATGGAGTGATCCTATTTGGCATCCTGTTTTCTCACCGATGCAGGCAGGTCCATAGGCATCACCATAGCCATCCTAGATATTCCTAAACCCAAGAGGGCATTATAGACCTGGAAAACTATGACCAGGCACTTTGGGCTTGTAACATAGCTCTGTTCACATGTGCAGCTTCTTTTTCCTTTACTAGCCTTGTCAATAAGGATGTCACATAGAGCTCTTAAAGCCTGCTTTCTCTTCAGAAGTTTAGACTCAAGTTCATTATGAATGGCAAGATAATAAAGTTTTGCGAATGCAATTTGTACTCAGTCTTCCTTCTTATTGTCATATTTCATTTACTTCTTATTTATTTTATTGGCGAATATAATTTGAATTTTGTTGATCATGTTGAATCTTTTACAGAGCAATATATGGCATATATTTTGTTAATGATTATGTGGTGTGTGTGTGTGTGTGTGTGTGTGTGTGTGTGTTGTAGAAAATAATGGGCATTGGAATCATATCATCATAATTCATTTTTTTAAGGTTTTTGAGAAAGGAGTGTTCTAACCTTAAACTTGAGCTCCTTCTATCTCAATGATCTGAATCCTGGATTGTATTCCTGCACTGCTACATCCAATTCTATCCTGTTTTAGTTAGTTGTTTGGTTACTTAGTTACTTAGTTAGTTGGTTAGTTAGTTAGCTAGTTTGAGACACAACCTTGCTATGCATCGCCTCATGGCCTGGAACTCACTATGTAGCCCTGATAGCCTTGAGCTTGTGGCCATCTTCCAGACTCTACCTCCTGGGTGCTGGAATCAGGTGTGAGCCCCTATACCCAGCTTTCCCCGCTGCTTCAGATATCTCTTCTGCAACTTAGTCCCTGGGAAACCCAGGGTGAGCTATTTTACCTGTAAGAGAGTTGTTTCTTCATCTATGAGTTAGCAATGAGATTTTATCTACTGGGAACAATCACCTGTGCTGTGTCATTAGCTATGGTTACTCGTAAAGCAGGTCATCTCCAGAGTATTTCGGGATGAGTCCGTCTTGCCAATAAGATGGAGAATGTGTCATCAACTCAAGGGAGTTGTGTCCAACAATGATTCTCCCCACCACTTTCCAGTGCAACTGTAAGCATTCTGGTCATTAACCTGGGGTGGTATTGGTAATCAACAAGCCAGCAGAAACAGCATGGTGGCTGCCTGCCTACTCTCTTGCTTGCTATCAGGTCAACCTCAGCTCAAGTGGAAAATGTCCAAAATACAAACTGGAATATTTCAGAGTTAACTCGGGGTCTGTGATTCAGTGAGCTCTCCGGGTGATTTTTTTTTTCTCCTTGGCAACAGCTTTGCCTCTAAGCCATATCCCCAGCCATCACCTGGTGCGTCACAGGTGTGTCAGTGTTTAAGAAGGACTTCTAGGGACTATAATCTAGAAGGTATCTTCCATGGTCATCATCCCGCCAGAGGACATAAACTATGACCATAGCCAGTTTCTCATGTTTATCAATCTGGATCAGCAAAATAATTTTCTAACTGGCTGCTTTTATATTTTAAATATCATGTAATATCAAAAAAAAAAAAAAAAGGTGAAGACGACCTGGTGAGTTGGCTCTGTGGGAATGGGCCTTGTCCCCAAGTTTGATGACCTGAGTTGGATCCCCTAGGACCCTCGTGGTGGTAAGAAGAATGGCCTCCAACAAGTTGTCCTCCGATCTGCACAGGATGAGCACATGAGCATCACCATGGTATGTATATACACTACACATACACACACACACACACACACACAGAGAGAGAGAGAGAGAGAGAGAGAGAGAGAGAGAGAGAGAGGTTAAATAAATTCAGTAAGCAAGTAGGAAATTGATAATTTGCTATGTAAATATTGCTTGACATAAATAATACCACTTATCAAAAGGGAAAGTAATTTAGATTTGTGAGTAGGTTTTGTACTACTTTCTGTACCAGGATTCTACTGTTCCTGGTGTTCATTTAGAACGTACTTAAAGATGGGATGTTGTGGGTTGCTGTTTCAAAGGGGACAATCAAACAGCAAGCAATTTTGCTCTCCGAGTGACCGCACTCATCTCGGTACAGCATGGCTGAGGTGTCTCATTTCTAAGAAATACCAGAAATTAGACTTGTAAATGGCATGTTTGTGTCTGCAAAGGGAGGCATTTCTTGGATGATTGTAAAACAGATATTTTTAAAGTTTCCCGGGTGGTTCCATTTGTGCAATCACTGTTCGAAAACAATGATTTGAGTAAGTCTGGTGCAGGGGAAAGTGTCTTTTTTCCTGCAACCCCTGACAAATAGCAGCATGGCCTTATTCAGTGCTGTCACTGGACTGAATTACAAGCAAGTGCTCTTTGCCAGGTGTCATGGTGCACACCTTTAATCCCAGCACTCTGCAGGCAGAGGCAAGCAGACCTCTCTGAGCTCCAGGCCAGCCTGGTCTACATAGCAAATTCCAGGCCAACCAATGCAGTGTAATGAGACCCTGTCTAAAAGCAAATGAAATGAAAATCCTCTTTGGCTTGAGTTGATCTCCACTGAACCTTTCTTTCAATAATGGGGTGTCTGCAATGAGAAGCACTATGCTCACCATGCTCAAAAGACAGTGCTAAGGTTTTTGTTATTATTGTCTGTTTTGTGGTTTCAGGTTTTTTGTTTGTTTGATTTTGAAACTGCATTCTATGACAAATATAGAACCTGAAACTTTGTGTCCCTTCTCTGTAGAGAAGTGGATTTGATTTTGTAATCAGAGATTGAGAACTGAAGCAATCCTCTTAATAAAAGCTATGTAGACTCAACAGATGGCTTAATGGTTAAGTAAGCGCACCAGCTACACCTGCAGCAGACCTGGGTTCGGTTCCAAGAACCCACTTGGCAGCTCACAACCATCCATAACTCTGAGGCCCTGAAAAATAAATCAAGGACCTTGACAAGCATGGTGGTGGTTGCTGCGGGGGCAGACAAGTGATAATTCGTTGTGAGGACGCTACAGAGGAACTGGGTAAAGAAACTTAATATAAGTTTTGAGCATTGTTGGAGGAAAATAGGCTTAGTAGCAAAGGGCTTGGCTAATGTGGAAAAGGCTATGGATTTAATCCCCAGCACCATTAAAGTAAGTAAGCAAGAGGACAAACTAATGGATGAGTAAAGTGTGACTGTAAATAGGAATGTGAAAGGGATAAACTACCATAGAATTTTGATGTTTTTACATATACATATGTATTTTTGTACATATATATATATTTACGTATATGTATATTTGTTGTCCTTTCAACTTTTGGTGTGTGTTTTTATTATTTATTTATTTGTGTTATTATATATTACTGTGTATGTGTCTGAGGTGCACATGCATGTGTTTGAGTAAAGGAGCATAGTCATGGTCATAATGTGCATTTGGAGGAGACAATTTGCAGGGCTCTGTTCTCTCCTTGCACCATGTGAGGTCCAGGGATTGAACCCTGATCATCACGCTTGGCAGGAAGCACCCTTACCCACTGATCCAACTTGCTAGCCATATACATATGTATATATGGATGGATGGATGGATGGATGGATGGATATGGTTTGCTGAGCATGGTGGTGCATGCCTTTTATCCCAGCACTTAGGAGGCTGATGCAGGTGAGTCTTTATGAGTTCAAGGTTAGCTTTATCTAAGTCTCAAGTTTCAGATCAGCTAGGAACACATAGACCTTGAGTTTTGGGGGGTTGTTTTTGTTTTTTATTTTGGTTTTGTTTTTCTCTTTGGGAGTTGTATTTCATTGTTTGTTGGTTAGTTTTTGGTTTTGGTGGTGATGTTTTTTATTTGTTGTTTTGTTTTTCAAGACAGGTTTTCTTTGTGTAGATCTAGCTGTCCTGGAGACCAAGCTGGCCTCTGCCTCCTGGTGCTGGGATGAAAGGCATGCATCACCACCACCTGACTGAGACCTTGTCTTAAAGTGTGTGTGTGTGTGTGTGTGTGTGTGTGTGTGTGTGTGTGTGTGTACATATACACACACAATGGTACATAATTGTCTGTTTATGGGATGTAACTAACGTATATCATGAATAGATTTTATTTTTGGTAGTTCCTCCACTCACTGAATTTCCTCCTCCCATTTTCCATTCAAAATAATAGTAAAGTTGTAGTTTAGAAAACAATTGGGCCTGGAGCGATGGCACTTGGGGAAGTAAAGGTGCAGACAGATTGTGAGTTTGAAGCCAGCCTGGGATGAGCTTCACAACAAGACCCTGTCTCAACATCAACAGCAAACATGACAGGAGTGGGGAGTGGTATAAGAACCTCAAGTGTCTGGTGTGTGTAAGTGTTCCACATATTCTTTTGCATAGATAGCTGGCAGCTGGCTTGGAGGACAATTTTTCACTCCCACAAGTGTTTGGGGGTAGTGTGGCCCCATCTCAAAGTGATGATATAATAATTCCAGAGAATTCACAGGCTCGTAGAAAGATTTTATTACAAAATCCAGTCCCTTCTGTGACAAGAATAGTGCTTGGAAAATATGTGGGAAAATACAGATCTGCCTATATAAGAAGATTCAAGCAAGCATGTTGAGCATTGCATGGTAGATGCGGCCCGTGTCTAATCCCTCCAGATGCTTAACCACCTTACGTAGTACTGAAAAGAAAATTAAATATGGACTTCAACTTGTGTTTTTATTTTTAAATAACTGATACAAATCGATTCCTTTTTAATTGAAAGTTACATGGCTTGGTTATACAACCTCAATAACAAAAACAAAGTCAGTTTGCAATCACTTGATTTATTTCAGTTTTGCCACCCAGCTAGCACTAAATTACTTCACCTTCTAATAAAAATAATTCCTAATGTTGAGAAAATACAGACAAGTAGAAGGGAGCCTTATTAAGATCATCAGTATTAGAACTAAATCCTTTTTTCTCATTAGAGAAGATACTGTCAATTTAATTAATGCACATTAATCCCTAGTTGACATTAAATTCATCTTAAACTCTACATCCATATAGATTATTAATAACAAAGCACAAAAATCTGTAAATGGGTTTATATATGGAAAAAGCACAGTTCTCGAAATTCATGTGATCACATTCTTATGTATTCTATACGTGAACTAATCATTGAAGGTCATTTCTTTAGTTTATTACATGTTTCTAATTTAGAAGAAACCAGAAAAGTAGAATTCCTAAGAAAATTAATAAAAAAAAAGGTACTAGGTTATTAAGCTAAAGTTGCTATTTCCTTATAAACTAACCATGAGTCAGTCCTTAAACTATTAAAGTTGAGCTCCAAAGAACAGTCACAATAATAAAAGCAACTGAATGTTTATTTTGTGAAATGTCTCTACTTTGTGACACATTTTTTTTCTCTCTTCCTAGGAAAGTAAATTTGTATAAAGCAAAGCATAGTTCATCCCCAACATTTAAACAGTTCTTTAAAAGTTCATAATTTAAGATTTGGCTTGCATTGTTGTTGTTGTTGTTGTTGCTGTTTTGGTTTGGTTTGGTTTTGGTTGTTGTTGTTGGTGGTGGTGGTGGTGGTGGTGGTGGTGGTGTGTGTGTGTGTGTGTGTGTGTGTGTGTGTGTGTGTGTGTTTGTGTTGAATGTGTCTGTTGAATGTGTGTGGATGCCTCAGATGCCAAATGAGGACACTGAGTGCCTTGGACTCAATGGCTGTAAGCCAATCAATATGGACGCTGGAACTGAACTCCAGTGTTCTGGAAAAGCAGCAAGTATTCTTACCCTTGAGTCATCTTTCTAGTCCCAATCCCCAACATCTTAAAAATCATTCTAAATAATAAAGTTCTTGTTTTTATTTGGTTTATTGAGAGATGGTCTCCCATACCTTAGGCTGACCCCAAGCTCACTATGAAATGGAAAATAACCTTGAACCGAGGATCCCCCGGCCTTTCCTCTCTAAGTGCTAAGGTTATAGGCAGGCACCATACATACAGTGCTGAGAATGGAAGCCACAGCCTCATTTATTATTTTTTAAATATTTATTTATTTTATTTATTGCATATGAGTGCTTTATCTGCAGAAGAGGGTATCAGGTCGCATAATAGATGGTTGTGAGCCATCATGTGGTTGCTTGGAATTGAACTCAGGACCTCTGGAAGAGCAGGTGGCGCTTTTAACCACTGAGCCATCTCTCTAGCCCCACAGCCTCATTTATACTAGGCATTTTTCTACCAACTTAGCTACAACTCCAAAGCCAGTTATTTCTTTTAGAATACTTTTATGTATGCACTTATGCTAACTGAGGTTCTAGAACAGACCAAACTCAAATTGTGGAGTGTATGGATACAGGGCAGGATATTTTGTTCTCAGCTTTATCAATCTCTTTCAGGCTACAGGCCTCTTTACAAAGCATGTCTTCTATCACATGGTTTAATACTAATTTCAAATAGCATTCTTATTCCAAGAACACACAAAGGAGCCCTATAGAGGCTTAACTTCAGTTCAAGACTTCTCTCATATTGAGCCTACACCTTGCAATGAGGCAACACAGGGACAGCAAAATAACTGTCTTTTCGATATATATGAACATGAAAAAACTCTACCCCTCTCACTAAATCACAACTAAAAGCAACAGACTTGTACGTTATCCAACTTTTCAATTTCATGATAAGCTGCGGAGCTAATTAATTAAATAGACTACAGGATGCCAATTTTCTTTATTTACCTTTTTGTCTTGATAAATGTGAGTAAGCTTGAACGGACACCTCTATTTTCCTTCAGGTTTGAAAGCTTCCTTTCATGTATGTGAAAAATGGCTAACCATGTCAAGGTTTATCAAACAGAGCCTGGAGTTTGTGGCTGGTCCCTTTCCCCTTATCTGGCAAACACATTACCCTCTCCATCAAAATGGGGCAGAGCAAACACCGCAGCCACCCGCATGTATAACCAGGACTAACTTAACAGCCTCAGGACTCTTTAAACTCAGCAAGAAAGCTGATTAGGCTCCAGATCTTTAGGCATTATCTTATTTTTGATAGCTCTGCTATGAAAAGGCAATAAAAAGAAAGCTGTCTGCCATGAGAGCTGGGTAAGGTGTCTGCTGACTTATGAGCTGGACTTAAAAGAAGAGGAAGAGAAAAGAAATGTGTAAACTAGTTTAACTATTTGCCAAATCTCAACGGGAGCAATGTCTAAAGAGGAACTTATTTATGAATTAAGAGACAATGACATTTCCTTCAATATCACATTCTGCATACAGGAAACAACAGATCTTGGTGATATCCTAGTATCTGTTTGGTGCTATTCAGGCTGCTATTTCCCTGCATATGAGAACATCAAAGATTCGTTTGAGGCTTATGGAACAGTAGTGTAAGATGTAAGAAAAAGGGTCATCTACTCAGTAATATATACTGAAGGCGTTTCCTTTCCCCTCATCTTAAAAATAATTAGGGAAAAGTGAAAAGGGTCTAACACTGCAGCTGAGCTTAAATAAGTAAAAATTCATTTTCAGATCAAACCAAACAACAGCGAATGGCATTTGGAAGAAACTCTCTGGGACACAAAGTCCACCCCTGCTTTGGACCAAGTTAACTGTCTGCTTCCTGTGTTTCTGGTGTACATATGGAATGGAAACAATCCTTCTTGTGATGGCCCATGCATTGTAAAAGAAAAAAGTGAGTAGGACACGGGATACTGACTGAAAGAGAAGGGCATGCTTCCAAGTAGGAGGTTATTGTTGACCAGTCTGTGGACACAAGCTCCTGCCTCAGCTTGGTCCAGGCGTTCCTTGGGGGTGGGACAAAAAAAAATAAATGAAAACTATTCGTACCTGAAGTGCTAGGATCCGTCTGTAACAACAGAAGATCTTGTTCTGTATCCACCGAAGGTGAGCTGCAGAGGAGGGGAGGGCTCTGTCTGCCTCTTCTCACTTGCTCCACTTTTGCTTCATCTCAAGTTACTGCTGGAAGCAGCAAGAGAGCAGCTCACAAACAGAGTCCATAGCCAGGTCGTGTTGCCGCAGTTTCCAGTTGAGGTCGGTCTTGTTATAACCCCAAGCTCAGCAGGTGGATTAAGAAACAAGCCGAATCTAACAGTTTGTATTACTGCAACCAATCTTTCACATTGCTGTCCTAGTTTTTAATTGACAGACGAATGTGTTACCGGAACATATCACTTTCTCCTAGGAATAAATCTGGGCTTATATAACATAGTAGTACATATATAAAGTGCATATTACAAAAGGATGCCTTTAACCAAGAAAGCTGAAATGCCTCCACTATGTTAAATGTTCTCAGAGGAAGAAGTATGCTGATGTCTTGACGAAATAAAGGGACTGGAAATAGAAAACATAGTTATGTGACTCCTTAGGAGTTTCAGGTCAAGAGTCTCTGATTTGGTGTTGAAACATTTTGGTAGCATTCTCACCACCTGGATTTTTGCTTGGACTTTACGTATATAAAGCTCTTTGCTATTTAGCATGCCTTGAACGGAAGACACAAGGAAGATAAAGATTGTGTTGCTCCTTGGAGACGCTTTTGTTCCGCTGACACTTTTGTTCAGCTGTAGAGACTTTTTTTAAGCAGACTTATAAGAACCAGTTCAACCTAGGTTTGAGTTTTGGCATCTGGTCATATAACATTATAGGTAACCAGAGGAAAAAAACATCATTTTAATAATTATATTAAAACCACCAGGGTATACCATAGGCTATAACAATAGCTGCTGGACGGCTAGAAGTTAAACCTGCCCAGGTCTGCTTCTCGTGAGTTTGTTCACATAACCCTTTCCACATACACTGATAACAGGTATGATTGTTATTTCTCTACGTAAAGGAACTCGGGGATGGAGAAATGGAGTAACCTGCCCAGAGCTATACAATTAAGTGGTAAGCCAAACTTCAAAGAGGTTAACTTGTATGTGTACATATCAGCATATATTTAAACTAATCAAAAATATTCCCTCAAAAATAGTTGGGACCTTAGTCTATTTGATTTCCCCAGGAAACAACATCCTAGATGATTCTATTCATTATTGTAGATTATTGACTTAATGTTCTATTAAAGAAAAATGCTTGTAGAGGGTTTTTCACATCCAAAGAGCTGGGATGTGGCTCAGCTGCTAGAGTATTTGCTGAGCATACCCAGTCCCTTAGTTCAATCCCAGCACCATATATACTAAGCATGATAGCACATGCCTGTCATCCCAGGAGGTAGAGACAGGACCCAGAAACTCCAGGCCATCCTCCAAACTGCACCCAAGTTAGAGGCTAGCTGGGGTTACATGAGATTCTGTTTCAGAAGGGGGGGTGGGGAGAGGGAGAAAGTTAGTTCATTCTCAATGTAAACCAATGGTTTCTAAACACTTTGAAGAATGACCACAAATGGATTCATATGACACTTCAATGCTTCCTTAACATGAGTGATTAAAATGCACAGAATTTTTTACTGCAGAAGAACCACTGCAGTATCCTTCCCCACACTGGATCTTCCTTACTGCCCCTGGCTACCATGGAAGCATGGATAAATATTTCCTTTGCCATCCTGCCCTTTCTTTCTCTCTGGATACTGGATCTGCACTTACATTTGATCATGGCTGTTTCTAAGCAGAGGGATGCCTTTTCCTGGAGTTTTCAAATGTTCTGAGTTTTTCTTTTTTACTGAATATCATCTAAGGATAAATAGCAACATCTAGAGATAAAAAAGAGTTGTTGAATGTGATATTATTGGCAAAGAAGGCATGCCATTGGAATCTCTCAAACCTGTCCCAAGTATGAGATAATAGAAGAAAGGTTTTAGTGGCAGTGTTAAAAACAAGAGACATTTAATGAAAGAAATAGTAACTGGAAATGGGAGGAGTGTATTAAATTTGGTTAATGTCTTTAAAGTCACACATCAAGTCTAAAGATAGTATCTGTGAATAATATTCAAGAAGGAATAAGGAAGTTTCAATAATTGCTATCACCACTATCTACTATCACTAGATAGATTTTTAAAAATGTTTCCCCCAATAATAATGTAATAAGTGAAGCAGGGGACTGCATTAGCTATATTGACTTATGTATCTACATATCTACACCCTGGAACCTCATGCAATTGACCATTTTGATAATGACCATCCCATCTGACCTAGAATGGCAAATTAAACTCTGGGGAGGGGGTGTTGTTAGGCATATGATGTGCCAAGATGACATTTCAGGCTTCAAGAATCTCTAAAAGACAAATGCAAGACCGCCAGGCACAATAAGCACCATTTTGACACTGGGCACAGCACACAATTCAAACTTTGTGCTTGCATCCCTTAAAAAGTATTACTAGCTAGAACATAACAGTAGTACAAGAAAGAATTTGTGTCCCATTTTTATCGCAGCCAAACAAATGCAAAGCATGTATTTTGGCTGGTGCTCCCCAAAAATATTTTTCCCAACAAAACTTGTTAGAAATCCCTAAAGAGAAAACTAAGTATTGGGTTCTGTACTAGGTATCACTAACTTCAGGTTACATTTTTGCTAGAATGAACCCAGACAGCTGAGATGATTTACTTTTTTCTTTTTTTAAGTACACCAACATTTTTCAAGTTTTTTTTTGTTTGTTTTTTTGGTTTTTTGGTTTTTTGTTTGTTTGTTTGTTTTAGGTACACTGAATGAAGAATTTATCTTCTGATGGAGGGAAAAAGGAGTCTTTCCTCAACTGTGTAGTTAAATAATGGTAGCAACTCCAGCAAAGGACCTTATGTACTACATCCAAAAGCCACCCACTAGGGGCACCTGTGGGGAAAGAGTGCTTTCCCGCCTGTTCCCTCAACACTAGAAGCCTTCCATTGCAAGAGGAAGAGAAGTGATGTGTAGAGGAGAGGGGGTGGAAGCCCACATTATGTACTCATCACTTGGCTCCCCATATCAAGAAATACTGACGGGGCCAGCCACAGACTCAAATTGAATTCTGATACCACTTTGGGGACATGGGATAAATAAGAGGATTGTTGTAAAGGTGTTTAAATGCTTGGGGGGGTTCAGGTTTAAAAAAAAAAAAGGTTTGTTGCCAGTAGTTGTTCATTGAAATCTCTTACAGGATTTTTTTTTTTAGCCTAGTCTGTGATGCAGAACCTGCTGTGCTAAATTATGAACCAAAGGCTTTGGGGTGGGAACAATCAATCAAAATACCTGGGGTAGTGTGTAATGTGCACGCTCTTGTCAGCGTGAACAGGCTGCCCCTGAACACAGTCCCCCAGCAGGTTAAATAAATATGATACTATAGACAAACCGACAGGATCACACGGGCATCAATCAGCTGTTGATAAAATACAATCTTCCTTTAATGCACGCTGGGAAAGTTATTTAACGGTTACAAAACCTATATCCGTTTCTTGGCTTTTTTTTTTTTAAGTCTTCTTCGAAAGTGTAACTCTTTTATAGGGGCAAGGCGGAAACAGTTGCCAGATCCTAGCTGTGTTGGGGCCGGGTGTGTGTGTGTGTGTGTGTGTGTGTGTGTGTGTGTGTGTGTGTGTGTGTGTGCGCGCGCGCGCGCTTGTAATGGCGCTAAAGATGCGTTGTGACTCAGCTTGCTTGAGGAGGGGGCGGGGGATGGACTGGCCAAAAGATAGCGACCTGAAAACCACACCTGAAACAATGCCCCCAACCCCGGAACACAGGGTTAGCTTGTTGAAGCAATCCCTACCTGGGAAGCCCTGGAGCATTTCAATCCCATTTTTATTTCCCTTCTTTGGAGCCCTGATGTGTGGGTACCTGAAGAACAAATGAGGGACTAGCAACAGCGCTGCTCTGGATTGATTGCGGGGGGGGGGGGGGCGAAGAGAACCCGGGAAGAAAACAATTTAAAGAGGGAGAGGAATAGAAAAATGTCCCCAGTCCAGCCGGTGGTAAGAGGGTGGTGGCAACTGACTCTGCAGTCAGTGCTGGTGAAATGGGAGGACTCGCGACCCAGCGGGCGAGCACGCTGAGCTTGTGAGCAAAGCTCTGCGCCTTTAAAAAACGACTTTACGATCCGAAAGTTTCCCTCAATGAGGCACAAATGAAAGAACACTCTACTGCAGTCCTGAGCTCCCTTAACTCCCCTCCCCAGCTAGGCACCTCCGGCTGGGCGTCTGGGCGGACTGAGTTGAGCCCCGGCTTTGCTCTGGCACTTTGCACGCAGCCTTTCACGTCCAATGGTCTAGGTAGCAGTGGCGGAGCTCCAGGGAGCTTTGGGCTTCAGAAGTGGGAAGGCCCTTGCGCAATGCTGACAGCTGATCTCCTAACAAGCGAAGATTAATGTCCAATCTAAAAACTAAGGTCTCCTAAGTGCTGTAGGTGCAACATAAATACAGAGAGCAGGCGGATGAGTCTCCTGCCACTCAAATCAGGATCGTCCCCAGCCTGTGGAAATAACTCGCAGCACAAGGTGTTGATGGGTTTGCGGGCCTGCAGTCCTCCCCAGCAGGGATCCCGACTTCCAAAAGGTCAGGTCTACCCTACCTGGAAGAACTTCTGTCATTCCCCCAGTCTAGGCACACACTCTGCAGTGGTTTCTGGAAGATTCCAGACTGGGAAAAGGCTGAGCTGCTGGGTCCAAGGCCTAAACTCTGATAATTCTCACAGAGCTGCAAATAGACTGCTCCGGCGATTTAGGCTGGAAGGGGGAGGGCGGGTTGGCGGCTCAGGGGCAGGGGTCCGCGAACGGGCTCCCAGGAGTCAGTGTACAGCCTCGCTACTGCCCAGGGACACTGCAGGTGATGACAGCTGTCACCAAAAAGAGCCTAAAGCCGGTTCTGAGAATGACCCTGCAGGTTAGGGCGAGGGTTGGGCTGGGGTTTGGGAGAGAGCAAGGAGGGCTATGGGTCTACAGGAGAGTAGGAACCTGGCTTTTTGAGTACCTCTCTGAACCCTAGAAAGCCATTTGTGCTTCCTTAACGCGAACTTCTCCCCTCCCCGGGTCCAGGGAGCAGCGACTTGAGGAGGCACAGGAACCACCGCAACCTTTTTGGAAACCTGGCGCTCTCAAGAGCTCTGCGCCAAACTGACACCCGCAAGCACTCTCCCGGGGCCTGTTGAGCAGATGGAGTGGCAGGGCCAGGCAAGGCCTGTTGACGAGACACCGGGACATTTGTCATGGGTGACCCTGTGCCTTGGCTTCTGAGCCCACGCCGGCGTGGGGAGGCCAGCGCTAATGTAATAAAGCGAGAGCGACAAGAGGAAAGGCCTTTCTCGCCCCGGGGCCGCCACATGCTCACTCCGTTTTACTGTCAGGGCTGGTCGAGGCTGTGGCTTCATTTCATATTCCATTAATATTTACAGCAGCTATTGAATTTCCCATTACAAAGTTCACCATACACAGTGCTAATATGAAATTTTAATAGTATTGTGCACATTATAAAAAGTCCCACCATTAAAAGGGGAGGGCAGATCGCAGGGAGAAGTTACCCTGAGAAGTTACTTGCCAGTGAATGCTTGAAATGCTCCCAAGTCGAGCAGGGTGGAGGGAGTATTCATTTGCAACTATTATCATAAAGATACGAAGCAGTGGGTTTGTTATCAATATTGAAATCAAGAGATGGAGGAAGTGGAATGTTAAAAAAAAAAGCAGTCTGACTAAATTGAGTTTTCCAAGTTGTGTGTGCTGGGATTTGCCCTCACTTGAGAAAATGATTCTGTTCTTCTGCTTTTAAGGAAATTGGGGCAGAGCAAGCAAGAAGCTTTGCAGGGTTAGTCGGGTTCTAGTCACCAGTCCTTGCTGGTCCCTTGGGCTGTGCTAGGGCAGGTATGCAGCTCCGGAGAAAAGCCCTACCTCCCTCAAATCCTACCCCCTACTTGCCAGTCAGCCTCAAGGTCCTCAAGGTCCCAAAATTGCAGTCCTGACTATGGCTGCACGAGAATGGCTAAGAACTGTGGAAACATTCTGTGCGGTGTATAGCTTTTCTGGAATGGTACCCAGGGCAGGAGGGGGGGTATCTTTGCCTTGGGATGAAAAGGAGTGGAGACACAGGTGGAAGTGAGGCTGCACACACACACACACACACACACACACACACACACGTGCAACAGGAAGTGGGGAATCCAGAGCCTGCAGCCCCGGGCTCAATCAAGCCTGTTACAGCATCCTGCTCCAATTCACAGCTCACCTCCTGGCACCCAGGGCCAGGTAGCAGAGCCAGCTTGAGGGCTTTGAACAAAGACAAAAACAAATAAACAAACAAAACGGTAAATCCTCAAAGGCACCTACCTATCTTTCCCCCTTCTGTCAAGAAGACCAAGACTTTTTTCTACAGCTGGCACCTAGATCACCAGCTCACCTGATGGATCCCTGTCAGCCTCCCCACATGAACTCTAAGGACATTCAACTCCCTAAGGGACTTATTCCCCTAAGTTTCTTTCTTCTAAAATATAATCTTGCCCTACAGAGTGGGCGGATCGAATGGAAAGAAAGAAAAGTTCAGTTTGGGGATTTGGGTGGAGGGTTGTTTTGTTTTTATTTGTTTTGTTTTGGGGGTTTCTGTTTTTGTTTTTTGTTTTTCTGGTTTGGGGGACAGGATAAACTGTGATTCCTCTGCTCTACACCAAGTTTTCTCACTCTATCCACTCACACTCACACACCATCCCTTCTCACACTCCTCCGGGTGTGAATTAATGACAGTACTTTGAGCACTACTGCAGTATCTTAATAGGCTTCTATTTCTGCAAGGAGAGGGCAAGATCTGCATCCTCAGGTTACTTTACAGCTAAAGGAAGATGACGGTGACAGAAGGGTAAAGATGGGTGACAATTCCTCAGGGTGATCTGCTATTGACCGCCCCCCTTCCCGTTTAAAAATTATTAGTGTTATTACTATTCCCCCATATTCTTGTGAGTTTTGTGTGTGTTAAAGCCCCTAGATGTGTCACACTTTGTCACATCCTCTGTGTGTGTTTTTAGAGAACATTTGAATGAAAGGCTCGATGCCAGGTATTGGTGACACAGGGGGTGGAATTTTCAGCCGCTCCACAAAGAGTTGGCCGCCTCTATTTGCATAAGGTCAGAGTAGGGCTTGTGATAGAACTTTACCAGCATCTCTGTCTCTTAGCAACACTCTTGCACTCTTGGTCCCTGCATTAAATTGACTGGTCCCTTCCTTTTCTTCCTTTCATTGGGAGGCTTACAATAAAATGTCACCCTTCCAACCTGTGCCTGTCACCCAGTAGGTCATCTGTATCTCCCACACACACACATTTTCCCTCCCTCCCTCCCCTTCCTTTCTCCTCCCCCCTCCCCTTTCTCCAATTAGAGACTGAGGGGATTCACTGGGTGAAATCCCAAAACTGTTTCATTTTATGGTGTTAATTAATATTAATACCACTTCTCCCTTTGTTATTAATTTTAAAAATCCCTCATAAACAGGCAAGATAAGGATTAAATTGCCAGTACCTGCCAAACAATGGGTCTGGAGAGGGGCAAAAAAGGCAGCGGGAGATGGAGGGAGCAGGCTTTAGCTTAGTCTCTTCTCCTATTCAGTTAGTGCAGGGTTGAGCGCAGCATAGAAACCCTGGAAGTGCTTGGACTATGCCAGGCAGCCCTCTTGGCTCTGGGATGGGGACCAGTGACAGGATCCAGATGCTGATAGGTAGTGTTAATGGAGGGTCACGTCTGGACAATAGTATCCATCACTTGCCTCCTGGCTCTTCTGTCAGATAGAGTCATTTCTGACTGCTCCATCACTCAGATTTAGGATAGATTTAATTATTACCTTTGCCTTGGCAACAGGATATACAAATTGGTACCCAAAGGACTAAACCATAATGGTAATAGTTCTTACTAGTAGTTATTATTATTAGCTTACTGTACATTCCTTTCTTGCTAATTTTGAAAGAACATCCTAGATATTTGATTAATCCTTTCCTATTTTATTCCATCAACAGCTGCCCAGAAACACAAACCCACAGGATAATGGTGGCTTAATTAGTTACACCATACTTAGACACACACACACACACACACACACACACACACACACACACACACACTCACCTACTTTTGCCTGAGTGTCTGAATGATTTCCACTGGTTTTTTTTAAAATCATTTTATCAGTTGCAGAAATTCAATATTCTCTGAATTCTCTACAGTTTTGCAAACTTCTGACTTCGGAAATGTCTATGGACCATGCTCCAGAGCACACAGTTTCTCCCCATTTGAGAAGTGCTTGTAACTAAATGTAGAGTTGCATCCAGAAAGAAAGAAGGTGGGAAGAACCCTTGATATGGCTTTTGTTCAGAAAGCTAAGAATTTGCTTAAGTAAATGAACTTTTAAAATCTTAAGAAACTCTGTCTGGAGACCCTGATAGTCACAGTGATGATGCTGAACTTCATTTGAATTCATCTCTTTCTCCTTGGACACAGAAACTGACACCCCCCCCCCCTTCCTTAAAGGGCCAGTTAGTCCTCTGAAATGTATTACTCATCCATTTGATTGTCGAAAATGGTAAGATATACATCCTGCTTTCCCTGATATTTTTACAACCTCTTACCTCTGCTTTCCCCTCTCCTCTCGGTGGCTTTCATACCCTGTAATTCTTGTAATGCATTCCCAGATAAACGCGCAGGTAATGGGGTCTGAGCAATGCACCCAGGGTTAAAAGTCAGCCAACGGTTCTTTAATAACCCGCATGTCATGTTTCTTCCACGATGTCAAGTTTGCTAAGGAAGACAGACAAGGGTGAGCGCAGCCACTTGAGTTTGTTATTCAGAGTCTTGGAAGGGAGGGAAAGTGCAGAAACAAATGTCCCCCCCCCCAAAGGTTTTTACCCCAAAGGAGGTAAAACAGCCTTCAGTTTTCCTAGAGCCAGTGGTGTTGCCTTGCTAGTCATTTCCTAGGACCTCAGCAAGATGCTTGAAAATTTTGCAAAGGTTAGGATGGCAGGAGCTCCAGAGATTTTTTTTTCCTACTCTCATTGATTCCTCCTTAGAAATTTACCCTGCTTCCTGCTTCCCAGTGGCTATTTCTGCTCATCCTCTTCCTACAGGGAGAGCACCTAAGCCAGAGCTATTTTACTTACCAAGGTAGTTCTTACTTTGACGGTTCCGTAGGTGACCTTTCTTCCTGCTTTTCAGAAGCATGGCTGTTGACTGGCTTTGACTGGCTTTGCCTTAAACTCCATCCACCCACCCACCCCCCATCCCCATTCTTTTTCTTTCTAGAAGGATCTGGGGGAAATTGAAGATGTATGCCTTTTTCTTTCAACAATTTGCCCTTTCCAGGAAGAGAGAACATAGTGCATAGACACAAGAAAATGAAAGCTCAGGGAACTTGAAAGCACACTGGAGTTATATTCTGGAGCATAAATTAAAACAAGATTCCAGACTGAAAGGAGAGGTGAGGGCGAGGGGTGAGGGGGTGGGGGCATAAAGATTGAGGATTGCCTTTACTTTTCCCAGATGCACACAGGGTTGGGGAGCACAGTCCCCAACCTGGCTCATACTCTTCTCTGGCACCTATTATCTCCTCAGATATTTAAGGCTACACATTTACACAGATCGTGCCAAAGAAGCAATTTCGTTTACAGCATCCCTTTCCCAACCATTTCAAGACCAAAATATTGAAGGAACTTTTAAAGCAAGTTTTAACGAATTGTTTCATACGCTACTTATTTAATGAAAAGAATCATGCCGTTTGACAATTCCCTCCTCATCACTGGTAAGCAGATAGCCTTTCGGAGAACAAATATATTGCATTTGTTTAGTTCTGAAAGGTTTCTAGCAAAATAACACAAGAAAAGGGAGCTAGAGCTTTGTCTTCATGGTCCAATTATTGCTCATGGCACATCATGACAGAAGAAGAAATAGCTCCCATTACGTTCAACTTACAACTTCATCTTAGTAAAAATCATGTTTTGTGGAGTGGTTTTCCCCCACACTCTTAGTTTTGTGGCTATTCGATATTAATATCCATTTTTTGCAGCTGTTATCTTATCTAGCACACGATGGATAGATACCCTGGGCACTGTTTCAGACTCAGTTCTAACCGTATGAACTTTCTTCGACTTTTGTCAGACACTGGAGGTGGGAGGTCTTTTTATAGTCTGATGCAGGTGGTTAGGGAATGTAACTGGGCTCCAAAGAGAACGAATAATTAGTATTTACCCAAATCAGACACACTTTGACAAAAAAAAAAAAAAAGGAAAAGATAATTCTGAAAGAAAAAAAAATCAAAGTTGGAGTGGGGCTAAGAAAACAAAGTTGGAAGCACTGATTTGTTTCATAGTGGGGGGGGGGAGCTGGCAAAATATGTCCAAGTTCTGCTCTGTTTGAAGCCACAGTCTTTTAAAACCTTGGATTTTTTTTTTTTTTTTTTTTTTTACAATTTCTCCAATGAAGCAAGAACCCAAAAGCTTCCAGCTATGTTTTGTTTTGTTTTGTTTTTTTATCAAGCAGGACACAGGAAGCAGAAAACGTTTGTGCCATAAGCTATGAATCTGCAATGTATCTACTCTGCCTCGATTATGGAACTGGACAAGATTGCTCACATTTTACTTGTATGTATTTTTCTTGAAAGGGAAGGAGAAGAGCGAACACAGCGGGTTTCTTTTGTAGCCATTTGCACAGTGCCCTGAGTACTACTGTCAAAAAAAAAAAACTTTCTAATTTGGGGCTTGGGTTTAGTTTGGGGAGGATGGGGGTGAGGGCTAACTTTGGCAAGGACTCTGGGGCTGAGGTTGGGATAAACATATTTCACCTTTTGTATTACGGGCTTCCTCACAAGTCCGTTGAGCCTTCCCCAGCCTTCTCCAACTGAGCTACCATCCCCACGCCAACTGAATCCTACACTCTCCACATCCAGCTGGAGTGTGCTTACGTTCTGGTGGGGGTGTCCCACTCCACAGTGCCCTTTAGGGCAGAGCACGGTCTATATATCTGGACAGTTTCTACACAGCACTGTTTTTCACTGGAGATGGGTGATTAAAGGCGTTTACAGAACTGCGGGGGCGCGGTGGGGGTAGCAGACAGAAGGACACCACGTTCCAACGCCCTTCGAAATCTTCAGTTCCTCCAAAGACTTCAGGCAGCTAAGACTGCGGCTGCTTTACTGCAAGCACAGTGGGGCGGGGGCGGGGGGGGGGATTGGCAGAAAATATGTCTCTGTTCTGGAGTATTTTTTTCCTCCCCTGCTAATTTTGCGAAAAGAAGGAAACTCAGTGGCGGCTGGGGGAGGGGGGGGGGAAATGGGGGAGGAGGCAACTCTAATAAAATCTAGTAGAAATTTTGCAAAAGGCTCTAGGAAGACAACTTCTCTCAGAGGACCAGGAAGAAAATAGCCCGGAAGAGTGAAGCTTCTATTTCCCGCCTGCCTGGGAATGAAAAACACACAAAGTTGCAAATGTGGAGAGGGTAAAGGCCCGCTTGTTTCTGGGACAATCAGCAGCAGCTGTGGCTACAGAGAGAATCCTGGAGCAGCCTTGAGCTCTGTGCACCAGTTGCGGGGGGCAGCGAAGGCCGGGACTAGTCTTGGTCCTGCGCAGCACGCAGTATCGCCAAGCGGCTCCTACCCCGCCCAGCCCGCAGCCGCGACCCTGAGTCCTGCCCATACCTATCATTTGGAGCCATCTTCGCTCCGTCTTCCAAACATTCCCAGCGTTTTTTGATTCCACTCGCCGCCGCTCGTTCTTATTGAGTTCTCCGCGGTCTCCCTGCAACTTGTCATAGCCTGTAATAAAATGCCCTTTCTGTCGGGAGTTAAAGTCCAGAGGGCAGCGGTTCTATTTGCAACTGACAGCCGAGAAAAGGAGCCGCCAGCGGCCTCGCTTTTGTCTGTCTGGGGCTTTAACTCCTGCGGGGACAGCTACAGAAAACTAGCTGCTCCGTAGCCCCTAGCACTCTAGGAGGCCTCTGGTAGGGGGCTAGCATCCCAAGACAACCCCAACGGAGCATCTCAGGCCTGGGCTATGCGCAGCCCTCACCAAGGAGCTTGGTTGGTTGCTAGAAAGGTCTGGACCTGTGAGGATACATATACTACACTCCTCAATAAAAGAGCCTTATTTCCACCTTACTCTTCGGGCAAGTGAGCTTGAAGAAGGTCTAGAAACACAGTGTAGGGCAGGGAGGGAAGGAAAGAAAGGCTCTCTGATTACTCCTAGGTCCACATCCTAGGAGCTATCACCCTGGTTAGTTACCATGTGGCTTCATCTGTTTCTTCAGTTAGTCCAACTCTCCTATAATTATTTCCATAACCCTGGTTTCAAAATAGGAAGAGTTGTGCATGGTTTTTTTAACCCCGTCAGACGTCTGAAAAGGAACATTGAACCAGGCTCTAAATCTCACCTGCTTGGGAAGTTCCCAGCCTCTGAACTTGCATCCCCCATTGGCAGGGGGGGGACTTGTTCCACAAGATACTTGGTGGGATTCTGAGGCTGCCTTCTGCATTCACACACTTCTGACCATAACTAATTTGATGTATTTCAGACACCACACCATTTCTTACCTGGTCAACCCCTTCAGAAGTCACTATAGAATATTGTAAGTAAGGGTGGTGGTGGTGCCAGAGTCCCCCAGACCTTATGCCTGTGTCTTCAACACTTGGTGAGTTTAGGGAGTCAGTGGTTGTAATATCACCTGGTGGGGGAGGAGAGTTGGGAATTCGGGTCAAACTAGTGCAGCTGACTGGGAAAGGCTAGGCAAACCTGGGCTCCTGAAACTACATTACTGGTTTGTCTTTGGGACAAAGGAGATGCTTGCCGGCCATACCGGGAGACCAAGCCACAGGTATTACCGTGTCATGGGGCTCTTCCTCATTTATAGATCTTCACTTCAATCCTACAACTGCTTTTCTGGGTTCCCAAAAGGAGAGTGAGGAGGTGTGAGACTGTCATCCAAGACAACAGCGACCCTACCCAGGCTTTCTTTTTTTTTTTTAATGCCTTATATATAGTGTACATAAGTATATCTCTTACATACAGTGTACACTTTACATACAGTGTACATAAGATATACTTAAGGACATCTCTCTTGAGTATCCCCACTAAGAAAAACACTGTCCCCCCACATGCACATTTGAGTCCCCTGCACCTTACTTTCTACTACCGCTGGGAGGTCAAAACCCAGGAAACCTGAGAAACTAACCAGCTAAACCTTGCAGATGGCATCCTTCTAGAAGATGGAACACTCTGTGTCCTAAACCGATAAGGCAGAGAAGCTGAACCAATTCTGTTCTAGAGGAGGGTTTATATACTATTCCTACACAGAAGGCCTATTCGTGCACAGCTTGAAAAAAAGACATTTGAGCATTCTACATAAGAAGTCACTGGTAAGATGTAATAAGGAGATACAGTAGAGGAAAGTTTGCTATCTAGGAAAACTTAAGCAGAAGTGGCTTTTTAATCTCCTAAAGAAGAAAACCAAATAAATAGATAAATAAATAGCAAACACAACACGGGGAAGCACTTCACAGCACTCTACTGCCTTGTTATCTCCAGCCCTCACTTCTCTCTGTTTACTTCTCAAGTTTGATCTAGCAAGGCTCTTGATGCAGACCAAAAGTAGTAGTTTGATAATTTTTTTTCTGTCAGCACCACCACCTTTGTGAAGGTGACTACTTCTGTCTTTTTTCCATGTTTAGGAAAAAGCCAGAATTTCTTCCCCTGGCCCAGGAGGCCAACTTTTACAGAAACCATGGTTCATTTCAAACACTAGTGAGAACACTCGGGTCATATCTGAAGATCCGGACAGTGATACCCTCATCCTCCCAGTTGTCTGCCCATTCTATTCAAAATGAAGCTATTTGGGAACACGTAAAAAGCCAGTAAATTTCCTGATGCACAAAAGAAAATGATGCTTTCTGCCTATTTCCACTCAAAAGTGAATAATGCCCCAGTTACCACCAGGCCTGACTTGATTTATCTTGCCTAATAGGATTAACGTGTCAGCCTCTCTCAAGAACTTCCAAGTGCATACCCAGAGTCACTGACTGGCTGGTGTCTTTTCTCCTCTCTGATGGGCATAATGATGCACCTACAAGCAGAGGGCCTTTGTCCAGTGGGAGCAAGCAGATTATCTGTCTCCAGTGAAATAAGGCATGTTGTAGCCTCCTTTGCCAAGACTCATAGCCAGAAGCCAGTCACTATAAAATAATTGTGTCACTACCTCACCAGCACACTGTCCCTGCTTCATTTGTCTTTTGACTGTAATTGAATGGTTGAAGAGCAGAAACGTAGACAAATTCCAGCTGTATTGAGATCTGTTTCTTCCTCCACTACCTCGGCCCATCATTAGATACTTTCCCTCTCTGTGCAGGAGGTCAGAGTGTATAAATATAAATTGCATTTTGCATTACTTCTAGATGAGTGAAGCTGTCAAAGCAATAATATGAGCTTTCAGTCCCACATTCTACCACTTCTTTCCCATTTTTTGGCCAGGAGGTCATGTGCAAATTGAACGTGACAACCCAGAAGACATGTCCAACAGACTCGTATTGTTACCCGGCTCAGCTGCCTGGCTCATAACAACATTAAACCCACATTAGTCCCCAGCCTCTGCCAGGCAGGAGCTCCCAAAGGCAGGGCCCAGGCTGCTCTCAAAGTTCACTTGAGTGGTGACATGTCATCTGCAAGTCATTGGCAGCAGCGACTAAAATATTTGCCACGTAAGATTCACGAGGATGTTTTATTACAAAGACCAGGACAGTGTTCCATAAGGTGAGGGACAAAGAACAAGGTAAAATGTCAAAGATGACTCCAGTACTCAAATACTCAAACACACACAGAGAGAGAGAGAGAGAGAGAGAGAGAGAGAGAGAGAGAGAGAGAGAGAGAGAGAGAGAGACAGAGAGAGAGACAGAGAGAGAGAGACAGAGACAGAGACAGAGACAGAGAGACAGAGAGACAGAGACAGAGACAGACAGAGACAGACAGAGACAGAGAGACAGAGAGGGACAGAAAGCTGATTCTATGTGAAAGTGTGCATATTTTCCAGGATCCAGTTGTAATGTAGTCAGACATAATTTCTGTGCTGTCTCCACAAGGAGAATGCCATTTTGAAAGCTACCTGAAAATACCTATCGACCTTATCCTCTCATTAGCAAGTCTCAATAATGAAATTCAACCCCACAACGAAGGTGAAGTTTCAGCCGCTTATAACACAGTCCTAAAGTAGTGACTCTCCCCAAAGTGCACTGGCCTGAAGGGAGATGAAAGTCTCAATTTTGAGGACATTGAGAGACTCGGAGGCTCTGATCGGCAATTATCTGTCTGTGTGACCCATTCATGCCTTGCCCATATTGCAGTTAAGGGAGAGCTGTTGTTCACAGACAGGGTGTTTGATGGTTTCTAGGAAATGAGTGGCTGTTTTCGTTCCTGTTCCAAATGGACAGGTGTCGACATCAGAATTGGCAACCTGGTTGGCAGACTCAGAGAGCGGCCAATGGACAAATTGTTTATGCAGAATAAACTTCCATCTCTCCCATGATGACAGTGCCTATGCGAGCACGGGTTGTAGGTAGGGAGCAGATATGGAGACACTGGAGATGGATTCAGGTCTGAGAAACATACAGGGGCTGCAGCCCTTTGGTTCCAGGTGGCGCCATATGCAATGGCACGTCTCCTGATGCTGATTGTGCTCTAAATGCACAGATGAAAGCCACTTCACCTTCCACAGGATGCTCCTATCAATCTCGACAAATAAAACTAATCGAGGCAAAGGCTTGTGCAGACGTTGTTAAATGAGCCGCATTTCCACGCATCTTTTTTTCTCGAACAAAGTATCCTCACTTATAATCCCCTTGAGTAAACTGGATGTGTTTAAATATTGAATATGAGAACGTGGCCGCTGAGGAACATACTTGGGAAAACTGAATTCAAACAGGAAGATTCCCTTCATCATCATATGTCGTCACCTACTCCCTAAGGGTGACTTCTGCATGTACGAAAGTATCCAAGGCTCCTCTCATTTGTACTGATAATTCTTGCAATAGGATTATGTGTGCTGAATTTTGCTTCTTGGGTTATTCAGCATCCTAAAATATGACAATGGTGCATGAGGAAAACAATACTATAGTACCCTAGGATCCAGTGTCTTTTGGTTTATTTTTTTGTTTTTGTTTTGTTTTGCCTTGTCGTTTAGGATAAGGTCCCAAGTAGTCCTGGCTAGTTTCAAAGTCACTGTGCCTCTGAATCTAGCCCTGAATTTCCGGTCTTCTTCCCACCACAGACTGAGTACCAAGATTAAAGGTAGGTACCACCACACCCAGTTAATCAGCTGTCCTTTTAAAATTATTTGTTTTGTTGCCTGAGTGTAGTGTGTACGCACGACATGTGTGTCGGTATCCATAGGGCTGGAACTAGAGAGACAGTGGTTGTGACCTGCCATATGTGTACTGCAGAAGAACTCAGGTCTGCAAGAGCTAACTGCTGAGCCATCCCTCCAGCCGCCTAATAACTCCTATCACTCTTCTGCTATCACGTACGTTAAGGTGGTTTTAACTTGAAAAAAAAATGTTGTTGACAGTATTAGGAACCCCTTTGATCTGACTAGAAAACTGAAGCAACCGTGCGTTGACACTAAAAAACATCTGCACGAATTCCGGACACTTTTTCCCCCTGAATTACTACAGTTTTTTTTTTAAATTACATTTTGTGTATGGTGTCTGTGTATGTCTGTTTGTGCACATGACCAAGCAATATGCATATGTAGATCAGAGGACCACCATGTAGGTTTCCAGGGATCAAACAGGTTATTAGGCGTGTTTAGCCCTAACCACTGAATTATCTTGTCAGCACCTGTCTATAGCTGTGAAGAATGTCTAGTTGGGTGATATAGTACATGCCTTTATCCCAGCTATTAGGAGGCATAGGCACATGGATTTCTGTGATGTCAAAGTCAGCCTGGTCTAGATAGTGAGTTTCAGGTCAACTAGAGCTACACAGTGAGACCTTGTAGAAAAAAATAAAACCACAAGTAGACACAGGGCAGTGGTGGTGCATGCCTTTAGTCTCAGAGGCCAGCTTGGCCTACAGAGCAAGAGCCAGGGACACACAGAGAAACACTGTCTTGGGGGGGGGGAGCATACATATTCAAAATTTAAAAACATTAATCTCCTGAACACAGGTAGAAAGAGGTCTTCTTTATCCAAAGGCTTTGATGAAATTAACTCCTACATAATCTGTTCTTTATGGTGAATATTGGTAGTTGTTAATTTATACATTTATTCAAGGATTCTTGGAGTCGGGATTTTTCAGAAGCAGAACAGCTTCCCAGCGCCAAATACAGTTATCACTGCCACTCATGAAAGTCCCAGCAAAGACAACGGAGGTGTAACCTCCATACATGTCCTTACCTTCCTCTGTGAAATGGAAGTAACAATGCCCAAAGCATTATTAAAAACAAAGAAAATAGAGAATTTCAAGCATCCAGCATGGTACAGACACTGGGGCTTTCTGGCCTAGCTCCAGATTCATCAAGAGACCCTGTGTCAAAAGACTAAGGAAGAGAGACAGAGCAGAAGACGCAAGACCTTCTTCCGTTAGCCTCCACATGGCACACACACATAACACACACACACACACACACACACACACACACACACACGCACTGTACACACAGACACACACAAATTTCATGTACTCTGGGGACCCAAAGGTGTGTCTTAGAATTTGAAGGAAAATTCAGTCAGAATATATTATTGGTTGTCTGATATTGGCTGATAATTCACTTCTAGACTCGGGAAGGAAAACTTGAGGTCTTGGACTTGCTTTGTAGACCAGGCTGACCTCTAACTCACAGAGATCTGCCCGCCTCTGCCCCCACCCCCACCCCCACCCCCACCCCCACCCCCAGTGCTGGGATCACAGGTGTGGGATACCACTCCTGGCTTGCAATGCACTTTTAAAGATAAACTGTAACATCCTTTACAGACTCAAGCTGAGGGAATGCTGAAGCCAGCAGCTTCCAGCACCTGCTAAAGTTTGCATCTGCTAGAAAGATCCCAGAGCTGCTGGGTTCTTTGAGAACTTCACATGGAACCAATAATTCAGTTTTGTAGAGAACTTTCTAGGACGCTCCATATACCCTAAATAAAATCTTATCCTGACAGTTTTATTCCATAGCTTAGTAAACTTCTTTGTACATCAAAAGTCATGGTTGTGCTCTGCTGTGGCTTGGATATGTGCCTTTCAGAGACTCTTATGATGTTGAAGGTGTGGTAGCAGCGTGCTGTGAAGTTGAGAGGTGGTACCCCAACTACCAGTGGGAAGAAGTCTGGTCATGCTGACTCTGCAGTTTTGTGTTTAACACCAAACATCTAGTAAGTGAACAGGTCAAAACCAAATTGTCCAAATAAGTGTCAATTGAGTCAAATGTGTGTGTGTGTGTGTGTGTGTGTGTGTCTGTCTGTCTCTTTGCCAACATTGCCCAGTGATATGTAAAACCTCTGTTATAATAGTTCCACAAGAAAACCAGAAGGAATTTTGACTTTGCTCCACTCTCCCTGAGCATAAGTGTTGAATTCTGTGAAAGAAAATTGGATTCAGGGAGCATTTTTTAACATGTAGGCAAAGAGAAGCAACGCCTCTTCCCAGTCACCACTTGCGACCCAAACAGCCAAGTGCCTGGCGTTTGCCCGTCGGCTGCTTTTCTGACCATAGGGAGCAGCCCAGATGACAGGAACACAGATGGACACCCTGAATGATTAATGTGTCTACCAGACCTGGTGTAGGGGATGCAGAAAATGGTGGCAGATATGAACTAGTCTCTTTGTGTGGTACTCCTTCCAACATTGACGTAGGGGAGAATCAGGCAAAATTCCAGCTCTAGCTTTTGCTGGAAAATCTGATGGCAACCTTCCTTTTTCAGGACCAAGTTACCAAGACCTGGCTTTTCACCGGAAGCTATACCAACTTCCCACCTGACACATCACAATTGTTTTCTCTCTCTCTCTCTCTCTCTCTCTCTCTCTCTCTCTCTCTCTCTCTCTCTCTCTCTCCCTCCCTCTCTTTATCTCTCTCTCTCTCTCTCTCTCTCTCTCTCTCTCTCTCTCTCTCTCTCTCTCTCTCCCCCCCTCTCTTTATCTCTGTCTCTATCTCTTTCTCTCTCTCTCCTCTTTTCCTTTCTTCATTTGTGCTTTCTTCCCTCCCTTGCTTTGTGAGATAATGTGCCCTTCATTTATGCCCCTCTTCTCAAATGCACTCTCAATTTGGTGACCTCTGGATGCAAACTAGACATCCAGAGCCAGAAGTTTAGAGTGAGGAACAAAGGGAAATATGTGATGCTGGGAAGGGTTAAGGGAGACAGCATAGAGATGAGAAAATAAACCTGACCTATTTGAGCACAGCCAGCACTTCCTAACCAAGTAAACCATCCCTAAGCAAGGTGTTCCTAATGGAGCAGGGACATAGGACACTAAGAGATCACCATTAAAAATGGGTCCCACATGAGAACACAGCTTGAGGTCATGCCCCAAGTTGGAGGTTTTTTCTTTTGTAGTGGTTTGCTGTGTTTTGTTTGGGTTCTGAGTATTGAACTCAGGACCTTACACATGCTAAGCATGTATCCTACCACTGAACCACACCCCCAGACACATGGCTTTAATATTTTTAGTGTACTGTGAATATGTAATAGAGACACTTATTTTTTAAATTTTATTTGTTTTTCGTAAGCAATAGAAACATGGAAAAGGTAGAAAAGAGAGGAAAATATTCTGCTGGTCCTACCTCTTCAACACCTCCCAATGCTTACCAAATCTTTATTTACAAAAATTAACTAAGACTGGATGTATGTGCTTAGCATGTGTGAGACCTTGGGCCTTTAGGCTTTGTGTGTGTGTGTGTGTGTGTGTGTGTGTGTGTGTGTGTGTGTGTAATAGTTTTAGGTAGATAGAAATCTTGAATGGTAAGTATAGAGAGGCCACACGTATCCCCTACCAGATTCTCTTAATATGCATATTTGCTTTGGTATAACACTTGTTTATAATGGCAACATCATGATAGTGTGTGGGTGTGTTTGTTTTACAAATTTTAAATATTATTTCAAACTGGTTATAGCAAAATATACATTACCGTAATTCAATGCACATAATTATAAACCTTTTTCTTTTTCTTTTTTTTTTTTTTGGTGGGGGGGGCAGTGGGGGGGGGAGAGGGGAGGACACAGGGTTTTTCTGTATAGCTTTGCCTGCCCTGGACTCACTTTGTAGACTAGGATAGCTTCAAACTCATAGAGCTCTGCCTCTGATTCCCTGAGTGCTGGGATTATGGATTACAGGCATGCGCCTCCATCCCAGGCTAAAGTGTTACTTTTTTTTTTCCAGACACGGTTTCTCTGGGTAGCCCTGGGTGTCCTGGAACTCACTCTGTAGACCAAGCTGGCCTCAAACTTATAGAGATCCACCAGCTTCTGCCCTGCCCAAAGCTGAGATGAGAGGCATATGCCACCATACCTGGCAATGTCTTTTTTCATTTAAGTCATTTTCAATACACAAACAATGGGTATTCTACGCACAACAATTTAGAAATTATTTTAAATCTGAGGCCCTAAAGTTTCAGAAAGTATATATCCTATGAAATTTCAAATATTTTCTGTATGGTATTATGGTGGTTTGCATAGGAATGGCCCCCATAGACTGATGTATTTGAATGTTTGGCCTACAGAGAGTGGCACTATTGGGAGGAGGTGTGATCTTGTTGGAGGAAGTGTGTCACTGTGGGGGTGGCTTTGAGGCTTCAGGTTCTCAAGCCTAGGCTCAGTGGAACCACAGTTCTTTTCCTGTCACCTACAATTCAAGTTGTAAAACTCCCAGCTCCGTCCTCAGCACCATGTCTGCCTGCACACTGCCGAGCTTCCCACCATTGTGATAAATGGACTAAACCTCTAAAACTGTAAGCCACCACCAATTAAATGATTTCCTTGATAAGAGTTGACTTGGTCATGGTGTCTCTTCATAGCAATGAAGCCTTGCCTAAGACAGACACGATATTTTGTTGAGATCCAGGGCCCACATCCCCATTCTCTGTTGTTGTTGTTGTTGTTGTTGTTGTTTTGAGACATGGTTTCTCTGTGTAGCCCTGCCTCTTCTGGAACTCTCTTTGTAGACTTGCCTACTTCTGCCTCCCAAGTGCTGGGCTTATAAGCATGTGCCAGTAGCCCTGGAAAGAAATTTCTATTGCTTGCATTTGGGCTCACTGTTGGTCTGGCGTGGTCTATAGGTTTTCACAAGGATATACTGACATATACCTGACATTACTGTAACATACAGAGCTCCTCAATCCTTCTCCATAGCCCATATTCTCTATCTGTTTACCTGTCTCTCCCCTCAACCCATAGAAATAACTGATGTTTTTCCTGTTCCTATAGTTTTGTCTTTTTGAATGAGAGTCTTACATTATGCAGCCTTTTCCGGCTGGCTTCTTTCACTTGGCATCATGCCTTTAAGTTTCCTCTGTGTCTACTGATGGCTTGGTGGCTCATTTCTCTTATTGATGAATAGTATCCCCTTGTCTGGATTGACACAGTTTGTGCACTCACCTACGTAAACACATTTGAGTTGCATCCATGCTTTGACAATCAGGAACAATGTTATGATATTAATTACTTCTCTGGTCGCTGTGGCAAAACACATGACAGGCACTACTAGGTGGTGGGATTTACTCTCAGGGTTTCAGAGTGATCATCTCACTGTGGTAAGGAAGGAAGGCTGCAGCAGCTCAGTTCAAACCATGAGATCATGTGTTGGAGGCTGTTTCTGCCACAGTGGAGCATGAAGCAGGGAAGCGGAACAGAGGATAGGTAACACTCTCAAAGTTCAAGCTCTAATGACCTACTTCCACCATTTTGGCCCCACCCTGTAAAGGTTCTATGCCTCCTCATCCCCACTGTTGCACCACTACCTGGGGGACAAGGATTTGAAACATGAGCCCCTGGGACGCATTTCAGACTTAAACAATGACAGTTACTATAAACCAGGCTAGAACAAAGTTTTCCTGGAAGCGTAAGGTTTCAAGTTCTCATCGTAAACGACGAGGATGAGGCTGCCAGGTCACATGTTCAGGGTGTTGCTCACTTATGCAATGGACTGTCAAACTGCCTTTCTGATCTTGTACCCTTGGCATGGTTTAAAGAATCAGAGTAGCACAGCAGGCATTTCCCAAAGGTGGAGGACCAGATCTTGCCAATAGCTCCTGAGACAGAGGCAAGAGCTGTCTGCATTTGGAGGAACGCAGGTTCACTTAAGAGAATAACTTGAGTCATTAAAAACAAGAAAATCCTGAAATTTGCAGGCAAATGCATGGAACTAGAAATGATCATCCTGAGTGAGTTAGCCCAGACCCAGAAAGACTCACGTGGTATATAATCACTTATAATTGGACACTAGCCCAAAAGGGATGTCCCATGAAAGTCTTCACTCACCAGGAGATTGGGACAGATGTGGGGCCTCCTTTTAGGACTCTAGGTGAGAGAAGTATGGGAGAATGGGGAAATAGAAGGCTCCAGAGGGTCCGAGAAACCTACAAGAAGAACATCATGACAGGCTGATCTGGGCCCAGGAGCATCTTCCCAAATTATTGCACCAATTAAGAACAATACATGCAGTAAACACCAAACCCCTACTCTGATGTAGCCAATGGACAGGACACTCTCCACAGTTGTGTGGAGAGCAGTACTGACTCCAACATGAACTCTGGCACCCTGTGTTTGACCACTTCCCCATGATGGGGAGGCCTGGTGGCACTCAGAGAAAGAATAGACAGGATACCAAGATGAGACTTGATAACCTATGACCATATGGTGGGGGAGGAGGTCCCCTTCTGTCACAGACCTAGAGAAGGGGAATAGGGTGAAAGAGGGAGGGAGGGAGGAATGGGAGGATACAAGTGAGGGGATAACAATTGAGATGTAATCTGAATAAGTTAAACAAAAAAGAGAGAGAGTGTGACTTGATTGGGTCCAGGATGTCTCTCTCAGCTTTGGTCCCTACTTACTCTGTGATGTCTGGAGCGTTACAAAGTTTCCGTATTAGGTTTCCTCAGCTGTAATTAGACTGAGTAATAGCACCCAAATACTAGGATCCCAAGTGTCACTGAAGAAGTTCCATACAGATCCTACCCCAACACTGGGCATAAGCTAAGTGCTCAAGAAATGTTACTCATCTTAGTGACTTCCAAGTAGCCAGCACATCCCTTAGCATTAATTTGTACGGCTGTGCACTCAGAAACACCAAAAGTACGGTCATTAAATATGCTGGCAAGGTCTGATGAAGACAAGTCAAAGTACAAGGCAGGTAAAATAAATAAAAAAATAAATAAAATAACAATAACTAAAAGGAAACCAGAACTTGGAATGAAAGTCAAGTGAAATTGCTTCCTCCTTCGAGGTTTTGGTTCACGACATAAACTTCCTTCTTGTACTCTCCTTGGCTCAGAATCCTCTGGGGCAAAGCCTTTATTACGAAATGCCCTGTCTCTGGTACCCTGCCAAAGCCTGCTCTGCAAGCACCCAAGTTGACTGGCATGCCCACATGTGAGCAGACTCCTCGCCCTCAAGGGCTGAGTAACGCTGGTGCCTTGTCTCTCCTCAGACACCTCTGCAGGCAGGTAGGAGGAGTGGCTTATTAAGCAATCTATGTGGTAATTGTTTTTTAATATCTTTGGGCAGCTCATACCTAATGATCTAACAAACGATGCCAACACTGAAAAATAAAGACGCAGCACCTGTAGCTTCTTGGGATTAGATTCGTATGGGAAATTCACAAACGAAAGACAAGTTCTCTCCTGTGCATTCCTAATTAATCATCTATGGCTCTCTCTCTGTGGTCCTGATGCACCAGTGGGAACAGGGCTCTTCCAGTCTGTACCAGTTGATTTGCCATCATGATATCAAATAACTAGCCTTCTTGTTTTAGCTGCATGAGCAGGGTTTAAGTGTCATGAGGTCAGAGCATATGGACCTTTTTTTTTTTTTAACTAAGAATAAACAATGAAACCTAATAGCTTAGGTGGGGCAAATGGCTGGCTGCAAGGCAAGCTCTCTCGCAGTAACAATCCTTGTCACATTACTAGAACACAAGATGAAGGCCATATTTACATCCAAATATTTTGGGGGCAACTGTAAGAGTGAAATCTGTCGGCAGAGCTCAGGATTCTTCCTCAGAATGATAGAGCAGCTGGATTTGAAAGTGGAACCACAGGAGACGGAGACAAGGGGATTCTTGCAAGTTCAAGGTCAACGTGAGCAACATAGTGAGTTCCAGGGCAGCTGAGGCTATGGAGTGAGGCCCTTAATTTGCAAGGAGAAAAAGGAGGAGTGGAGGGGGGAGGAGGAGCAGGAGGAGGAGGGGAGGAGAGAAGGAGAGAAAAAGAAAAGAGGGAGGGGAAAAAATGAAGAACAAAGGAAAGAACAGGAAAATAAGTAAGTCTCTTACTCTGAAGCTGAATTGGATGCACAAGGGCCTAGAAAAACATTACTATTTTTTTCTAAGATATTTTATTCTTCCTGGTCCGGCCTAATAAGTCTGAACCCAGAACCCAGAATCAGACCCCTGACTTGAGCTCTGCCCCTCACCAGCTCTGCTTGTCTGAGCCACAGTTTCCTTGTGTGAAACAGAAGGCCTAAAAGGCCTCCCTGAGTCGGCTGTATTGATTGCATAAGATAACCCTGCCTAGCAGAGTCTCTTACCTACAGCAAATGCTCGGGCTGGTTTGGTGTTGCAGTTTCTTGTTTTCGTTTGCTGGTCTAAGCTCACTAGGTCCCTTTGTGGAATATTCCTCTGTCTTGAAAGAGGAAACGGCAGGCGGGAAAGAGGTCATTGGCAAAGTTCAGACACAGGTACTGGGACTGGGTGCTCAGCATTCCTTGATGCCACCAGCTATGCTGGAGCATCCATTTAGTTCTGTGTCGAGGAACTCTGCATAAAAGAGTCCTGGAGAATGTGTCATTATGTGGGTAAACAGGATGTCCCTACCTAGCAACCACATGACTTTGCACATGGAAAGTCCCTAACCATAGCTGTCCGGTTAAATTTGCTCTCTTGCAAAAAAGCCCTCGCAAGTAATATTAACTCCTCAGCATAGAATATTGGCTGCTAGCAAGGAGGTGGTGGCTCATATCTTAGTCCCAGCACAAGGGAGGCAGAAGCAGGAGGGGTCTCTGTGAGTTCGAGGCCAGCCTGGTGTACAGAGAAAGATTCAGGACAGCCAAGGCTAAACAGAGAAAGCCTGTCTCAAAAAAAGAAAAAATAATAATAATATTAGCTCCTTCATTTTTACATCTGTCTGTTGGTGGGGGTACAGAGAGAGGTGGGGTATTCTTGTGGAGTCAGAGGACAACTTGATGGTGTTAACGCTCATGCCTTGTGAGGTCTGGGTTTCAAACTCAAGTCACCAAGGTTGGCACTAGTCTTTACCCAATGAGCCATCTCAGCACCCCAGATAAGCTTTTTAAAACATAAAGGAATGTCCGTGCTATCCGAAGCCTTGTGCTCCCTAAATACATATTAACATAGTTTAATAAAAATATTATCAGTTTAAAAAAATTAGGGGTTGACAAGGTGTCTCTGTGTATCCTTGGCTGCCCTGGAACTTACTCTGTAGACCAGGCTGGCCTCGAACTCACAGATCTACCTGCCTATGCCTCCTGACTGCTGGGATTTAAGGAGTGTGCCAACAACACCTGGCAGTGTAAAATATTTTTAAGTATTTCTCTGAAAACTTCTTTGGGCTATCTAAATGTTATAGTCTCCCTTGAATAAAACATTCCTTCAAAACGTCAGGCCTCATATTTCCTTTAAGGATGAAGGTGTGGCAGAATGACACTTCTCACTTGCATCCAGAATATGTATTTACCACTGTAAGGATGGGATTGAGTTGTGGCTACTTTGTAACTTGACACAAGCCATCTGTTCCCTGAGCATTAAATTGAATTACTGAGCTAATTAAAAAAAAACAAAAAAAAGTTGAATGGTTGCAGAACATTACAAATCAATAGGTTAAATTAAAATAAAAAAGGTTTGAACACAAAATCTGAGTAAGAACCCAGGACCTCTTATACTGATTCCCCATACCAATTTTTAGAATACACTTTTTTTTTTTTTTTAATTTAAGACAAGGTTTCTCTGTGTAGCCCTGGCTATCTTGGAACTACCTTACATTAGGCTGGCCTCAAACTCACAGAGATTCGCCTGCCTCTGCCTCCCTAAGTGTTGGGATTAAAGGCATGTACCACATGCCTGGCTTCTTTTTCATTCTCTCTCTCCATTAAAAAATATATGTGTGTGTGTGTGTGTGTTTCTTATATGTATTTATGTGGAGTGTACACACATGAAGGTTGAGGGTCAGTGTTAGATGCCATCTTTAATTGTTCTCCACATTTTTTGAGACAGAGCCTCCCTCCTTCCCTTCCTCCCTCCCTCCTTCTCTGTCTCTGTCTCTGTCTCTCTCTGTCTCTCTGTCTCTCTGTCTCTCTGTCTCTCTGTCTCTCTCTCCTAGAACTGGCTAGGTAGGGTAGCTGGCCAATGAGCACCTCTCTCCACCCTTCCCCACCCTCCCCACCCCCACCCCCGCCGCCCCCCTCCCAGGCTGGCCTTGAAGCTGCTATCCTTGCAGTGTCAGAGTTAGGATTGCAGGCCAGTGCCATCATTGCCAGGATAGGCGAATCTATATTCTTACATTTGGAAAAAGACAACATACATGCTTCACTGTCTCTCTTAACATTCCTCTTTGCTAGGCCAAACAGCAACACGCAAAATGCACCAACGTTTCAAACAAAATGGATAATCCCATCAACAAATAAGCCTATCAAGTATTAAGGTGAACAGTTGAGTTGCTCCTGAAAGATTTAGAATGCTTTTGGAGGAAGGTGTGTCTCACGCTGCATTCTTTTCAGACGGTGAGTCAGATCTCAGAGAGGCACAACTCAGCCTGACACTTGCAGGGATCTTTTCCAACACAGGTTTCCTAGTAGAGATCCAGTTGCTATAGGCCTGTTTTCAGCTCTGCAGAGGAGGGGGTGGGGGAGAGAAAGAGACAGAGAGAGAGAGAGAGAGAGAGAGAGAGAGAGAGAGAGAGAGAGAGAGCACAGGAGTGGGACCTTTATGGGCCACTACAATAGGAGCTTAAAATTTATTTTCTGAGCCAATAGAAACTAGACAGGAAAAATATGAGCCCAACCTTTAAGTTTTTCTTACTGTTAAAAGGATAATTCTGTGGAGTGCAGGATTTCAAATTGCCTAATATTTTATTTGTATGTATTTGACCACCCTAAAATAAAAAATTAAAATAAAAAAAAAATAAGAATAAAACACACCAAAAGGGAAGAAAGACATTTCTTTTGAAAGCTGGTATAAAAAGTGCTAAGTGTCTGAACCAAGCATGGTTTCACATGCCTATGATTACAGCCTTTGGGTGTGGAAGGCAGGGGGAGTGTGGGTTCAAGCCCAGTCTGTGCTACAGCATAACACCAAGGACCAGAGATAAAATCTTGCCTCACCCGCACGAGGCACTGGGCTCAACTCCCAGCACTAAAAACAAAAGCATTACATATCTGAAACGTGTTTTCTGTGGTATCTCAAATTTATGAGTGTTGATGCTGAAAACTTGAAGGCGCCTTAGTGAATGATTCCTATGCGTGCCTATGGGGTTAGCTTTGCCAGTTCCCAAGCACAACAGTCTCTATTGCACGCAGCCGGCTTTCTCTGACAACCTTGTCATATTTAGGTCCCTGTTGAGGAAGGAGGAAACAGATGGAAATATTTCATATAATCCTGAATTAATTGATTCATTATTGAGACAGGGTCACATGTGGCCGAAACTTACCTCAAAGTCATTATGACCTTCCCCTCCTCAACCTCCACCTCTCAAGTGCTGGTGTTAGAGGTGTGTACGCCCATGCCTGTTTTTTGCAGCCCTGGGGAAGAAACCCAGGGTTTCTGCGGAAGCTGCAGCACACCTCTAGCCCCTGAACCACACCCTCAGCTTCGTTCTTGAATTTTAAACATGCTTTTTGAGGTTCTATTCTAAGGCTACTTCAAAACAATGTTGCGTAATGATCTCTAACTAACTAACTCTTAACTGCTGTGCTGGGGATCGAGCCTAGAGCTTCCTACATGTGGGGCAGATAAGCCTCCACTATCAATGAGCAACACCTTGGCTCTTCACAGATTTCTGGAAGCAGCACTTTCTTTTCTTTCCTTGAAGCACACACTGATTCTCCAAGATTTGACAGTCTTGCTGGAGAGCTCTCCTCCTTTAAGCCCGCCCTGCAGACCTCCTGGACTTCTTTCTCAGGAAGCACCCTCTGTCCTTTCCATTTTTTTTTCTAGGTTGATGCCAAACACAACTGCCGTTTGTTTGCCAGTCCTACTCTTCCAGCATCTTTGCCTTGTTCATGTAGCCGGGTGCCTAGCCCAATATGTATATATAGCATCTACTGTGTCGTCTCTTCTGGAAGGAGAAGGATGGCAGAAGTGGAGGAAAGAAAAAAAAGGAAGACGGGAAAATAAAGAGAGAAAAGACGAAGCAGCATGATAGAGCCACTTCCTAGCTCTCTTTCCCCTCAACTCTGCGTCTTCCTTCTTTCCTCTTTCTTTCTCACTGTCTCCACAGAAGTGCCAAAACTAACAAGACTAAAAATTAACCCCACCACAAAGTACACCCTCAGTCTGACCCACATCTCTGTTTTTGCTTGTTGTATGAGAACATGTGCATTGGCTGTTTTGTTGCTGTTCTTCTGCACCCTGACTCCACGAAGTCCCATGTAATCCGAAGCCCCATTGTCTCAACAGGCATAAAGAACCAGGATTCTATCCTGGGCATCTCAAATAAATGAGGAAATAGGTTTTATCAAAGCACAATTTTTATTTAAGGCTTAAAACATTATAAAAGGTGTCTCTGATAAACAGAGTTCAACATGATACTGATATTGTAAAATTAATGAAAGAAAGATGATAGAAGTGATATCACTTGAGGGTGAAGAGAGAAGAGATGTTATTTGGGGAAATTCTGCAGAATATGTGGTCTTTGGATGACTACATGTTTTGTTTGCATGCTGCTCCATAAGTGGCAATGCCTGAGGCATCTATTTCATAAGATAGAAAAACATTCTATTTAATTAAAAAGAAGGTGTATTACTCTCCTCACGGAATGTAGAAATTAAAACCAAGATAATCTCAAGATCCCCAGGATTATTCCCCACATAGGTTTCCTGAAAGATTCCGCAAATCCATCCCTATGTTAGAGCAGTTCCTGGCTTGGCCAAGCTTTGGCTTCTGTGCTCACACCACACTCATACAAATTCTAAGGTATATTAACACTATCATGGGTCATATCACATTGCACATGAGGAGGAAGTAGATTTGTTTTGTTATGCCTTGTTTTTCAAGACAGGGTTTCTCTATGTAGTCCTGGCTCTTCTCTTCTGAAACGAGCTCTCTCTCTCTTTCCCCTCCCCCCCCTCTCTCTCATGTGTATGTGTGTGGGGGGGGGTACTCTCTGTAGAGCGGAGTGAGCCTCAAGCCCAGAGATCTGAAGGTAGGTGCCATCACATCTGACTAAGGATGAAATAGAGTTTTAAAAAATAATAATAATACTTTAAAGAAAATTTCCTTTGCATTCAATGAATTTCCTCGTTTTTGTAAAGAGATATTTTCCTTTATTTTCAATGTAAAGGATAAAACCAAGAAATGCATAATGCAGCAGGACTCTGGGGAACAACGATGCCTGTTCACTTAGATTGTTGTCTTCATGCTTCGCTTCAGAACTGTTGTCCAGGGTGGGCCGTGGCAATAGTTCAGTGCGTAGTGACATTTGCTATGCAAACAGAATGACCCGACTTCAATCCCCAGAACACACATGCATGTAGAAGGAAGGAAACCGACTCCATAAAGTTGCCCCCTGACCCAAACATACAGGTCACGCATGCGTATACATGATAACAAGAATAAGTAAAATTTTAAAATGAAAAAGTAATGTACCACAAGGGCGGTTGATTTCAGAGCAGGACGAGGACATGAACGGCACAGAGATGTGATCTTGACAGGAATTTGCAGAAGTGGGAATGCCTAAGTCCAGACTTGACAATAAGGGAGATTTACTTAGGCGTTAAAGATATGTTCTAGGCAATAAAACAGATAGATATTTATTCCATTCTCTACTGTTCCAAAAGACACCAGGCCATTCTGAGGCACTAATGCTAAGGAAATTTAAAGCAAGTTATAGGAAATATCTCTTCACCTGCTGGGATTCATGCTGAGGAATTTACAGTCACGGGCAGCTGTAAAAATCAATCACTGAGTTGGATTTTTCAGACGGGCAGGATAATGTATGATCCACTCCTGTGGCTAATTGGGGAGGAGAGAGTCAATCAATTTGCTTGCTTCTAGGAGATCACAGTTGATTACAAGTAGGTCAGCAAAAGGATGTCTCCCATACTTGATCAGGGTGATAAAAGACAGTCTATCCAGGCTTACAGGTTCTAGAAGAACACTTGACATAGGATATGACGTCCAAATGACTGGATCTGAAATTTCAAATATTGCTTGACAGGAACAAAAAAAATTAAACAGTGCCAAAAAAAATCAATCCTAGGAATTAATGATCTTTCTAAAATGCTGTTTGTAGTATAAACATTCTCTGGTAATATAGATAAGATGTGATATTTTGTTGCCTTTTTTTTTTTCCTGTTTTGCCTCAGGATCGATCCAGGGTCTTGGCGCACACGAGACAAACCCTACCCGGCTGAGCCACATGCCAAGCCCTGATTTGTATTTCTCAAATCTGATTCTCTGGCCATCCTTCTTGAAGTATACCTGACAAATGTGAAAACAGTTAACATGTATGACATTTTTTTTCTCCTCAGGGAGAGTAGAGTCTGGTTGAAAAGCTGCAAGTACAATACAAATGTTATTAGTGAGCCAAGTTTAATTTTGAGGTTGTTATATTGAATGTCAGTAAGGAAGCCCTTCAATAAAGTTATGAAGGTTTGTATTCAGCTGTTTGTTTGTTTGTTGGTTGGTTTGGTTTGGTTTTTTGAGACAGGGCTTCTCTGTGTAGCCCTGGCTGTCCTGGAACTCGATCTGTAGACCAGGCTGGCCTTGAACTCATAGAGATCAGCCTGCCTCTGCCTCCTAAGTGCAGGGATTAAAGGCGTGCACCACCACACACATCTGGATACAGCCTTTTCTTCAAAGCTGCTATCTTCTCGAACTTGTTTAACTCTCTTTTCCTTTCTTCAAGCCTGAGGTGCAGCTTGAAGAGCTCCACTGCCTACATAACAGATGTGTCAGAAGCAGCACTGTACTTCAGACACGCTCCCAATGAACTTCTGAGAGACCAAATGCATGTGAGGCACAAGAAAAACTTGCGTCTCCATTTGGGGTAAATCGCTGTATACTGTATACTGAGAAGAGAAGAGAAGCTCTAAAACTTAAAACCTAATACAATAAAGTCCTGATTGAGTCATGGCAAAATCTAGTCTTTGAATAAAATCTTAAAAGCAGACCACTAGTTCTGAAACGTCAACAGTATCAGCTCTTGAGAACCAATAAGTGATACTGACTTGAGGGCCAGTTTTATCCCAGATACTAAAGTCAAAATAAAGATAGAAGGTGTCAGAAAGCACCTCAAAACAGACTGTGTGGATTCATGATGTTCATAATTTGGACCTTCACAACATCTTTCTCTGAGTGTACAGCACATACCTATAATCTCATTACTCAGGAGGGTGACGCAGGAGGATTGCCACAAGTTTGAAGCCAGACTGTGCTACATTGTCAACTATCAGACCAGCCAGCTCTACAAAGCAAGACTCTGTCTCAAAACCCAAGTAAATAAATTCTTCTTTTGTAAGCCTTATTTAAACATTGTCTCAATCATCTTCACTAAAAGAAAATTGATACTGACAGGTGTGTGTGTGTGTGTGTGTGTGTGTGTGTGTGTGTGTTGATATGTGCATGTAGTGTGTATGTATGTTGTGGTATGTACTGGGTAGCAAGTATGTCTACAAGCCAGAGGTCAGTATTGAGTACATGGTTAATTCTCCACCTAATTTTGGTTCTGTCACAGAGTCTGGAGCCCACCATTTCGGCTCGACCAGTTTGTTAGGGAACCCATGAGATCTACTTGCCCCACCTCCCAGGCACTGGGTTTACAGACATACACCACCACACCCAACTTTTAAGTGGATGTTAGAGATGAGAGCTAAAGTCTTCATGCTTACACAGCAAGCACGTTACTCACTGAGCCATCTCCCTGGCCCAATAACATCAGGTCTCTTAATGCTCCTGTGAGAGCTTTTACGCTTGGCATAGCACTATGTAGACAGTTCTAGAGGGCATTCCAGACCTTTGTGGAGAGGGCAATCTGGAGCTAGAGGGTCATGATTAGGTTCTAGCACCACCTCCCATTAGCTTTGTTCCCTGGGGTATGAGGACAGGGGACAGTAGTCATTTACCTTATCTAGCACCCATGAATTCATCTTGAATGCCAAAAGAGCCAAGTCTTCTATATTATGGGAGCATCATAAGCTTAAATGACTAAAAAGCATCTGTCACCATGCCTGACACATAAAGAGTTCTCATCCTTGTTATTTGTATTCTGTTCCCAGAATGCCTGGTTGTTCCAGTCAGTAAAGGGATAGCAAGATTATGGATTTGAGCACAGGGGTCAAATTTGTCATTGTATATTTGATGCTTAATCTGACTCCAGCTACTTACATTTCTTGCCTAACTAGTTTGCCCTTAAAGACTCCACTTCATGACTCATATAATTTCATCCCCTCCATTTGTTCTAGAATTCTCTTTAAGCCTGTGGTCATTGCTTCTTCCTTTTCCCCCCCAAACTCTAAGACTGCATAGAGTTACTCTTCTTCTTAAATATTAATATTTTGAAAGGAAATCTCCCCAAATCTGGGCTTGGCATTTCCCCTGCATTCACTAACAGCCACCCTGCTTTCATCAACCATCTTTGGTTGTCTTTTCTGCATCTGCCACTAGACTATAAGCTGCCATGTCTGGATGCGTGGTCTTGCATTGCGCTTTATTTAGGTAATGTTCAGTGACCATGCAAGGATAGAAAAAACAACTGGGGTTACCAAGACAGGTTTTGCCTTTTTGGAACATGGTTTTCCTTTCCATCTGCTTTTACTCTACAAGATCTCCTGCTAATCAGAGTCTGGCCCAATGGAATTGATATATTGACCACTGCATTCAAAGCCAGCATTACAAAAAGCACCAAAATTGTAGCTATGTGGAAGTAACCGGTCTATCATTCATGAAATTAAAACCGAGAAAAACCTAAGTTGCAACATGAATTAGGAAAAGTTCAAAATGAGGCAAAAAGCATGGAGTTTGTTTTGTAATAAAGAAAGATCTCAATAAACTTGTGTGGTTTTTCATACATGTTTAAACTTAATTAATCAAATTGCAGAATTTCTACTTATCTGTAGAAGGAGCAAAATAGTCTTGACCGTATAGTCAGGAGAGTGCATATAGAATATATACATATACTTGGCTTTGTGGTAGATGGTCAGAATGAGGCAAAACACAGTTAGAAGGTAAGGTAGTGAAATAAGCAGCACGGTGAGGCCATCTACCCCTCTTACCCTCCCTACACCCCCCCTACCCTCGTGGTGCCCGTGCTTGAAGGACGTGATTAGCAGAAACAGAAGCATAGTACACTCCACACAACACCAATGACTCAGCTCTGTATTTCTCTTTGTCAGGGCAAGTTGAGTCTGCATTTCCAGATACACAATAATAACAACAATAATAACCGGTCTATGTAAAACGAGGACAGTGTTCAGAGGCCCTGATGAGGGCTAGCCTAACATTAGTTCATTTAACCATGCTAGGATCTTATGAGCTATGGGATGTTCCAACAGTCCAGAGCAGTAATTTTGAGGTTAAACGATTAAGGAATCTGGCCAAGGTTGCATAGCTAACAATCAACAGTGCCTGGCTTCAAGCCCTTCCTTGATCATTTGATTGCAAAGCTTTCCTGTTAGCTTCTAGTTAATCATACTGCCCTCACCCAAAGCCGGACGCTGATGAGCGTTGAGGAGAATTTGAGATCTGAATCTAGAGACCAGCTTTAGTTATTGCTCACGCAAGCTTGAGGAAGTCATATCATCTCTCCAAATCTCTATTCTGCCGCCTATCAAATGAGTAGATAATATTATCTGCCCTTCCGAAGCCTCCAGGATAATCAAGTGAGACCGCTCACATGCAAGATGTTATGAAATAAGAATGTGCTACACAAATATCAGTGGACACAATGTATTTAGAAGCACAGCCTCTCAGTGGCATCATATGAATGCAGTTGTTATTTACAGAGCACTTTTGCCTGACAATTAAAGCTTAGTTCCACCCAAGCCAATATGATTTTATTTTTACTTTATTAATTTATTCTTGTTACATCTCAATGGTTATCCCATCCCTTGTATCCTCCCATTCTTCCCTCCCTCCCATTTCCCCCTTATTCCCCTCCCCTATGACACATGTCATGACACATCCCCCCCTGAGGGGGATTACCTCCAGCTGTATATGTTCATAGGGTATCAAGTCTCTTCTTGGTAACCTGCTGTCCTTCCTCTGAGTGCCACCAGGTCTCCCCCTCCAGGGGACATGGTCAAAGTTGAGGCACCAGAGTATTTAAGAAAGTAATATCCCACTCTCCACTCTACTGTGGAGAGTGTTCTGTTCATTGTCCAGATCTGGGTAGGGGTTTAAGGTTTACAGCCTGTATTGTCCTTGGCTGGTGCCTTAGTTTGAGTGGGACCCCTGGGCCCAAATCTGCCTATCATAATGTTCTACTTGTAGGCTTCTAGGACCCTCTGGATCCTTCTACTTTGCCATTCTCCCATGCTTCTCTCATCTAGAGTCCCACTAGAATGTCCTCCCCTCTGTCTCGGTTTCCTGGTAAGTGAAGGCTTTCGTGGGACATGCCCCTTGGGTTAATATGCAGATATAAGTGAGTATATACCATTTGAGTCTTTCTGCTTCTGGGTTAACTCATTCATTATGATCATTTCTAGCTCAATCCATTTATCCACAAATTTCGGGAATTCCTTGTTTTTAATAGCTGAATAGTATTCCATAGTGTATATGTACCACAGTTTCTTTATCCATTCTTCTATTGAGGGACACTTAGGCAAATCAAAACAACTCTGAGATTCCATCTTACACCCATCAGAATGGCTAAGATCAAAAATTCAAGCGACACCACATGCTGGCGAGGATGTGGAGAGAGAGGAACACTCCTTTATTGCTGGTGGGAATGCAAACTAGTACAACCACTTTGGAAATCTATCTGGTGCTATCTCAGAAAAATGGGAATAGGGCTTCCTCAAGACCCAGCTATTCCACTCCTTGCAATATACCCAGAAGATGCTCCAGCACACAACAAGAAAATTTGCTCAACCATGTTCATAGCAGCCTTATTCATAATAGCCAGAACATGGAAACAGCCAATATGATTAAGAAATATAAATAGTGGACTTTGGCCACAGAGACAAATGGGCTTGCTGGGAAGGACATGACTGTCTGTCCCACAATCATACATTCTAGTCATCGGCAGTAACAGAAAAAAAAATCTAAATTCTCCTTCACAAATCTAGTAGTTATAACCATTGCTGTTTGCAGATTAGGCAGAAAAGAGTGTCAGCAATAGTAAAAAAATAAAAATGAAAAATCAGGTGTCATAGCACAGACCTGTAAACCTAACACTCAAAAGCTAGATGCTGGAACATCAGGAGCTAATATCATCCTCAGCTACTTGGCAAGTTCAAGACCAATAAATAAATAAATAAATAAATAAATAAAGCAAACAAATAAAACACTGGGGATGGGAGCAATGTTTCTATCTAAAGAATGGGTCAGCATCTGAATGTTTGCTTATTTAGAAAATATTTATGACTTACAATATTACAAAATTATGTTTGATAGCCTATATATCTATTTTTCTACTTAAAATTAAAGCACAAAAGACTTAACCTACTTCTGTTGCATGTGCAGTGCTCTAGGGGAATGTACCATCACAAGGTAACTTGAAGAAACGGGCAGTTATATTTTTCTCACGTGTCTGTAGCATCTAAACTCCCACCGTTTTTTTTTTTTTTTTTTTTTTTTTTTTTTTTTTGAGAACAGAGAGGAGAGCTCTGGACGACAGGAATCTGTTTTCACAGCTGCATTTGTTTCATAGCCAACCTCATAGTTGGATACTAGAAACTGTAATCTTTCTATATCCAGCATGATGCTATTTGTAATAATGTCGCCTTAATTTCCCTTTAAACACCGCCCTTTCCTATTCTCCATCCTGAAGCTTTAAAAGACTCTACTGTTCTACTTCTAGGCAAGTGACCTAAACTAAATCAGCCAAAATGATTGTTGTTCGTTTTTGTTTGTTTGTTTGTTTGTTTGTCTGTCAAGCCTGGGTATGTAATGCAATCAGTTTCTACAGATGCAAACGGTGAACTGTCTGAGGCAACTACTGGGACAGATTTTAAACAAGGGAGGCAAACCGTTTGAGATGCAGGTAGATGTTTCCATGGACAGCTGGAGAGAATCTTCTTGGCAATACGTCAGCACGGCATGGATGAGTGATTAGGAAAATAGTTTCCTAGTGGCAAGTGGCATCACCAACCCACCCAGCCTTTCCCCTGGTCCTTTGAGTTGCATAATTAACATGGTCTCTCTCTCTCTCTCTCTCTCTCTCTCTCTCTCTCTCTCTCTCTCTCTTTTTTTTTTTTTACCAGTCCCCAGTGAGGCTCCATTTCTTGCAACTGAAATTAGTCTTGGTAATCTAAAGAGGCTTTCCAGTGATAGAAATGCTCCATGTAGTATGTGCACCACCTGTGGGCACCTCAATGGCTTCCTGGGTTTAGGAAATAGAAATAGGAAAATCTTAAAAGCTGTTCCCTTTTCCATTTCTACTTGGTCATTTAGAAATGTTGAAAAGTAGTGACAGAAGTCATCCTAGAGTGCACAGGGGATGACAGGAACACTCTCAGGGACTAGCTTTGGTATAGTCATTAGCTGCACCTCTCCAACAGAAGAAATCAAAACGTACACTACATTCCAAAAAGAGTCCAAATACTGAAGAGATTAGATGACCCTCAATTAACACCTCCTGGATATTAGCAGAGATTATATTCTTGTATATATATATAAAGGCTGAGAAGGTGGCTACAGTGCTTGCCACGTAAGCAGGAGGACCTCGGGTGCAGGTTGCTACCCATGGAAAAACTGAGCACGTGATGAGCATGAGAATAATCCTGTGCTGTGATAAGCCATGGCTATTTTAATGTTTCATTCCTAGAAATATCTTGAGCATGTCAGCTATAAAAGTAACATTCCCTTCGCTTTTCTTGGTCAGCTATATTTACCGAACACAACATCTGGGTTTTAACCTTTATAGTCAAAGATGCTTAGAGTGAGAGACTCATAAATATCCCTTCACATAAGTATGGCAGATGCTCAATTAGGCTCACAAGAATTTCATAGCTGAAGAGACTGATTCATTGACAAATATATGCAACAATAAATATGCCGACTGACTTATCTTTTAATAATTAAAGACACCCTGCCCCAGAAAACTCTTTCGTAAAGCCACGTAAAAAGAGGCTATCAAAATAGAAAAACTTTTGGTAGGATATAAATTGAACTTTGCACTTGTGCATCTTAATTCATACAATCAACACGAATGTTTGGTAAGTGCCTTTTGTAATCAATACCTGGTACCATATTAGTTCTTTCATAGAGGTTTACTAGTTATCTGTTCCTGCCACAAATTATCAAAAAAAAAAAAAAAAAGAAAAGAAAAAACATAGTTAAGTTCAAGGAAAGGACATTTTATTCTCTTATAATTTCTAAAGGTCAAAAAACGTAAAGCCAATTTTCCTGAGTAGTTTCTTCTTAAAGACTCCCATGAGGCTGTCATCAAGATGTTGGGTAGAGCTGGCATGATTTTAAGACTTAACTAAGATGTAGAGTCTGCTTTAAAGTTCATTCTCTCAGTAGGTGGGCCCGTGGCTCCTTGCTAGCCACAGATTATACTTAAGTTGCTGTCTACTTAGGTCTTCCTTTAAGGCATCGCCAAGGAAGTGATGAGAGAGAAAGAAAGGCAGAAACACACAGAGAGAGTCCTAGCTTGAGGCCACAGCTGACTTTTCACGGTTTAGTCTTTGGAGTCATGCAGTGCCACCCCCAGAATTTAGATGTCACCTCTTCAGAGGTGGGCTATCAGAGAACCAATAGAAACAACTTTAAAACTATGAAGGAGGGTTGAATAGAAAAGCAAAAATGTTAACATCTGCTGCCTTCATATTCCATATTTTTCCTAATTATAATCAGCATGTGTTATTTTGAAACTTAATTTTCTGTCAATAGACAATGTATATCATGATGTGCTTGGAAGAGGATGAGAAATAGACTTGAACCAAGGAAAAATCTGACCCCTCTCAGCCCTTCAAGAAAAAACTGGGCCGCATCAGTGCCTCATGCAGATGTTGATGATCTTTCCACAAGAGATGCTCTTTCTATTTATATGTCAGCATACCACATATATGCAGAATTCTAGTAGGAGCAGGTAATTTAGTGGCTCAAAGATAGTAAGAAAAATTAAGATGACACAGAAGCTTAATTTCACATTTTGTTTATGGGTGGTAGTATAGGCATGCCACAGAACCCACGTAAATCTGAAGACAATTAATGGGAATTGGTTATTTCTTTTCACTATGTGGGTGCCAGGGACTGAACTCAGCTTGTCAAGTTTAGTGGCGAATACCTTACCCCCTAAGACATCTCACCAGTCCACAGAAACTTAAATCACTGGAAAACTTTAAAAATGCCCATTAAAATATACTTTCCAATAAATTTTATCTTTTGGTTTTGTGTTTTGTTTTGACTTTTGTTTTTCCAAGACAAGGTTTCTCTGTGTAGCCTTCTCTGTCTTGGACTCATTTTGTAGACCAGGCTGGCCTCGAACTCACAAAGATCCCCCTTCCTTTGCCTCCAGGAGTGCTGGGATTGCAGGTGTGTGTCCAGCTAATCATGCCCGGCTCCCGATAAATTTTAATTCTGCAATCTATTTCACTTTTAGTGGTCTGAATATATTTTGATCTGCCGAACTGTCTGTCTAATAGACTCAGATGTTCACCATTGTCTTTCACCTCCTATAATGAATTCTGAATCAGAAATTCCATCTGTCCCTTTAGAGGATACAGCATCTCATCTCCAGATTGTTGAAATCAAGTTCAACAGTCAAAGTACCCACTTCATCAGCAGCGATGTGGAAAGCTCCAGATCACTTCAACTCTTATTGCATTCCAAAGAACCTGGGAAGCACACCTACAATGGTTTTACAAAAAGCCAAAAAGCGGTAGTGGGTCATGGCTCTCAGCAATGGCACAGAGGTCCAGTAGTGGGTCATTTGGAGTCAGTGACACTATCTCTTTTTGTCTTCTCTGTGACTCAAGCCTACTCTTCATTTGTCCCCCCCCCCCCACACACACACAGTGACAGCCACTGCCACACCAACATTCCTCGTTACTCTATTTAAATCTAAGAAGAACAACACATGCCGGTTTCTGAAGAGCTGCGTGTGGCTAAGAAAGCCTGGGGTTGGAATGTGGCTCTGTAATCCCCTCACAGGAGTGGAGAGGAAACAAATCCGGAGAGTGATTCAAATGCCACCAATGCCCCTTCAGCTAGATTCTGCCTCCCCCCCCCCCCTTGAAACCTCTACTGGCTACACATCTGAGAAGGCTTAAGAACATAATTTATTCCATATAAGGTTGTCAGTAATTTATGCTCACTAAATTGGCAACATAGGAAGAATTTTTTTCATTGACTACCACAGACGATTATTAGAGGCGGCCTTGTGCAAGTAAGGACTGCTTGGACAGCCATGCTACTCACATAAGGAAATTGCATGGATTCTTAGGTTTTAAATGAAAATCGTTTTTAACTTTAGAATTTAAAAATTGATAATGTCATTGTTTTTAAGCAATTGTCTTTTCCAACGTAACCCTTTTCCACATAGTCAAGCTCAGGGGTGTCCTTCATCTTCCCCAGGCAGAGTAAATACAAGAAAATCTTCTCTCTATAACCCATTCTATTTCTGTATTTTTTTTCTATTTCAGATTTATACCAAGATAATAGCTCAGTGCCCTGCAATGCTTGCTTTCTGACAGGTAAATATTAACTATTTGTTCTCAGCTTTGTCTTTCTCAGCAAGAGATAGAATTAGTAGCAGCCATTTTGCTGTTTTGTCTTTAGATGAAAAACATAGATTGGCTCTATGTGTACAAGGTCAAACCTATGCTTGCAAAGTAGGAACCAGGCTCTATTATTTAAACAGGAAATTTCAAACATTTATATATTTATATTCTATACCCAATGATTAATGATTTTTTAAATAAATTTCCCTCCTGATTTTTTTGCATCCAGAAAATATGATCAAGAATCGAAGAATATTATCTGTAATTATTCAATAACAATATTCAATAACAAAGTCATATATTTTTCTTTTCTGTTGTCTATTAGGACTTGAGAATACCAAACTGACAAATATGTTGAAAAATTATTTGGATTCTTAGTAGTAGGTATTTGTGTGAGAGCAGATTTCTCCAGGATGATAGGGAAAAAAAGAAAGAAGGAAAGAAAAGAAGAAGAAAAAAAACTGTACTGACCACTGCATTTACCACAGCTTTGCGTGACTATAAGAAATACCTGAAATAATCAACTTATGAAGAGAAAAGGTTAACTGGGCTTCCAGTTTTGAAGGTTCTTGTCTACTAGTGGTCCCTATTGCTTTGGGGCCCTTAGTAAGGCAGTACAACATGGTGGGAGCATCTGGGCAGAACATATCGCAAGATAAAGCCAGGAGGGGCGCTGAGGCCAGCACTCCCCTTAGGGGTATGCTCCAGTGACTTCAGAATTCCTACTAAATCCCATATCTTAAGGGTTATGTTATTACAACAGGATGTACTATGTTGGGGGACCTTGTGGAGAAGTTAAGATAGAACCACAGACAGTTTATGTCAGAACCATAAAAGTAAGTAAAGTCAGCCCTTACTGTGTAACCTGTATAGCACCACCAGAGCAAGAGTTTAAAAGTGATCTGCTGGATGCAGTGCATAGCTGTGTCATCTACGTCACCGGGATCTTTTGGAATAGGCTGTCGAGAACTATAGTGGAATGCTGACAACCAAAGTTTGATTCTGTCCTGTGAGGGCTCATGAGTCTCACAGGTTTGCCCATCTTTGAGTCCTCTGTTAGTGGCTAGATATTTATTCATTTCCTCAATTGTCCAGATACCAAGACACTTGCAAATGTCTGGGAGATGATTATTAGGGATAACACAGCCTTTTCAACTCAAAGCAAACAAACGCCACAAAGTTCTTTATTGAAAATTTCAACTGCTCCCTAGAGCTGAGAAGAGGAGAAGGCACACTATCCGAAAGAATGCGCTCTGCTTTGCTCCTGAAGCCCTTTGCAATTTGAATTCTTAAAAGATAATTCACATGAGAGATGAGGCGGCATGAGGAATTTTTAAAGGAGGAGTGTGTCTAGAAAAGAATAAGAAGATGCCTTGCCACTAAGCCAGTGGGAATTTGAAATTACTCCAAGCCAGCCAGCCAGTAGAGTAGCTAAACATAAGGTAGAATTCAGAGGGAGCTGATCATGCTTTGATTTAATTTAATGTTTTTCTCCATCCTTATTTCTGAGCTCTAATTGATGCCTGTGTTGGAAAATGTTAACACAGGGCAGTGTTATAAAAGAAATGCATTAAAGCCTCTTAGGTGCATGAATCTTCCCCTGCGCAGATCTTGCCCTCTGCCTGTGACACTGGCCATGAGACATTAGTGCCTAAGATTCCAGGTTATTGCTATTTTCTAGGCCATTGAAAGTTATAAATAAGCTATATAACTGGAGAAGAAAAGTCCCATTCACTAACTCTTTAGGTCAACTAAGAAAATATCTTCACAATCACCAATGCTATACACGAAGTGAGATATATATATATATATATATATATATATATATATATGTGTGTGTGTGTGTGTGTGTGTGTGTGTGTGTTATATAATATATACATATGTGTGTATATGTGTGTGTGTATATATATATATATATATATATATATATATATATATATATATATATATATATAAACACACATGCAAAGGCCAGGTTTTAGTCCTGTGGGATTTTACCATGGCTAAGTTGTGGAAATACCAGTATGAGGAGCATGGTTGAACTAAGACGTGACTCAAACAACAAATCAGAAAGCATTGATTTTAAGCCTCTTGAACAGTGTTTTTTACACTTGAGTTTCTTGAAAGTGAGTGTCCAAGGTCAAGGTCAAGTACACAGTTCAATACTGGCATGCAGACTCTTCCATTCCACCATGCTGGCTCCACCATAAATAATAACCAGTTGACAATGACTATTTTATGCCATCATAATTAAAGATCCCAAATGACAAATGCAAAAGGATGTTCAGATGCTCCCACCAACATTACACAAATTAAAAACCTATACTCTTCAACTGGCATCATTCATTCATTCAGAATATACTGAGCTTTAATTACGAGCCTGGCACAATGCCAGGAGCTGGGACCGTAAGTGAAATCAGCCAGCCTCCCAGCCTCCAAGGAGCTTGCAGCCCTGAGGGAGAGACCTATTGAGAACTAACCAAAACAGTGTGTTTAATCTGTTCTGGTGGAGGCACAAGCTCTGAAGAGGAAGCCAAAGGTACCAGCATCTTTTGGCACCTGTACAAAGTTAGTGATACGTTCTGGCAGGATTGTTTTTGGATATTGTTCCTCCTGTACTAACCTCCTCTGAGGCTTCTGCAGCTGTGTCTGATCTTATATATTCTTCTCTCTGTCTTAATCTCTCATATCAATATCTAGGACACGAGGAACCGTAGTGATCCTATCTAAATTGGATGAAAATAGAAACTTCTCACCCTAGGCTACCATTTTCATTCTCCACCACTAAGAAATGACAGAGAGAAGACACAGTGCCATTCAGAACTGTGTAGAAATTTGTAGTTTTGTTACACAAAATTCAGTGATCTAAGGAACAATGATTTTGATTATCTGCCTCCCCCCTCCCCCAATCCCAGAGGAGGTAGACCATGGCTGGCCCTGCCTTCAGTGGGACTCTCATGCTCTTCTGTTTACCATCCTTGGCTTTGGTCTGTCCCTACCACCCACACCTTCTGTGTCCCAAGTCAAAACCACCTCTACCATGTAGCTTTTCTCCAGATAGGTGTCCGTGGCAAAAGGAACTTCTCTTTCAAGTTTCAAAAGTTCTTGGCATTAGTTATGAAAGTGCATTTATAATGCTGTTTTCTTGTCTCTCTGTGTTGTGTCATGATGTACATCTCTTACCTATACAGTAAGTATATAAATGTATAAATGATCACTCTTTCTCTGCTACTAGATTTTTACCCTGTTAGCCCAGTCACATTCCTACCTCCTCCAAATGTCCAATTCGGGGTAGACTTGAGATCTAAGTCGATAGGTACATTTTATCTTGATTTTTGTTTTGTTTTGTTTTCTTTTTTGAGACAAGAAGCCTTGGCTGTCCTGGTCTATTTTTGTAGACCAGGCTGGCCTTGAACTCACAGAGATCTTCCTGTCTCTGGAAGCTTAAATGTTACATTATAATGGTGTTGTACAGGAAACAAATTCAGCTCTGAGTTACTAGTCTACTTTGTCTGGGTTATCACTTATGTTTGGTTGAACATGTCCATTCAGTTTACTTCCAGTGTCATCACTGATCAGCCAAGCAAGACAATTAGAGGAGGCTGGAGCTGTCCCAAATTGGTGAACCAAGGTTTGAAATTTTAGTTGGCACCTTAGAATGTAAAACCAGCTTGGGACTGACTCTCCAGCGCACAAGGTATTGACTACCTAGCATGTTTTGGCAACTATGTATACATCTTGTTTCCTAAGAATCCTTTCTCAAGTACTTCATGGTCTCCACATTATAGGTTTTCTTCTTTCTTCCCCATTCTCCTAGAAATGTAAGGCTCATCTAATGTGCTGTTAAAAAAATAAAAATAAAAAAAGAATAGTAGTTATCCTAGACTTTGAGAAAAAAATCACAGTCCCTGATCCACATTTAAAATATGGAGGAAAAATGGAGTCACATGGCCTGGCCCTGAGAACAGTAGGCTGTGCCATGGAAGGGTCTCCTTAGCCCATCTGTCTACTGCTTTACTGGTGAGCAGGCAAGGTGCCAAAGACCTTGCTAGGCTCCATGTAACCTAGCGCAGATCGCTAGATATGGGTACTGCTCTGTCCCCAGAGAGAAGCCTTCTCTTAGCATCTAAGAGAACTGAATCTTCTCCTAAACCAGTCTGAGACTGAAGTTGGCTGCTGGCTGGATCAGCATGGCTGTTTCCAGGGTAAGCGTCATCCTAGGGGGTTCAACTACACCAACAATGGTGTGTGTGTGTGTGTGTGTGTGTGTGAGAGAGAGAGAGAGAGAGAGAGAGAGAGAGAGAGAGAGAGAGAGAGAGAGAGAGAGAGATGGAGAGAGGACTTAGAACTTGTGGGAGTTGTGAGGCTATGAATAAATAACAAGCTGAAGATGCAGCTTCATAAAGTGTGCTTTTCTGGTGTGCATGAAGCCCTGAGTTCAATTCCTAGCACTGGGATGAAGGGAATTTATTTAAAGCTGTGGATGTAGCTCAGGTGACAGAGTGCTTGCCTAACCAGTCTTGGGTTTGATTGCCCTCTATGCCAATGTACCACAGACAATCAGGCCTGGTTAAGGCATGTGCTTGCAATCTCAGTACTCAAGAAGTAGGAGCAAAGGAGATCAGAAGTTCAAGGCTGAGCCAGCTGGAGCAGTGGTGCATGCCTATAATCCCTGTGCTCAGGAGGCAGAGGCCTGTGGATCTCTGTGAGTTCGAAGCCAGCCTGATCCAGTACAACCAGGGCTGTTACACAAAGAAACCATGTGTCAGAAAAGAAAGAAAGAAAGAAGAAAAGAAGAGAAAGAAGGAAAGAAAAGTTTAAGGCCATCCTAAGTTATATGTTTGAAGCCAATCTGGGCTACTTGAGACCCTATCTCGCACAAAAAGAAAAGATGTAGTGGGTAGAGAAAGGGAAGAAGGAAAAAAGAAAGTAAGGGTTGAGCCGCACAGGGCTCAGAACTCCGTTCAGCTCTCCTCCTTTCTGATTATTATTATTATTATTATTATTATTATTATTATTATTATTATTATTATTAATGTTTGTTTTGTTTTGTTTTTGTTTTTCGAGACAGGACTTCTTGGTGTATCCCTGGCTGTCCTGGAGCTCACTCTGTAGACCTGGCTGTCCTTGAACTCACAGAAATCCACCTGCTTCTGCTTCCCAAGTGCTGAGGTTAAAGGTGTGCACCACCACCATACCCAGCAACACCTTTCTGTTTTCTTGTATGTCTTTTCAAAATAATCTTGGCAGATTGGGGCAATACTTTTTTTTATCATGAAGGTTAAACTGCGAAGGATACAGTGAAAATGGCTGCAGCAAAGTCTGGAAATGTGAATGTCATAACTGCAAGAATATGAATTCTATCAGGACAGGTGGCAGGGGCTGAAATAGACCAGTACAGTGAAACCAGAGCAGGTGACAACCCCCCACTATCTTGATTGCTATTCCTTGCACAGGGTGTCCTAGAGCTGCCTAACAAGAGGATTTTCTCTGCATCTTCCAGGTGCCCTGAAACCCTTTCTCCCTTCAGTGCTTCTCTGCACTTGCAAGGAAGTGCAGAGCTGCCTTGTCTTGAAGGACGCTGAGGAAGTACAAATCAAATATTCTTAGATTTCCTGCAGAAGATAGGACCTGTTTGTTTCCTGGTGGCTTCTGACAGTCCACTAGGCTCTCAGGCCAGCTCAAAGCCAGAGCCTAGCACTCTGGTCTTGCAGGCACTCCAGCCCTTTCCAAGTCTGTCTCAACCCTTTCTCCTCCTCTGGAGTCTGGACTGGTAGTGACAACTCACCCACCCCACCTCCAGGACACACAGGCAGAAACAGAACTCGGTTTCAAAGAAAGGTAGATACATGCACCAGGGTCGGGGCGTGGGGGGTGGGGTATGTAGTCATATAGTACATCCAAGCTCTCCGGACTAAGAGGTACACACTCTTAGTGGGATGCCTTCAAGAGCAATGGACCGATGGGCTCAGGAGTGGACAATCAAATGACTCACAGCAAACAGCAAAAAGAGGTCAAACGAAGTCCCATACACTGGCGTGTGGAAGGGGCCAAAACCTGCCAGGATTTTTATACATCTCCCCTGTGACAGCCCCAATTTTACCCCCTAAGTACTTCCAACAACAGACTTCCTTTGCTGGCACATAATCAGGTATTGAGTCCAGTGTGAGCTAGAAAGTGTTTGTGTAAGGGTAAATCTGAAGATGATTAAGCCAATTTGTACCTACCACCTCCCTTGGCTATCCCAAACCACACTCTGGACACCATCCCAAGAAGCCTCCCAGGTCCCATTTGTTCCCTATCTCTTGTTTGTACCTGCACCGAAGGCTAAACTGAAGGCTGGAGAACCCTGGCTGTCCTGAAAGAGGGAAAAGTCAAAGGTTTCGTTCGCGTCCCGAAAACCCTACACTGTAGAGGGTCAGGGAGACATGAACAGTGAGAGGCGGCATAGAAAAGGTTTGGTCCTTCTCATCAGAGGTCAGACCGAGGCAAGGAGAAGGCAAGAGTGAGGAAGAGTGTGAAGGGTGAGTAAGGACGGGGTGGGGCGGGGGAGGGGGTTGCGGAGGTGGAGGGTGTGTGCTGCAGAGGTTGAGAATCAAGGTGATCACTCTGCCTTCTGGCAATGCGGGAAGTGAAGTCTGGGAGGTGGATCCTGCGAGGGAGGACACTGAGTGAAGCAAATAATTTAGCGTGAGAGGTGAAAAGTAGCAAGTAGCGATCTCTAGCCCCTAACAAACTGGCAGCCAACCTTTTTTTTCCTGGGGGACACCTGACGCCGAAAAGGGCAGGAAGGGTGTGGCGCTCTTACTACCCCAGCGGTGGCAGATAGCTTAGGAGTTCTAGTTAAACGGAGAAGTGAAGACAACTTCCCAGGCGATTTTCTCCCCTCTCTCTCTGCCATTTCACATTTCATGACGGCCCCTTGTGGAGTTCAGCCTTGGATCCTAGTTCAAGTGGAACTTCAACCCCACCCCACCCCTAAGAGTTCATAGGGTCTACGAAAGAGCAGGGTTACTCGGTGCTCAGCATGAATTCTCCTGGGACCGGATCGGTTTCTAGGCTTCCAAGGCTGGGCCTGCCAAGCGGTTCCCCACCCCGTGAGGCTGCTCTGCCTGGAGTGTGGCCTGCGACTCCGGCAGGGGCACACACAGGCAGCCTCAGGCCTCAAACACAACTTTTTTTTTTTTAAAAAGGTATTGCTGTCCCTCTGAAAGGTGTTATAACAGCAATTCAATTACAGTAAATGGCGCGCATCCTCCGCACAGCTGGGAAGTCCGTAACTTACTGCGACTGAATCCCGCTAGACCCCAGCCACTTCCCCCCCCCGTCCCCCCCCTCCCCACCTTTCGGTAAGATTCCGATGCCTCCGCTTAATTCCTCCCTGCCGCCCCCCCCCCCAGAGCAAACGCAGTTAAGCCATAGGCTAATTAACCCCAAAGTGCTTACTTAGTCTATCTGGACAAAACTCGGTGAGAAATTAGCACGAAGTCTTAAAAACTGGTCATGCAATCGAAAGATCTGACGTTTCCTCATTTTCTTCCTTGCCTCTGAGGGGCAAAAGAATGTTAGTAGTGTGTGGCCAATTGCTTGGGGGGTGATTACTGAAGCCACCAGGACTCCCTCACCTGACGATTTGTGAACTTAAATGATAGAGTCTCCTGTCGGGGAAATAGTGCCACTGAACCCCAGCCAGCATGGTCTGTAGGCCCTTGAGTAAAGGCCGAATTGGCTCCTCCTGTGGTTCCAGGTGTAGGTTCACTGCTGATCACAAACACCCTGGACACTTGCAAGAGTCATGCTTCCCTCCAGGAAATGAGTATCAACAAGAACCGAAGCAGGGGCGGGGAGCCGGAGGAGGAAGAGACCTGCTTTAGTCAGCCACAGCAAGTGTTTAAGGAAAAGGTAAAATTAGCTTTCCTTCCTTTGAAGTCGGAGTGAAGATAGTTTGAAAAAGGACCTTATTTACTAGGTTCAATACCCACCCACCCGCCCATCCCCAAAAAGAGAAAGAGAAGAAAACAAAAATAGAGGAAGAAGAAAGAAAGAGAAAAGAAAAAAAGGTGTTGCCGGGAACTTTTGGTTCCTTCAAATTAAAAAAATATATATCTCTGTGAGTTTTAGCATGCGATCCCCCACTTGGCGGCGGGGGGGGGGGGACAATCCACGGTCTGCAGTGGCAGAAACTTTACTGTGTGTGATAGTTTCAAGTGGTTGGAGATAGTCTCTTTTCACCCAACACGCGGCTCGCCCGCCACCCCCCCTCCCGCTCCGGCCTCCCGCCCCACCCCCCACCCCCGCCCCCGGCCTAGGGTTTCAGTGATTGCCTTTCTGGAGAGCACCCTTTTGGGTGATGCGTGGCGGTGGCTGCCTAGCCTCAGACGTTCTTTATTTCGCCACTTGAGCCAGCAAGATCTGGCTGCGGACTGCGTCCTTCTCTGGCAGCCTTCTTATTGAAAAGGTGAGCAGTGTATGCTCAGTCTCTTGATTCTGAGCCACTGGGCAGAGCAATGCCAAGGCCAAGCCTGAAGCTTTGGGTCCCTAATGGGCCTGGAGTTCCGGAGCTGTGCTAGGCCTTTATTCTGCCCCAAAGGCAACAAGAGAGCCCAGGTCTGCGCAACACCACAAGCTTTCGGCTTTGTTTGCTTTAAAAACCTAGCTGCAGTGTTTCATTGCAAGCTCGGAGAAGCCTCTGACCTCTTCTGTGCACCATCCTACTCTAAGTTCCTATTTATTTATTTGGTTGTTTTGTTTTGTTTTGTTTTGTTTAAAAAGAGAGAGAGAGTAGACCAGTCATGAAAAGGTTACCCTGAGCTGGCGGTGATTGGGGAAAAAAAAAAGATTTGTTAACTGTCTTCAGAGGTGGCAAGTTGCCTATGATCTGAGGTTGCTGCCTTCGAGGATTCTTGCCCCTAGAGAGTTCGGTAACGAAGTTGCCAAAGGGACATTCTGTGTCATTCCTTGGCAAGGTTCAGGTTGTGTGGGTCACAAAACACTCCTGTTTTGTGAACAAAGCAGGTTACCCACCAGATGGGGGACATCAAGGGGTTTTGCTGTTGCTTTAAAGAGAGTTACCTGCAAGGCCTCTTTTCATTTTGCTTGGAATCTCAGAAAGACCTCTGGGGCTATACTACCGCCAGCCTGCCGCGGTCTCTTCCTTAGCTGAGAGGGGACGCGATCTGAGAGGGGACGCGATCCTGGGCCATCAAGAGGCCCTTTCAAGCTCTCCTCCTTCCCTTAAATTCTTGCTTGTGCCCATTTACTACCTCAAGAGCCCATCCAGAACTCTAGGAAAAGCCTCTTCAAATTCAGGGGACACAATCTTTTTTTTTTTTTTCAAAGCCCCAGTTGGGTGCCGCCATTCTTCCCAGCGGGAGAGAGGAAGGCAGGGAGCCTTAGAGGTGTCCCTTCTCACCGCTCCTTGCATTTGCGGCTCTGTTCAAGTTGTACTTAGAGTTTCTCTTCTTCTACAGTAGATTTGACGATCTGAGGGTAGCCGCAACTCCCACAGACATCTGATCTCCATCTTCGAACCTTCTACAATACGAAGGTCCCTGGCTCAGACACCAACTTAAGTGCCTTTGCTGAGCTCTGGGTGTGGATTGCATTGCGCCCAGGGGACAAGCTCTCTTTTGCTTTGCACATGGGACCTGACCAGTCTGTCAATCAGCCTGTCCAGTTTAGCCTCTGCAACTCAACCCTGGGTATCTGCCTTGGCCAGAACAGGATTCAAATCTTCAAAGACTTGAATTTAGGAAACTCATCATTGTAATTTCTGCACTTATCCTTTACCCCACGCACCACCACCTATGTACATTATTAATTGCATGCATCCATGGTTCAAAAAACAGGATACCTTTTTTAATCCAGGTCTTCTCTTCCACACTTCTCAATACTTAATATGCTGCAGAAACACACACAGAAATCTCACTTCTGAGCGTCATGGCTTGGGGCTCAAGAAGACTCAGTTCTAATTCACAGTGTTTCCAAAAATACCCTGTTTATCTCCCTGAGGTAGCCAGGGAAAGTTAAAATAGTAAATGCAATATTAAATTAGTTCCCTTTTTGGCTCCTAAAGTTTGCCCAGTGATATACAATAATGTCCCAGTACTTCTGCTTATTTTCAGTTTTTGTTTTTGGTTTGGTTTGGTTTGGTTTTTGGTTTTGGATTGGTTTGAGTTTTGTTCCTAGGGTGGTATCTGGCTGCTCCCCTGGCTGTCTACCCATCCCCCTTGCTTCTCCTATTCAGAGTTTCTAAGAATGTTCTATTTTCTATAAGTCGCCTCAGTGGATTCTTTTATTATTTTTCCCCTGGTAGCCAAATACTAGGGACAATTGGTTTATTTGAAGCAAGAAATGCTGATATCTTGGGGGAGGGGCAAAATTGGAGTAAGCATTTACTCCTTTTTAAAAAATAAAATAAAAAGTCAGACAGTCCAATGTTTTAGGGATTGAGGATATGTGTGTGTGTGTGTGTGTTTAAGTGTATATGTATGCAATAATGCTCATAGATGTGAACATGTATAGAGTTGACAATGTTGACAAATGTCTAGTTTCAACATAGATGTTAGTCTCAGAGTATAAACTAAATGAGAAATCATCCCAGTGAAAGAAAACCAGAAACAAGGAGTTAGTCATTAATTATAAAATCCAAGACTCTTTTGAACTTTCTTTGCTTGCTGGAAATGAATCATCAGTTTTCTTCTGTTATTGTTGCTCTGTCTTTTATTGGAAATAAGAACCCCAATTCTTTTTTACTAAAAGGAAGTTCTGAGACCAGGATGTAGTTTTCTCTCTCTTTTCTGATGACCCTGTCACCTGCAAGATCACAGTCATGTCATGTCAGGATAGTCAGGATATCTGGAGAGAGAGAGAGAGGGAGGGAGAGGGAGAGAGAGAGAGAGAGAGAGAGAGAGAGAGAGAGAGAGAGAGGCTAGTGAGAGAAGCCCTACAGCCATGGCCATCTTCACATCAAAATTTTCCAGACCTCTATTTTTGATTGTGATCCCACTGATCTGAGTTTGAAATGCGAGCACAGCGAAGTCCCTAAGCCTTCAATCCTGTGAAATTTTCAAAAGATCTCTAGAAGCAATCTCAGGCTGCCTGACCCCTGACAGGCGGCCGATCTCTTTATTCCTCCGGCTGCCAGCACTTCATTTGTTGGAATATCTTTCAGATTTGCACCTCCGGATGACAAACCTGAGTGTTTATTATGTGAACATGAATCGGAAATCTCCAAGCCCGTACAAAAGCACCATCTTAAACATAATATTTAATTTCTCAGCCTAAGTGCCAGCTTCTTTATTTGCTTTTCATTAGCTTAAATATTTTTCCAGGTCTCCCTGTGTGTCACTTTGATATTTAGATGATTCTCCTTTTTAATCATTATTTTCCCCTTGGAAAAAAAAATCTTCTGTCTCCAGTGTCTGCAAGTACTCATGTACTATCACAGTGTTGCAGTCAGTCAGGACTCACAGCCTGATACCTAGCACTGGGAAGAGGAACATGTCTCCAAGCAGGGTAGGGGCAAATTCCACACCAGGAAAAAAAAAAAAGCTTGTTTTTTAACCGATAGTTCGTGCTGGCTGTGGATCAATGGTGGCACTCCAGTTCACTTCACTCCTATTTTCCTCCTGGCCTTTTAGATTCTTTTTATTATTACTCAAAACAAAACAAAAAAAAACCCAGAAAGTGCAGGGGAAATCTTCTTTGCTTCAAGCATGCCCAGCTTGGGGCCAGTGCCTCCCGGAATGTGTTCAGTTTAAAATTTTCTGTCCAAATCAGTGACTCCTGCCCTGGACATTTATTCCTGCCTTGCTACTCTGGGGCTACAGGGGCACTAGAGGGAAAGGAGGTGGCCATATTTCCTGAGATAGGACTGCTGTATTTAAATGCCCTCTGCCATATAAATATTCCTCCCACAAGACACTGAGGTGGAGACACTGGCCACCCTTGCCCTAGTTTCAGCCTCTGATGGGAGTTTTACAGCCCAACAGGTCGCTCTGGTGAGTGAGCTGAGATGGAGGCAAAACTGCACCGGCGAGGACGCTGGGGATGAATCACCCCTGTGAAGCATCTCCCAGGTCCAGAGAAGGTGGGCTAACACCCCCTTTACGTGTTTAGATGGCTTGTTGCTATGATTAACTTATTAAAACCCCTCGTAATTATTTTAATTTGACTGGAAAAAAAATACTTTGGGCAGAGCTAGGATGTGTTTGTATTTATCTCCCCCCACACCATACACACCCATAAAACCTGTGTTAAAACAAATGTTACTTTCCTCTCTCTGTACATGGGCCCTCCCTTTTTGAAATAGACCAGAGGAACTGCCATTAGATCGAATGGCAAGTCTTTATGGAAAGTGTTTTGCATAATTACATACCAAAGCCAGAACAGTCACCTCCACATTTTATGGGTCACAAACCATCAACAATTGCCACATTATTGTCCGCGAAACCTTCGTCCCTTCATTGATGGAGCGGACCCCACCGCCTAATCTAGAACGGTAAAGGATGGAAATTTCTTCTAATAAGAACCCAAGAAGATTATGTCCTCAGTGACGCCGTGTTTACATATAGTTATAAAGTTCAGAGAACCGATGTGGAGAGGAAAGGAAATCGGACTAGGCCTGATTAAAAACGTGCATCCGTGTGATGTGGATAGCGCATCAAAAGAGGAGGCTGAATACCTCTCCCCTTTCAGTTTCGACCCCTTTTCTACCTTTGTGATGCTGTAATTAAGATATTCTTATTTGGACAGACAGCTTCTCTGGTAACTGAATATTATTAGCCCCTTTGATGCCCAACTTTTGACAGTTATCACACCAGTACTGGGCAATTTAGCATATATATATATATATATATATATATATATATATATATATATATATTCCCAACGTCTTTGAATACATCTAATAAGTGTGATCTTATCACCAAACGATTTAAATCGCCCCAACAGGACGCCCAACTATAAATTGCATTCGGTTGTACGTAATAAAGTCGAATTTGGGTTTTAGTTCATTGATGATGGGCGGAAGATCCCCAACTGCATTTACCCGCTTCTGAATCCCTAAGTAGTTGCTCAGATGAAGAGAAAGCACCCAAAATTTACCAGATCTGGGTAGAGATGTTGCGGAGATTGAGGACTAGTGAAAGCAGAGCCAAGTGCCCTTTCCCCAGCTCCGGGAGTGGGGCAGGACCAGACACCCACTCTCCGGATGAGAAGTCGCTGTTGCTTTCCTAGTTTAGTCGCCAAATTTGGGGTTTGCCAGATGGCGGGATTATCTTCGCGTCTGCTATAGTGTGTGTGTGTGTGTGTGTGTGTGTGTGTGTGTGTGTGTGTGTGTGTACACGGGTGCATGGTAAAGAATAGCGAGTGAAGACAGAGAAGTCCAGAGACTGGGCTGGCTCCTTTAAAATGCTTGCTTGTTCTCCCTTTCCCGGCTCTGGGCCCTGTCACCGCTTGGACACTCACTGGAGCCTTTGACTTCTCGGATTGGCCTCGCCGCAGGCACAAATAAAACCAACTCCAAGCCGGTCTTTCCGAGGCTGCTCCCTGCCTGAGTCTCGGGACCTGAAGCCCAGTGCCCAGACGCAAAGAGCAACGAGTTGGGGGGTGGGGTGTGAGCGAGCCTCCTGAAAAAAGAGTAGGTAGGTAGGAGAGTAGTTAGGGAGTAAAGAGGGCGGGTTAGGAGGAAAGAAACTGGCACAGTAACACCTGGAAGGCTTTGTCCCTGGGAGAGACACCTGTCAATCTCCGCTTAAGGGTCCTGGGGCCGGGGGCGGGGAGGCCGCTGTTCTCCTTGGTGATGTCATCTCGGAGTCTCTTCCCTTAGGAGGGTGGGATTGGCTCCGAGGGCGCAGAGCCCAGAGGGCTTAAAGAAGCATGGGGGTGGAAAAGAGAAATAAACAGAAGTAGCACTCGCGGCTGGCAATTTACATGGAAATCAATAATCCAACTTTAATGTTATTTTTAATCTTCCCTGACCGTCTTGCCTTTTCACTGGGGGAGAAGCGATGGGGTTACAATAGCCCATCCCTCAACCCACACAATCGCTAGGGAAGTCTTGTTATCTCAAATCCCGATGTAACCGACCCTTTCCCCAGCTCCAGCCCCCCCTTCCCCCTCCCCCTTTTTTTCCTGCCGGTTGTTCCAAACGCAGCCTTCAGGCTTGAGAAGGAAGCACTTGGGGATGAGTTTTGAAAGTCTTCCGATACTGCGCCGGGTGAAGGGGGAGTTAATTAACGCCAGGCTTGCTCAGCGAGCAGGAGAGGGGGCCTCGGCGTGGGTGGGCGGGCCAGGTCGAACGGCGAGGTGCGCTCGGTGCGGGAGGCGCAGGATCAGGAGGCCCAAGCTCGCAGGCCTTTGCTGGCAGGCGGTGGTCGAAGGTGGCGCGGGCAGGGGATGCTGAGATACCGCCCCCCAAGGAATCTCCACGGTTAATCCTGGGAAATTCTGATCTCCCACCTACTGAGCCCCCACTCCCAACCCACAGTGAGCTACAGAACTCTCATTCTTTTCGGCCGGAGCTAATTAGCAGCCTGCCAGCGGCCTGATTTATGGAAACGCTCGGGCGGGCGGAGACGCTCCGCTAGCGGAGCTCCGGCTGCCTCCAGGCGGAGCGGAGGAGGAGTCTCCACCGACCTCCGACGACGAATTTCCCTCCTCCCTGATGAAAAAAAGAAATGGAAGTTGCTGTTTCGCTGCTTCGACCTGGCTGGTCCAGGAGCCTACCCTAGCCCTAGCTACCTTAGCCTAGATCGCGGGTCTGTCTAGGTTCCCGTGGGGAAGGCCGAGGCTGTGGCCCAACAGCAGCTCCCTGCAAGTGTTGAGACCGCTAGGTTCCAGCTCCAGCTTACCCAGAGAATCAGCTAGAACCTGAGCTTTCCAGGCCTCGAATGAGTCTCAGTCTGGCGTCCCCAGTGAAGGGACCTCCTATCTGGAGGCTCTGGTGGCTGTGCAGGAGGACCAAATCAGATCTCCACGCAGGAAGAGCAGATGGGCGGCCCGCAGAGGGACAGACCCAAAAACGTAGGTGTCTTTGTCTGGATCCTAGGGCCAGCTGGCCATGATCCTTTCCACTTTCTAGTTGTTTCTTTTTGGTGTTGTCCTCCAATGAAATCCTCTCTTCGATCCAAGCGAGTGCCCAGAAAAAGACCATCACTAGAAGCATTTAGCCAAGCGGTTACCGCAAGAAAACAGCGCGATCTGATGGTTGCCTTTTTGAGCTGTTGTGGATGACCCAGGAGGAAAGGGGCAAGCAGCTCTCCCCTTTTCCCTTGGACTCTAGTGATGAGAGTGGAGAGAAAAGGGGCAGTGAAGGACAGAGAGAGATGTCAGCACGGACCTGTTGCTGGCGCTCAAGCAGCCTTTCAACTCTTCAGGACCGTACTAGTTGGCAATGTTTCTCCAAGATGCGCCAGAGGAATGCGCAACCGTGAGAACATCTGTGCCCCCCACCCCCGGAAGCGTTAGGACAGTAAAAGCCCCGATGCAGAGGCCAGAGGCTTGGGCAGCCTCTCTGGCTCAGGGTTGAACTAAGAAACTGAGCAGCATTGGTGGGAAGCTAGGAGAGGGCAGAAGTCAGTCCTCATCCTTAGGTGTATTTCTCTCTCATCGCATATCCCGACAGCCCAGGCCTTGCTGTGGCTGAAATGGAATTGGAGAGAATTGATATCTCTAAGAGCTCGTGTAAACTTCATGTGAAAACACTCCATCGTTTTGCCTTTGTTCAGAAGTCATTTTTGATCTCCTGGCTGGCACAAGAGCAGAATCAGCAACCTTTATCTCTGTCCTCAAACCCACAGACACTTGTCACCTCCTACCTGTAGGCCCTCAATTTCTCTTTTCTTGTGAAGACCAGTATATGTCACAGAGAACACTATGTCTTCCTTCAGGCTGAGAAAATGTAGTCACACACACACACACACACACACACACACACACACACACACACACACACGGGGGGGGGGAGAGAGAGAGAGAGAGAGAGAGAGAAGACAGACACATATACAGAGAAAGAAAGCAGAAATTTTTTTCCAAAGGGAAACATTCAAGGGGTCTTCCAAGCCCCTGGCAGACTGTGAAGGGGAGCCCAATCTCCTCTCTATCCGTCTACAGTGTGGCATCCAGTCCCTTGAGTGTTGGTGGTGACCTCTCTGAATTCTCCACTGTCCTAAAAGTCTGGCCTCTGCCTGGCCTGAACATATTACAGTAGCCCAAATCCACCACTGGTATTCAAGTACAAGTAGGGATACAGGCTCACCAATGTGTTCCCCTTTGGATCTTGGGGTGTTTGATCTCCGCCCCCCCGCCACCCTCCACCCCAAAGCCATTATCCCGATCAGACTCTCACTGAGTTGGGTTGCTGACAGGCCAACCTGAGCACAGCAAATGCTGGAGGTTAGGTGCCCAAATAACATTCCCCATTTGTCTTTTTCAAAGTTGATTTATAGCAATCGACAGGTTAAAGGCTCATCTGACATCATTATTTTTAAAAGCTGTCTATTTCACAACTGTCACCTTTCATCACTTAGCACAAATAAATGCTTGAAGAAATGAATTGGAAGAGACTTTCAGATCATGTTTATAATTCTTGGTCGTCCGTTAACATTCCTAATGACCTGACCCTGGGAGTTTCTGTAGAATCCTAAATTGAGTTTTAAAAATCCCATTTCTGCATTAAAATTTCTAGGAAAGTGGGTGAAATGGGGGCAAAACACACACACAGAGAGAGAGAGAGAGAGAGAGAGAGAGAGAGAGAGAGAGAGAGAGAGAGAGAAGCTAAACTAGGCTACAAGTTTGCAACCAAATGAAAAGAAAGGTAAGTTTTCTGGCAGCCTGAAGGGTACAGAGTACAGGCCAGTTATGAAGGCCACGGAAGAAGAGGCGCCTCCTGAGTCAGGGGATACAGTAGACCAGAAGCTAAAAAGACAGCTTCAGACCAAGAGCACAAATTTTGCATGATTGTTGGTCCTCCGAGACCCGCTGTAAAACCACGGTGAAATTCCCATAGTACAGAAGTGCTGGTCAGTACAGAACTGCGGCCACTGTTTCTTCCATCACTGTTACTTCCATCAGCGTTTCCAAAGGGATCTAATTGAATAAGGGGCATTTTCTCTCTCGCATCTTTAACTTATAGTTTATGAACCTGATGCCGGGAAATGTAGCAGCAATGTGGAAACGAAACCGTGTGGATTGAAATCCACGCAATAAACCGAAATCGCTTCTTCAACTTTGGGGCCATTTATCCGGTGTTCAGATATTCTCTCTCCCTCCCTCCCTCCCTCCCTTCCCCCCCCCCTCTCTCTCTCCTCAGCATTGCATAACGAAAGAAGAAGGGAAGGGAATAAAATTTACAGAAAAGAAAAGGGAAGAAAATGGCAATAAAGAAAAATGAAAAGAAAAAAATCGAGAGGAAAAGACCTAGTTTGGGAAATAAAGTAAGGTGCATCAGACCTCCCCCCCCTTCTTATCCCTTCTCTCTTCTTTCCTTTTTCTTCTTCTTTTGATGGTGGGAGGGGTGCCAGCACTAGAGATGGGTGGATGGAGAGGAAACCTTGGTAAGTTTTGACAGCCCTCCGCAGTTGGCAGCCCGAGGTCCCTTTGCAGCGTCCTGGACCCGGCTTCTCCGGTCCCACCAGGAGTTGGAACTTTGTGGATTCCAGAAAAGACCCAACGTAGAGCATGCGGGGAACCTTGGAGGAGCTGTCCTCCCAGCTTGCCCCCAGAAATGACCGCGGGTCTTCTGTTACCCTAGTAGACTGCTAGGCCTGGGAGGGTCTGAGCAACCCTGGGCTCTGCACCAAACGTTTACGCTGGGGGACTGCTGCCTTCCTCCAGCGAACTCTACCGAGCTACTGCTCGGCTGCGGAAACCGGGTCGCAGTGCAGTGCCCTGGAGCGCCACCTCGCTTCGGAAACTGGAATAACGCGGCCAAGCCTTCCACTCTCCCTCGGCTTAACCAGTTGTTATTTTCTTTTATTAAAATATGCAAAGAAGCTGAAATGCCCAGGCCTCCTTCCCAACTGGTGAAAAAAAAATCATCTGTGACCTACAAAGCTCAAAGTAGCTTCACAATGGAAAAGAGTACAGAAGCATAATTTCACTAAACAACGGTAGTCACCTAAGCTGCAAAGCTGCTTGCAGAAAAAAAAATTAAAATGAATGGGACATGTTGTCAGGAGGCCACCAGTTCGGGCTGCCGAGTGTTTTGAGTTATTCAGCTGTGGCCAATGCCAGTGTCTCCTATGAAGCCAATGCCTATGAAGTTATAACCTCCCGGTTATGATTTTCACAAAAATCCATTCATTTTATCCCCTGGGGTATCACAGAGGCTTTTCCAGGACAGTGGCTGGCCCTTTGGAGCCTGGTTCCTCTCCATTTTCAGCCTTGCTGAAGAAATAATCACCAAATGCAGTCCGCAGCATGCCCACCTTTAGACCAACAAAAGTAGCAACTGCCAGAAATTATGAATTACACGGCATTATTTTCCTCCAATGTGCAACCAGCTATCTGCCCTTGTTTCAACCAGTTGCTCAGTTAAGATGTTTATCTACCCTTAAATATATCCACTGGGCCAGACTATAAACTATACAGAAAATTAGCTCACTGATATGCTATGGTGAGTCTTTGTTTCATTTTCTTTTCACCCCGGAGCCAAGTGTGATAAGAAAGGACACACTTTCCACTTTGAACACAGTTTTGAATGTGGAGCAGCTTGTTTATGGCCCAGTGAAGAGCTGTGTGGCTTATTTGTTTTGAAAGGGACATGCAACTTCCATATAATATAGTTTTACTTAGTTTTTAACCGCCCCTGTGTGTGTGTGTGTGTGTGTGTGTGTGTGTGTGTGTGTGTGTGTTTAAAGTGTCTGTCAACAGGTAAAATGATGGCCAGTCTGGGGGACTGTGGGTGGAGGGAGAAGAGGGTAGTGGTATTTAAACCTCCATATTTTTCTGTCTGGGTAAACCAAACTTAGCCTTTTAGGCAACTTTGCACTTCCTGGAATTGATAGGGTGATCCCTAGGCAGCTAGGCAGGAGACCAGTGAGAGCTCAACCTCGTTGTAACCTATGCTCCAAGCAGCAGATTAGGAGGCTCTCAGGGCTCCCACTCAGAAATTATAGGGCTGTACCAGGAAAATAGCCAGTTTAGTTTTCTGGCTGGCTTGCCCCTTTTCCACTAGGTTTAAACAGGTTCCTGGGATACCAAACTAGAACGAGGTCTCAGATTTTTAGCAGTACTTAAGGGGTATCCCTCAAGGGATACTCTGCTAGCTGCAGAGGGGGAGCCAGGTTCTCCGGAGTTCCTAGGCTCTGGGGTAAGAATGCGAACTTGTGGCCGAAGATGCTTACTGACAGCTTCTGGAAGCTAAGTGGCAATTCCAGAGAGAGCCCTAGCATCTACTGAGGAGTGGTGATCAGGAGCAGAGACTAAAACAGAAGGGAGGGAATTCACCGAAAACAATGCACTTCAAGTTACAGGCCTTCAATTTGGAGGAGGTTCTAAATCGGAAACTTTTACTTTCCCCTCTTTCCTGTTCTCTCCATTTCTTTCTCTTCCACCCCCCTCACATATTTTCTGAGCTCACTCCCCCCCAACACACACACACACACACACACACACACACACACACACACACACTAAAGCCTGGGGATTAAAAAAATTATTTTCTTGCTATTACATTTCCCACCGCAAGATGCGGTGCAAGAGTTAGTGTTACAGCTACGCCACAATGTTTCATCCGATGCAAAACATGCAGCCAGAGGGTGTTGCTAATGACTCCTGGATTAGAGTGAGCCTGCAACCGGGAGAAAGGCAGAGAGGAGAGGAGACAACTTCCAAGAAGAGGGACAATTTTCATTAGGGAACAGGGAAGGGGGCGAATCACCATTTAATCGGGCTTAATAATCTCATCAGTATTTCCGATTTCTAGGTTCTCTCTGCTTAAGTGAGCTAGAGAGAAGCTGGTACCTTTTTAACCACCACTTTGGGGGGGGGCACATTAATAGCAATTATGTTTACAGTTATGTGAAGAACTCTCCTTTGGGAAAGATCAAACATTAGAAACCACTTAATACTAGATTCAAGGCTACTCCAGGACTCAGGCCCTTTGAAAGCTGTGGGGGCCTGGTCACCAATTACCCAAGGATCTATGCAACACAGGGAAGCCAAAGAAACTCAAGGCTCGCTTCCCTGTTAGGGCACACAAATGGACGAATGCCTGTGAAGTAGTGGGGCGACACAGGATGACCCATCCAGGCTATGGGACAGCACACAAGTGCAGCAGCCAGCGGGTGCCAGCCTGTTCCACCTGCCGGTAGATCTTGGTGAAATGTCCCTCCGGGCTCAGAACTCCCCTGTGCCCTCCCTTGGGACCAGCTACTCAGGGGAGGGAGGTTGCATGAGGTTTTGAGGTTCCTACCGTGGCCCAGGCTGGTCCCACCGCCCTGCAGTCTGCTTCTGTACCCCGGGGCACACAGGGAAGGCATCCCCTCGGGCTGCGGCCCTTTGAACCAGGGAGCCCTCAGACGCGCAGAGCTCGCTGGAGGCCCCGGCAGCAAAGCGGAGTGTGGGTGGCGGGTGGGGTTGAAGGGGAGAGGGGGAGGCGGGAGGCGACAGAGGGGCGGAGGCGGGAGCGGGGCGTTAAGCCTGGAAGCTTGGCTGTTTACCCAAACGATTTTCTTTTCAGGCCGGAGACACCAATGAGACAAGATCAAACTGCCCTCCAAGCAGTGCTTGTGGGGCGTGAGTGAGTGAGTGAGTGAGTGTGTGTGTGTGTGTGTGTGTGTGTGTGTGTGTGTGTGTGTGTGTGTGTGTGTGTGTGTCCTTTGCAAGCAGGTCTTTGTGAATGGGGGCTCCAACACTCAGGCTGGGAGGAATGAGAGGCGACCCGGCCACCAGCGCCTCCTCCCGGGGGCCAGAAAATGCCTGGTGTGTGGCGTGCCTCGGTTAAGGGAAGGGCGCCTGGGCGGTTGTTAGCCCAGAGAAAAGAAAACTACAGAGGTATGCTGCAAACAACTAAGGCCCGCGTTCTTAAAGATCGAAGCAGGAGATTCATGATCATGTGAGGGTATGGGGGCATAATAAAAATCTCATCCTTCTTCCAACCCGTTGATTTTCGATCCATCTAAAGCCTCTATCTAGCACCTTGGGCCACTGGTTTCTTCCTGACTCCTAGGCTCCAGATCTATTGCCTGAAAATTAGGGCAAGGTTTTAGCGATTATGGTACAATGCAGGCTGTGAAGTGCACTGCCAGCACTGTGCCTGGGTTCTTCCCACCACAAAATGGTTAAAGATCAATAGGGCAAAGGTTGTCCGCATTAGCAAAATTTGTGATTTTTTTTTTAAAGGAACCAAGACCCAAAAGTATCGAATAGCTGGGCAAAAGTAAGAGAGAGGCAAGAGGAGTGTGTGAACCCGGTTACATGTGAGCTACAACATAGATGGTGACTGTCATCTTCGATGTGGCTCCTGGAGCTGACCCAGGAGCCACAGGGGCTGAAAGGCCCTGAAATGATAATGGCATTATATATGTGACAATAAAAAGAAAAGTGAGGCAGAACTGTATTTCTCGAGATCGAACTATAAGTAAAATCTGGTACCATGGACATTGTACCTATATCTCCTATTTCCCATGCTCCGTTCTCCAGGAAGGGTCACTGACAGCTTACCCAAGGAATCTGAAGGAAAATGGCTTCTTTTCAATGTCGCTAAGCTCTCAGTCTCTATTACCCCTGGATGCCCTCATCCTTCTCGCTCATATGTTGCCTCTGGATTCCTTTGGATGGTGGGGGTTAAGTAGACTGGACGCCAGATTTTGCTTCTTTTTTGAGAGTAGCACTTCCCTCCCACTCTCTTTTGAACAGAAACTTCATTGCCCCGTTCCCAGAAAGTTGTTAGTTAACTAAAACTTTCCTTTCTTGGTGCAGACCCAAGGAAGGCACAATGGGGCCTGCTGAGACTTGCTTCAGGCTCCCCCTGCACTCCACTGTGGCAGGCCAAGTCTGTACCAACCCCCTAAGAGAGAATCTAAAGGTCTCTACCTTCCTTCTAGAATGGCTCAGTTGGTGGCTGTGAGTTGAGGATTGGAGAACCAGAGGCAGCCAGTAATCAGTCTCCCCAAGACAGAGTAAAGATAGGTCTGGGGACCTGCCAGCATGGTGGCTTGTCTGCAGTGTTTGTGTGTTTGTGTGTGTGTGTGTGTGTGTGTGTGTGTGTGTAGGTTGCATACAGTGGAAGATAGATGTGCCTAATTTTGGCTTAAAGGACAGCTATATTTATTGAGACTACTCTTTCAGTGTGTCCACCACGGCCCTTATCTGGGTCACTTCCAGACCTGACAACAAATGGTCCTGGCCAAAGAAGAGTAGGCCTTGAAGCAAGGCCATTGAAGCAGGCAACCAGATTAGTGAGGCCTAGGTCAAGGTTCCTGTGCTTGACACATTGCCCAGCACAGGGCAGCAGGGTGCTATGGGCATCAAAGAAGATCCAGACCCAAGGCATGTCCACCTGGAATGCTAGTTTCTTCCTGACAACTGGAGCTCCAAGCCTCAGGCCAGGGAGTCAGAAAGGCAGAATTGTATTTCTGTTTCTTCTTCTTCTCCTCCTTCTTCTTCATGCTGGAATTCTGAAAGGAAAGGCTGGTGAGGGCCATGGTATCCTGGTGTGGTCAGGTGGAAATAGCTAGTCACCCAGAGGCCAGGTCCATATCTTGGATGTCCAACTGCCCAGGTGTACGGACCTGCCTTTGCTCCAAGGTAGGTAAGCTTCCTTTGAGTGCCAGGGGCAAATGACTGATTCTGCTGAGTGACTAGCCAGAGACAGGCCTCCAGTGCTTGCCTTCTGGTGCATGCCCAACAAAGCAAGGGGCCAGGGCCAGGGGCCTAGGCTAAGACACAAGCCACTGTCCAGACAGCCCCTTTGTACACATAGGCCTTTTCAGGCCCCATCCTGCTAGGTTTCTCCAGCCTCCAGCCTGAGGGGGACACAGAGTTTTACTCTATTCTTTGGCTGTCTCTTCCATCTTCCTAAAGCTGAGGGCCAGAGACTAGCTGATAACCAGGTGGTGCCTATGGCATGCCCGCCCCCCCAAGTGTGGAAAAACACCAGGAGACAAAAGACCTGAGTGGGCTGGCTCCAGCAGGCCCAGACACTGTGTCTCACCTTTGCAGAGGCAGCAGGAGCAGGTGGAAGCAGGGGTGCAAAGGAGCAGAGAACTTTTATTGATTCCCTAAATTGAACACCTCCGAGTCCCAGAGCATAGGCAGGGCCAGGCATCCATTCCAGAAAAAATAAAATCTGCCCCCAGCACCCATCCATCCATCCATCCTCCTATAAAGGGCTGTTTTGTCCCCTTACTTAGTTGCTGTTTCCCCCTCCCCTTACTTGTCTCATAGCAAATCACCTGGCAACTAGGAAATGCTTGCCCCTGATATCGACCTGCAGGCGTTACTTCTTGGGAAAAAAAAAAAAGACCTTGTATTCTCTTTCACTACCAGCCCCCAGGGAGAACTCACTGGCTTTAGCATTAAGGAGTTGGGGGCAGGGAGGGCAGGATGTAAGAATTTGGAAGGTTGCTGGCTCTACACATCTCTCTCCCTGCTGCACTTGGAAACCCAGATCTGAAAAGAAAAAGTAGTCTTTTCCCATAGTCTATCATTCTGCTACCACAAATAACCCGATGTGAGAAACACCCTGGGCTTGAGAATATTGATAGGTGATAGTAGTGATATTTACAATCGATCCTTTAATAGGCAGACATCATAAATCATGTCTAATGCCCTGACAGAACGGCACTTCACTTAATAATATAATTAAGATTAAAACTCCAGAGGTACTGAGGCAGCAGCTATTGGTAGCCTTTTTTACTTTTTTTTTTTTTTTTAATAAAATGCATTCTGGATACTATCATGGGATGCAATAGGACTGTGGGAAAATGCAACCTCTTTCCCATCTCTGTTCCATCTCTGAGGTCCTTTGGCCTTGATTATCTATCCTTAGTCTGCGTGACTGGTGGTGACAGAGGTGTTGGAGAGTAGGTCTGCCTTCTAGCGTTGAATATGGTGTTTAAAGAATTCTCAAGAGACCTAAGAAACATGGTTTGCTTTGTTGTTGTTGCTGTTTTGGTTTGGTTTGGTTGTGGTGGTTGTTGTGGTTGTTGTTATTTTCAATATACTTACACCCCTTAATAATGTTTTCCAAATTACATGTACAGATACAGACACACATGCAGATACAGCTCCTGTACCCTTGCCTGTGCCCTCTCTGCTGACTGCTTCCCCCCACCCCCACCCCCTAGTCAAAGCCATGGGCCTAGGATAGGCAGCAAGGTCCTGAAAGGCTCCTATCCTAGGGTAGAGTTGGTTGGAAGTGCAGCCTGGAATTATTCTAAAGAGTGGAAGATTAATCAAATCAGCCAGAGCTGACAAATGAGAGATATCTTCTAGTTAGTAGTAATTTACAACTTTGTTATTAGTTAAGAATCGCCTGCCTTGTAAGAGTAATTAATAACACAGAGAGGAGCCTTTTGGAAATCCCCCTGCTATTTTTCTCATTTCCCTCTGTCTCTTAAGGATGCAGAAAGAAAGGAAGCAAATGAGTGATCAGCAGAGGCAGGAAGAAAAAAAAAAACCTCTACATTGTGGGGCAACAAAACTGGAACATATAAGATAAAGGAGGAGAGAGAGAAAGGAGATTAACCCCATGGGAAGCTATCAGGAAATAAAGAAAATACAAAGGGAGGGCTGATAAATCAGAAAATAAATTCTGTAACCATATACCAGGAGCTGGCTAAAGGTTGAGTTTCAAATGGCCCAGAAACACCATCAAAATGAACAGTGCGGTTGCAGTATAACCTCACAGCCTAACTCAGACCTGACTCCCAGGCAGAGCTCAGGTCATTGTCTATGGTGTTGTCCTTAACAATGTGTTTCTTTATGGCCCAGGAGCAGACCTGTGCAATCTCTTTCCCAAATTCCATCCCTAAAGACCCAACAGGCTTTCGTATGTTTAGTATCAGCTCTCTTCTAGGTCCTAGACAGTTCTCCCAGGACCCCAGGGCTCTCTTGTACACACACACACACACACACACACACACACACACACACACACACGTACATGTTTTACATTGATTGGATGGTTTCAACCCCCCTCACCAAAAACACATTCCAAAATAAAGACTTGTTGAAAAAGTAAATGTTTTGAGCATTGTAGTTTGAGAAATCATTTCAATCAACCGACTCCCAGTTTAAAAAAACAAACAAGCAAAAAAAAACCAAACAAACAAACAAAATTAAGAAATCCTCAGCTTTCTGCACAGACAGGAGCAGGAACTACTTTGTTGATTTTTTTTTGGTTGCTATTGTTAAATGGGGGAATTTTTCAATTTTTTTTTTTTTTAGACAAGAGGAAAGAAAAATAGTCTTTGGAAAACTTTATCTGGTCATTATCATAAGCACCAGTTTTGCCTCACCAAGTCCAGGCTGGACCAACAAAAGGTTGCTAGAAATAGAGATTTATTGGTCTCTAACTGAAAAGATTCACTTCATCTAGAGGTTAACTCTGAGTTCCTTTGCTGTGACTGGCTTGGCAAATACCACAGTGGAGTCAGCATCAAAGCAGTTCAGAGAAGCCTTCAAAAGGCACAAGGAAGAGACATATAAACACACTCATTCACTCAAACCACATGGACATTCCTTTGTCACTTCCACTGTCGCTGCAAACCTCCAGCTCCTCTCCAGGTAGCTAGGATCATCTCCACCCCACCACTTTGCCATTTTGTATCTTTTGCATTTCCGAGCAATTATGGAAAGAATAAAGGAGACAGGGGATGTAGAAAAGGGAAGAAGAAAAAAAAAAAAACGAACTAATTCAGATAAACCAGAATGTGTTTGTAAACGATACGCGTGGAGAAAAAAGTTAGGATGGTGGAAGGAGCTCCCGGAGAAAAACAGGCAAATTGGTCTGAACCTGATGAATTGGGTTTTTAGGATAAGGGATTGACGTAGGGAGGAAGGGAGAAGAAGGAGAGTGAGGAGACAGAAGAAGGGAGAGAGGGATAGAGGGAGAAAAGCAGAGAGGGAGAGAGAATATAAATATCCAAGCAATACTAAGCTTCGAGAAAACAGCAAACAGCAGCCTGAATCGGAGCAGACTATGGAGATGCTAATGAGAGGAAATTAACCTTCAGGTTGGGTCCCTGACACCGGCCCTCTGCTGAATGTCTGATCCAGGGACTGCCAGCAGCTTCTCTCTGCACCAGGGAAATGAGATAATCACTCTGAAACCCACCAGCCTTGGTACAAACCAGCTCTGAGCTACTGATATGGACAGCAGAGAGCAACACGCAGCTCTTTGCAAAAGAAAGGGAAAACAAATACACAGGGACCCATTCTGCAGTTGGGAGCAGAGAACAAACCAAACCTGTCTCGGTTCCTTCTAGCTCAGAGCCTCTCCAAGACGAAGGGAAGTGCCGAGAAATCACTTTGCTTTTTATCCCTTTCCCTCTAGTCTACCACCTAAGGATTCTGACAACTGGGCCTCAGTGAGAACGTGTGAGGGACAAATGGATTCTCCTTTCTAGGAGCACTAGCACTGGGACAGAGAATTTTTGCCTGGTCAGAGGGAACTTAGTGCATTCAGGGTGGTGCTGGTAAAAAGAGATGGTGAAGACAAAGGACACTGAAACCAACCAACAAACTGAAGTTCAATGGGAAATTCTTAAAAGTGGTTCCCTGTTTTACACACAGGGTGGGGGGGTCGTTGTTAAACAAAATGCCAGCAACTAAACTAAAGGCATGTCTACGTCCATTGTCTGAAAGAGGCTTTGGAATCCTAGGTCTCTGACTGTCGTTGTTGTCGACGCTACCTTGTTCCTTCTCTTCCTCCCCTTTTCTCTGCTTCATGGCACCCCCCCCCCCACACACACACACCAGAAGTTGGAGAAGAAGCGACTGGTTAAGCCAGGGACAACTCCTTATTGAAGGCAAGGAGATCCTGTTTCCAAGTAAAGACATCAGCAAACCGCAATCTTAGTGACAATGACAGCGCAAAATTATGTTTAATGTTGGAAGGGGAAAAGGGGAAATATAAAATTAGCGCAGAGAAAATGTTTCCCAGACCTTCTGGCAATTAGGGCAGAAGCTTTCTGTGGTCATATCAGTGGGGGAAATCTACTGGGGTGAGGGGAGCTGTGACCCGCTAGGCTAATGTCCTAGGTTTAAGCAAAAGCCCCACTTGCTATGGAGTCCTCCCTCCCTGGGAAGAAAAGGAACACTTCTGAAGGTCATTAGGGACACTCCACTCTGCCCAGACACTTCACTTGGTTCTAAACCTTTTTACAGAGGAAAGCATGTTCACCTCATCCTGGAGGAGGTGACAGTTCAGCCTTCGCCTGGCTTGTCCTGAAGTTAATGGCGCTTCTTAACTAGTGGTGAGGCTGGTGAAGGGGGCAACAATGTAGATGTACTGTCCCAACCCCACCCCTAAGAGTCTAGGGGAGCAATAAGAAGAAAGTGCTGAGGGGAAAGAATTTAAAAAAAAAATATATGAGTGCCCTTCTTTTCAGAACTTGCTATCTGCTTGCTTTTGCAGCCACCTATGAGCCATGGAGACACCCCCCATGGCCTCTCCTCTTTGTCCTAGGGCTGGATAGACACCCCTCTGTCCTCAGGAACAGGGCCAAGGCAAAGAGACTACCAGTAGCTTAAGGGACTGCCCCAGAGACAGAAATGGTGGCACTTTGACAGAAGGAGCTGTTTCTACTCACTGTAGGTGAACTGCTGTGTGTGTGTGTGTGTGTGTGTGTGAGAGAGAGAGAGAGAGAGAGAGAGAGAGAGAGAGAGAGAGAGAGAGAGAGAGAAATAAGACACACTCACTTTGCATTGATTGTAAAGAATAAATTTTGTCTTTGTCTGGAAAACAGTGTACTGTAGTGGATATTAAACAGTTTCACTTCTTGATGTAAGACGGGAGGGAGGGAAGTAATGAATGGAAAATCATTTGCAAATAATACAAATAAAAGGTAACTTTATTAAGAAAAACCTAAAACAAGAGCTAAAAACAAAAGACAAGAAACTGCTGTTAAGGCAGGGAGGGGAAAAATCTGAGTATCGCAGAAAAATTCAGAAGATAAACTGGGGGCAGGGTGATTGTCATTCCTTATGTATTACTTATTAGCTAGCCCACCTTCTTTTAAAAAGGAGGGGAGCAACTAGCCCCGGAGGTTGTAGTTTTATACTTGTGTTTTAGCAACAAGTATCAAAAGATCTAAACTAATTGATTGCCGAGTTCCTTGGCTCTCCTCCAAACAGCAATATAGATTTAATTGTATGTTGCTTAAAACTCCATTTCTTGAACAGTGGGAAACATGTAGTAAAAGTCATAAACCGTATAGAAGACATCCCCCCCCAAAAGCATAAATACTCAGCTGACACTTTAAAAATACTTAGCTAATACTCTAAATGGGTTAAAAAAATTTTTAAAAGGGGGGGGGGCATCCGAAAGAGGTAACTACATAGTAAAATTTAAACTGTTAATCCATTTTAACTCATTCAAAATAACCTGCAGTTGTGGGTGGTGTTTCACTTCGGAGAGGTCCTGGCAAAGAGAGCCTATACTACATACCTGACTTCTTTAGACGGTTCTATCTAGACCGCATTCCACTCAAGGGAAGAAGCTTGGCCCTTTCGAAAAGTACTAGAACAGATCTCAAAGTTGTGTCCCTACTACAGGGCCAGGAGTTCCCTGGCCAAGAGCCTCGCAAAGCCACTCAAGTAGCCCTCGCTCTCCTGTAGCCCCAGTCAGTCTCCATGCAGTTGACTGGGCTGCAGACGCGACTGAGAGCTCCTTAGCCGCACGCTGAGGCGACGTCCTTCTCCAGTTCCTCCCGGGCAGCCCCTGTCCGCCCCTTTGTCCTCTGTTATCTGACCTGGAGTGGCTGGCTGTCTCAATCTAAAGTCAACCCAGGTGCCCCTTCGGGCAACAGCGTCACGACGAAGGGAAGAGCCCAGGCGCCAAGCCTGTGATTTGGTCCGGGATCAAGCGCTGCAGCCAAGTCCCTGGCCGCGCGTCGCGGGCCATGCCCTGTCGGGGCCATGAGGGCCGGCTGCAGGCAGAGAGCAGTAAAAATCCACGTGAGCTGCCCCTCCTCCTGCTGCCCGCAGCGGCCCCTGACACTGCAGCATTGAAGCCGGTCCGGAGGTCCCCAAGGTCTCCGAGTGTGACAGTACTCAGCATAGCGGGTAGATGGCACAATTTTCTAACATTTAGAGAGAGGAACCCACGCTGGGAGCAATAAGTCCATTTAAAAGCCCTTTATTTAAGAGGAACAAAGATAACTGACAAGCGAAGTACAGAGACATCTCAATGAAATTTCCAAAGAAGAAAGAGAAATCAGAGGCCAAAGCAAATGCAAACTGGGCTTGGTGGAACAGGTCAGCACTTTCCTCTGCCTCAGAAAAAGAGGAGGAGGAGAAAAGACCAAAAAAAAAAAAAAAAAGAAAGAAAGAAAGAAAGAAGAAAAGAAAGAAAGAAAAAGAAAGGAAAAATAAAAAGAAAGAAAGTAAAAAAGAGAAGGAAGGATAGTGGGTGTAAAGGATTACAACTCAAACCCATTTATGAAAATCCATGGTCCAGAGACGTTTAAAATGGTCAGGTGGGCAAAGACAGTTTAAAAGGAACAGCATCAGTTAAGTGGAAGAGGTCTGGAAGTTTTGCCTCACTCTTGAAGGCTACCCCAGGTAGGATCAGTGGGTCAGGGGTTAGGTGGATGGGTGTTCTCCAAGAGCCTGAAGACCAGAATCACCTGTCCTCCTAGAGCTGTGACTCTATAGAATAATAGTGCCCAGCCAGGATCCCAGGCCTTTATAATCCCTTCAAAGCCAGGATGTTTAAGCTCTACAATTGCAGATTCCGGAACAATTCGAAAATCTCTACCAAACCAAGAATGCTAGGCACTCACTGATGTCTCAGAGTAAAGCCATGACACCTCACACCCTTCCTCTGGAACCGCTACTCCCCACTTTCCACCTACAAATCTGTAAGCCAGATACACCCCCACTTTGAGAGAGAGAGAGAGAGAGAGAGAGAGAGAGAGGGCCTTTGATGGGGGTGGGGGAGACACCAGGAGATGGATGAGATCTCCCTTCTGGTCCTCCCAGTCGGTCAGGAGTTGGCCCCAACGACCCTGACCTGTCTGCTTAGCTTCGGGAAGGGGCACGGAGGCTAACGCCCGCAGGGGGTCAAATGATTGTATTTGGGTGGGTGCTCGCCCGACATATTTGCTGAGTAAACCTCCCTCGCTGTGCTGAAGGCGAATCCCCGTTGATAAATCCATCATTACCGTTTGGATTCAGGGAGGCAGCAGCGCCACTAAATTCATCTTACATTTGTAGCGCTTTAATAGACATTTATTAAATGCTTTTAGAGAGAGGCATGGGGCGCGTGATTACATCCTAGTTATAGACAGAACATAAAGACCCACGTTAACACCCATTTGCAGGAAGGAAGGAAGAGGTGGGGAGGGGTGGTAAGGCAGAGGGATGAACCGTGGAGAGATGAGGGCGGGGGGGGGGGGTTGGGGGGGGGAGGCCATCGAGCCTGGGCATTATTAACAAGGCTTGCCTGGTGAGGCAAGGTGCAAGGCGAGAGCAACGGGAAGTCTCAGGCTGTGGAAAGAAGCATCTACTCCTCTAGCAGCTGGGGGGGGGGGGCGGCGTGTTTCCCTTTCCTTGTCCCCACCAGTTCCAGCATGGGGGTCTTCTATACTCTCTGCCAGAATACAAGGGATGTCAGTGCCGCACTTTAGGTCTCTTCAGCTAAACTAGGAAGAAATGGGAGGGACTTACCTTCAGAGTCCTATGAACCCCTTTAGGACATCCTCTGCCTCACACCTCCCAACAAGATAAGAGCAGAGTTAGGCTAGGCCTTCAGCCATAGAAAATGTTTCTGCCACCCAGCAGGGTATTTCCCCCCCCCCGCCCCCGCCCCCGCCCCCCGTGGCTTATAGGGCTCTTTGGCCTGGCAGGTTGGGAAGCAGGATCCCTTCTCTGCCCAGCACCAAAAAGGACTCCCAATGCCCGCTCTTAGCCTTAGACCATCTCTTCTTAACTGGGAATTTGTCCCTGCCTGGCCTCCCTCCAACACCCATTCCCACTCTGAAAGAGCTGAGTCTGAAGGTGTTCCTAGGCCATTAAAAGGCCTAAGGCTTCCCAGAGAGCCGCAAAGGCTTTGCCCTAATGGCTCTGATGCCTCTGCATGGACAGACTCACGATGGCTCTCAGCTGGTCCTCACTCCCTAGGGACATAGCCGCCCCGACCCCAACCCGGATAGCAGCAGACCGAACTCTCAGCCGGCCCTGACTCCTGGTAAGGGGCACTTCCGCTATCTCAAAGTTGCTATAAGAAAATAAATACAAGTGACATTGTACTGGGCCAAAGCTCATTAGTTCGTTGTCCAGGCCTCTAATAAAGGAACAGAAGCGCAAATTATAGAGTTCAGCTTCAACACACGCTCTGTCAACCGAAATCAGCGTACTGCGAGCCTGATTCCAATTGCTCCGAACTTGCTGTACAGTTCGCCCCCCCCACCCCCTCCTCACGAGCAGGAGGTTGGGTGGAAAAATATAGTTCCAAAGGGAGTAATGATCAAGCTTTTCCTCTCGGAAGCCTACGCCACCTCATTTCCCATCAGTAATCCCAATAAAATTAACGTCGTGGCTGCAATTGAAAAGAGGAGAGCCCAGCGACACTCCTGAAATAACACACTCTTCCCAGCAAAAGGTAAAAAGCAAAACGGCCCTTTGTTCAGCTAATTAACGAAGGTCCAACTCCGAAAGCACATGTGTTTGCTTAGCTAATCACAAGCATGTTTCTTTCAAGGAATGTCATTTTCAGGGGGCAGTGGGGTGGGGGTAGCATAGAAGGACACCACTCCCTAAGCCTTTTTTGCCTTGGGGATCTCTCATCCTGGCCTAAGATCTGGAGCTGGAATCCTGGAACCCATCTCTCACACCTTCCTTCTCATCTGCCCAACCCCACAGGCCCAGTAGTATAGATCACCTTACTATCCCCAAGGCCAGACCAGCAAGTCACAAGGCAAAGGGGAGGGGGAGTTTTAATGGCACATATGCCATATTAAATGAGGCAGTTTTACAATTCGAGTTGAATAGGATGCTAACTTATTACAAGTGTGTTATCAGAAGGATGATAAGATTTATAACTCCAAGAGTCAGCTTTGCGCATTAACGACAAAGGATGCAGGGGGGGGGGGAAGGAAATCTGCTCTGGATTAGAGGAGTTGAGAGTCCCTTCCCTGTTTTCAAGTCTTTGCGGATGCATCCAAGAGGACCCATACCAGTCTGGCCCTTTGTGTTTCCAAAGGGAAGATTCTCCCTTTCCTGTTTCACCAGGAAACTGGGGCTGCTTGATGGATTAGCACCTCACTCAGCTTTTTAGCTGGAGCATGAAAGAGAAAACAAGGGAAGAGAGAGAGAGGGAGAGAGAAGACTGAGCAGGGCTTAGGGACGAAGATGGGATGGCACACAGTCCTGAGCCCTCCCCTTCTGAGCAGGGACCCTCTTCCCCATCTTTCTTTACTATATAAAAGATAGCTTTCTCCAAAACCAATACAGTCAACAAACTTTAAAAAACCGGGGTCCTATTACAAACCAACGCCCAGCACTAACTGCTTTAAAATTACTGCATAATTAGATTTAGTTGAATTTCACCATTAATTAGGCAGCCGCACTGCAGGGAGCCTTTGAAATCTGAGAAAATGGGAAAAAATCATCTGAAGCACGGTTTTTTTTTTTTAAACCCAACTTCAATAAATCTTGACGGGGCCTGGAATTCAGAGTACTTCACTTCCCTCCCAGGTGGTTGATAGGGGTCCCCAGGCCCAGGCTAGGTTTGAAACTGGAGAGAGAAGACAATTTCTCCCATCGAGCCAGAGCCAATACGTCCCAAACGAGGGTCTCTGACGAGGCCTGGGGGGTACTTTCTGGGAAGTTAGTCTGTGACTCTGCCAGTCCTTGCCTGCTCTCAAACCTACTAGAGAAAGATCTCTCTGAAGATGCGCGGCAGCCACGGACACCGTCCACGAGGGCTCTCACGTAACTGGGTCCTGCGAGCATCCTTCTTGGAAGTGGGCCTAGGCCCCTTCTTGATTCTATTCTATCAAAGCCACCTTTCCCCACAACTTTGATGAGCAAGCAGCAAGCTGTACCAATGTCAGTCAGGCGAGGTTCACAGCTTTTACCCTTTCCCTAGCGGGTCCCAGGCCCGCTTCAAGTTCAGCGCAGCCACAGCTTTAACAAGCAGGAAGAACTGACCCAGGTCTGTAAATACTGGTTTCTCCCCCTCCCCCTATACCATTCAATCCACTTTTGCGGATACCGATTTTTATTCTTCTCATTTGGTTCTGGAAGAAGAGAGTGCATGAAATTAACTCTCCTGAATATATGGTGGGGGGGTAAATTAAAAAAGAGGGGTTAGAGTCCTGGGTTACCAACATTTTTCCTGCAAACGCTATTGCTTTAATTACACAATAAACGAGGACTGCTCTCACTTGCCAGCCAGAGTTTAAAAGAGAGATTTCTGCCTGCAGACCGATTGGCCTTTAGTCCTCCCCCTACCCCCCCTTTTTTCTTCCTTCTTTTTGGTAACCAATGTGTTTTCTATTACTCGGCCGTGCGGTGCCTGGCAGCCGGCGCTCGCGGTGCAATGGGAGACGCCATGTTGGCTCAGCTCATAGGACCAAGTCAAAAGCGAGCTTACAGGCAGAATTTTCACACGCTCGAGCTCCCCCTGACCGCCCCCCGCCCCTGCCCTCCCCCTCCCGCCCGTAGCCGCTCGGTGCACGTCCCGGGAGAGCAGCTGGGCGCTCTCGGCACCCCGGACTTTCCCGGGCTCCTGCGGAGCACTGTGGCGCAGGCGGTGGGGGTGGGGGCGGGGGCGGGGGCGGGGGCGGTGGGGGGCAGGCACTTTCCCCGCAGCCGCTGCCAACTCCGGACCCTGTCCCCGCCGCCCGCCCTGGCGCTAAGCTAGGCCTTCGCCCCAGACCTAGCCCGGGACGATGCCCGCTAACTTTGAGCCCCAGCCTCTAGCCCCCCCCCCCATCCCCTCCCCTTCCCCCTCCCCCTCCGCCTGGACCAAGCTCTACGTAAAAGGCCGTGGCAGGGAGATTGCGAACCGGCTAGAACGCCCCCCCCCCCCCCTTCCCGCAAGCTCAATCTTCTCCCAGGTTTATTTGAAAGTGGCAAGAAGGAGCGATCGCCCCTCTCTCTCCTCGGACCATTGTTGCTTTTCGCGTCTAACTGGGGTCTCTCACACCACCGAGCGCCAGGAGGAGGGGGAGTGGGGTTGGGAAAAGAAATAAAGCAAGCTCAGATCAGATGGAGGAGGGAGGGAAAAAAACAGCAAGGAAAAAGAGACACTTAAAGGGAAAGAGTCGCCATGTTTAGCAGCTTTTTTTTTTTTTAAAGATCTCGTCAATTTCACACAGAACGCACTCGCTGTGTCCCAGCCCTAGTCTTTTGTCTAATTCAGTCGCAGTAAAGATCTTTTGTTCTAACTCAGCGTGAAAAGAAAAACTTTCTTTAAATGCAATAAACTTAAACAGAACTCAAGACTCTAAACAGATCCTCCTCCGGCCACTCTAAACGTATACAAGGGGTTTTATTTTAACCAGTTGAAAAATTTTGGGTCCTATTTTTTTTGTGCCTCGAAGACCCCCAAGCTCATCGCTGAAACTTAGAGAGAGTAAGAGAGAGATTTTTTTCAACGTCTAGAACACATACTTTAAGGCATAATAAAACAGGGAATGTCTTTTGCTTTGAAAATCATAAATTATAATTTAATGCCAATAATAATTTACAACAAATGGCTGTTTACAATAAGCTAACACAAAACAAACAAGAAAAAGGGCCTATGTTTTACTTTGTTGAGAAACTTCACACACTCACATGGATAGCACTTGCAAGAGGGGAAAATAAACAACCAACAAAACCTCCATCTACAGGTCAGATGCTGTGCTGTAAAACATACTTATGTTCATATTTATATATCTATATATCTACAAAGAGAAGCTGAGGGTCAGTTGGGAATCTCTGCCTAAATCGGGCAGTTTTCAGGTCTGCATGTATGGAACAGAACTGAGCATCAGAAACTGAGCACTTGGCAAAATGATCCATTTTCTTTCACCTCTGTCATCAGCCCCCTCCCTCATTTTAAGATTAAACCACAACGTGGTAAAACTATTGTCAGGGAGGGCAGCTTGGAAAGTCTAAATAAGAGCAAATTGCAAGTTCCCAGCACTGAGCTCTTTCCAAACCAGGAAAAGAGAAAAGGGGACTAAAACAAATAGTTCACTTCCTAAATCAGCACGCCCTGTAAAGTTTTCTTTATTCTTTCTCTCTCTATGTGTCTGTCTCTGTCTCTGTCTGTCTCTGTCTGTCTGTCTGTCTGTCTGTCTGTCTCTCTCTCTCTCTCTCTCTCTCTCTCTCTCTCTCTCTCTCTTTCTCTCTCTCTCTCTCCTAAAAAGTAGTTTCTAAGAACTAAGGATCCCAAGAGCAGTATAGATTGTATTTATACAATCTGAACTGTCCAAATGTGTCCATGGGTTCTTATGTACATGACTTGTGGTCATGCTTTCACAGACTGAAGAGGGAGGGGGAGGGGAAAGGCAGGCCAACTGCAAGTTATCATATATGCATGGAAAACAGACCCTTCATCGCTAGCAGCTACATAACTGTATTCAAAATCCTCTCAACAGCCACGCTAGGTGAGAACCACAGATTTTTTTTTTAAACAAAGATCACACTTACTTAAGGAAAAACTCATTGCAAACAACTGCCCTCTATTTACAGTGCTGTGATGAGCTTGCTTGAACAGTCCTCTGCATAACTGTCAGAAATGTACAAAAGACCATTTTTTTCTGATCATAAAATAGATACTGATCTCAAGGTTTCTAATACTTTTCACAATACCTTCCCTAAGCAGGCACTTAAGTGTGACAAATATAAGGGCCTTTTTTTCCCCTTGGAAAATCCATTTTTAATTAAAAGGAGGATTAGGTGATTGGGGGTGGCTTACTATATCAGTGTGGCACTTCCTAAACCATAGATAAACCATTAACTTCAGCTCCCCCCCCCACACATACCCAAATTAAACAGGCAAATACACTAGTCTACCTTTGAACAAACTGATTGAGGGGAGTAAACAAATGGGGCCCCCGCTGGCTCAGCGAGAACTCACAGGGTTTCAAGTCGATGGGAAGACAGTGAGTGGGGACAGCCAAGCAGGTTTCAGATATCAAATAATATTTTAATTTCTGAATACTTTCAATTTTCCTTGGAATATAACACACAAAGACTCGACCAAACAGTTCAGTTATTATAACTTTTACAGTATACAGAAATGTTGCACTTAAAAAAAAACCTTCAGTTTTTTAAAAACACAAACTGTAAACTCTAAGATACTGAATCAATCACGTTACCTATAAGTGCCAACAGTGTTATTTTGTCATGCTGATTTCAATGGTATTTTTTAAAAAGGGGGAATATCAACAATTATAATACAAAGGGCTTGCAAATATACAAACAGATATAGGATTCATAACAATTCAAGAACTAAGGGGGGGGGGGACCCAATTCAAATTACAAAAGTTCACTTTTTATTCAAAACCTCAGCTTGTGTCTTGGACACATTCCTTGGCTGCAAATAAATTCCACAGTTCCTTCTCTTTCTTAAAATATTTTTAAAAAGCTAGGTTTGTCATGGGATGGGAATGGGGGTAGGGGAAGCTAAGTGTTGATGTGATTCCTCCAGCTTGCTAATTAGAGTGCTCAACTTCTAACAAATTTGGCCACCACTTGTAAGTGCATTTCCGTCATCTCTGAGTTGCCTTTTTAAAGTTTTATGTCTTCCTAGGATATCTTCATGGACTCAGTTTTAATTCTTGCAGAACATATATTTTAATGATACACAGTTTTTAAGAAGCCAAGATTATATCAAAACTTATTATAGAACCACAGAATAAACTGGTTTGGAACCAGAAAAGTACAAAAAAAAAAAAAAAAAAAAAACCAGCTAGAGGTACATAGACACAGGACAATTAATAATTTGGAAAAAAAAAAAGGAGACTTACTTTGTCCATTCTGCTAATTTTCTCCCAATCTCCTTAAATGCACTTTTAGCAATATTTTTCAAAAATTTACCAAAAAGAAAAAAGACTAATTTCTTTTTATACAAAAATGATAAGTAGCAAGTTGTTCTGCCCAACATAGGAGTTGTTTTCTTTTTTAATGCATTCTGTAAAAGTTCATTTGACAGTCTCTCTCTCTCTCTCTCTCTCTCTCTCTCTCTCTCTCTCTCTCTTTTGAAATTCAGTCCATTAAATTCTTCCCCTCTCTTCTTTTAGCAAACTTGTAACATCCTTTCTTAACAGAAGGAAATTAAGCAAACAAAACCAGTCTTTTGCCTTTTCTTTCTCTGTTTCATTCCCCCTTCTTATTTTGATTTATTTATTTATTGAATTGCCATATATGGCCAGTTAAAACTGCTGCCGGACAGTAACATATCCCGGATGAGGGTTTCGATGGGGGTTTTACCTACCAAACGGACGAAAAACAATTGCTCTATGACTGAGGAGGAGACCGTGCGGAGGGAAGGGAGGCGAAGCAGAAGCTTTCCAAACCGGGTTGGCTGGTTGGGGTACTGGCTCCTAACGTACTCTTCCAAAGCACACTGGGACTTTTCCTGCAAGCTTTCCACATGGGCTACATCTGACAGACCACAGGCATCTGGAAGAAAAAAGCGGGGAAAGAGGGAGAGAGAGAATTCATCAGATTAAGAGGTTTGAAATGGTCACCTGAGGTGTGTCCACAATTCTCTGTCAAATGCCCCATCCAGAGTTGCAGGAAATGCCTATACGCTGAAAATTTCAAGGGGGAGGAGAAAGGTAACAAAGCTTGAGATGGTCCTGGAGTGTTTACTTTAAAATAAAACATGCTCGAGTGCTGCAGGGTTTCATTGCCCAGTCCTTAGGCTGGGTCACTTGGAGGCCCAGGAAAAAGTGCATTGGTGCAAAGTACACAGACTGGCTGGCAGGCAGGCAGGCAGGCAGGCAGACAGACAGACAAAACTAAAGCCACCAAGGCCCCCCTTCTCCAAATCTGGCTTATTATATAGTGTGTATGGGGGGGGGGTGACAACCTGGCCCAGCTTTCAGGAATGGCATCCAAGACCCTGCCTCAGATTCTCCCCAAAGAGGGCAACTCATTTTTCTCCAGTCTTTGAAACTGATTTAAGTGGTCCTTTAAAACTGATCTTGTCAGTTTAGCCCATTGAAGGGCAGCCATGCAAACTGTGATCTCTCTGTTCATTTGAGCTGTTTCTTTCCCTTCCTTTTCTTCTCCCTCCCTTTTCTCCCACCCCCTTTTATTATTTTTTTTTTTTAAAGCCCAGGTCTCTCCAAGAATAACCCCCCTCCCTGTTATCTTCGGAAAAACACTTTTCTTTTTTCTGATACGTGAAATTACAATAAGTGCCTTTGAAATGAGAGGCTTCTTGGTGAAGGCGGTTCAGGTTGTGACCTGACCTTTCAGGGCTCCCCAGACAAGACTGGGGTTAACACATGCATATTGTGAATCATTAAAACAGATATTCAAAAACAGTCACCACCACCTCCACCCCTACCACCAGAACACACATGCAACCTCCTCCACTGTGTCCAGGACTTCATGTGTCTACAGAATGCCTAGGTGTCTATGGTCAGGAATGAAAAGATCTGTTTATCTAAGACTCCTTTCCTCCTCATTGGTACTGTGTGTCTCCCTCTGAATCAGATAACAGAGGCCTTTATCTCTCTGTGAGGCCATCTGCATTCTCCATACTGGCCTCCACATCTTGCAAACAGTAATAAATTAAACTGTTTCGGCAGTACCAGGCATTTCTTTCCTTGAAAAAAACCAAGGGAAAAGGCAAAGAAGTAATAACGATACCATGGGATAAGCAGCCACCTCCATCATCTGAAAAGATGGGTTGGGTATCAGGTTGTGAGAAGCGGGTGAAGGTAGCTATGGGACAGGACTAGCCTGCCACTCCATTGGTGTCAGGCAAACACTTTAGATATGACAGGCTCATGAGAAGAATAAACCAGATCCAGTCCTCTGCATACAGCTCTGGCCTGGCCAGAGGGCTATCCTCTGATTGATTACCTAAGGACTTTGGAAGGCAGAGCTTGGAGTAACTGGGAAAAGGGGGCCTGTCCCTGTGTGAAAAACAGTAACTCATACAAGACAGCAGATTGAGAATGAGTCTGTAGTAGACTCAGCTAATGATTTGGTTCCCAGACATTTTTTTAAACAACAAAGAAGAAACTGCGGCCCTCCTATCAGTTTGTCCCATAGACTCACATTCTCCTCTACTTTTCTGACTGTAAAGTTAAAATCTTGAGGGGGTGACTCAGTTCCAGGCCCTGCCAATGTACAAATGTTTGTTATTCTTAGTCAGGAACCCCTTTCCTTTCTCAACCATGACAAAGGAATCAGCTGAGAACTTAGTACAAGGATGTGAAGGGTGGGGGTAATTCCCACCCACCTGGGCTATGGCTGAACTGAGCCTGGAGGCAGCAAAACGGCTCAGGTGTGGCCCGAAATGGAAAGCCAGACACTTTCAAAAATCATTTGGCCTCAAGAGTTAATGAATTATCAGATCTATTACTCACACAGGTTAAACTACATGCAAACTAATTAGATTTCCTAATGCAGTCAATGATAGTTTTATATCTCCAGCAGCATTCAAATCCAGCCCAAGTTGGCACACACTTTGGGTTGCTTGAAAATTGCCTTAAGTGCCTGGATAGGGGAAGTGAGAGGCCCCAGCTTTCAGCCGCCTGAAGACATTCTAGAATTATGGTAGCTTCTCCTGCCCTGTTCTGACAGCACACACACCCCCTTCTCCTGGCAGTCTGTATTATTTTAATGAGAATGTGATTTTGAAAACTGCTGCTCTCAGATTGGAGTTGCCTGGAGCCTCAACTCCTACTGAGTTAACAGGCAAACTTTTCCCTGCAGGGACAAACTTTCTTCTATAGAGATGATGCCAGGGCTGCAATGTGCCTGGGGGCATCTCCTTGAGGTCCCAGCCAGTGTGCCAAAAGAAGGAGGAGGAGAGGAGAAGAAGAAGAAGTAAAAGAAGGAGGAGGAGGAGGAGGAGGAGAAGAAGAAGGAGAAAGAGAAGGAGAAGGAGAAGAAGAAGAAAGCCCAGAGATTGAGGAGATTCCCTGGAGGCCAACTAGGCCCAGAGGGCTTGGGCTTAGGGAGGAAGCAAAAGAGTGCATTCCAGGTTGGCAGGAGAGGAAGGGGCCTGAGAGGCTCTAAAGCCCTTCTGGGAGTCCGTGTAGGGAGCATCATCTGCATACCAGGACAAGACAGTTACGGAAAGTTCCCACTTTAAAATGCACCCTACAGCTTGGCCTTTCAAGGAGAAAGTGGGACGGGGCCATTTTTCTATACCATAACTCTGCCCTGGGACTTCTTGGGTACCTGAGAACAGGTCTCCTTCCTACCTGAGGTGAACAGGACTATAGCCTTGAGGCAGCTGTACTCGGCGGAGTCGACGTGCAGGGCCTTGAGCTTCTCCACTTGCTCCTGGAAGATCCGTATGTGGTCCATAAAAGCGACCACCCGGTCGGCTGACATGGGTGAAGCGTGCAGGCCAGCAGCGGCAAGGAGCGGGGCGACATGGAGGGGCATGGAGCACTGCGCAGCATTCAACACGAACAGCTCGCTCCAGGTGAGACGAAGGAGGGCCACCTGGTCCGTGATCTGCAGGTCAGGGAAGAAGGGGATGTTCCGGGCCCACTCAACGGCGCTGAAGAGCATCCGTGCGGCCAGTTCGCAAATGTTCTCGATGCCCATGATGTTGTTAGGCTGCATGCACTGGCTGCCGAAGCGCGACGTGGGGTAGGGCTCCGCGCGCAGCAGCAGGGAAATATATCCGGACAGGTACGAGTGGCAGTTGAGGGGGTCCCCGTTGGTCAGCGCAAACTGCCCATGGGTTGGCTGGGTGGGCGGCATCCTGCCCCTCTGTACAGCTGCAGGGAGGAAAGGGAACACTCCACAGTTAATGATCAGCTTTGGTTCTTCATCCTACATGACCCCAACCTGTCCCAGGCCCCAGAACAGCGCCAAGAAACAGTCAGGCCTGCTACAGACAGACCAAGGAGTCTTTGCCTGGAGCCGGCAGCCACTACCTCACAAATCACCTCCCAGGGCAGGTCTGACCTGCCAAAGCTCAACACTTGCCTGCGAGGCCCATCTGGGGTTAGTCCGCCATGGACCCCAGAATTGGTCACTTTGCATGGGGGTCCCCGCAGCTGTGAGCGGAGTGTAGCATTCTACGGGCACTTATTATTATTATTTTTAACTGTTAAGCAGCCGGTATTTCTTATTGACTGGAGAAGGCACCGGAGGGGAGTGTAGGGGGAGGGTGAGACGCTTTTGAACAAGACACCAAGATTTACCCTGTGCCCCTCACCCCAACAACTGTCCCCAAACCTTGTAACCTCAGTCCCAGCCCAGAAGGGAAACCTCGGCGAGAGACCACATCTAGATCTGGCGTCTTTGCCTGATCCGTGAGCTCGGAGGAGGAGAGACAAGGGAGAAGAGGGCGGAGGGAGAAAGAGAGAGAGGCCGGCACAAACGAGAGGAAGCCGGAGAGAGGCAGGGAGCTGGCGGCGGGCGCTGGCGGAGCTCAGACAAGGCCCGTGACTGCCTAGGAAAGCCAGCGAGGCTCAAGCTCCGGCTGTTATCTGACTCTGGACTAGGAGAGTCGCTCTCGTAGAAACACAAAGAAATCCCAGCTTTGGCTCGCCACAACCCGGAGCCCGCGCCCGGCGCGGAGCGCGCCATTGGTAGAGCACTGTTCCCGGCTCTGGGCGAATTTTATATCACAAAGACTCAACTGGAGCAGAGCAAAGGCAGCGGCCCAAGGCCCCTTGCCCACACTTTCCTACTCCCTACAGTGCTCTCTACGTTTCAAAAGTGAAAGAAAAAAAAAAAAAGAAAGAAAGAAAGAAAAGAAAACAAGAGGTAGTTTTTTTTTTCTTCAAGCAGAATGTTAATCCATGAAGGGGTCACATGAGCTCTACCCAGGCAGCAGCGTTAATACGGCGAAGTGCATAAAATTGCCATTTGTAATTTGAACCTCCTGTACAAAAGTACAATCTCAGGTTGGTTTTTTTTTTTTTTTGAGAAGGTGGGGGTTGGGAAGAGGGGTAAGGAGGAGGGACATATGTTGAACATGCAGGAAAAAAACAAGGACAGAGAGAAAGAGAGACAAGACTTTAAAACAACAAACAACAATCCATCCTTTGCAGAAAGGTGAACTCGAATGAACTCTCAATCAATTCAAAAGAAAGGAAAAGCAGTCCGAAGAGAGAGTGCAGAAGGAAAGTCTGCTAACACATGCGGACTGGGGGTGGGGTAGGTGGGTGATCTGGGTTGCAGTTGCAGACCCCCACTCCTAGTACCCTTCGACTGCAACACGGAGAGCTCGGGGCTTCTGTGTCCTTACCCAGAGCAGGCTAGCCAAACGCACCCAGGGCCCCGGGACCGCGGGCGAAGGGGGAAGAAATGAGAGGCCGATACCTTCCCGTCTCATGCCCACTTTGAGGCACTTTTTGAGGCGGCAGTACTGGCACTGGTTACGGTGGTGCTGGTCGATGGGACAGTTCCGGTTGGCGCGGCACGTGTAGCTCAGGTTCCTCCGCACGCTGCGCTTGAAGAAGCTCTTGCAGCCCTCGCACGTGAATTGGCCGTAGTGTTTGCCGCTCGACTTGTCCCCGCACACCACGCACTCGATGTGCTGCTGCTGCTGTTGCTTGTCGCTGCCGGGGCCGCCAGGGCCGCCCTGGCCGCCAGCTGCTGTCTGGGCCGGCGTGCTGGCCGGGCCCCCTTGGCCCGGCGTCTGTGGCGTGTGCGGGGCGCCAGGCGGCGGGCCCGGCACGGGCGGCGCCTGCGAGGCCTGGCTGCCCTGAGAGCCCGGCACCTCGTCCTGGGGGTCGCGCCACGTGCTGACTACCATTGCCATATCTATGGGGGCCGCGTCCGGACTTCTGCTCCCCTGGCTGCGGGCGGCGGCGGGGTGGCGGAGGCTCCCGGGTCTCGGGCTCCGGCGCGCCGCCTTTTGTGTGTGCGAGGGTACGAGAGGGCGCGGGAGGGCGCCCCGGGTGGCTCAGGGCTAGTTGGTTGAGGTTGGTTAGTTTTTCCTTTTTTGTTTTTGCTTTTGGAAAGTTTTGTCGATTGCTTGTCTGGCCCGGTGTGTTTGTTTTGTTTGTTTCCCTCGGCTCAGCTTTGTTGGTTTCGGGGGGCTTTCCGTCAAGAGGGGAGGGCAAGGGGACAGGGGAGAGCGAGTGGGAGCAGAATGTGGAGAGAGGGAGGGGAGGGAGAGCTGCAAGTCGATTGTCTGGCTTTAAGACAGAAGTAGGAGGCAAAAAAAAAAATCTCCAAAGATCTCGCTCGCTCTCACTCTCCCCCCTCTCTCCCTCTCTCTCGTTCACTCTCTCGCTCTCAGACCTAGTGTGCAGCGGAGGAGTTGGAGGAGGAGAAGGAGGAGGAGGAAAAGGAGGAGGAAGAGGAGAAGGAAAGGCGACTGTCCGGGGGCCAAGTCCAGGGCAGCCTACAGTCAGCCATTCAGGAAAGCCATCGAAATCAGGAGGACTAGGAGAGCGAAGGCGCCGGGCGCGGGCGCGCCCTGGGAGCCAGGCAGGCCGGGGCGGAGGCCGGCGGCCCGCGGAGTGGCCGGAGCTCTGCCCGGGTCCGGGGGAATCAGCATGAAAGTGGTCCGCGTCCGGCGCTGAGCGGCGTCGTCCTGGCGCTAGGTCTCCGCCGCCTCCTGCCCCGGGCGCCTGGCGCGCGCCGCGCTCGCTCCGGACGCCGCCGCCGCTCTTGGAGGCCGCTCGCTGCTCCCCGTGGGCCGCTTGGGCCGCCGCCGCCGCCGCCGCCGCCGAAGCCTCCGGGTCGGGCCCGGAGCCGCTGCGTCTAGCGCCGCCGCCGCCGGTGGAGTCGCTGCTGTCGCTGCTGCCTCAGCCGGAGCCGCTGCTGCTGCTGCTGCCGCTGCCGCCGCCGCCTCACACACATAGGGAAAGAGTCAACTCGCCGGCGGCGGGGGAGAGATGATAAGAGAGAAAGGAGGGCAGATCAGCACCTAGAAGCGCATCCTTCGTGCGCAGAGGGGGGAGAAACGGAGAGAAAGAATGAAAGAAGGAAGAGCAGCGCGGCACCGGGAGAAAGGAGGCAACTCCGGCAGAGGAGGAGGAGAAGAAAACACACACGCGCGCACGCACGCACACACCGCGGAGAGAAAAGAGCAGAATCAAAGTGATCAAATATGCTAAAAAGGGGGGCGCGGGAGGGAATGCGATTTATAGGCGCCGGGGCTGGCAGAAGTGGCTTCTCCGCGATCAGCTCACTGAGCTCTCTATATAGTGAACTTTGACACGACTGCTGCAACTTAGCGCACGTTGCCATGGCGACGGCGCGCCTTATAAGGCAGCCGCCGGGGTTGGCCTGGCCCGGCGCGCGCGCGCCGCCCCCTCGCCGTCATTGGCCGGAGCGCGGCGGCCCCGCCATGGCGGCAGCGGGAGCAACTCGGTCCTAGCGCGAGCAGCGTCCGGACTGCTGCGCGGGGCGCGCGGGGACGGAGGGGGGCGGGGACGGGTGGCCGCGTCTCCCGGGCCACAGAACGGGGGATGGGCCCTAGCGGGCTCGGGAGCACGGACCCCGCTTGCCCTGCACCCGGCAGCCGAGGTTTCCGCCCTGGCCGTGAGGCTAGCGCGTGGCGCACACTCTACGCCTCTTAAAGGCTCCGCGAGAGGTTGAGGATAGAGCCGAAGACTTAAGTCTCTCGCAACTTGGCGGTGCCACTAAATGAGCGGCTCGCGCTCCACCCGAGACTCCCGGCGCGTTAAGTAGGACCCGCGACGCTAAAGACGGATAATGCTCCCCCTTTCTTTGTAGAGGGGTACACGGCGGAGGTGGCAAGATGCCGGGATCTGGGCTCGCAAACGAAAGATTTGGCTAGATGCGAGTGGTGGCAAATTCTTTGCTTAATGAACTCTCATCACTTGCTTGGTTTGGTAGCTCCTGTTTGTTTGTTTGTTTGTTTATTGGAAAAGAAACCGTTCAATATCTTCCTTTTTCTTTGGAGGGTTAATATTTTATAGATTTGTGGCCTGACATTTTAGTTGCTCAAATGAAGCATCTTGGATGCGGAGTAGCACAAATAGTCTTCACCTCATTGTCATGACGCAATTAAAATAAATTCCCTTCAACTTTATCCTCTCTCACTGGTTTTAGCTAACTGGCCTGTGGCCTGTCACACACCCGGTCATGAAAAGAGGGAGAAAGACCTTTCTGTCCTATGATAGACAGGCAGAGGCACCCGCTCAGCCTCGCCTGTGCACACCCTCTCTACACACATGTAAACGCACATGTATCAGATGCACATTTGTCAATGTACACAGACAAAGACGTCCAAGACGATGCTTCTAGGTCATAGAACATTTGAATACAGAGTTCATTGTTCAAATTCTCTTTAAACATCCATATAGTCATTGAAACACACCCAGAGAGCCTGCTCCAAATTAGAAATAAAACCAGCGTAACTCACAAGAACCACAACCGAGCCATACCCTACCCCCTGAGAGACACTAGAAAAAAACAACTCCTCAGCCTATGCCATTCTGCTCAGCGTGCTCAAACCATTGCTATTGCTGTGTCTCTGAATTTGTGCCTCAGTTTAAAACACTAAATAAATAGAACCACCTCTAAGGACACATTGTGTTTCATTGAATAAACTTGCTGTTTGATTAGGACCAGTTACTTAATAGTGAGGATTCCATTTCTGTATGAGAAATTGTGTTTAATTGGGAATACTTTGCACCAAGACAAAACTAAATCCACAAGTCAAACAGGTTTACCAACAATTAAATTATTTTTACATAAAAAATACTGAGTTATGGGGGGAGGGAGAGGACACTAAAAAGAGTAAATTGACAACTTCCGAAAAGCATCCTTGGTAGCACAGAAATTTGGAAATGGAAAGTCAGTTTAATAAACCAAATGTGTAATTTATGTGAGGAGACTGCACTTTCAGGCAGTTCCTTCTACACATAGAGACAGAGTGAGAGACAAGAAGCACACGAAGATGTGGGCAGGCAGAAGCTGACTTTTCGGCAAGGAAAGAAAAAACACCTTATTTAAGCTTCACCCTGAAGTCTTCCTTAGCCTTCCTTTTCTCTACTGAAATCACATGTTCCAGTAAAGCGGCAGGTGCTGTGATTATTTGAATGTTTTAAGAAATAACAAGCTACAGCATGTACTAGCCTATCATAAGCCTAGTGTGTAATAAGGTGGCCACAGTGTAAAACCAGGCTGAGCATTTCTAGCTGATTAGAGACACCATATACCTTTCTCTTGCAGAGAACAAGAAGGAGAGATGGAAAATAAATCATTTCAGAGCAGTCTGGGTCTTTTTTTTTTTTTCCTTTTAACTTCTTCAATTTAAAGAATTATTTGATGCTGCAAATCTCAGATTAGAGGCAAGCAAGCTCATCATATAGTGAGACTGAGGTTGACACAGGAAATCTAATAGTTATTCCCATCTCAATCTAATAGATGAGCATAATTGATTTTAGAGAAATGTTAATCTTGCCTCTACAGTGCAGCCATTTCCATGGCAAGATTACTTTTTGCGTGTGTGTGTGCGCACACACACACACACACACACACACATAAAGAGATTATTTTTGAGAAGCTTCATAAACATATGTATGTGCGTTTATGGTCTTCATTTTTCTAGCTAAAGAAACTACAGCCTACATATTCCATATATACATATATATGGAACATATGTATATATGTGTATATACATATACATTTATAGAATGTATATATATATATATATATATATATATATATCAGAATTATAGCCATCTAGACACATTGCCACACACCTACAATCAAGCCAGAAGTGCTTCACTTTGTATTTTAGGGCTCATTTAGCTATGAAAGTGCTGTTTAGAAAAGGAAGAAAAAAATCACCATATGAATCATAGTTAATTTTACTGAGTGGATGAAGTGACGGTACAGCGGAATTGAGGGGAGGGAAAAGCAAACATATTTTTAAATGTCCTTCTCAAAGGAGCTAAGATGTCTTAACTCTAAGGTTTAAATGTCCTCAGATGAAAATATACAACTCTACATAGTATTATTTTAAAAAACTCAACCAAGCTTTTTACTGCAAATGTAAATTATTTTAATGAGAATGGTGACAAGCTTTTTTTTTTTTTTTGGACTGGTGAAAGTTAAGAAAAAACATTTGTCTTAATCTGAAGGAGAAAAAAAAAAACTCCAACTCCCAGGAATATGGTTTCCTTGTAGAAAGTGGATTGCTAGTCTGTAATTCTTTACAGATTAAATCACAATATGAATACAGACCCCAGCAACACCGGAATTTAACTCTGAGCTCAGTAGAATCCAGGATTCATTGAATTTCTCCTTTCCCTCAATCTAGTCGTGTGTGTTTTTCTCTTCCACCACACTGGAGCTGCGTGAATAGAGAAGGGGCTTTCTTTGTGTCCCTCTGAACTTCCAAGTCAATGCAATTTTTAACCACTGGCTTGTGGTACTTTGAAAATCACCAGGGGCTGTCAGAGTTGGGTCCTCTGAAAAATTTACAGTGCTAAATCAGAGCATATGCTGGGAGGGAAAAAAAAATGCTTAAGATTGGAGCAAGTACAGTATCTGTCTGCCCCCTAGTGTAAGAGTCCTCGCTGCCTAAAATCCAACTTTAAAAGAAAAGGAGCCCTTAAAGGGAACCGACTTGGGGCTCACGTACGCATAGGAGAAGGAAACTTCTATTCATTTTAATCTGAATAATTCCTTAGGATTGAAAATTATTTGGCTTGGTTGGATTGCGCTGGGATCTCGCTACCTCTACGTTTCCGGAGTCACTGGTGAAGAGGTGATTTTTTTTTTTTTTGAACTGGGTTTATGTCTGTCCCCTTCACCCCTCCTCTCTTTTTCTTTCTGCCTCTGTCGTCTTTTTCCCTGGCTTTTTTTTTTTTTTTTTCTTAAATGAGGAGCCGTTCCATGAACATTTTGCACAGAGCACAGAATTGCTTCTAAAGTCAGCCCGGCGCGGTTGCAATACACAGCAAAAAGGTAAACGTTTGCCTGAAATCTGCACGCCAGCTCCACCACCCAGCCCGATGGTGAGTACCCTTCTCCTCTTGTGATTCTCTAGTTTAAGAGAGCGCTCGCCTTCCGGAACCACGGGCCGGCCGAAGGCGCCGGGCAAGGCTCCGGTCCCTGCTCGCCTGCCTGCTTGCCTGCTTGTCAGCTGCACAAGGTTGCAAAATGAAGCGCAGAGGCAAACCGAACAGGAAATTCTGATACCTAAAGCCAGCCTAGCAGCCCACTTCGCTAGCAAACCCAGTCTTCTGCTGTTTGGAAAACCAGGCTTCTAGGATCGGTTTTCAGTCAGTTCTATGGAAGGAAATGAGTTTGAGAAGACAGGACAAGGATATGGGAGGCAACCGCAGTCTTTACGCTTCGGTTTAATCATATTTTGGCAGCTTTGCAATTGTATTTCCCCCCTCTACCACCTCTGCTACCACACACATGTAATAAAATATGGCAACGCACTGAATTGACTGTCCCCCTCCCCAAACCCCTTCAAGCACAGTCTAAGGCATTGCACACACGTTAGCAAAGCGATTTTCTGAAAAGCCCCAAGTCATCCCCAACCCCACGCAGCACAAGGAGAAAAGTGAGAAAGAAGAGAAAGAGGAAAAAAAATACAGTAAGCAAACATACCAAAACCATATTTGCCTTGTTCAAGGTCCCAAACCGCTTGCATCTTCCTTCTAAACTGGAATAACTCTCCTTTAGTTTGGCGGGTGAAATAAACGCTTTGTTGGCCCCCTGAAAAGATGTGTCTTTGATAATTAAAGAGACTCTCCTCCTCGGTGTTTATCTAAGCGATTGTGCAAACTGATAAAAAAAAAAAGTAGGCATTCGTCTGCAGGGAAAAAGAGGAAAGGTGAAGGGAGAGATCTTCCACCTCAAGGAAGTGCTTCCCTGTGTACCAGGCGCTCTCAGCCGTTGGAAAAGCCTGCACACTAACTTTAGAGAGAGAGACACGGCTTCAGGGAGCTTTGTACATAGCTGCTGAGGAATGCAAGCCTCGCCTTTAAGAAAAAAAACCCCAAACCGTAGGTAGGAGATGTCTGGAGTGATCCTTGTCTCTCATCTGATGCCTTAGAAGGAAGAGTGCGTTGTTACACCTTGTTTGGGGCTGGAAAGAGGAGACTTTAAAAACACCCTTCCAATTGGGGGAAAAAAATCTCCCAACTTAATGAGTTTAGACGGAGGCTGGGGCAACCGGCTCAGCCTTAGCAGAAAACCACAAACAACTATAGGCAATATTGCAAAGCAGGACAAATGGAGGCACAGCCAAATTCCACTGTTTGGGGTCGAGAGGGATGGAGGCTAATCCTAAAGCAAGTTGAGAAAAAAAAATCGGGGGGGGGGGGGGAGGAAGCTGCAGCCTAGTAGACTAGCAGACAGGGTCCTCACTCTGGATCAAAGATAGAACTTGAAACCGGAGGCCAACATTTTTCCCTAGGAATCTGTTGGAATCCTCATTTTCTACTTTTAACTCAAGTCCCCCCACACACACACAATGATTTTTCTCCCTCTCCCCTGTGGATTAGTGCCTCCCTCCCCCTTCTACTGTCCATTCTAGAACTTTCCTGGAGAGGAAAGCTAGTTCTTTTGGGGGGGAGGGGTTCCCCATTTCATGCCTTCAAATAATGAATACTTAATTCATCCCCCTCCCTTTATCAGTTTCCCCAAATGAATAAAGGAAACAATGATACAATAAGTGGCAAAAATTGAAAATGGACTGATCTGTCTCTTGCAGTTTAGTATAGTTTTAACTAATGGATTTTTGTTGTTGTTTTGTTTTAAGAGAAGAATAATGGGGAAACATGGATCTTTTATTTTAGGAAACTGTTATGGTAAGATGTATGTCAGACTTGACAAATGGAACTAGCGCTCTTCACTGCTTCTTGTCCTTGTCTTAAACAGGAATTAAGTTAAACACAGTGCTGAATGTTAATTACATGTTTACTGGCTAATGAAAATTACAAATGGTTTTTGCCACCTCAAACAATGATGAAACTCTGAAGACACTGTAATTATATACTTTGAGGGAAATAACTCAGAATATTGATCATAAGAAGTGTAAATCTTTTTTTAACTATTCATTAATACCATAAATATGGGCTACAGAAGTTTTTTTTCTTGCGGTTTGTCTCATCAGTTACATTGAGTGGATGGCTGGTGGGACTCCTCCAGAGAGGAGGTGAACTCTGTCTTTTAGAAGGAGGCCACGTGTGTAACTCAGGAGTGCCCCCTCCCTTCTGCCCCGCCCCCTTCATCCTAGCTGAAGGTCGAGGGATCTCCAACAGGGAGGCCCAGCTCTGGGCAGGTGAAGGTGATCTCAGTCTGCCCTCTCTCCTCCCCTTCTCTTGCCCTCTCCTCTCCTTCTCTCTCCCTCCTTCCTTTTCTTTTTATGCCAGGTCTGATCGATGATTACCTTCCCCAGCCATGGGCGCCTGGGATAACCTAATGAAAGACCAATTAGACCTGGCAACTCATCGCCACCCAGAGATGCAGTCCTGACCACTTCAGCTCCCTCCTTCATAGGTGGCCAGGGCAGTTCATTGCTCGAGGAGAAGGGGGAAACTAGGGATGGAGGTGGCTATTGGTAAGATAGCTCAGCCGCTGAACCAGAACTGGGTTTTGGACTAATTAATTTGTGGTCATTTTCTTTCAACTTTGGCCCAGATTTAGAACTCTGGCAGCCATTCCAATCTTGAGGGTCAAAGGTGAGAGATGAACTAACCCTAAAAGGCAGGCCAGCCCTGTCCAAAAGGCCAAATTGGGCAGTGGTAAAGTTGGGGGGGGGGGGGGAGACGGCGGTGGTGAAACCGGCTGGCTCCTCCGGTGTGTGTGTGTGTGTGTGTGTGTGTGTGTGTGTGTGTGTGTGTGTGTGTGTGTGTGTAGGGGGGAATCTTAAACCGGCTTGAGGGAGTCCACCACCAAGTGCAGGTTTAAAGTGAAATATTGAAGATTTTAAAAGAAGCGTTCAAGACTTGTGGGACTGGGGTCCTCCTTTGCCCTGAGAATTCCCAAGGCTCTGGTCTTTGTCTTAGAAGGAATGGAGTTTCTGAATGGTGTGAAAAAGACAGAGGGTCGCTTCCAATCGATTTTACTTGTCCTTTCTGCCTTTTCGGATCAACGCCCTTCAATGGACACAGAGGTGCTCTTTCAACCAAAAACTTGTGCTACATTTTCTGCCTGTATTGGTGCTAAATACAATAAGCATCGGGCAGATTTTTCTTCTCTTTGCTCTCCAAAGGGGGGGGGGGAACCACCAAAAAAAATCCACTCTAATTAAATTGTTTTATATGGACAGTCAAGACAGAGCAATTAAGTATGCATTAGTATAAAGATAGTCTACAGATATGGTGTTTTAGGAAGACATGGTTATGACAACGGCAAGGGCATTAGGGAGTGTAGGGTGTGGGAGGGGTGCGTGATTCCTTGCGGGTAGCACATTCTTCTCTAGGCTCTAGGGGAACTGCAAGGGCCCAGGCCTCAGGTGAGAAGAGAGCAGGCCAACTACCAACAGGTGGGCGTCTGTGGTTGAAGACTGGCAGACCTGAAACCCCAGGTCTAAGAGCGGATGAGGCCCCCCAAACCTCCACCACCCCCCCAGGAATGGCTGGCTAGTCCTCACTGACTGAAACGAACTCTGGCAATTTAGCAGTCCCAGGTGGCAGGAATCTTAGGACAAGCCGAGGTCCTGCGGTGCTTCACCCTGCATCATGCCCACTTCCTGTGGGGTTCCCGGGTCAAGGTGAGGCGATATAATCATGAAGTAGTGTGAGCTCGCTCGGGGTAAAACACTGACACCTCGGCCACCTGGATCACAGCCCTCTAGCTGCCAATGGTAGGCCCCCTCTCAACACTTTACAGTTAAGCTCCTTTCTGCTCCTAAGGAAAGGGATTTCTGGTGGTGAAAAGAGTAAAGTTTCCATCCGACGACCTGTGCTGTCCGACTGGCAGCAAGAACAAGACGTTGGACAGGGTGGAAAGGCCGGGTGTGTGTGTGTGGGGGGGGAGTGCTGTTGCAGAAAAGGCTATTGTGGGCAGCAGATCTCTAACCGCTGCAGCAGCTCTGAGCTCCTCCACCTTTTTTCGGCCTGTAGGCGGGCGAAGGGCTTCGTGCCCCGAAGGGGATGACCCTCAAAGCAGGAGCTGGGGTCTCCCTGCGTTGCCACGCAGGACTCTGATAGGTGGTCCTGGGCCACGGGGACTCAAGCGCGTCCCACGGCCTGCGGAGTGACTCTCGGGGTGCGTTGAGCGCCCTAGGGAGGGAGTGGGGGCGTGTGTGGAGGAGACACTGGCAGCACGGGGAAGTGGCTGAATGTCAAAAGTATAAAGGTTGAAAAGGCAATTTTCCAGATGCGCTTTGCCCCCCACTTCTTCCCTCTCTGGGCCTCCCACCCGGGTTGTAAATCTACGGCCTCTGGCCAGAACACAGGAGTCCCCTCCGCGGCCCGAAGCGGCCCCGCCCGCAGAGTGCACGCCTCCTGGTGGGCCCAGCATCGATCCGAAGCCTAGCTGAGGATGTCACCGCACTAAATATTTACTGATCACACACAAATAGCCAGGGCTTGAACGATTTTCCTCTGTGAAGAGAGCGCAGAGAGCAGGGTAAATCATTTTATTAGTGTGGATAAAGCCCAGAGCACACTCTGGGCTGGAGTGTTTTAAGATGTGTCTTCAACGGGATGAAAAGAGTTAGGGAAATCGATACGGAGTGATTAGAAGCCCCCGGGGTGACAAAGGGGGACCTGATTTGGCGGGGCCGAGGGAGGAAACCAGCTCTGAGGAGGAACCGCCCGATTACCGCCAGGGAGCTTCAGCGCAGGCCTTGGCAGGGCTGTCTTCGACGGGAGAGGTGACAGCGCAGCTAGCGATAAGAGTCCGCTGCCTGGCTTCGCAGATAGAGCTGAGCGGGCCGCTGCGGGCCGAGGGCTGCACACCCAGAGTGCCCACCCGAGCTAATGGTTCGCGTGGAGTAGGGACGCACAGGCACATAGTGTGGTCAGGCAGCCTGGGTGGCCAATGTGTGGCCCGAGTGGATTGTTTTCTTTCCTTGGCATTTTGGGGACTCCTTTTAGGAGCCAGTCCAAGCTTTCCCCACTTTTCCCTTGACCGACCTCCATCTCTCATCTTACTTAGCATCTTTAAAGAGAGCCCAGTAGCCCAGTCCTACCAACCGCTTTTCCTGCTACCCGCCCAGTGTCCAGGACGACCACCCGTGGCGGCGAGGACCCACCCACCTTCCTGTACTCTGCAGGACAGTGGGCCCCAGGTTTATGTCTCCACACCAAGGCAGGTGTAACAAAATCTAAGGCCAAGAATTAAGGCAGGAACACCAGTGGAAGTCTGTGGCTGTGAGTTCTTCTTCTGGGTCAGAGGGAAATCAGCTTTCACAGGATCAGGTGGGGACCTGTTTGGGGGTCCCAAGATTAAATGCTTGAAACTAAAGTGACCAGTATATAAAGTATTGCGGTTCACGAGGCACTGGGTAAAATTTACTGGAAGGGAGTAGAAAACCTTTTCCGCAAAGCTAAGCGGCAGTATTCTGACTCGAAAATGGCTTTTCACTCCGAAGCGCGAATCTCGCCCCTGTGAACTAACCTAGAGCTTCGAAACAGCTGTAGACAAGCTAGCAGGCGCTAATTTCTGGGGGGTTGGAGAGTTTGAGCAGAAGGTGAGGAAAGAGAGCAAGTCATTGTCTTCTTCCTGCTTCTGATTTTTTCCTCAAAAGTGGAAAATAATCTTTTAAAAGAAACAGCTGCCTACTGTGTGTGCATGCGTGTGCATGTTTTAATGTGCTTATGTCTTTGGAAAGGTGTTTCTTCCCGTTCCTCGGTTTTGTTTTGTTTTGTTTTTTGTTGTTGTTGTTGTTTGGTTTTTTTGTTTTGTTTTTTGTTTTTTAGCAGCTTGGGCTATTCAGTTCAGGCTACCCTGAGAGTGCTTCGGTGCAACAGGAAACATAGCTGAAGACCCAATTTACCGTTTTCCAAAACGGAAATTTTTTTCTTTTTTCTCTTTTTTTTTTCTTTTTCTTTTTAAAATATGAGTCCCAGTGGAATGGAATGGCGTGTTCAGGTGTGAGGGATCCTCTGCCTCCTGCTACCTCTTTGGTAATCCTCTGAATCTTGGCTTGGAAGCTAGCCGCACCAGGCTGACCCGGAGGAGTGTCAGCTTGGTCTCCATTAACCCTTTTTGGTCTTGGCTACAGAATGAAGGTTAACTACACTAATCTGCCCAAAGATTGATCTAAGAAGGGATGTAAGGAATGACACGAGGAAAGAAAAAAAATGAAGAGGCAGGAGGGAGGGAGGGAGAGAGAGAGAGAGAGAGAGAGAGAGAGAGAGAGAGAGAGAGAGAGAGAGAGAGAACAAATACACTTTAGCTGTAAGGGGTTCAGAGCATTTTGCCCTTCATTTATGCCCCACTCCATCTTCAGCCCCCACCCCCTGCAAGAAGGGGTTTCTATTCAGAGACAACAGTCTCATCCATCAGGAGGCATACTCCAGGAAGATGGACTTTGGTAAATAAAAAAACAGGATGCAGTGAATCCCCCTCCCCTGTTTAACTGACCACCCAAATCACTTTATGTATATTATTATTACAATATATAAACATATATACATATACATATATATGGTTATTGTGTGAGAGATTTTTTTTTAAAAAAACAAATCCCAAGACATGGGTTACTTTCTTTCATTGAAGCAAAAACTAATTTAAAATTGTGTCAGCAGCCAAATTATAGCCATAAAACCTGGATGAGATTAGAAAAAATATATTCAGCTGGCTTCAAATGTGGTGGGATTTCTGTGGGTCCCAAAGTGATGGGTTTGCGCAGGAAAGTGTGAGCACATAGTGGAGGTAGTCTCTCAGGTTTTGAAGTGCCTTGATGGATTAAAGGTTCATATACTCAAACACTACATAGAGGCTGTCAGTCATGTGTATGGTCCTGGAGACTGGCAGAAGGCTGTGCAAAAAGACTTCTGAGTGAGCTTCACTGGAGTCACCAGAGCTGGAAGACAAGCTGAAGCCACTCAGCAAGGGTAAATCTATTAAGGCTTGCAAAATCACAGAAAGACACTTCAAAGTGCAAGTTTCGGATTTCTAGTTGGTAGCTTGAGCAGGGTATTTAAGCAAACAGTGAACATCCTTTTGCCTGATATATTTATTTTAAAATTCAAGTCTCTCTCTCTTTCTCTCTCTCTCTCTCTCTCTCTCTCTCTCTCTCTCTCTCTCTTTCTCTCTCTCACACACACACACACACACACACACACACTTTTCTAGCACATCGATGACTTAAATCTGAAGACTGGAGTATATAGATGATGGCATCCGGAAACTCTCTGCTCATTTTTACCAAACCTGGTATGGGCTATTCAATGATTTCACTATTAAAGTTAAGTTAACTCCTGCTGAGAAAGTTCCAAGGTCACCTGAGACCAAGTGAACAGTAGTTCCGATTTAGACATGGACAAAGTCACTACATTTTCATTTTCAAGAGCTTGCAATGAACTCTTTCAAACAACAGTTACTTTTTGCTATGTAAAAAAAAAAAACCCCAAAATTATTAATTGATGGTATGAAGCACTACATGAAAGCACTATAAAGGAAAATATCCAGAAAAAATTAATATTGTTAATTAGCTGCATGAGTGAACTTCAGGCAAACCAGCAGCACAACAAATGAGGATTCGTTTGATTTAAATTCCTTTAACTAACACTCGAAGTCAACGTTAGAAGCAGAGATAGAATTTAAGGATTCACTGGTTTTTAGGACATCTACCCACCTCCACTTTCAGTGTAAAAATATAACTTGAGAATAAGTCGATGGCCAGAAGTTGATATGCTGCTGTAATGGAGGAACATTATGTATCCATCTAGAGAACGTTTAGGTAGGTACTTACATTGTCAGCTTCATCGTCCTCTTCAAAGGCTGCTTTCTTGAAAACTAGTAGGTGCACGTTGAAAATAAAGAAATCCTGTATAGAATGTAAAAGGGATTTTAAAAACATCACATTTAGTTTCTTGGTTACAGAAAAATATTACCTTGAAGGTTTGCAAACTGCATTGTTTAAAAACAAATTATATTGGCCTTATTATTTTGAGTAGGAAAATGAGAATGGTAAATTTCCTATCCATCTATTAGAATTTATTACACATTAATTAATTTTATCTAAAAGATTCCTAAATACATGACTATGGGAAATTGATTGAAATGATGCCCTTTAAACATACAAAGTAAAACTGAAACCATTAAAGGAAAGAAATATTGATTTCAGTGGCAGATGTCACACTGAGTATTTCTTGACAGGACCACATCACATCATATGTCAAATGTCAAAGAGAAGAAGTTAAGAAATTAAGGAAACCTATGTCTTTACCTATTGTATATTAATTTATCTACTCCTAAAGATGCTGTAATTTTCTCTTGCATACTTTCTAATTGTTGTTAGTTAAATTTCCAAACACTCAAAATAATTCAATGCCTTGAAACTTCAGCAATGAGAGTTTTTTTTTTAAGTTTTTTTGTTTGTTTTTTTTTAATAGTCTCCCCTGAGTGATAAAGACTTAGCTTATTTACCCATTGACTTTTTCCCCCAAGTGACATTGGTTCATTTAATGGCATTCAAAACCACGTGTTAACTTGCAAAAATCTTTATTTCCTATATAAATTGAAGTCAAATAAACTATGTCTGATCATTTTATGGAAGTATAGTTCAGTGTTCTTCACTTACTGAAGAAGTACTGTTTCAACCCCCAGGGTCTTATCAAAAGAGAATATCCAAATATGTGCTTTTTAAAAAATGAGTGTGGATATGTGTGTAGTTACCTGCTGAGGCTATATGCAGGGATCCAGTACCCTGGAGCTGGCGTTACAGGAGATTGTGAACAACCCAACATGGGTGCTGGGAATCAAACTCTGGCCTTCTGCAAGAGCAGCAAGTGCTCTTAACAACTGAGCCATCTCTCTGGTGGTTACTTTTTCTTAACAAGTCTTAAAATTGACACTGGTATGGTGTGGATGAATATATAGCTATACTCCCTATTTACTCTGCAAATGTCTTTTATGCTTATGTACCTTAAAGATGATCAGTCTGAATTATCTAGCCCCTTGAAAGAGCAGCACATAAAGTTGCTAATTATGAGCAAGAGATCTGATGTTTGCTTTGAAATTCAGTAACACAAAAAAAAGTCTCCTAGTAAATTAGAAGCAATTCTATCTTAGATAAATTAAAATAAGGCACATCGCAGGCATGGTTTGGGTACATGCCCTTCTGTCCTGTTGCCTGTGATAATAAAGTAGATGGTGTTTTTGTCTTCAGTTACGGTCGTTTTTGTTAACAGTAAATGCTTAAAATTAAAAATGTTTTCAATGGTCTTGTTCATACAGCTAAAAACATTATTAAATATTATTAAGATTTTTGTTCAGATTTGTATGTACAGTCAGTAATGAGTTGGTTATAGACCCCCCCCACCCAACCTCCTAATTGCAAGCAAACAAACAAAATAAACTACAATACTAGTTAAAGGGAAACCATCCCCAAACAAACAAACAAACAAACACCCTTAGAATCCAATGTCTTGGAAATACAGGCACATTGTTTTTACAGTTGAATCCTTAACAAGGTTTTGTTTCATCTCCTCTACCCTACCAATATGGAACACTTCTGTATAGTACAATTTCTGACTTTAAAATCAAATTGTAACAACACACCATCTTAGGCTTTTCTGAAACCAAAATAAAAGAGTGACAATTGGCAAGGGTAGGATGGCATGCCTCAGTTCTTGGTGAGGTCAGAAAAGTTCCCTTTTAAAGAATTACTACATCATCTTTTTCACCAAGGGCAGAAATAAAATGATAATGGGAGAACAACAAAAAGAAAGAGTCTCTTCTATCCCTTATCACTTTCAACCCCAAACAACAACAAAGAAAACAAAACCCTACTTCCCAAAGTGGTCCCTCACATTTGGGAAGAGTTTCCGAGTAAACTAGCTGGATAACCTCCCCTCCTTTCAGTTGCCTAACTTCTCAAGGGCACAAGGCAGTGGCCAGCCTGAGCCAGGGCAGCCTGGAGGAGGAAACAGAGACCCATCACTTAGAAGCAAACTTGAGAAAGTTAACTGTTGCAAGTTTCCAAAAGAGGTGTGAAGAAGCAGGACAGTAAGAGCTGACAGAACCAATTCTATCCTTTTCCAGGCATTTCTACCTTTTATGACTATGCTTCCCTCCACCCCTTTACTATCTGTCTTTGTGCCTCCAGGGCCAGTGAAAAAGAGCAGGGCAGATTGGAGATTGCTTTCAGAGTTTGGCTTCTCTGATGATGGATTACCATGTCAATTTAAACGGCATAGGATTAATTTGTTTCAATGATTTCTCTTTAGGCTGAATGCCAGCCGTTTTCTATCTCTCCCCCTTGCTCTTCAGAACAACAACAACAACAACAGCGAGAGAGAGAGAGAGAGAGAGAGAGAGAGAGAGAGAGTCTTTGTATATTTTAAGTTGGGAGACAGTAATGGAAATAGACAGGTTGGGTGTACTGTTGCAACACAGTTATAGGTCTGAGTCTTTTTATCTCTGAAACATACAGTCACTCACATTAAAATGAAATTGGTCCCAACATTTATTCAATAAGTACTTGTCTTGTAGATAATCCAGTGCAGAGCGCTTTTGACATATAAGGATTTAATTTCTCTTGGACAAGTTATTAGTACAACATATTTAAACTCGCTACCTCTGATGAGGTTATTGAGATCTCTAACAACCTTAAATGGCCACTGTGAAAAAGAGCCTGTATGAGGGAGGGGGATGCTTTTGAGGATTCATATTTTACACATGCATACACGCAAGCAACTCAGGCACCCATGCATGTTTGTGCATGTACACACACACACACACACACACACACACACACACACACACACACACACACATCTCAGGACTTTATATGACCACATTCTTCAGTCAGTGATGCTAAAAAAAAAATTTCCATGCCTTACCTTTCCAAAAATGAGAATATATAAAGTTTTCATTTTGAAGGATTTCTAAAGTGCACAAGGGGGAAAACATTTAAATTCACTTTCTCTGTAAGACCAAAATCTATTATGAAGTAGAAAGTGGTACTAGAAAGCACTTAGATACCATCCAAAACCGAGCACCCCACTCCACACCTCTCACCTACACTAAACTTGCAGGGAGCTAGTGGGTGTTGCTGGAAGAATAAAGGCAATTTAAGGGAAATGGTGTACCCTGAAGTGATTATTTAAGTTCCCAGTTTAAAGACTGCTCTTTAAACACACCAGAAGGGGAGGGATTCCAACCCAAGTCGTCTTCTGCATCTTGGGAAAACATGACTGGCTCCATTCTCTTTTCCTAATGGTCTGTTCTTATTTCAGAACCCCCCCCCTTTCCTGGATGAAAATTTAGCATCATAGTTCAGAATAATAAAATGCATTTGAAATCTGAATACAAATAGATTGTATAGCCTTTCCCCCTTTCTCTCAGCCTTCTCAATGCACAGGCGCCCTTTATTTGTGTAGCTTCCACTTTCTAAGGACAGACACAATCAGAGGCCAATCAATGGCTGTCAGAACTGAATCTATGCAATTTTAATTTGTTAAAAAAAAAAAAAAGTTGTTGGTTGCTAACCTTGTGGGGGAGACTGTGTATCTCTGAGAAAACGAAATCTCGCCGAGTTCTCCCTAGGAAATGATGTTACACATGAGCAGAAAATTCAGGCAAGCAAGGCTAATTGAATGGAGAGGGAGAATTAGGTTAAAAAATAGAGTACAATCTAGTATCACATTTTCACTGGTGTAACTTGAAATGAAGGTGTCTTCGAGTCGCCAGCAATGCCAGAGCGTTTAGATGTCGGCCACAGATGGGAACACCTATTGAAATGTGTCTGAAGAAGATTAATAGGGCTTGTCAGTGTTGGGAAAGCACTGCTTGGCTGTAACTTTCCACAAGCCCAAGATGAATTACCGATGAATGCTCACTTATCAACCCCATCACTATCGTTCGACACTAAATCAAATTGAGAAGCTATCTGCAATCAGAAAATTTCTTTTAAAAATAGACATACACCTTTAGGCCGCAACTCCTTAATAATCCCACTCACAAAACAAGCCTCTCTCCCCTCCCCCCCCCCCCCCCCCGCAGCCCTAGCTGCTTCCTCAACTTATGCTGAATTATAGCTCAATAACGAATATATTTTTAAAGTTCACCCACAACCGGACAGCTGGTCAGACAGCGAAGTTTGACAGCATTTTAATGAGTATGGAGGCTTCTTGGAAGTCATCGTTTAAAATTTCAGCCAATGTGTTCTCTTCTACTTTTCAGATTCCCCGCCCACCTAAGGAAAAAGCAAAAAAGAGATTGGATTTGCTGTCTGAAGCCCTGTGACTGACTGCACAGTTATCTAATGCTGTGGTGTAATGAAATCATGAGACTTGGAGTTTAGGGTAGAAAACAGAAGAACAAGATTAAAATGGATAACAGTGAACGGTAGCCATGCTCAGCTCTTCATGGTTTCATGAGCTTCATTGTAGCTCACTTTGGGCATGACTCTATTGGACTAGACATGTAGTCTATGATTGAGCTAAACTCAGTGCCCTTTGCACACCTGTCACCTCTCTTTTCAAACAGCACCTCACTGTGACACTACGCGGTCCTGTCTGGCCTGAAACTCAGAAATCCTCCTGTCTCTGTCTCTCCAGTGCTGTGATTAAAGGCCTAAACAATTAGGCCAAGCCTTCATATCTCATTTTGTAAGGTAATTTATTTGAGAAGCAAGACAAAGTCACTATCTCCTTTTATTATTTTTTAATCAATTCTGATATCTAGAGTCTTTCCAACTTTGGATTCATTATGTTTTTAATAAAGCCACCAATGGGTGTACTTTGTAGCGCCTTCCTATTTGCAGAGCATCTTCACACGCAGGATGCATTTGGTTTCCACTGAAGTTTTGTTCAGTCCGATTTGTTGTTGTTGTTGTTTCCATTTTGCTGGTGAGTAAACTGAGGCTGGGTTGTGTGAAGTCAGGGAATTGATGGAAACACAGTTAGAATTGGAAACTATGTCACTATGTCACTTTGTCTTTTAGTTTTTATTGGGGAATTTGCTTTTCTCTCCCCCTGAGTCATTATGTAAATAGAGATTACAAGATGGTGACAATGCTAATTGCAGTTAATATCTAATATATACTGCACTGTGAACACTAACATGCTGTTTAATCTCTGTACAACTTTCCTCTTCCACAGATTAGGCATCATTTCAATAACTCTCAAAAACAAAATGAGGCGTCTGGAATTCAGAGACTTGTTTAAAACTCACGTTGTTGGGAAACTGGCAACACACGGGAAGTTTGAATGCAGGAGGCACTTAGGGTAGCCTATTCTAGGTCCCAGTTTTTAATTGCACTGAGTGGGTCCAAGACATCTCACTTATTTTCCAAATATGCAAATTTCAGCTATTCTGAGGCTGTGTGCAGACTAGTTCATGGGTTTTGGGGGGGTCTTTGCATTTATTCATTATCCATGTATGTATTTTGCAGTGCTTGGGATCAAACCCTAGAACCTCACACATGCAGAGAAAGCAGTTTACCACTGAGTTGCATTGTCCAGCCCTGAGCCCTGCCTGTAAATACTGGTTTTGCCAGTTACTAAGCATATGACCTCCACCCATCCCACTGTACGTTCCACTGGCTTTTATTGTCCTCCTCTCAAAAATGGGATGATTAGATTCAATGTATTAAACTATGGTGTTTTGGGGCGCTTTCCTCACTCCTAAGAGTGAAGAGAAAAAGCAAGATGTGGTCATCCTGTCTGAAGTGAGTGACTACAATATATCCAAGGCAAAAGGGGTAGCCTCCCCTCTTGGAGATGATCAGTAAGAATGCACATAAGAAGTCCTGCATTTTATCTATCTATCTATCTATCTATCTATCTATCTATCTGTCTGTCTGTCTCTAGAGAGCATGGAATTCATCAATACCTTCCTCCCTCTCTCTCACCCTCTTTCCTGTCAGTGTGTCTGTCTTGATTTTCAGACAATGTCTCACGTTCAGACTAGCCTGTAATTCATACTCTTCTGTCCTGAGACTCCTGAGTGCACAAGATTTCACATGCTAAAATTACATTTTTAACTTTGGTTCACTGAACTCTTTTGCTAGAGTGGCCTCCTGGACTCAAAAGTGGGGGGAAAGTTGTTTAGAACACTACATAATTTAAAATTGTGAGGACAACCTTTGGCCCTTTTATTTTCCAGACCTGAGGTATGTAGAGGGCTGGGGTAACTTACTCAGCTAATTGGTGGTGACAACACTGACATGGACCCCTTTTCTCTTGGTCCCCCAAGCCATGAATCAATACCAATCTGAAAACATCATCTCCCACTATGCTTATGCTGCTTCCTTCTTCTTCTTCTTCTTCTTCTTCTTCTTCTTCTTCTTCTTCTTCTTCTTCTTCTTCTTCTTCTTCTTCTTCTTCTTCCCCCTGAGACAGGCCTTCTGAGTGTGACCTTGGCTGTCCTGACCTCTGTAGATCTGACTGGCCTGGAACTCACAGAGATCCACCTGCCTCTACCTCCCTAAGTGCTGGGACTACAGGCCTGAGCCACTGCACCCTGCTTCCACTATGCTTCTTGTTCAACCAGTACTTCTGGTGTGTGTGTGTGTGTGTGTGTGTGTGTGTGTGTGTGTGTGTGTGTGATGTAATACTGCGTGTAAGTTGTTACTGATTGTAATGTGGAAACATTTTCTAAGCTCTGTAAAACTTACAAAGCTAACCAGCTAGATAGCCGGAATGTTGATAAAGAATTCCTCAGCAAGAATGTTTTGTCAACAAGGTGTGGCAGGACATTCCTGAAATCCCAGTCCTCAGTGGGCAGAGACAGGTCAGCAGTTCAAGGTCATCTTCAGCTACATAGCAAGCTCCTCGCCAGCCTGGGCTACCTGAGACCCTATGTCCAAAAATAAATAAACAAGTAAAAGTAAATCTTTAATTTCTATTAGATCACAGCAATGCTCCACCCAACTCTTCTTTATTGCAATTCTCCTGTGGTAGTTCCCCAGCAGGAACAGCATACTTTTCAAGTCTTCCCTGTCCCTGTCCTGTCCCAAATAGTCTTCGCTTGGTCATTGCTTGCTTTGGGAATGCTCGTCTGGCTTTAATCAGAAGTTACAAGACAAAATGTGCATTATTAAGGAATATAAATATTTTCAGAAGCAATTAAAGGGATGAAAGATTGATTCAGCGTGTAGATTAGACGTAATTTGAAGCGGCTTTTCTAATGAGAGCTACTGGGATTGAAAGTCAGGAGCTGGCCTGGCTAGAAAAAAGCCCCAAAGCACTGGAATCACCTGTTAATCGTTGTCATTGCAGGTGTACCCGGACACTTTTTTTCCTTGCCAGTTTCTGGCCTAAAACTCCTTCCTTTCCTACTCCCCTTAGGGACTTGTAATAGTCACCTTTGAGAAATCATGACTAATTCTTTCTTCTCTTTAGCGTTTAGAAGGGAGTGCCTCCCTTTTGACAACTCAGGAAGTTGGCTCAGCCTTGGCTTTCATAAGAACATTTTGGCCTGGAGGCATCTGTATTACGATTCCTTTCGTGGCTTAGGAAAAGGTAGCACACTATCTACCTGGTTAGTCTCCATTGGCTTTCAAGAGTGAGACATGGAAAAACCTAATAAGCTTCTTTACAATATCTGCTTTAAAACAAAACAAAACAAAAGAAAACCAGGCAGCCTCTTTTAGTTACTTTGAAACATCCCAGCAGAGTTGGGTGGCTGGGACTTGAATACAGGTATTGCTATTTAGAAATCTTTGTTAATCTGGTAGTTCTGGGGTGGGGTGGGGTTGGGGGGTGAGAGTGGGGGGTGGGAAGGGCTTGGTGCCTAATATGTAAGTGGAATTTTAATACACAAGGGATCAAAACCTGATTGTTGGATTTTTGTTTTTATTTTCTTTCTCTCTTTTCTTTAATCCCACCTATTGTCCCCATGGCTGTGTGTGAGAGATGGCTTGATTTTCTTGAGATGCTTCACCCATCCACAGCTGGAAGTCCAAAGAAGACCAAAAATGTCTTTAAAAATCAACACAAGTCTGGGAGCCTGAGAGAACAAGTTTTCCTTTGTTGTAGGGGATAGTATTATTTGCTGTAGGTTTTTTGATATACATTCTAAATTAGGCCTGCAAAGGCATGCTTCATCTTTAATTCATCACTCTCAGCTGAAAGAGATTAGCAATGTCTAGCACGCACCCCTCGTATGGTGCTGACCTCATCAAGTATGGCCTGAAATTAATTAGCCTCATTCATTCCAAATGGAAAAGGATAATGGAGCAGCGTCTTAGCGATGACCATCACACATTGTATGCAGCATATTTAAAAGGCCTCTATTTTCAAACCATGTAGATTAAAATTCCTTCTAGAGCACACAATATGCCTGAGTTATCAAGGACCTAGGGGAGAGCCCAGTCGATTTTGTGCCTGCCGTCCTGTTCCTGTGTGGTAGTGCGTGCAGCGAGGCTTGGATGTTGCGAGGGTCTTTTGGCCGTATCTGTTAGCTCTGTCTGCTCTCAGCTGGCTTGCTCTCCAGAAGCACAGCTGGAGTACTTGACCAGCAAGAACTTGATGCTCCATTCTGTGTTAAATGATCTGGGAGCCCACTATGTTAGGTCCATGCTTCTGACTGCTAGTCAGAAGAAAGTGCCTGAAAAAAACGCTGCAGCTATTTTCCACCAAGATCCCAGTCGAACTCTAATTTGGACACAGACAAACTCCTTAAAGAAGCACTCAACGTTTCTATTTTTTGAGATTTTCAGTGTCTTTTCTCAGTCTTTCCTGTTCTGATCATATTTTAAAACATGACTGAGGACCATGCTAAAAGACCAAAATCCCTTCAATTTACCATCTTGCTAAGATTAGCTGATTTGTTTCCCCTTCTGGGAATTGACTCAGAGAGGCCAAAGTTTTGAATATCAAAACCGCTTTCTTTTTGAGCCAAAGAAATCTTGACTCAAGTTCTTTGGGATCCTCAAAGACATTGTAAAGTTTATTTTTATGAACAGTAGTTTGGGACTATAGATCAGAAGGAGAAAGAACCCGTGACTTTTGTGTTTTGAGTTTTAAATTTTTAAATAGTATGAAATATAGTGAAGTCTATAAAAGAGACCAGTAGTATTGCAGGGGCTCGGATCTTTATATGGTGTACATTTCTTAAGAAAAGAATTGTCCCAGAATAACTTGGGTGAAGTAAAGAAATAGATGTTCAGTGTAATATAACTGTGAGACTTCCATTTAACTTTTGGAATCAAACATGTAGGTTTAGGGAAATAATCTTTTCAGAGATTTTTTTTTTATGTACTAAAGCCTCGTATGTGTTATATAAGATTAGTTTATCTTATGACACAGCAAATATTGGAAGTATGCTTCTCCTCTGTCTCTAGACAGAAGAGGTGGAAACTTCTCCCAGAGCACTCATTATTTCATGAGACGTCATTTTATCTAATGGCAGTGTCCTCTTTGTACAGATGTTCATCAACCAGGAACTGGGATCCTCTCATTTGGATGGAAAAGATTTGCCTTTCAACATTCCCAAGCCTCTAGCATATAATTGGAGGAATCTTCCCAGCTTAAAGTCTGGGGGTGGTGGGTGGGGGAAAAATAAGATGTGGAAAAACAAAGATTAACTTAGGCAAATTTGATTTTAAAGTCACAGTTTACTAGAACCTGGTGATGTGCTGCAGAAGTTTAAAGGTGAGGGAAATACGTAAATTTCATATTACCATCTAGTCAGCTTGGAGCGTCATGGCAAATAAATGTGAATGTAAACAAAGGTAGATGCTCTACAGCAGTAGTGACTCCCCCAAACATGTGCTCGGAGCTGTATCTGCCTAATAGTAAAATTTATATTACATCTACTACTGAGACAAGGGAGTGCAAGCATCCTGTACACTGTAGCTTGTTTACATTAGGCAATGCTCATATTTCACTTAAGATATTATATTTTTTAAGTGACAGAGGCAAAGATAGCAGCCATGCCCTAAACATAAGGATTAGCTTCATGAAACGTTGAGTTCATAGAAATGATAAACTTAAAGTAGGATTCAGACTAACTTATCAGATTTCAGTTGGTACCCATGTGAAACCACAAATCTTTACCCTTTGGGCATTTGGAAGAGGAAGAGACGGACATTAAATTCAAGCAGGCTTTCCCTACGCCCACTCCGGACTCACTAACATGGGGGTGTGCTGCACGTCTCATTTGTGCTCCTGATGGAACTTGGAGGCTGTTTTGGCTGACGATGAGTAGGAGATAAGTTAGGCTGTACAGAACCGGAAGGTGTGTTTGCAATGTCTCATTTTGTATTTCTTGAAATTCATCTGGAGATGATAAGAAGAACAGTATATATGGAGAGAATTTTCCTGTTGTGTGTGGAAACAGGCGAAGAGGACCAACCGGAGAGGAAATAGTCTTTGGGTTGGCCAATACGCCTACCATTTTGTTTCTGAACCCAGGACTTTGCACATGCTAGGTGATCATTCTGTCATGGAGCAAAACCTCCAAAACACAGAACATATTTTAGTTAAGGAGAAATTGGATGGAAAATTACTGGCTATTGTCTCAAGGGTACTAAATAAATAAAGGGTCTGTGCTAAGCTGTGCATTAACGTAACTATTTTTTTTTTTCACCACAGTGCCAGGCAAACATTACTGTTTTCATTCTTCAGGTGAAGACGATGAGGTACAAGGATACTATACAAGTTTGTCAAGGTCACACTGCTTATAAAAAAACGTGTCCCATTTTGTCTTTTAGTGCTTATGTCCAAGGCTAGACCGCTTCTCAAGAGAAAAATGTGATTATAGTTATTTACAAAACAAATTGCTACAGACTATGCATGGGAGAAGTTAACTTCTCATTTCTGTACAAGTAACAGCTGTTAGGAAGTACTGAAAGAATTTCCTGGGACAAAACATAAATCTAAGTAAGGAAAAGTGTGTCCTGTCTCATCTTCTGATCCTTCCTGTTAGAAGGATATGGCTTTCCAATTCTCCCACGAACCTGGCAAGCTGGATTAGATATGGAATTTGAGAGAGGGGAGGGAGATGACAGAGAGAGGGAGGGAAGGAGGGAGGGAGAGAGAGTGGGAGGGAGAAAGGGGGAAGGAGGGAGAGAGAGGGAAGGAGGGAGAGAGAGGGGGAAGGAGGGAAAGAGAGAGAAGATTGAGAAGTGGAATGGAATTTAAAGAAAAAAGTTCAAAAAGGTCACAGGAAGAGTCTGACTTGGAAGGAAAGATCAAGAGGAGAGTGAGCAGACTCTGCCTAAGCAACAGCTAACAGAGAGGTTGGCTGTACACTTGGGCAATATTCCAAAGAAAAAATGGCTAGGGAAGTTTTGAAGAAGAAAGGCCTGAGAGGGGAAAAAGAAAGGTAAACAAATTAAAGGAGCACTGAGATTTTTGTCATTGCCTTTAGTCACAAAGAAAGCTGTACTTTTTCCCTCCTTTCTTTTTCCTACTGAAGTCTAAGCTCAATATTTTTCAGTGTAAGGAGATTTCTTCCCTTCTGTTGCGTAGGCCGCAGCGTAAAGCTGGCCTACCAAATCTGGTTTACAAACTGCTTTGTATCATAGAGTAATAGATGAAGTGTCCTTATATCTATTATGGCTTGTGTCTTTTATCTCATTTAATGTCCCACTGAATTTGCCAGGTGCATGTAATTATCTTCCTCTGCCTTGCAGATGTGGAAACAGGCCTCAAAGAGGTTGTGTAGCCTGCCCTCCACTAAGCAGCCTAAATCGCTAAAGAGTCCTTCCTGTCTTCTCCCACAACACCTCCCTGTCTTCCTCACACAACGCGAGTAGCACAATGTTAACCTGAAAGTGACGTCACAGAACAACTAGTTAAGGTCACAGTCACTATGGCGCACACTGTAACCATCTATTATGCTGGGGTTGGGATTCAATCTTGCTCTCAAGCCTGCCTGTTGTCCTGCAGGTGTTCAGTCTTCATGGCTCAGACAAACAAACAAGCAAGCAAGCAAACAAACAAAAAACCTGTTTGTGTAGATTAAACACACTTCTGCCTTCTAGGATGGGGGACCAAGTAAAAGGTGGATGAAAACAAACACGTGGAAGTCTGCCAAGGGTGTCCCACAGCCTCCTGGGTCCTCACCTGGCTCTCTCCAGGGATCTTAGTGATGATAAGAGGACTGAGTTAACACTCCCAACTGTTCTCTGCCAATTGAGAAAAGTTCCAGATTCCTTAAAAAGCATGCAAAGCTTCTATCTGGAAAAGGGGCGACAGCATTTGGCAGCAATTACCCAGATTAGGAGGCCACAGCGATCTGTTTACACTTTGTAGCCGAGGGCCCTTTGGCTCTGGTCCACAAGCAGGAGATTGCAAAGAGCAGGGATTTCAGCCTAAAGTTGCCATTCCTCTTGACCTGTGTGTCCCAGCCAGAGAAAAGCAGAGAGAAGGCCTTGTTGTCACCTGCCTGAGACATCCAAGCAAGTAGGACACAGAGCAGTCTTCTGGGTAAAGGAGTTACACAGAGGTCTTGTGCAGTGAAGACAGGGGTTTTCACTCAGTCAGAGCAGCTTCTGATTCTGACCCTGAGTATGATGCCAAGATGTAGTTTTCCAGGAGGATGTTCCTCAAAAATGATTTCTGCAAAAGAAATTAGGAAGTAACCGTTTTCTGACATCTGCTTACTGATGATGACAACACTTTGACTTAACTTTGGTTTTGAATACATTACAGGTTAGTCAGTGATAAGGGTATACAGTGAGGTTATCACTATGAAAACTGTGCCAATGAGAGGGTTTCTAGAAACAAGTGGCAAAGACAGAGGTTTTTGTTTGTTTGATTTTTTGTTTTTGTTTTTGTTATTGTTTGTTTGGTTTTTCAAGACAGGGTTTCTCTGTGTGCTTTGACTGCCCTGGACTTGCTTTGTAGACCAGGATGGGCTTGAACTCACAGCGATCCACCTGCTTCTGCCTCCAGAGTGCTGGGATTAAAGGTGTTCACCACAACTGCTCAGCAAAGACAGGTTTTATTTTATTTTTCATTAATTTTTATTTTTTCCAGACAAAGTGGCATTAGCTAGCCTGGAACATGTTATGTAGATTGAGCAGAATTTGAAGTCAGAGCTATGACGGCCTCCCAGGTGCTCAGACTAAGGGTGTACACCACAGTGCCTGGCAGATACAGATATCTTGACTGAAATAGAAGCAGCTAGAACGTTTGGTCTAAACTCTGAAGTTGACAAAGGTTAAACTATCTGAAACTTGAGTTGTAGGTTCCTCCCTCTTCAGAGGACAAACTGTACACTCATTTTTCAGAACTTTGGTAATTTCAAAATTGTTGGAAGATACTTACCTTTTCTTTCTTTCTTTCTTTCTTTCTTTCTTTCTTTCTTTCTTTCTTTTTTTTTTTGAGATTTGGATGTAAGTTTTATTTTTTATTATATATTTTTATTAATTATAAGAGAAATTTATCTGTGTAAATATGAGATACGATAACATTTATGGATTCTTTCTTACTTTCTGCCTCATTGAGTTAGGGTCTGTTTTGTTTCTGCCACCACATTATGCACTTCCGGCTGCCTGGCTTCTGGATGATTCTCCTGTCTCAGCTTCCCATCTCCTGATAATAGTGCTTGGATTATAGGTGTATGCACATGGCTTTTTACTTGGGGATTGAAATTAGACAGTCAAACTTGCATCCCTAGCAATTTCATCTAAGCCATCTCCCCAGCCCTCTCAAATTCTTTAAAGAAGGACTTTGAAGAGAAGAAACTGGAGAGTCCCTTTAGCAACTAAGGGAGCTTTTTTTTTTGCTCTGTTAAGGGGCCCACATTTAGTTCCCAGCACGCATGTGGAGTAGTAGCTCATAACTGCCTGTCACTCCAGCTCCAGGAGATACCGCCACAGGCACTTACACACATGTGCACATATCCTCACACAGACACACATGCATGTACATATTAAAAATAACAAAAGCGAGCCCTGAAATTAAGAACTTTAGAGGCATTTTTGATCTCATCATTCAGCGATGGTGAAGGCATCTAAGAGAATGCCACTCTAGCCCAACATAAAGCTGGGGGGTCACAAAACCCCAAACCTCTTCCATGTTGGATTTTTCTGACCCTGGCTTATCTCAACCATTTACCATTTTTTCCACAATGTCAGAGCCCCTGACATTCCCAATTAGCTTCCAAATTAGCTTAGAAATGCTAGTAAGCTCTGAACTAAATGATAGTGTAGCCACTGGGGACCAGAGCAATTTCCTAGAACAAGGTTAGGACTAAGTTGGGTGGTGATGCTAAGGTGGATTGGATCAAAGTGCTTATTCTGATGGGAGCAGGAATTCCGGGAGACACTACAGGTAACACCCACAGTTCTGCATGCTTTCTTGGCGTGCTGATATTTCTTTACGGGTAACACGGGTCATCTTTAATAATGCTTTTGCTTATACTTAAGGTTCTATATCATAATCAAGGTGTGGACACCTCCCTGCGGGAAGAGCCTTGGGTGGGATATGTTGTTCCAGGTTCCTGCTGAAGCCAGCATTCTCCAGATGGATGTCTGCTCAGGAAGTGAAGGTAGATTTTGGGAACTGCAAATTCTAAAGAAGCAGTATATATGTGTGAAGGCCTGGACCATGGCCACTAGAAAGACAGAGGGGAAGGCTTACTCTTCCGCAACCACCGTTCTTTGGAAGATTTGTTTATTGATTGTTTTGATTGCATATGGGAGCAGAAATCACACCTGGCTGGATTCTATCCTCTGAGGCATCATTTTCACCCTAGGAGAAAATTGTCAGTGCTTAAAGATAAGAGACATACTCCTTAACCCACTGCGTTTGTTTTACTGCATCTATTTCCTAGGTCTCCACAGGACAAGGACCATGGTTTCCCCGAGTTGGCCTGGTTTGCCAGAGTATCTTAAGAGGTCTCTTGAAACAAATACATCACTCAGAACTCCTGTGACTGTCATGGCCGGTGTCCTGTTACTGGCTTTAAACAGAGCACTCATGGGGAAGAACCCGTACATCCTGGAGTCAGACGTCAATCATCTTGGGTATGTACAGAGGATTTAATGCTTTTAAGAATGTCTCATGTTTATCCCCATTAAATTTCAGTTTGCTTTGGATTTCTGGGAGCTTTTAGAATCTGTTACTCTCATCTTTTGCTCCTTTACCCACTGACTAGCACTAATTTCTCCCCCATAGTTTTACGCAGTCATTAAACTAAGTTTTGACCATATCAGGGTTTCTGAAGTTTCTAGAATTATTATGATGAAAGTAAGCACATATTTATTCTGTTGGCTCTTAAGTAGTGGTTAACAGAATTATTTCCAAAGTTGGAGTTATGAGGATTTATGTCCTGGGCTTGCCAATACACAGTGTGTGTGTGTGTGTGTGTGTGTGTGTGTGTGTGTGTGTGTGAGATCTTAATTTATTTTTGCCTCAGTTTCTTATCTGTAAAATGGAGATACTGGTAGAACTACCCTTGTGAGATTATTCTAATAATGAAATAAATTAGCATATCCAAAGCACTTGCATTTGTGCCTCATACAGGACTTGCATCATTTATTGTAAAGATTAGGTAAATTGAGACTAGTTCCTAAGAATAAAGGCAATGTCTTTGTTTATAACCCGATCCTCTGGAAGATAAAGAAATGTATTTTCTGTCATTATGATGAGTTTTGGTGTAAAGAGAGAACAGATTCCCATGGGTTGTTTTCAGACCTCCATACACAGACTATAGCACATGTACACATGCATGCAAACACACACACACACACACACACACACACACACACACACACATGAAAGAAAGAAAGAAAGAAAGAAAGAAAGAAAGAAAGAAAGAAAGAAAGAAAGAAAGAAAAAGAAAAAAAACTAACAGTAGAGGTAATCTTGGCCACGGAAAAAAAAACGTGTATATATTGAACGTTAAGACCACCTCTATGGTGATCTTTTTTTTTTCTGTGAGATAATACCAGTAGAGCCTTGTAAATGCTAAGTAAGTACTCTACCACTGAGCTATGCAGGCTCAGTCCCAAACCAGGTTCAAGGCAAACCTATTGTGTTTCTATTCTCCTGAGGGAGCCAGAAAAGTCCCATACGTAGAGAAGAACACATTCTGATTAGGTCATGTCTAAAGCAGGCTGAGCTAACACATACCACACACACACACACACACACACACACACACACACACACACACAAATACCTGAATGAGAATGCTTGTACAGATCTTCATTTTGCTTAAACTTCTGTATATTTCTTGGTCATAGAAAGACTCACTTAAAAATACATGCTTAGAAAGAAACTGCTCTAAGCATCACCTTCCATGGGATGTCTCCGCACAGTCCTCCGTTCGCACAAACACCAACACTGAAGCCAGGACACTGGGACTTTCTGAGTAAGTACGTGGAAGTGTAATTCTCCCCTTGACTCACTGCTGTATGCTAAATCAAGTTCTTATCAGGCTAGAAATTTCTCTTGTTTTAGAGACATCTTTTACAGGTGATTCTCTTTTTATGCCTGTCCATGCTAATTTAGACATGTTAGCTGTTTCCCCATTTCCTTATCTGTACAGTGGAGCTCAAAGGATGAAACTCATCAGCCCTTTTTTTTTTCCTTTGTGTGTGCTCACTAGGTACCCCTGATGGACACACCTGCTGCCGAGTGTGGAAGGAGCCTTTCTGTGTGCGCAGAGAGGCCTCAGGTAATATGAGACATGGTTGTTGTGTGTGTAATGTGCTAATACTTTTGACAGCAATCGTCTGAAAGGGGTGTAGCAAGTCATTTGAAATTTGTACACAGACTGCCCTATCCATTACACTCACCCATATCGTACCCATAATCCCCAAGGGCAGAGATGCTATTACACTCTGGAGGCCAAGATCTTCTGGGCTTATGTACACACAACTCCCACCAGCTGTGCCGCGGAGGTACTTCAATGGGAGTTTGCAGCAGCATAAACTTAGCCCAGTTCAGTCGTGACCACAGCAGCCCTGGCTAGACAGAGAGACCGGGCTCTGTGTTAAAAGGGCTGAAGAAGAACAAAAAGGCTGCTGGGTTTCATACAAAATTTTATCTATCCCTGGAGCTTTAAAAACTGTAGCTGCGTACTCAGTGCCTTCCTTATCCTAGTTCCGCCTCCAGTAGACCCCAGGCTGGTACTGGAAGCAGCTAAAAAAGAGTGGGCATTAAAAGGAAATGTCTACCATGCAGTGACACCGTACCTTTGCAGTCAACCTTATTATCTGAGAGGGAAAATAATTCCCTACAGATGATCTATAAACATTTATTTAGAACATTTATTTAACTATCAAAATATAAAGAAACACCTGGGAAACAAAGACTTTTTTTTTTTTTAAATCCATAAAACTAAAGCACAAAGCCTGCAAACTCCACATTGCTTTGGGAGTTATGTAGTGTATATATTCTCACCCTGATTCCAGTCGTAGTGGTTTCCAATGTGATTGCTGGGAAGCTTTTGTGGGCCTCAAATCATATTGTCAAAGTGCCCAAGCTTTAGTGACCTCAAGCCTTGGTTGCCATAATATCAGGATGTATTCCTAAGCCCTTGGCATTGCAGCCCTCTGGCTGTAAACATTCCAGTTCCATTTGCTCCTGACCATTCAAAGTGGAACTTTGACAAACAGAGTCTGGGTTTGAATCCCGGCTTCGTCCAGTGTATATCTTAGAGATGTTGCTTGACATCTGGTAGCCCTATTTTTTTTTTTCTCACCTCTGTTCAGGAGTTGGCACTCACTTACTCCTGGTGGCACTGTGTGGAAGGCCTCAGAGCTTTGGGGAATGGCTGCAGGCTACTGTTGAGCCTGGGCTGTGACGCTCAGTAGACATTTGGTAAAAGCTACCTTCTACATCCCAAGTTGATACCCCTCCAGATAGATCTATGGATATTAAGGAAAACACGGCTTTGAAGAATCCTCCAGTTAGCAGCTAGAAACAGTGGCACATACCTGTAATTTGGGCACTTGGTAGGCTGAGTTAGGAACATCACAGTGAGTAACAGTGAGACCTTGTTTCAGGTAACACAACAAAGTAGCCAAAACAAACCACACAGCAAGCTCTGGTGGTACACTTAGTCCCAGCACCCGGGAGGCTGAGGCAGGTGGATCCCAGTGAGGTTGAGGCCACCCTGGTCTACAGAGTGAGTTTCAGGAAGGCCAGAGCTATAGTATCACTATGTATACCCAGTCTTGAAACAACAACAACAAACCAACACACACAGACACACACACAGACACACACTGAAAGAACAATTACTAATTTAAAGTTCACATGCAACTTTCCCCCCCTTCAGTTTTGGTGAGGTGAAAAATTAGGAAAAAAAAAGGAAAAATTAGGAGCAACTCTTTGAATGTTACAAAACTAGTATGTTTCTTGAAAATTAGTTTAGACATCAAAAACTACATTACTCCTTTTTAGACTTGCATTTTTTTCATTAAAAATAAACCAAAGCAAACTAGTTGACAGTATGAGTACCTTAGTTTGGAATCAGATTCAATCACATGGTTAAAAATTTCATTACTCTCAACAAAAATATAAAAAGGTACTCTAGCCAGAGTAAAAAAAATATGTGTTCTTTTAAATTTAAAAATTTTTTACATGTACATTTATATAATAATACACACACACATATATATATATATAATAGACTACCTACAGCAAGAAGAACCATGACACAGTCAGAAATTACATAAATGTTACATTCCTAGTGTTTTGGCTATTTGTATTTGGCAAATTGGAAGAAAACATCTTTCCTATCTTGGTGCATCTAAAATTCTGAATGTAAATCAATATCTATCATATCTCATCATTATTAACTTAAAACATCTATCTAGACCTAAAACCATCTTAACCCCTAAACAACTGAGCTTAATTGTAAAACTAAACTATCTGGTCTTCAACCCCATCAGAGACTTGAGAAGGAATAAAACGAATTACCTGAGTAGACAGGAAATGCAGGTTAACAGTTTCCCAGATGAGAAGATGACAGAGACAGTTTGCTGCCTGAGCAACTCTCTGTAACATTGGAGCATCATCTTCCCCCTTCTGGGCCAAAGCATGTGTTCTTGATTCTGAAAAACTACAATAAGTTAACTTGAGAAATATGAACAGTTCCGTATAGAATCATAGACTTTTTGCCCAGTTTTCTATATGAAACCGGTGCTTTATTGTTGTTAAGGGAAACTGGTACATGTAAGGCCAGAGAGCTCTCTTCATAGATGCAACCCTGCATTTCTTTTATAGAAAAAAGTGCTGGCACACGCCTTTAATCCCAGCACTTGGGAGACAGAAGCAGGTGGATTGCTGTGAGTTCGAGGCCAGCCTGGTCTACAAAGTGAGTCCAGGACAGTCAAGGTTACACAGAGAAACCCTGTCTCAAAAACAAGAAAAGGAAAAGAAAGAGTAACAACTACATTAGTATGCTTGCCGACAGCACTTACAGGGTGGTCTCTCTCTGTCTGTCTCTGTCTCTATGTGTGGTGTGTGTGTGTGTGTATGTGTGTGTGTGTGTGTGTGTCAGAGATAAAGAGACAGAGAGATAGATAGTGGTGATTTCAACGCAGTAGCTTCTGTTTGTGAAGTCAGCAGAAAGAGAAGAGCTTGGGCCAGAAGAGCAGTTAAGCGGGTAAAGCCACCAAACCTAAGGACCAGAGTTCAGTCTCCAGGATTCACATTGTGAAAGGAGAGAACTAAGTCCTGCAGACGGGCCTCTCACCTTCCCATGAGTGTGTGTGGCATGAGCTCCCCTCACATCCCACAGTTACAAAATAAATAAAACGTGCCCTCCCTTTTTTTATAAAGAAAAAAAAAAAAACCAGGTTTTCCATGAACATAAATTCAGGAGAGCCATCAATCTCTAGGTCGGAGATAAAGTTGATGCACATGTATCCAAACCTGAGACTATCCGTGTAATGCTAACTAACGCCAAGTTCACAATTTTCACACGCAACACGACGTTTATTATTTATATATTACCCACCAAAGAAGTGTTAAAATAGGCATCTGCGTGCTATCTCCCACCTCACACCTACTCATGTTTACTCAGCCTCTCAAGTGCTGGCTGGATTTTGTGATCCGTGCATCTAGCCTAAGAGAAATCCTTGAGAAAAACAAGGTACCCTCCTGCTTTTTGTTCACACTTTGCCCCAATTTTGGGTATCCCATCCTTCTCCCCTGCCTACGTGTAATAGCACAGGACTGCACAAGCTGCATCAGATTGATTTAGGACAGCAAGCATTTTCTTAAAAATTAATTTCTCCATGAAAACGGAACAGGACCAGCAACATCGGAAAAAAGCATTATGGGAAAAATGCCAGAGGTTGAGCTAAAATGAAGGCTAAATGCTTTGTGTCAGGGAGGAGGGGAAAAGGGTCAGACAAGAGAAACGAAAGGAAAATCAGGACAGCAGTGGAGGCATGTTGGAGAGGAGGGACCAAAATTAGAACAAGAGGCACTGCTTATTAATAACCTTACTGACCCACGGGCCCCTGACACAAAACACATTAAGGATTCTTGGGACACTCTGGCCCGTCACTCACAGGAGGAGCCAATGAAATGGTGCCGGAGACTGCAAACATTGTGAGAACAGATGAAAAAAAAAAATAGGGGGGTGGTGGAAAGATAAATCCAAAAGAAGAGAAGCACAGAGTCAGAAGGCTTGTGGTGGTCCAGCATCCCCTTCTTCCTTTTCCAGAACTCTCTCCAGGCTGTTACCTGCTGCTGATAATCTTCAGACAAGCCAGGAGGAGCAAGTATTGCTCTCTGGGTTGCTGGAGGAATATGCACTCAGGGGAGACTACTTAGAATTTATGGAAAACATGATGAAATGACCCAAGTCACCTCTGATCCTGCCTGGTGTAGTTACTGCTCTAACACTTTGGTATATACAGTCTGACTTTTTCTGCCTAGTTTTTTTTTTCCCCCTTTCTTTCTTTTTCTTAAGACAAGGTCACTTGTAAGCCAGGTTGGCCTTGAACTTACTATATTTCAGGGAGTGACCTGAACTTCCTGATCCTCTTGCCTTCACCTCCCAAATGGTAGGATTACCAGTGAGCTCCACCACACACAACCTGTTTCTTATAAAGGCTAATTTGTATTTTTTTGTTCGTTTGTTTGGTTGGTTGGTTTTTCTAGACCAGGTTTCTCTGTGTGTAGCCTTAGCTATTCTGGAACTCGCTGTGTAAACCAGGCTGATATCAAAATTAAAGAGAGCTGCCTGTGTCTGCCTCAAGAATACTAGGATTAAAGGTGTGTACCACCATCATCTGGCAAATTTATATGTTTTTGGAAAAATGAAATTGAGGCTCAACTATATAGTCCACTGATCTGTAAACTGCTTTTCCTTTTTGTAAGCTGTAATAAAGATTTGCTCATATTGATAAAGCAATTTTCAGCATGTTTTTATGTCACCATTATATCTTCATATGTAGGTCCTGGATTTTTTTGGTCTGGGTAGTTATGCCATTTGATTGTGGTGCTGGGAATGAAAATACGCCATTTGTAATTGTTGCCTTTGTAAAACTTGTGTCTCCATTTCTTCTAGATACCTTGCTATAGGTGAGACTCCTGGGTGAAAGCCTTTTTCCTTTCTTCCATCCTTCCTTCCTTCCTTCTTTCCTTCCTTCCTTCCTCCTTTCCTTCCTTCCTTCCTTCCTTCCTTCCTTCCTTCCCTCCCTCTGAATTTTTGAAGAGGTGAAGTCTGTTTGCCTACTTATCATTTCACAGTTAGCAGGAATGCAGATCTTTTTAAAGACCATCTCAAAGCACAGCTCAGGTTAGCTTGGAATCAGCATGTAGGTCTCACAGGGTGAGACCAGGCTGGCCTCGAACTTTCAACAAGCCCCCATACATTAGTTTCACATTGTAGTTGTGTACTGCTGAGCCGCAGTTTTCTTTACATTTCTTGGTTATTTGCCTTGCTTTGTATGCATGCAGTGATTTCCACACTCTGAAACTTTTTCATTTACTTCACTTTTTCCTGGCACTTCTATGAAGTGATTTGTTGGCTTAAATTACACATTTGAAACATACAATCTTGGGTATATTATTGATATTTCACATTAATATGTAATCCCAGTGCTCAGGAGGTTGAGGTAGAAAGATTGCTCAAGATTCAAGGCCAGCCTGGCAGCCAGGCAGTTCCAGGTCTCAGAAAAAAAAATCATCCAATCACTCAATCTTAAATTTACTAACCCTTTGCCATCTGATATTGGGGGCACACTGTTCTGCCTGAACTTTTATCTGGTGACACATTCATGTACATTCATGATGGCAGATGTTGACTGCCTTCTGCTTGCCTCTCTTCTCTGCTTTTGGGCCTGACAAAGCTTTGTGGGTCTCAGGGTGAGATCACATGAACCTGCTTTTTCTTCTAGTGCTTTAAAAACAGCCCTTTTTACTTTGGAAGCCATATAAGTCTGTCAGTTCTGTGGAGTTTGTTTCGGTCCTTGTGGTAAGAATTCACTTAATAAAACTACTTCTCTGGAGCTGTATGCTAGCTGCCCTCTTTCTGTGTCTTTGTATTTTATTTTGTAATCTTTTTATCTTCACTTTTCACCAGCACTTCCCTTTTTGTTAAGTATCCTTTCTTATCTGGTAAACTCTTCCTCACTGAGGACTTTCCTGAGGGTCTGCTCCCATGTGTTACTCTTTAAGACCTTGCTAAATTCAAAATATGAGAGAATGCATTTGTACATTCATGTTGGCAATCTAAGGCTTCTAATTCTGAGTTGTCTCATGCAAAAATAAACAACACATTCTCACTCATCTTTTTATATGCCCGTCTATATATTTGGGTCTCTTCCTCCTCCTCCTCTTCCTCTTTCTCCTCCTCTTTCTTCTTCCTCAAATCTCACTTCTAGTGCTTTTCTGCATGTAATTTTTCTATTATATTTAATTACTGCTTTCTGGGAAAAGTTATTTGTTTATACATTTTCTGTTGTATTATCAATTTGACTGGTTCCTTGCTCAAATAATTAACTAACTTTGGTTCTTTTTGAGTTATCTAGACAGATAATATTGCCACCGATAGACAATATTTTTTCTGTCCCCCTACTCCTTAAATAATGAATTTCTTGACAGATGTACTCTTGTAATCCCAGCAAAGGCCTGTGGATCTTTGTGAGTTCAAGGCCAGCCTGGTCTATGAAGCAAGTCCAGGTTAGCCAAGGCTACCCAGAGAAACTCTGTCTCAAAAAAAAAAAAAAAACAAACACCAAAATACAAAAAAACAAAAAACAAAACCAAACAAACAAATTCACAAACAAATAAATAATTTCTTTATTTTTTTCCCTGCCTTACCTCAAGGCAAGAACCTCCATGCTATTTAATGCATTCCTTATTGGAAGCCCCTCTAACACTTTGCTAGCAAGAATGCAGACGCAACCACATTGCTTTTGGTCAGTTTTCATGTTTGGATATTTCCTCCCATTTCACTTTAAATCTCCCTTGCTGAGTCTTCCCTTTGTTGGCCCTCACACTGGATGCCTCCTAGGCCATTTTTTCCCTAAATATTGACTAAGTGTGACCCTTCTTATCCTTGAGTGTTCTCTGTATATGCAGACATCACTTGCATATTCATCTCTTCTTCTTTTCGTGCCTGAATACCCATTGTTCCCTGGCAGTAGAACTCTCTTTTAATTCTAATTCGGTGAAGATCTGAGCTGCTCTTGTTTTATTTCATGTGAAGCCACCAGGCTATTTTCTGCCAACTGAAAAGTTAGTGTCTTGCATAAGATTTTATATTTTCACATTTTAAAGGAAATGCTAAACTATTTTCTCACATAGAAATTATCATTTCATTTGAATTTGCTGACTTTTTGCCAGTGGGAAGTAAAAATAACCCAGAGTTTTACATATGCCACGCAAAAGGAATTGGTTACATGGGCTTAGTTAGACTGGTTAAAACAATAAGTGAAAAGAGACTGATAAGGCTGGGATACCTGTGTCAAGGCAGGCTGGTAGATGCATGTTGAGTAGGCTGGGCCTAATGATGGTGGGACCTTGAGCATGTCACTGTGTCACCCTCTGCCTGCATGTCTTCACCTACAAATTGTGAGATAATGGAAGAATTAGCGACAACTTTCATTAAGCGTTTACTTTGACACATGTCACATAACACACACTTACTACAGTAACTGTTGGGGCTATTGTATTTGAAGGCAAGTATGAGGATGATATTTTAGAAAACAAATGGAAAATAAAGGCCCTTCATCACCATCACTTTCTCTTCATAGAGCCAAGTCCATACATACTCAAGTACTTTAGGATTTAGGCAACAGAAAGAGACATAATGAGGTTTGGACTTAAACCTCTGCCCAACACAGGAGGAACTGTGAGTTTCACTCCTCCTCTTCTGCCTGCCAGCTTTCCTTGGGCCTAACTTGCTGTTTCATGTGGCCACAGCAAGCCCTTTTTGCTTCCAGAGACCCTGCTGATTTCCTCTAAGGAAGACACTTTGATAACGTGGTATATTAAATCACTGTGTTCATGTGCCTAGCGTTTAAGAAACTTGTCAGCACTCCTTAATTTCTCCAATTTGTTAGCTTGTGGCAACACCCCCATTAGTATGGAACTTAGATCCTAAGGAGAAAGGACATGAACTTTTTTCTATCTTTCCCCACACAAAGATCGAGATCTGTATTTTTTTTTAAAACACGGTGGGAGGTAACTGTATTATTATTGTTTAAAATTAATTATCCTTTGCTCCATATTTTACCTTGTTTATTTTATCTGTCCGGCTTTCCCAGAGGGGTAGGCTGGAGGCCCCCATTTGGTTTTTATTAGTGTAATCAGTTAATAGCTGTTCTATAATGCTTTACTTATTGTGTTAATTTTCTGTAGTTATGTCCAGAGGCACCTTCCTGGAAGACCACATTAAAACAAAGCAAAACAAAAAATTCCTAACTTCTTCTTTAATGGGTTTGATTACTACTTATAGCTTCAGCTCAGATTATTGAATTCTATTGGTCTACAAAGGTATTGTAAATATGTATAGAGTGTAGCTAATATTTTAAATGTATAACTGTGTATAAACGTATATACATGTCTTCAGTGACATTAGTGCATTGCATCAGCTCTTTGGGCTCACTCAATTATATGCATATGTGCCTCATTTCTGGGACCCGAGACACCAGTATCTACTGCTGTTGGAGGTTTTCATGGGAATGTACATTGTGTGAGTTTTGATATTTGTAGGACTAGTCCTTAAACATATGGAGCTTCAGAGCAAGCTAGAGTGACAAATGAACTCACCGGAAGGATAACGCAGGGAATATTTTCCTGTATGCCATAGATCAGGTCCTCCCGTTATTTACATTCTGAATTAGATAGAAACACCTTCAAAGTTAACACCACGGGTCCTAGGCCTACCTGTGGTGGAAACTAGCTGGACCAGCTCTCTGGAAGGCAAGGAGTTCAAATGAATAATCTTGCTGCCTCTTGGCTCTAGGTGCTCTATGTAGCAGCCCATGGGGAAGATCCCTTCACAGGTGATGGGCTTTATATAAGATGCTTCTTGTTAGCTGACAGTCCCTGGGGATGATCCAGGATTCACACAAAACAAGCTTTCATTAAGGCTCTAAAGTGGTTGCACAGTCTTTATGGGACATTCTGGGTACAAAAACTGTCCCGTTTTTTATTTTTATTTTGGAACACTGGTATACACATAATGAGCTCTGTTGGGGATGGGAGGACTCAAGTCTAAAAGGGAGTTTGGTTTTTTTGCTGTACACCTTGGACCATATATTTACTGCAGCTGCAATTTGCTTGTGTCTTGTCACATGAAATTAGGTGTAGGATTTTCCAGTCATGGCATCACGCCAGTACTCAGAAAGGTTTTGGGGGTTTGGAGCAGTCCAGACTTTGGATTTTGAGTTATAGACATCCAACCTGAAGTAAATCTTTGCTGAAGATAAATCTGAGCTAAAATTTAAGAACTGTGTTAACTTGACACAGCTCTGGTCATCATGGAAGAAGGGACCTCACATGGGAAAATGCCTCCTTCATCAGATTGGTTTGTAGGCAAGGGCATTTCCTCAATTACTGATTGATGTGGGGGGCAGCCCACTGTGGGTGGTGCCACCCCTAGGCAAGTGGCCCTGGGCTGTCTAAAAAGGTAATCGGAGGGGCTGAAGAGATGCTGAGCAGTTTTGTGAACTTGTTGCTTTTGCAGAGGCCGGGTTCAACTTCCATGACTCACACGGTGGCTCATGGCCATCTGTAACTCCAGCTCCCAAGCTTTCAGTGCCCTCTTCTCACCTCCAGAGACAGTAGGCACACACAGTGTATACATATACACCTACAAGCAAAGGAGTAAGCCAGTCAGAAGCATTCCTCCATGGCCTATAATTCAGTCCCTGCCTCTAGGTTCCTGCTTTGAGTTCCTGCTCAGACTTTTCTCAGTGCCTGGGACACATAAACCAAATAAACCTGTTCATTCTCAAGTTGCTTTGGTCTTGGTGTTTTATCACAACAAGAGAAATCTAACCAAGATAAGAACTGTTGTAAGTAATGGCCATGAGAGAAAAAGAGGAGAACACGGGACCACAAGTTACAGGGAAGGGCTGGACACCTGGGAAGTCACTTCTCTCTCAATCTTTTTTTCCTTCCTCTTTTCACTTGAAGGCCAGGGAGAAGATTTACCAAAGGAACTTACTTTTACGGAAGCCAGTGTGATCCCCTAACAACGATCATCAGTGTAAATCAAGTCAAAAGACTTAGATGCTCTCTCCAGCACGCAGATAATCGCCAGCTCCAAAGCAGGTAGGGTGTGTAACCAATGACTAAAGGAATAGCTCCAAGGAGAAGGTCACAAGGTTGCTATGGGGATGGGTAAAACGAAGAATGAGGTGTTGCTGGCAATGCTATGGGAGGAAGGAAATGAGATTTCTTGTCATGACTGTGGCTAAGGTAGAAAATGAAAGGAATGTTGTGTTGTTGAAATAAAAAGCCAGCAGAGCATACCACATGCATTGACTCTTTTCAAGTCCCTCTCATGGTGGTGATGTCTGAGCGATTTGCCTTTAGGCGGTTCCCTCAGAGGAGGGAATGTACTTTGAGGCTTTGCTTTTCTCCTCTTCCTCCTCCTCCTCCTCCCTTACCTCCTCCTCCTCCTCCTCTTCTTCTTCTGTGATTTTTCAGTCAGGGATTCTTTTTGTAGCCTTAGCTGTCTTGGAACTCTCTCTGTAGATGGTAGATCAGGCTGGCTTTGAACACACAGAGATCCGCCTGCCTCTGCCTCTCAAGTGCTGGGATTAAAGGCGTGCACCGCCGCCACCACCACCACCACCTGATAGCTTTGAGGAATATCAAGGTAGACTCTGAGAAAAAAATTCATAAAAAGTTTAACAAGAAGGAATCTTAGCTGTGATACGATTTTCTTCCAAGAAGCAATTTTGGGTATACTGTTTCAAGCACTAAGTTACAAACTCAGTGACTAAACCGTGGATGCTTTTATTTGCGTCCAGGGGTTTCTATTCCTTAAATTGGGAAAACAAACAAACAAACAAACAAACAAACAAACCAAAAAACTCCAGAAAGATTAGTGCATTCAGCATTGGCTGGCCAGCTCTCAGAGAAACTAGAGCAACACAGACTCACTGAGGTTAAGAACTAGGTGTAAGTCATGGGAAGGCCTGGTAATGCCAGTGCACAATAAAGAAACCTGTAGCATTGGTTTGATGAAGAGGAACTGTATCATGGTGTGCTAGAACTCCACCTTGCTGTTGTTATTTGAGGCATTAGTGGGAGTGTGTCCTACATAGACTTTGGCATTCACAGGACCAATTCCTAAATTAGAATGGAGATTAAAATCTGAGCATAGAAAGAAACTAATGGGTAATAAAGGAGGGCCTTAGCTAAACATAACTGTGATAGGTTTAGCTTCAATTTTAGGTGGCCCTTCTTTTTAAACCCCTAAATCCTTCATAATTCATACAGAGATAAACTCTAGCCTCTTGAAGGTGAAAAATGGGTACTGTATTTTATCTTACATCCACACTGTCTTGCACCTGTTACTTGGTGTATAATATTGTTTCATGAACAGTTTTTGAAAAAGAAGACTAAAAAGGTCCTTGTTAATATGTGTGTGTAGGTGCATGTATGTGTGATGCATGGTCAAATGTGTGTGCAGAAGCAGAGGCCAAAGCAGAGCTTTGGATGTCACTTTGTATCTTTTGAGACAGGGTCTCTTACCGAGCATGAGGCTAGGCTTGTAGTCATCAGGCCCCGTCCACTCCCTCCATGTTCCAAACAGCACTAGGGCTGAAGGTCCACATGTTGTGAAGCAAAGGCTCTTCCTCCAGCTCCAAGTTGTTAATTTTTTTTAATAGAGTTACCCAATGTGATGTCTTGCTATGCACATCCTGCCAGCAGCTGGATGGATTGGCCTCTTGTGCATCAGCAAGAAATCACCACAGAGGCAGGTTGTATTTGGCAAGTGTGGGCCTAATGCTGAAAAAACAATGAAACTTTAATGACGTAACACTATACATTTCTTGTTCTCTTTGAAATATCGCAGACCCCTGTGATGACCATCGCCTGGGACCCAGGAATAGCTGTTCTTATTAGACACCACTTCTTCCCTGGAAGACACGTTCAACAAGTGTGAATGGTGGCCTACGAACAGTGGTGCATGACTGTACTCTGAGAACCAGGGAGGCTGAGGCAGGAGCATGGGGATATTGAGGCCAGCCTAGGTTACGGAGTTTAAGGCTAGTCTGGGCTATACAGTGAGACTATGTCATTAAAAAAAATATGTGGCTGGGCTTCATTCCTGGAGTTAGGATCAGATCCCAGGTTCTGGAAGCCCTAACAAACCAAGATCAACCAGCCATCCTCAAGAGGCCAATTAACAAGCCAATATCATAGTGAAATGCAACAACAACAACAACAACAAAAAAGAGATTAGTTTGATGTTACACTAGGAGAAGAACAAAGAGGTGACCCTCCCAAGTCCATCTCTGAGGTCTTGACGTGAGGTTTAGGTTTAAATAGAAGGCAGGAAGTTTGCGTGATACTCAGGCCTGGTCAAGATGAGATCCTGCCCCCTCCTGGCTCCAGTTCCTTCTATAAGGTGGTCTCCAAAGATGGAATCTCCTCTGGGGAGACGTGCTACTTGTCTGGTTGACAACAGGCTTGTAGCCTTTTCTTTCTCCCTGCGTAAGATTCCTGGAGACATTTCAGTTACTTGGGGTGAATTGTGTCAGGAGCTTGGTAGCCAAAGGAATGACAAGGGTCTGCTTAGGATGTCTTCCTTATACCCCCTCCATTAGGTCATGAGCTACACTGATGCATGAGGGCAGTCCCTCACTCATGGCTTCAGGCTGGCTGTAGTGTCTTACTTATTAGCCTTGTATATGGGACAATGCTCTGCTGTAGTGTGAATCTGGAGTGTCCTCCTAAGGCCCATGTTGGAGAGGGCTTGCTCTTCTGCTGATGTGGTTTTTAAGAAGTTGTAGTGCGCTTAAGAGGTGGGAATCTATGAATGTGATTGAGCATATGTCCTTGTTGTGTGCTGGAGCATCTTCTGGGTATATTCCAAGGAGTGGAATAGCTAGGTCTTGAGGAAGCCCTATTCCCAGTTTTCTGAGATAGTGCCAGATAGATCTCCAAAGTGGTTGTACAAGTTTGCATTCCCACCAGCAATGAAGGAGTGTTCCTCTTTCTCCACATCCTCACCAGCATGTTCTGTCACTTGAGTTTTTTTATCTTAGCCATTCTGATGGGAGTAAGATGGAATCTCAGAGTCATTTTGATTTGCATTTCTCTGATGACTAAAGACATTGAGCATTTCTTTAAGTGTTTCTCAGCTATTTGATATTCCTGTGTTGAGAATTCTCTGTTTAGTTCTAAGCCCCATTTCTTAATTGAGTTATTGGGTTCGGTGGTGTTTAATTCATTCATAGTGGCTTTATTCATAATAGCCAGAACCTGGAAACAGCCTAAGTGTCCCTCAGTAGAAGAATGGATAAAGACACTGTGGTACATTTACATTATGGAATACTACTCAGCTATTAAAAACAAGGAAATCCCAAAATTTGTGGACAAATGGATGGAACAAGAAATTATCATAATGAGTTAGCCCAGAAGCAGAAAGACTCAAATGGCATATACTCACTTATAATTGAACACTAGCCCAAGGGGCATGTCCCATGAAAGACCTCACTTAACAGGAAATTGGAATAAATGAGAGGACATCCTATTAGGACTCTAGGTGAGAGAAGCATGGGAGAATGGGGAAATATAAGGATCTAGAGGGTCCAAGAAACCTACAAGAAGAACATTATGATGGGCAGATCTGGGACCAGGGGTTCTCCTCAAACTACGGCACCAACCAAGGACAATACATGCAGTAAACATTGAACCCCTACTCTGATCTAGCCAACGGACAGGACATTCTCCACAGTTCAGTGGAGAGTGGGGAATGACTCACACAAACTCTGATGCCCCATATTTGACTATGTCCCCTTGATGGGGAGGCCTGGTGGCACTCAGAGGAAGGATAGCAGGCTACAAAGATGAGACTTGATAGCCTATGATCATATAGGGAAGGAGGGAAATAAGGTGAAAGCGGGAGGGAGAGAGGAACGGGAGGATACAAGGGATGGGATAACAATTGAGATGTAATCTGAATAAATTAATTTTAAAAAACGACAAGGTCATATGTTTAAAAAAAAAAGAGGTGGGATCTACTGGAAGGAAGTTGGGTCCTTTGGATACTTGCCTTGGAAGGGATACTCCAACCGTTTATCTTTCTTTGTTTTTAGGTGTCATATTTGTTTTTCTTCTGCCACATCTTCCTACTATGATGCTCCCTGTCACCAAAAGCCCAAAGCAGCAAGATCACATCTTTATGGACAGACACCACTACTGTAACTGTAAGCCAAAACGAATCTTTCTTTTGTAAAAGTTAATCTCAATTATTTTAAAACCTTAATTAATCAGTTAATTTTTTAGAGCAGCGAAATGCTGAATAACAGGGGTCCTCAGGATTGGAAGACAGTGTTGGCTGTGTTTCATTGATTTCAACAAACTAAAAAAAATCTAAGCCAGAGCTTAATGGTTTCTTCCAGCCCAATATAAAGAGAAAGCATGACCCTAGACATGGAGTGAATGGAGTATGCACGTTCCTCTGAGTTCACTGTGGCTCCAGTGGGGATTGAGCAGGCTCCAAGCACTAAATAACCCTAATGATATCAGGTAGGGGCTCACTGGGGAGCTGTTTGAGAGTTTGTCAGAGCATATTAAAATACAATACATCCCCATAATCCAAAATGGGACATCAGTCCATCTGTCCATACATTCTTTCCTGATATCAAATTAGTCCAGGGCCTTTTTAAAATTACATCATCCACTCAGACCCCCCCCCTTCTTTAGCGAATAAAAATGTGGCGAGAACAGGGAGAAAATCAGAATGACGCACACTGGTGGAAGTTCCATAATTGAAATCATTATTGCTTCAGACACCACTGCTCTAATCAGCAGAATCATAAATCAATGCTTCTCGCATGTGAAGGTTGAAAAATAAAGTGATGTTAAACAAATTGGTCCTCTTAAAAGGCATGATGCAATTGGAAGCCACTGGAAATGGATAAAAAAGTGCTTTCTGAAGGGGATACATTGCTCTAGCATTTTACATTCCACTTAATTAAAAAAAATATATTACCTGGTCCTTTCTTAGAAATTACATATTGGAGGTCTATAATGGCCGAGCCTTTAACCCATTAAAAAAATTTACTCCCAGGAGCAGTTAATATTTGACATTTAATTGCTTTTACTTGTTGGAGAAGAAAGTATGTTTCTTTCCTTCCTTTTTTGATTGACTTTTTCAAAAAATCACCTTGTGAGCTGTGAAGATGGGAAGGAAAAATTGATTTTAACAGATATTTGTATATACATACATATATCTATGTAGATACATATATAGATAGATAAAGTTTCTCTTGTGAGGGGACCTGGTATTTATCTCTGGCCAACTCTGCTAGGTAGTTATTATTATCTTAAGTGAATGGCTCAGGTGCAGAGGTCTGAGAGCGTATGGGTTACCTAGGTAGTAAATCAGGGGCATTCTTATTCCTTCCACCATGGCCAAATTGCATGATTTTAGACATTCTTTTTGGTAGGTGTAGAGAGATCACTGGAGCCAGGACAGAATGACACGCTGGAGTAGCTAGTTCTCACAAGCTATTAGGCAGCACCTGGTTCTGGGACATTCACCATATCGTGGGCAAAAACTCTATTACGACTTGTGCCTTTTCTGTGAGTCCTTCATGGTGATGGACCTTACAGAGCCACCCAGAAACAAGCAATGGTATACAAAGGAGGAAAGAAACTATTTGATTACCACACAGAAGATTTCCATTTCTGTACGGTTTGGTTTCCTTCTTTTCCAGGCGATAAATTCAGTTCTGAAGACCAAAGTGCTTTCATTGTTCTTTTCTTTCTCCGTCATTTTCCCCACAAAGCCAGGTATTAGAGAAGGCTCTTGAAAAGCTGCACAAACCAACTGCTTCTCCGGATTATCCCCGGCGGACCGCAGGTGATAGGCCTCAGCAGGTTTCACCTTCTGTGGCTTGTGGCCACGTATGGGCTGTGCCTCTTCCACCTCACAGGGGAAAAAAAAAATGTATGTTGGTCTTACTTGGTTCCATTTCTCCTAGGATGGGTCCTGCTTTCTCCATCTTCACTGCCGGTTAACAGTGCACTCATGGACTTTGATGGGAGTGATTGGACAAGTAACAGAAGATCCAGAGACCAGGAGGCTGCCTTTCTTTCCTGTTCTTCCAGAATGGATAAGGTTAGCAGCTGTAAGGTGGGTGGGAGGAGAGGGAGAGGGGAAGGGAGAGGGAGGCAGAGGCAGAGAGAGAGAGAGAGAGAGAGAGAGAGAGAGAGAGAGAGAGAGAGACAGAGACAGAGAGAGGGGGCTCAGAGGAAGTCATAGTTATGTACCCTGTCTGTATGTCCCATTCGAAAGTCACAGTTATGTACCCTGTCTGTACACCTCATTTGAGCTGCAGTGGTCCTTCTGAACCTCCCTCCCTTTCCCAATTCCTTGGCTAGGATTACAGGCTGGAAAGGCCACACCTGGGATTTGTAGTGGGGAATCTGAACTGAGGTCCTCTGCTTGCTCAGAAGGCATTCTTACCCACTGAGGCATTTCCCAAGCCCTGCACCAGTTCTGAGAGGGGTAGTGCAACTCTGTGATAATGCTCCAGGGAGGAACCTGGCTTAGGGGCCAAGGACAGGGATCTGTATGACTTATATGTTTGCCCCCCCTACATAGGAAGCATGCAAAAGGCAACGTGCACTTAACACAAAAAAGGTGATGCTTTTCCTTTCTTGTTCTTTTTCCTTTGTTGTTTCCCATATCCTTTCTTCCTTATTAATACTAATTCTCATTGTTTAATGGAGAATAGTGACATGGATGTGCCCATAGTCCTGTTGTAGGGACTTTTGGCAAAACCCAAGAACTACACTAACAAACACCCCCCCTCCCCATCCCCATGGTCTCTTCTGTCTTAGGCTGGCCTCAAACTGTATGTAGCCAAGGTAGATTTTAAACATTGGCTTCTCGTGCCTCCACCACTGTGTGCTAGGATTCCACTACTGTACTCGTCTGCCCAGTTTATGGAAGGATGAAGGATGGGGGAGTGAAGCCAGGACTTCACGCATCCAAGACAAGCAGCTTGTAAATTTGAGCTATATCCCCAGCACTCAAACCTTTAAAAAAAAATGGGTTTGAGGCTACCTATAATCTGATAATAATATGATTACATAGTAATCATGTGAAAAAGTAAACAGGAAAGCTTATATCCAGGGAAAATAGAGGCCAACTTGTAAGGCCTTATCTGTAACTAATTAACAAAATGTCCAGTAGCTATCAGCAGCCCAGGCTTTACTGTCTAAAGCCTTTCCTCTGGGTGAGATGTCGGCACTATATGAATAATCTTCAGCTAAGAGAAACTAATTGATATTGTGCCAGTTTAATGGAGGGGCAAAGAGACAGCTCTTACACTGCAGGTCCAAAGGACTCTGAAAGGACACAGCTAGATCCACTTGAGACCTTTGTCTTGGACTGGGGCCTAGAACAATGTTTTTAAAATCTTGCTTTGTGTGAGAACATATCTAAAGATATTAATGGAATTTGGGGCCTGTTACTCCAGAAAAGCACACACACATCAATAACAACTTTGGTGTATACATTTGCTTTAAGATTTGGTCTTCATTGGGGTGAGGGCCCAGGGGCTGCTATTGCTGTGGGAAGTCCTTGCCTCTTGTAGATCCAACCATAATGTCAGACATTCCAGGAAGAGCAGACCCTGCACAAAGTGGATACCAGAGTGACTACTGTGAGGAGTGAATGCCGAGAACAGTTTTACCAAAGAGAATGAGATAGCACATCGTGTCTGCCTGGTATATCGACTTGCGTGCACCCTTAGAAAATTGAACGTAACACAAACCCAGGACAGTTTTGGAAACTGTACTCTCTCTAGCAACTTTGTGTGGACTTTTATACAAGCACTGTTTTATTAATTATATAAAGTAGAAAAATAGAAAAACAGCAACAACAAAAAAGATTTGGTCTTCAAAGTTTATTCATTCATCTATCCATCTATTCATCTATCCATCTATCTATCTATCTCCCTATCTTCATCTTCATCATCGTCATCTATCTGTAAGAGAGGAGAGGAGTAAGAGGAGAGAGAGTGAGAGAGAGAGAGAGAGAGAGACAGACAGACAGACAGACAGACAGACAGACAGACAGAGAGACACAGAGAGAGACAGAGAGATACAGACACAGACACACACACACACACACACACACACACACACACACACACACACAGAGAGAGAGAGAGAGAGAGAGAGAGAGAGAGAGAGAGAGAGAGAGAGACCTTATCTTAATACTTCAAGCATAGACAGTTTCTTTCTGAACTCTCCCAAGCTGTACCCTTGGATGACTGAAGGTAGTAAAGACAATGAATCATTCAGTTTCCCACCTCCCACCCCTGAGACAGGCTTTCTCTGTGTGCATCCCTGAGTGTCCTGGAACTCATCCTGTAGACCAGGCTAGCCTCAAACTCACAGAAATCTGCTGGGCTGTCTCTCTGGCCCTTCAGTGTTTTGTTTAATATAATACTTCGGGTTTTTTTTTTTTTTTATGGCTTTTGATTCACAGTTAAAAGCTGCAGTCACGTTTTCAGCGGGCAAGTGAAAGAACTCACAGCACACAGCTGGCAAGCAACCTGAGGCTGTATCTGGCAGCAGAATGGACTCCGACAGACAAACGATTATTACGGCTGAGTGAACAGTCGTGAGAGCGGCTTCCGTTGGTACCCCTACAGAAAGGTAGTCTTATTGGATGCATGCGTCATAAGAGCACATGTGTAAGACATGATAGTTTTAGGTGACACAAAAATGGGTCAGATGATGCTGGCGTGTGAGGCTCCATAAGGGTTCTGAGGCAGAGGACTCTGAAAGTGTGATGCTAGTCTCTGGGCTCTCCTCTCTGGGCCTCTGATGAGACTATGACTATCCATCCCATGAAATATTGTCATCATCTGGGAGACAGAAATTATTTTTACTATTTTCATTTTCTGAAATTGAAAAAAAAAAACCCTCTCAGGTGCAAATACCTCAAGACTCCAAGTGCTCTCTCTATGTCATGTTTAGAGGTCATCGGAATGTTGTCGTCTGCCCTAGAAACTTCCCCCTGAGCAGTGCTCTCTGCCTATGTTACAGAAGACGGCAAAAATATGAGCGTTCATGCATCTGGTCAATTATACAGTGCTCCACCAATGGGGGAAATTCCTTCCCCATTTCAGCTGGTGCACAGTTATGCCCCGGGGCCCAGGACGGACATGCCTTGTAACTTTTTAACCTAGTTAGTGTAACTGCCAATATTATTCCCATTCATATAAATGTCTAATCCTTTCTTGAATCTTGCTAGACTATTTCCCTCAATAATATCCTGCAGCAGTGAATTCCAAAGGTGCATTATACGCTGCTTTAAAAATATTTCCTTTATTCGTTTTAAATTTGTTGCCTTTTAACATCCCAATGAGGTTGCTGTTCTTGCCTTACGAGGAACAGGGTAAAGACAAAGCTTGACTTCTCCCCAGCACTTTCTTAGCGATTATTAAAACCCATCTCCTCTCACTATTTTGTGTTTTGTCACTCATAAAGGTGATTAAGTGAGATGATTTGGCTAAGTGCTACCTGGGACACAGAGCAGCCACTGGCCCACGAGCTTCTCTTCATAGTCACTGTGATTTATGAGGTAAATATTTACCCAGGACCTATTTGTGTAGGGACTGTTTCAATTTTGGTTAGACAGCTTTGAATAAGACTAGGCCACTCTCCAGAAGGACCTGATTTTTCTTGAGAGGGAAACGGGCAGTAAAGTAGTGAGTAAATTTATAAGATGGCATTTCAGAGTAAAACAAAACAAAATAAAACAAAGAAACAACAACAACAACAACAACAAAACTATTCACCACCTACATCCTCAAATTCTACCAGGTCTGGTTTCTTGCCTTTTTTCCCCTCTTAAAATGTGTAGCACTATAACTATTTACATACTATTTACATTGCATTAAGTAGTACAAGCAATCTACAAATGATTAACATGCATGCAAGCATGTGCATAAATTATATCCAGTTCCATACTATGCAATAGAAGGGACTTGAATGTCATGAGATTTCAGGGTCCTTGGGTGAGGGAATGTTGTTCTGAAAAGAGGGTAGTTGGGCCCAGCTGCCTGTGAGTCATCTGTGTGATATCTCGTGAAGATGACTTAGTGCCGTAAGTATCTGCGGCTCTGTTTTTATTTGTTGACTATGTGAATGAATCAAGATTAAGAAAGGCCATCTTCGTTAGGAAGATCTCCTAGTAAGTGACTCATTAGACCTGGGAAGACCAATTCCCCAGTGCTTCTTGTAATATTGGAGTAGACAAAGTAAGGGGGTTAGTCAAGGATAGCCCAGCTGTAAGACCTGAGGTGCTCTATCTAAGCAGCTGTGTGACTTTGGGCAGGTCACCTTATTGCTCTCACCCAAACCGTTCTTCTTCACAAAAAGATGGACAGCTCATTCTCCACAGTTATGGGGAGAGCAAGGACTGCCTCTGACATGAGACCTGATAGGCTGTGTTCATATTGTAGGGCAGGAAGTGCCCTTCTGTCAGAGCTCTAGGGGAGGGGAATAGGGGGAATGACAGGGGAAGAAGGAGGAAGGGGGCAAACAGGAAGATACAAGTCAGGGGATAACAATCGAGATATAATGTGAATAAATTATAAAAAATAACACAGAGAAAAAAAACTAGGAAGAAGGGTTTTCTTCTTTCTTGGGGATTTGAGTATTTAGGTGCCATTACCTGGAAGTCCTTTATAAGCTGCCTAATGGTTTAAATGTCATAGAACTTTGGCTTTTAGTTTATTTTAAATTTTTGTTCCTAGATAAGATCTTGAGTAGGTCCAGGCTGACCTCAAAAGCATTTGAACGCTTGATCCCGCTGCATCTGCCCCTCTCGAGTGCTGGGACTTCAGGTGTGTATCGCCACATCAATTTAGGCAGTGTTGGGCCTTGAAGCCAGGACTTTGTGCCTTCTAGGCAAACCCTTTCCCAACTAAGTTACATCCTGCAACTCTGGGGTCTGGTTATTGTTGTCATTGGTTGTCCTTACGCAGGACTTGCGCCATAAGCCACATCTACAGCTACACCAACTATCTGGTCTTTCATTCATCCTTTTCTCCCTTCCTTCTTCTCTCAGTTTCCTAATTTACTGCCCCCCCCCACCCCCGGCTCTACTGAAAGCCCAGCAGGGGAATCCTGGTGGTACCCACCCTTGGAGGTAGCTTAGGGCAGAGTAGACATATCTTCCTGAGCTTATGGTCTACTTCTTAAAGATTTCAAACCTGGAATCCCATGGTGCTCTTATCTGATACCATGGCCTGGAGGTGTATTTCAAATAGCGATCGTTGGCTTTTATTTTATTTACTGCTTAATCTTCTGGGGTCAGGTTAGCCAAATTTCTACATATAAAGGTAGAATCCTCACCTGAATTTTTGAATGAAGCTCTCCCTAGAAACCAGACTTTGGCTGGGTTATCTGTCTTTAGCTTTCCCCAATCACATTCCAGTATGGTAGGCATATACCATTTCCTAGTGGAACCTCTCATGAGTCTTTTTAATTGCTCCTTAATATACCCCCCTCCACCGAGGCAATTTGAAGTAGAGTCATGCAGAGCCTTGCATAACCATGTATTTAAAAGGGATCTCAATAAATTATCAGGATTGTTTACATGCATGGTTCGAATTCACTGGCGAATCACTTGGGCCTTGATTTTTAGGATGCAGCTGCCCGCCAGGCTCCTTCTGGGCGAAAGTCTGAAATAGGAGAAGCCGCCCTTCGCTGTCCCTCACCGGCACTTCCTCTGCCTGGTCCTGGCCTTTCAACACCTAGATCCTTTCCCTGCCCTGAATAACTCTGAGGGACTGTCAGGCCTTTTGCACCTTCATGTGAAGATGTTTCATGGGTCCCTTCCCAGACCTGCCTGCAACCAAGGTGAGGTGCGCAAAGAAATAAATCTTCAATGGTATAATTTTAGATGCTCTGGCAGCTGGAGAGGGCAGCTATTTTGGGCTGTAGGGCTTTCTCCTTGACCCGATGTGACACGGTTTTGCCTGTTGCTAGAGTAGCAAGCCGACCCTGCATAGTGTCATTTTAGCTGCGTATTTGCAGTCCCTAGAGCGGCTTCTTCATTCCTCTCCTAAGGTCTGTGCTCACCCAGAATTGTGTGTCCTTGGGCTGGGGCACAGGTCTGTTGACAGGTGCCTACGCAGGCTTATTGTAGCGTAACACCCCAGCACAGCACTTGGAGGAGCTATAGATGGAGCAGACTTCCCTCCATGGAGAAGGTGGAGGAAAATTGATGGTCCTGTTTCTGGGTGTCCTTCAGACCCCATGCTTTATCAGCTGCTTGGCTACCATTGTGTGAGTCACTCCCACATGGAGCCAGGCAGGTCTCCAGACCACAGTGTCTGTGCCTTGCCACCTACACTGCCTGGCTGGAAGCTGGGGTTTTCATGACGGCTCTCCTGACCACCCTGCTCGCTGTCTTCCCTAGGCTCCTGATGCAGCTGCTGTCTGCAGACCTCCTGGACTGCCCAGGATAGGGAGTGGGAGCTCCTGCTGCAGATGGGTGGAACTGCTACACGAAGGGCTGAAGGCGGCCAAAAATAACAGTGCCTTCCAGATGAGGTGACCTCAGAGCCAAGAGCTTCATGGGGGTAGAGTATCTTGTTCCTAGTTTTATGACTTAAAAAAGTACACAGAGGATGCAAAGATACTACAGAGAGAAGGCATAAACTCTGCAGAGAACAGGGAAATGTAACTAGTTACCTTTTTTTAAAAAAATTGAGTTTCTTTGTGCACAAAAACACAAGAAAATAGCCTTTTATAAATGTTTGAGGAGAGAGAGAGATAGATAGATAGATAGATAGATAGATAGATAGATAGATGATAGATAGGATAAATAGATGGATAGATAATAGATAGATGATATATATACTAGATAGATGATAGATAGATAGATAGATAGATAGATAGACAGACAAGACAAATAGAACATAATACAATAGAAGACAGAAAAGAAGAACAAGGTAGAGAGACCCTGCTGCCTTCCTTTGTTTGCTACTGAAAGAAATTTAATAAATCTTCATTGAGAATCAAGTATGTCTGGTCCCATTACCTCTCTGCACGACACGTCACCCTAAAACTTACTAATTTAAAAACACGGCCATCACTGTATCATAATCAGTCATGGTTCCGGGTGTCAGCTGGAATGAGCTGGGGGCTCTTCAAGGTAGCCGAGGCTGACTTTTACAAGGCTCACCCTTGTCCTTCTGGTGCTCCATGCTGGCCAGCCATTGCTGCACCTCACATGGGGCTGACTGGTGGGATACCCAAACAGCCTGGGCCTCACTGCCATCTCATTGTTATGCTTCTTAGAGCTGTTGAGTGTTTGAAAAGTGAGGGTCCCAAAACTAGGTAGAAAGAAACTTAATCATCCCTTTGGGGTAGCTGAGTCAGCTGTTCTGTTGGTCCACCAGTCACAAGGTCAGCTCAAGTTCAAGGGGCAGGCACAGCAATGCCTTTCTGGAGCATCACAGTGTTCTGGCACTTATAAACATCTTAAAACTTCTAAGGTGTCTAAAATGGTGTCTGCTGGCTCCCAACTCCAAACCTCCATGAGGATCTATCTAGTTGGAGCTATAAAAATCCAGTAAAGGACTGGGTATGTAGTTCAATAGTACAGCACATGTCCGGCACACAAGAAGCACCAGCGCTATGAAGCAAAATGGTAATCAACTGTCTGTTCAGTGCAAGGGAATAAAATATCCACTGGCCAGGTCCATGAGACAACAGATGAGTGTGTCTAAGGTATAAGATGCTTCCTTGAAGAGCTGTGTGTTGTGCATGGTGTGTGTGTGTGCGTGTGTGTGTGTGTGTGTGTGTGTGTGTGTGTGTGTGCCTGTGTGCATGCATGTACGTGCCTGTGTGTGTGTGTCTGTGTGTCTGTGTGTGTGCACACGCACACATGCAGAATCTTTAAGTCTGAGGCCAGCCTGGGCCATATATAAGCAAGACCGTGACTCAAAACAATGAGAGCAACAAGCGAAAACTCCCAAACACTGCGTATATAGCGATCAGAGGCCAAAAGCCACAAGGGAAGCCTGTGGCTGCTCTGTGCTATTTGAAGCAACTCGGAAAGGTCAACTTAAGGACACAGGGACATAGTGAAGAGCATCTTTCAAATTCAGAGTGGGTGTTCTTGCCACCTTTGCTTAGGCCTGTGTGCTCACCTGCAGTAACTTTGCTGTTTGTCACTGTCCTGCCTCACCTGGGTCCCAGCAGCTGTTCCTTGCTTTGGCTGTGTTATTCCTCTGTAGCTGAAAAACTCTTCCCTGTCCCTGAGCATTCTGAGGCAGAGACTCTGGCCTTTATGTGTATGAAGGACCAGCCTTCTGGCTGGTGAGAATCTCCCTGGCCTCTCAGGCATCATTCTTAAGCTCATTGCTTGCAATACCTATTTTTATTTTGCTTTTTCCCCTCACTGGACCCTGCCTCTTGTTCTCTAGAATCCTGTCTTGTTTCCCACATGTCTCATGCTTTTCTTCTCTGCTCTGGTCTGTCTTAACCTAGCAGCTAGTGTGGCCTGCCAATCACAGGACATCAGGCACCGTGGCCAGCATCTTCTTCAGGCTCAGCTTTGACATCTTCCTGTGGAGGGCTTACTCCAGTCCTGGGACTTTCAGGTGAGGCTTGCTGTTCTATCTTTGGTAAGCGTTTCCTCTCTGCCGTCACCACTAAAAGCACTTTTCATCTGGACCTTTAGTCTCTAAGTACCAGCCGGGGTGGAATTCACCTTTAATCCTCACAGAGGCTGGGTTTCTTTTCTCTTAGTACAAAGCCACATATGCCCACTGTGGAAAATTTAGAACATGGAGAAAAAGCAAAATTATATTTATATGTACCATTACTACCCTTTGATATGGGCCCCTCTCAACATTCCCCTTTCTCAATATGATTTTTTTTTTTTAAAGACAAACCCCAGCAGCACTTAGATGGGAAATCCTTCTTCTGTTCTGCTTTCTGGCTTGTAGAACCAGTTCTGTGGAACGCCAGTGCCAGGCCCCTGGTGATTAGAATAGGGCTATCAGGCCCTGGCTGGGCGTGTGTCTGCTCCTTCCTTGAGATTAACTCAGGTAGTATCCAAGACTGGACCTGTGATATCTCTCTGGGGTGGCATTAGTCACTGTGCCTGGAAACATAAAGCTTTGCTGGAGAAGGTGGTTTGTAGGAGAGAACGGAGCGAGACACTGGGGACCAGCCAGAGTTAAAGGAGCGAGAACAGAAGCCTGGATCCAGCGTTGTCAGTGACTTTTCAGGTGGCCTTGCATCCTTAGCTGGCCTCCATCCTTGAGCAGTGTCTAGAAGATTCTGATGTCTCCATCTAACAGTGCCTAGTCCCTGCCCAATATGGCTGCTGTTGGTAAACTGCTTTTGCAATGAATAAGACGCTAGAATCTCTCTACGTATTGTATGTTCACCCAGTTATAATTTTCGGTGTATTAGGTCATGTTCTGTGAATTCTGGATATTGGGGGCCAGGCCAGGTGATGCACTCAATGTGAACAGCTTGAGTTTCGGCGTGGAACAGTGTTGAGTTCACATGCCCTTTCTCATCTCTTTTGTTGTGTGATGTGGATGGCGAACTCCGGTGGGCTCAGTATTTCCGTCTGTAAAATGGCAAACCACAAGGAATCTGAAAGTTCCTAGACTTAAATTTGTAACATAGCAGAAGATGATCTTAAAGCCCCAATTCTCCTGCTTATGTCACGCAGGAGCCGGTGGACCTGGCCTCGTGCCATTATTAATAGTCACCAAACAGTTCACCATCAACAGTCCTCCTATTTCCAACATGATAAGCATAGCAAGAAGAGCATCCTCCAGAGACGAGCATTTTGTCCTTATTACTCATTGGGCCAAGTGCCCCCAAGGTAGAATACTGGACCAGAGATCACGAGCGTGAATAGTACATAACCATGGACCACCATCACTGCTGTCTGTGGCCTCCTTGAAGTGCCTGCTGTCCCGGCTTTTGCCATCTTCATATCTACTCTCTTTGTGGCCTTAGAGACAGTGCATTTCCTTCCATGTCTGTGGTGTGATCTATACTCAACTTCCAACAAGATGAAAATATTTTCACATCTGACCTGTTGAACTCTTTCAGGTGAAATTTAAAGACCATTAGCTAGTCATTTCCATCACTTCCATGCCAGGGATCGATCAGGCTCAGAGATACACAGAGGGGGCTTTGCAGCCATTGTGTGAAAAGTTCTAGATGGTTCTAAGAATGTCAGGTATTGACTGAGTTTTGACATCTCTCAGCGTCTTACGTTTTATAAAGTGTTCTGAGAAATAGGGCCATTCAGAACATGAGCATTTTTATTCTTTGTTGTGTTGGGCGTGGCCTGTAGACCTTCCCACAGCCTCATAGCTTGGGAGCACATGGACATCGGACCTAGTGAGCTGCTTTTATTTATTTTGTTTGCTTATGTTTATTCTTTAAGAGATCATCTCATTATGCAGCCTGGAACTTGCTGTGTATTCCAGGCTGGTCTTGAACTCTTGGGGATCTGCTTGCCTTTGCCTATCAGTGCTGGGGTTAAGGGTGTGCACCGCCATTCCTGGCCTGTGGGCTGCTTCTCGAGGCCCACACCATGCTGTGCTCTCAGGGAAAGGAAAAGACAACCCGCATGACTCTGGTCCTCAGGAAGTGGAGTGTGTTAGAGCAAGCAGTAGCTATTACAAACAACTCTAAGGGAAATAAATTGTATGAGGATGGGGCCATGGGTCTTTTGGGAAGTCCAGAATTAAGTATTTCAAGAGCCAAGATTTACACATTGAGCCAGGCAGCTTTTTGTTTGTTTCAAAGTGATAGAATTCAGGGTTGGTTTGTTTAGCTTAATTTCCAACAATGGCCAACAGGAGATTTTTTTTGGCAAGGGTTTCTGTGTTTGACAAAATGGAAGAATTGGCAATATTGAAACCTCCATCTCCTATCAGGTGGTAGGCAGAGGTAGTATTGGCAGTGAGGAGGGATTGGTTTTTAGTTAATAAAGAAGTTTTTCTTTGCTGTAGTCATAAACCACTGTCCTTACTACCCTCAGTTGTCTTAACCTATACTGCCTCAGTAACTCATGCTAGCTGCATGTGAGCTGCAGCCAGAGCTTAGGGGAGAAGCCCTTGTTTGATCTTTTACAAGGTACCAGGGAAGGCTTAGTAGGTTTATCCAGAGACGAGGCAGGTAGGGTGGGTAGGAATTTGAAAAGTATGGCGTTAAAAACAGGAGGGCCTTTGAGCAACAATAAAGAGACTAAGACAGCATGGATTTTTACGTGATGGCTGATAGATAGGGCAGCAGCTAAGCCTTGCATTATACACATCTGTGTGCAGGACCCGGCTAAAGCCTGACCTACAGCACAGGTGGCATAGATGAGGACAAGCAGGTGGGTCAAGAGACTGCCCCCAAGCATTCAGTGAGGAAATTGGAAGGGAATACCAGGCTTCGCTATCTACAGAGTTTACAAGCTCATTGTTGGGACACCATGCTCATAAGGGCTTCAGAGCAGTTCGTGGGCACACTTGGAGCAATGCTGGGAGTCCCTGCAGGGCTGCGGGAAGAGCAGAGTGGTCAGTGGCAACTGTCACAGCCATGCAAGAGAGCAGGTGGTCTCCCCTAAGGTAGCCTCAGCACTCTTTTAGAGGAGAGTTTGAAGTGGGAGATGCTGGCACTGTGAACCACTGATAGCCTTTTCATGTAGCTTTCTAAGACATGGGGTTTTCTGCTCTTTCCTTGAATTCCTGGATACTTTGTGCCTGCTTGTACCATACCGTGAACAGCTGCATGCATCGTATTGCATTTAGTGCATTTTAAGTTCCTTAGGGCAGGACGAATTATGCCTTATTTACATATGTGTATGTGTATATACATATGTTATATATGTGGTGTGTGTGTGTGTGTGTGTGTGTGTGTGTGTGTGTGTGTGTGTGCATGAACACAGTGGGCGTGTGTTATAAATAGCTTTGTTGATTCCAGTGCTTTGGTAAATGAATAAATTTCAAAATTATTTTTTCCAGATCACTCCTCCTTAGGCATGGAGTTCGGAAGTTAGTTAAGTACTTTTTCTCTCAAAATATGAAAATAATTTCCTTAAACAATACGCTTGAAACTATTTTGAAATATAAAGAAAAGGAAGACTGGGAAGTTGTTTTGAAACGGCAAAGCCTTTAAGAGTCAATGTCACATTTACTGCTATAAAATATTTTCCTCTCTCTGTGAGACATCTGGATCCCATTACATACAGTATTGGGTACTTGAGTTCACCAGCCATTTTGCATACTAAGCAGAGTGCACACACAACCCCCGCAGACAGCCACCAGTACACATTTGCACCATGTAATTCCTACTTTACATTTACAAACGGCTCCTCTATCACCGACTGGATGCTTACTGATACAGTTTTGAAGTTCTTTTCTCCTTACTTACCTTAAGGAGTGAATTATGTACATCTGAAAGATAAAGAGGTTCAAAGCCATGATGCCTTTTGCTTTCTGTCTTGTATGGGCCAACTATCTATAATCTAGTAGTGAAGTCAAGGAAACAGCTAAATCTCAAGTCTATATTTACTAGTAACATTGACCCAGAAATGAGAAACACAATATGGAATGTTTGCTAATGAGTCATGACTTTCCTTCTAATTGCTTCCACATTCAGGATAGTTCCCCAAACCGTGTAATCTCGACATATCCTGAAACAATCCCATGTGTTGTAAATGATTTTGTTTTATTTCTTGGGTTACTGTTAAGGGCTTATTTGCTGGTTCATTTCATTTTCTTAAGGAAAACCACACCACACTCATGTGTTGACACACATACTACAAGGGGAACATACATGCTGCTGTGAGGTTTTTTTTTTGTCCCAGTTTCGGTATTTTCAAACTAAAATAATTATGAGACAAAAAGAAAAAAGAAGAAGAAGAAGAAGAAGAAGAAGAAGAAGAAGAAGAAGAAGAAGAAGAAGAAGAAGAAGAAAGAGAGAAAAATGAACCCCCTCATTATTTGGTCTGGAAATCAAAATAATCACACCAGTGAAGACTATTGTAGGGTCCCAATTCAAGTCTGTGAGAATTAAAGCTACCTCTGAGCCATGTATCAGCCAGCAGTCCCTTTGCTCGGCTTCACCATCCATAATGGGGGAAGCAGATACACCCAGCACTCAGTACAGTAATAATTGAAAATTAAACACGACTTTTAAAAACTGTTCACATTATAAAGTGATCTATTAGCGTTATGTGACTGGAGCACTTAACGTGACTGATTCTAATTGCAAGACTTGGCCCATAGCAAGCGTTAAAGAGCTGCAAGGCTGTGAAGGCATTTCATCTCTTTGGAGATATGTTAAAGTGGGCTTGCTTTGGAATAAAGCTCTATTCCTGCCACGCAAAAGGTTGTGTGGATGGAATCTCTCAGCTCAGATAGAACCAGAGGTAACTGCATCTTCTTCTTTGATTCAGTCAACCAATAAACCAAGTAGCAGAAGCGTCTTTGCACGCCTCCTCCTTTTCATTTTTTCATTTAGAGTTCATGGATGTCATGCAGAGGATGCAAGACCTTATGTTCACCCCAACGAGCTTTTCCAGGGAGCACAGAAGTTCTGATATCTGGCTGTTTCCTTCAGAGTGTCTTTGGACCATGCTGGTGTGGCTGGGAGATCAAACTACCCTGTAATATGTTGAGCTGAGCCTAATATGCATAAGTTATCACAACACTGGGGATTCTGAGCACACATGCACACACACACCACACCACACCATACCATAGATGTACCTACTAGTTTATAGGTTTCAGAAAAAGTATGAAAATAGAGGAATGCCATTCAGCTTTGAATGTAACTTTGTGTTTATAATGGTTATAGGGGTTTTTCTTTTTCACTTTCATTCTGTGAAAGACTTATTACCAAGTACCATTGGAAACTTGGATAGCAAGGGCATCCCTGTTGAATGTCCATGTTTAAGTAGGTTAAGCTATGCTAAAATATTTTCTTTTTAAAAAAATTTTATTTTATTAATTTATTCATATTACATCTTGATTGTTAGCCCTTCCCTTGTTTCCTCCTATTCCTCCCTCCCTCCCACTTACCCCCTAAAATATTTGGAATTTCTGGCTGGTGGTTTTCAGATCTCCGAGATAATGAAAAAAAAAATGCCAAACTAGACTTCCCAAATTTAAAGTGATGGCTCACATAGCTATCCAAGTAGCCAACAGCAAGCTTTTGAATAATTGATTAAAAACCCCAGTGCAACTGTTAAGCTGTGGACATCAATTTTATTTTAAATTTATTATTCTTACTGTTGTCCTGAGCAGTAAACCCAGGACTTTAGGCATGGGAAGAAGCTACAGCCTCCATTATCAACCTTGTTTATTTAGAACTATTTAAAAGTAGTTTTAGAAGTTAACATTTTGTAAAGGACAGCTCTTGGTGGAAAGGAACTTAAAGGCAGTCAGACTTACTCTAAACTGGTATTTATTTGTTTGGTTTTTTTTTGAGGGGGGGTTATTTGTTTGTTGTTTTTCCTATACAGTTTTGCTAACTGATTCCCGTAGCTAATATTTGTTTCTTGTCTTCCAAAGCCTCAAATCTACAGAAGAGAGCAGACAGGCTTATTGCTAACTTGGATTAGGAGAGTAGGCAATGAGAAGACCATGGCCCATTGTTAATTGAAGCATTGTTTTAAGGCCATGCTTGACTTGGGCAAAAATAATGCTTCTCTTTCCTCTTCTAGCATACCGTAAATGCTGGCTTGGCTGAGCACAAGGAGGGGTGGCCAGAGTCTAGCCACTGCTCTTCTCACATAGAGTAGAACAAATGATGCTGAGTCTAAACATGGCTTGCTTGAGGCAGGCAAAATGGCTCACTCGGCCAAATGTTTCATGAACAAATGTGAAGACCCCAGTTTGGATCCCTGAGACCCATATAAATCTGGTCACAATATCTCATCTGCAATGCCAGTGCTGTGATGGTGAGATGGGAGCTAGTGAAGTCTCAGAAGCTCAGGATGATCTAGCCTGCTGTACTCAGAGGTGAACTAAAAGAGGCCCTGTTTTTTGTTTTTGTTTTTATTTTGAGACAGAGTTTCTCTGTGTAGCCTTGGCTATCCTTGCCTTGCTTTGTAGAACAGGCTGGCCTCCAACTCACAGAGATCTGCCTGCCTCTGCCTTCCAGAGTGCTGGGATTACAGCGCTACCGTTCCCAGCTGAGATTCTATCTTAAATAAGGTGGGAAGTTAGGACCAACATCCAAAAATTATTGTCTGACTTCCACAATTGTGCCTTGCACACACACACACACACACACGTATGTCATACATATGAATACACATACCACACACACAATACTACTTTATTTATTGGTAATGATGAATCAGATTCAGGGCCTTCTGCATCCTTCTCCCTGGACTCAATCCACCAACATGAAGAGGATCTCTCACCAGTGAATATTGGCAGTGTGCAGGATTTTCAGTGATGCGGTTTTGTGCATCTTGTGACGGGATAATGAGGTAGAGTTGGTCACATTAATGAAGATCATTTACGGCTTGTTATCTCAATAAACTGACCAGACTTACATCAAAGGCCAACTGTGAAACAGCTCCTTTGGTAAACAGGAGATACAAATATGGAAATTGGGATGTTTCCCTCCAGGAACTCACAGGGAGGGGTGGGAGGAAGCCGCAATTAGAACAGAGTGTCACATGTTGCAGTGCACACACAACAAACTAACCCTGCAAGCACCTACACCTGTTCGGCCCCAGATCAGGCATTAAGGTTAGAACAGGGAAGAGGAGATGAGGGCTACTCTTCTTTCTTTCCCCACCCCCCCCTTTTCCTGCCTAGTGGAATGCGGGGGTCAAGACTGTGAACAAGCAATGTCAACCTACATTTGAGTAGGAAGCTGGGGCTCTGTGACGGAATCCCCTAGTCAGTTCAGAAGCTGCAGGAACGTGACTGAGGGCATGCCATGTGCGCAAGGTGAGGATGGAAAGATGTGGAGAATGAGACCTTAGGAGACCACAGGCTCCATCTAGCCCAGCGATTCTCAACGTGTGGCTCATGACTGCTTTGGGGGGGGGGAGGTGATGGTGGTCCAAATGACCCTCTCACAGGGGTCACCTAAGACGATGGGAAGCACAGATGTTTACATTACAATTCATAACAGTAGCAAAACTGCAGTTCTAAAGTAGCAACAGAAATAGTTTTATGGTTGAGGGCCACCACAACGTAAAGAACTGTATAGTCCGGGGTCACAGTGTAGGAAGGCTGAGGACCGCTGATGCGCTATAGCATAAGTGGGCATCTGTATGTTCTCTGATGGCTTTCTGCCACAAGGGCAGCTGGTGTTTCCTAGAACTGACTCAAGAGCTCTTTGATTTCACACCTGATATCACATCTTTCATTCTGTGCTGACAGGCCTGGTACTGGGCTCACACAGACCTTGCCAGGAAACAGGACTGCTTTCCAGCAGTCTTCACCTCAGGCTCACCGTATTCCTCTCTGCTACCCCATCCTGGAGGTCTGGTGCTGCTTGCCTGCTAACTCCCCAGGCTGTTACCTACCTCTGGACCTTCGCACATTCTACTCTGTTCTCAGAAATGCTTTTCCCTTCAACCCACCTTCATCTCTCATCTCACCCTTCAGACTTCTCTTGGGTAGATTTTCTACCCTGCAACACTTTGTTTAAATTAACTTTCCAACATGAGTCCTACTATATTGTTACTATATTTTATACACAAATTATAGTAAGATATTTAACATTCATGGATGTGAATATAGAATGTTTGTCTCCACCATTAAACTAAAAGTTCTATGAAGTAGAGCATGATGTCCACCTTTTCATTATTTGTTAAGATGGATATATTAGTTTGGGTTCTCTAGAAAAAGAGCACTGATTCATTGTATATATATATATATATATATATATATATGTATATATATATATATATATGAAAATATTTATTTGGATGGCTTATGAGCTATAGCCCAGTTAGTCCAACAATGGTGTCTAAAAACAGAAAATCCAAGAACCCAGTAATTGTAGGCTCTAACGCCTGTGAAGGAACCAACCTGCCAGTGAGAGTGAGGGCAAGCAGGCAAGCCTCTTTTTCCAGCTCCTTTATATAGGCTGCCATTAGAAGGTATGGTCCAGATTTAAGGTGGATCTTCCCACCTTAAAATATTCATATTTAGGGTGGGTCTTCTCTCTTCCCATGATTTAATCAGGAAAAGTCTCTCATGGGTGTACCCAGCCACTTGGGGTTTTAGTTTATTCCATGTGTAGCTGAGTTGACAACCAAGAATCTCCATCATACTAAAAAATCTACAACACCCTGTTGAATGAGTGAATGAAAAATATTAAGAAACATTCCACATTATTACTGTAAGGCAGAGTAAGCTTCCATCTGTTCTCAGGAAATGTTTATTTACTATTCTGGGCTCATTGGTTTCAGACTCATCTCTAGGGTTTTCTCTCACTTGATCAGGCACCTGTAGCTTCTCTTAGCGAATCATGGTTGGCTGATTTTCCTTAATCCAGTGGCTTCCGCTTTGGGTACATTACTTACTACCATTGTCAACTCAAGACCCTTCCACAACGGAACCCGCCATGTATTGAGTGCCCGACTCCGGTTGAAGCTGTAGTCATTCTTTTGCCAGGAATATTGCACAGCTGCTTTGTTAAGCTTGGCTATCCGGCACACTGGCAGCCTTGAACATGGAAGGGCCATTGAAGCATTAAAGCACAGGTCCCATATATCCTTGGAAAAAAATATATATGTGTTGGATTGCAGATCATGAATATCCTTGAAAAAATATAGTGTTGGATGGCAGATCAAAATCATGGCTTCATGATGTCAGGAAGGGAAAGGCCATGGATGAGATGAAGGAAATTCCTATATGGAGATGATAAAACTTAGAGAGGTATTTGGGACAAGAATAAGGAGACACACACGAAAACAAGTGCTCTTTCAGCTAACTTCATTGGTGACCAGGACTGAGTCACTTAGAGGGGAAAGTGGGACAGAAGGTGCAGTGGAGAAAAATGCATGCAAAGAAAGAGTGGCAGAGATGTTTGGGGAAAAGACTCAGATTTCTGCCCATACAGATTCACATTACTTGGAACATCCAGTTCCTGAACTGTGATGACAGTGACCATCCGCATGACTCTCAAACATGCCTCGTCTATAGAATGCTTTCAATTTTGCGCCTGAGGTGCACCCATTCTAAGTATCCGTTTAGAACATACTATAAGTTATCGATTTGAAATATAAGTAGATCGTAACAGTGCAGCAGGATTTGTGACTTTCTCATTTTTATTGATCTCTCTCTCTCTCTCTCTCTCTCTCTCTCTCTCTCTCTCTCTCTCTCTCTCTGTGTGTGTGTGTGTGTGTGTGTGTGTGTTTTCATGTACTTAAGCTCATTTGCCAATATTGGCCACATAAATTAGGATCACTAGATTTATTAGCAGCTGGGGAACATCTAGCCGGGAGAGAGGCAGCAGAGCACACTAGAGTCCATTGAGATTTGGAAGTTGGTAACCTGAGGATAAGGTTTGGCTTTCTACTTCTAGCGTTGGCTTTGGGGGAGTCACATCACCTTTCAGAGTTTCAGTTTGCTACTCTAACCTTTGGAGGAATAGCAAAAATTTTTAGTCAGGCTTGGTAATGCAGCCCTCTAAGTGCAGCTCCTTGGGGTAGAGGGGCAGGAAGATCAGAAGTTGCATAGTAACTCTCTTTCCAACAAACAACAAACAAATCAAACAAGGCTGATCTGGGAGGATTACAGCTAATTTGAGGCTAGCCTGGGCTAAATAGGAAGTACCCAGACATCTCTCTAGGCTCTATACATAGCCAGACTCTGTCTAAAAAAAAAAAAAAATGCATGGGGGTGGGGTGGGGGGAAGACCCAAACAATTGTTCTCAAAAAATAGCAAATCAAATAATGTGCATACACTTCAAAGTTGTTGAAGTCATTTGGCTGTGAAAATAATTTCCTAGATGTTCAAACAGGATTCATATCATGAAGGCAAGGATTGGATATTTTTCTTTTCATGTAACATCAGTACAGTAAGTAAGCAATTCAAACTGTGTCACTACTGACTGACAGGGAACTGAAAATACAGACTTACCATAAATCTAAATTACTGAGACTAAGACAGACTTTTTTCTCCTTCATTTATTAATTATTTTTCTTTCCTTACTTAAAAGAAAATTTTGCTATCTTTCTTTTTAGGACATATTTATTTTATTCTATTATCATGTTTTTAGAGGTTATCAGACCAAGCTGGCCTTGAACTCACAGAGATCTATTTGCTTCTTCTGCCAGAGTGCTAGGTCCAAAGGTGTGTGCCACCACATCTCGCAAGGGAATGTAGGGCATGTTCTGTTTCCTTTAATCTTTTATAACCACCTCAAAAATAAGAAGAAACAAGAAAGAATTGCATACAAAGAAGACCCCAAGTGGGCTTGGGCATGCTGTACTGCAAGGAACTGATTGGTTGGTTGTCTCCTTGAATTTTCTACCTGCTGCTTGGAGCTTGGAGAACAGTTTTGCATTTTGAAAGAAGCAAGACTTCTTTTGAAATGGGGGAGGTATAATCCACTAAAAAAAATACAACTACATAAGTATTGCATTAAAACATTCTACCCATCCAAGATTAGAGATCATAGAGGTGTCCCACGCCTAACTGGGGGAGCGGAAGGTCACAGTACAGTCCACTGGTATTTTGCTGGGCATCGTCACCTCTTGACGCCTGGTGCCTTCACTAGTCTGAGCGCTATGCTAGCAGGTCTCTTCTGGTCTGCACTCACTCATAGCAGTTCCAGTGACCAGGTGCTACGTCCATGTCAGAATCCTGCTGACTATAGCACCTGGGGAGATTCCTCATCTTGAATGGTAAGACAGTTACTTTTAAAAGTCAACTTGCCACAATTTGGAGTCCCCTGAATGGAGAACTCAGTTGAGAAATTATCTTAATTAAATTAGCCTGTGGGCATGTCTTGATTGTTAATTAATGTAAGAAGACTTAGCCCATGGTGGGTGGCATCATTCCCTAGGTGAAAGAAACTACATAGGACAGTAAAAAGCTTGATGAAAGCAAGCAAACAAGCAAGCAGGCAGCATGGGTGCCTTTACTTTGCTTCTGAGTGTAGATGTTCTATGACTGACTAGCAGCTTTGCATTCTTGCCTTGCCTTTCCTTCAGTGGTGGGTTACAACCTGGAATTGTAAGCCCCATAAACCCTTTCCATGCCTAACTTGCTTTTTGTGAATTTACTTGTCATGGCAACAGAAATGAAACTAGAAAAAGTCCTTTGCATGAAGGTTAACCCGCAGAGGTTACTTAACTCAGGCTCAGAAACCACACACTGTATCTTTAAGAAATAGTTTACTTGTGAATCAGTAAATGTACTAGACAAAGCAGCCATTACTTATGCATTCTTGCATACCCGGCAAGGTGAAAATAATAGAATAAACATCATATACTTCATTATGATATCGGTTTACACTTCCAGGGTATACAAAAAGAGGCCATTTCATCAAGCTAATTGCCTGAAAGTAAAAGAGAGAGAACTTTGGCTATTAGTCTATTATGGGGCTTTTTTCTTAATCACAAATAGGGGCCGTGTGTCCCTGGGGGGATGTGTATTCTAATTTACAATTGAACTACAGATCAGAGCAATCAATCTTGGGCAGCACTTTCACTGTGTAATTGCTGCAACATAACAAATAATAATAATAATAATAAAAGCCAAAGAAAGAAAAGAAGAAGGAGGCTGAAGCTCAGCTTCAGCTTGAGGTAGAGATATTTCTAGACACTAGTTCAGATTGGGAGGGGGAGAACCGCCATGCCCATGAATATGCAATGAGGGCTCATTAGCAGCCTAGTGTTGCCATGACGAATGGCATTATCCCCGGCCTGGTGCTGCCTAAACATGAATTTTATAAGGACCCATTTATCATGACTTGTCATGGGCTCCTGTACAGTTCTTTCTCCAGCTCACACACCTTTCTCTATTATAGCACTAGAAATCTTCCCTTATTATTATTGTTTCCTTTTGTATTGATTTCTGGCACTTTGAGGCAAGTGTTCAAATTTAGTAACATGCTAATGAGAGATTTGTGACTTCAACATTGGAGAACTAAAACTTGATTAGGCTTCCATCTTCATTGTAGCTGGAGCATAGAGAAGAAAGTTAAGTTAAACTTTGGAAAACATTTCCCAAGGTGTGAGCTTTTTTCTTTTTCTTTCTTTCTTTCTTTCTTTCTTTCTTTCTTTCTTTCTTTCTTTTTTTTTAAGAAACCAAACCAAACCAAACAAACAAACAAACAATAAATAAAATAACGATTTTTTAAAAACTACAACAGCTTCCCACAACAGACTTTTAAAAGTCAAAATGAACTTAGTTGCATCCTTTTTGTTTCTTTTTCTGCAGCTCACAGACCATTTGTATCTTAAAGGTACAACCCAAGAGTTTTGAAGATTTTTTTTCAAAAATTTTTGAGCTATGACAACAAAGCTTACAGTTGAAGTGTTTGACAAGGTTTAGAGCTCTTAGTGTTTTACAAGTGTCTCAGCTTATTTCTTACCCAGAGGCATTTTTTTTCTCTAGTTAAGAGAAAGGCTGCCCGAAAGCTTGCTCACTGATGACAACTTACCAATAGCAAAATAAAAATATGGAGGCCATCTCTCACGGCAAGCACTGAGACGTTGGTTGGGTGGTTGTGCCTACATACTGCTGCAGACAAAAGCGTGAGTCTTTGCCTTAGGAGGAAGATTGGGGGCGAGAGGAGTATGTGAGGCCATTAAATTCAATCCACCAAGAACATGGTCCCAGACTGACAGAGTGTCCCGCTGTAGTCAGAGACACCATAACTGTTGTGATTACTCTATTTTGTCACCACAGAAGAGAGGAGCAAGAACTTTGCTTGGTGTCATCTAAGCAAAGCACCTAGAAGCTCAGGTAAGCTCAGGTCCAGCATTGCTTCTCTCTCTCTCTCTCTTTCTCTCTCTCTCTCTCTCTCTCTCTCTCTCTCTCTCTCTCTCTCTCTCCATGCTGCCTTAGATTTTGCATTTGTAGCACACATTCTTTCATGCAATGATTATGTATTTAATAAGATAGACAATAAACCATTATATCAATGATAATTTTATATAGATAAAGCATCTTGGCCATTCTAAGTTCTTTCATAAGATTCTTGAAGCAGGCTTATGATTAGCTCCTGCTTTGGGGTGGAGTACTTTGACTCAAATCTAGAGTTTCAAGTTTGTTAGGTGTCAAGTGCTTCCTCATTCAGGGTGGGGGGGATGGGGTTGGGTGAGGGAAGGTAGCCTTGGGTTTTCTCCGTGAATGAATTCAATAAAGTTTTTGGAGACAATATTGTGAAGAAGAAATTCAAATATTGACAAGAGATTTTTTTTTTAATTTTAAAAAATTGGTTGTGACAAAACAGACTATGACACCAAACATCTGGGTAAAAAAGGAAAAAAGAAGTTTAGAAAAACCTTGCTGTTTTGTTTACTTGATACCACACATCTGGATCTGATAAACATCTAGATTTTAATTCTTCACCCCTCCCCCATGCTTTACTGGAGGCTTACCATCAATATTTGTAATTAAACTACCCAACTCAATAAATCTCCAAATACTACTTACTCTACTTAACATATCACAAGAGGACTAAAATCCTCTCTCAGGCAAATTACAGAAAGATACAGTCACTGGATTTAAGGCTAAAATTTGTCCAGGTGTGGTGGTGCACACCTTTAATCCCAGAACTTGGGAGGCAGAGGCAGGTGGATCTCTCTGAATGCAGCCCACTCTGGTCTACAGAGCGAGTTCTAGGACAGTCAAAGCTACACAATGGAACCCTGTATCAAAATAATAATAACAAGAAGAATAAAATCTGGCTTAAAACGTATTTAAATCTTGAGTGTAGTTTACTGACTTCAGTTTCGATGTGCAATAATCTTTGAAGTGCTCAACCAATTTTTAGTTCCCGGAAATACTTCTCGCTGTATTTTGAGGCTCTGTTAATTCACAATGTCTTTCGACAAAAGTGAAATTTAGTAAACATTTAGTAACATATGAAATACATCTAGTAATAGATGTCTCCTTTGCCAAATGAATTATCTCAGCTGATAAAAATCAGTGTAAACCCACTCCGAGCTGCCTTCTGACATGCCCCAGGCTGAACCCGGAAGAGGAATCAACTCAACTTGAACTTCAAAGATTCCGAGTCAGTGAACGGCACCTTATGTAACTGCCGATAGTTTTCTCTGTGTGTGAGTGTACACCGGAACAAGCCCATCTGAAAAAGTTATCATAATTATTGGACATTTCCTCTCTAGCTGATTTTCAATCCAATCAGTTATGATGAAAAAAGGCTTCTTGCTTTTTATAGTTTCAACTTCTCAAAATGATTCGTGCATCCCCGAGACAGTCCATTAATTGGCTGCACGCTCCAGACTGAAAAGTATACGAAAAAGCATAAGGTTGTTGGAATTTAAGCGCTTTCCAAAGGTCCAATTTGATTTTTAAAAGTGATCCTGCAGATGTGAAAATTAAAGGCATGCAGAAACAAGATCGGGTTTAATGACAGTGTAGGTTAAGAAGCATTTAAATATTTTTAGGAGCTTTGCACTGAATTCTCTTTTTATTTATCTGGGAATTATTGGGCCCACAACTGGAGGGAACCGTCCTGATCAAATCACCTTGTTCTTCCCCAGTTAATTTCTGAAGCAAGTTGCTATTTTTGTGGGTAGATTTTCAATCCCAGCAATTGCTAGTGAGATCTCAGATTTTAATAAAGTAAGTCTCTCCCTACTCGCTTTGTCTTAACCATTTAGTTATTGAACCTATTCGCGTTCTCGAAGCAAATGGTACGTTTACTCCCACTTAGAAAAGAAAAGAAAACCTTCCCATCGATGCTAATGACATCTTCAGTCATTAAGGAGTTAATAAAAAAAATCTCAAAATCATCTGGGCTAGATAAGGGGGAGAAAAGAAAGTATTGTTCAGCGTCAGGCTTTTGGGGTTGCCCTCCCAGATGTCATGGGTCAGTCATGTTAAGAATGTGTGTGTCCAATCATCTGCTGATTTTTATCAGCAGGAGCTGACAAGGGCCGGTTTGGAAGTCCTGATGAATAAACAATGACTTTTTTGGATTGTTGAGGGCTGTGTAATAGAGCGAGGGGTTTATGTATACTAAAACATGATGACACTAGCAATCAATATGCCAATTACCAGACAAGTTATTGGAGGAGGGACTCACGTGTCTTCAGCCTCCTCAGGCTTTGAAGGGGTCCCTAGAAGGGAGAGTCCCTGTTCTCAGAGATAGGTGGGGTCCAAACCTCAGAGTTGTGCAGATCTGGATGATCTGAGTCATTCCAGGGGTTGATTGAAAAGCCACATGACTGCATGTCCTTCTCAGAGATTCCATCTGGGTCTGTGTGGGAGTTGAGGGTTGCACTAAGTGTTTATTTTGGTGTGTGTGTGTGTGTGTGTGTGTGTGTGTGTGTGTGTGTGTGTGTGTAATATAGTGTATGTGTTTGTGCACGCAGTCATGGGTTTATGTGGCAGCCAGTGGTTGATGTTAGACAGCTGTCTCTAGGGCGAGTTCTCAACCTGTGGGTCATGACCCTTGGGGGGGGGGGTTGAACGACCCTTTCACTGGAAAACACAGATATTTACATTACAATTCATAACAGGAGGAAAATTACAGTTATGGGCAATGAAATCATTTTATGGCTGGGCGTCACCACAATATGAGGAACTGTATTTAAAAAGGTCACAGCACTAGGAAGGTTGCGAACCACAGCTCCCTGGCCTTCTACCTTCGTTTTGGAATCTGGAGCTTACCTTTCCAGCCTGAGTGGCTAGCACTCTTTGAGGGTCCACCTCTCTCCACCTCCTACACCTGCCCCGCAGTGCTGAGGCTATAGGTGTGTACAACCGTACCCGGCTTTTAGTGGGTGCTGGGTGGGCATCCAACTTGAGTCCTCATGTGCTAGCAGCAAGAAATTTACCAACTGAGCCATTTCCCCAGTCCTGGGCTTAGGTGTGATAATGCTGATCTGTCGGGTAAGGAATTGTTATAGGGCACGTCTTCTCAGGGTTGTCCCCCGACCAGGAATGAGAGCTTACTGTAAATACAGATTCTCAGCCTTCTCTCTAAATCTATGGAAGGAGACAACAGGCCATTTCTGTATGCTTGCTATCTCCAGACCCAAGCCTGTAGAATAAATGCCTGCACCCTACACACAGCACTGTCACCGGTCATCACTGAGACTCCCCCCTACTCCCAGGATGGGCCTTTGGTTGCTTGCACTCAGTAGTATGCTGAAGTTTGCAACCGATTTACTTAAAACGTTAGGGCGGATCCAAGGTTCTCTTCAAAATCACTAATGGCACTTGCTGTGTATGACCAGAGGTTTTCCTTTTTTTCAAAGGAGAGCTTACGTGTGTCCCAAGGGGATCTGGAATAAACTGCTATGTTGCTAGTGATGCCCTTAGACTTCTCACCCTTCTGCCTTCACCTTTCAGCTGTTGGAGTTTACAGATGTGTAATACCACAGCCAGTTTAGGGTAAGCTAGGCATGCTATCCAGCCCCTTGGGCCTGTGAGGCGAGCACTCTACCAACTGAGCTGCCTCCCCAGCAGCTAAGCTTTTCCGATGCAACATGCTATAAATGACTTAGACTAGAGAAAAGGGAAGAAAAGATTTTTATCTATTATCTGAAGTAGAGAAAGTGAGTGAATTGGTAAGTCATAATTTTTATTTATTTTTTAACATCTGTTTAGTGTGTGTGTGTGTGTGTGTGTGTGTGTGTGTGTGTGTGTGTGTGTGTATGTTTGTGTATGTGTGTGTGTGTTTAGGAGTGCCATGGTGTGCTTGCAAAGGTTGGAAGATTGCTTTTAGGAGTCAGCTCTCTTCTACCATGTGCTGACAAGCACCTTTACCTGCTGAACCATCTCACTGGCCTCATTAATGACCTTAAGGAAAAGGAAGTAGTAAGAAAAATCAACAGATGTGGAGTATTTATTTGACGTCTATCTACTGTTCATTTGAGCACTCAGTGCTGTGTTTGAGAGGCACAGGCTTTTGTGCAGTAGAGTGCGGTCTGCTGTTTTCATCTTAGTAGCTGCAGAACACACAACATGCCTTAGTGAAGACAGGGAATACAGCAGCTCAGGGGCAGCATGTTCGCCTCAGGAGAAGGGCTGACAATCACCTACTTATTGGAGGAATTACTGACTTCTTACATTTTGATCAAGGCTCTTTCTGAAAGCAGCTCAGAGCTAAACTTTCATAAGCGGTGTATGTTTTCATAAGCGGAGGACGTTTCAAAGCACTTGATAGGCCATAAGCATTAATAGAAAAAAATTAAAAAGTACCTTGGTAAAAGTGAGTTAAATAGAACTGTTTGCATACAACAGGCTTTCCCACACCTTGAACACATTACCATGTGCCATTTGCTGGGGATCTGGTAGCCACTGGGTTTGGTCATCAAAGCTCCTTTCAAAAAGGAGAAGCCTGTAAGATAAATATTCCAGGATCAGATTTCAGATGCCAGGGGTTCAAATCCTCAAGACAGCAAATACCTGTGGGCAGAAGCTTGGCCTGTGTATTGTACGGAAAAGAACATCAGTCTAGCAATTCATTAAGCCCTCTGCATATGACATCAGGATTACTGAAGTGGTGGCTTCATGCCAGCAAGAGGGGTCAGGTAACTATCCCCAAAGAGTTAAAAAGCTAGAGTTGTCTAGCTAATGATAGTCTGCTTAAACCATCCCTGAATTATTGGCATCTTTCCCAGAATAGGTACTTGTTTTAAAAAGGAAAAAGAAAGAACAAACTGTGGTGTGGTTTCTTCCATTTGTGTATTCTAGATTCTATGTAGTCACATACAATCATATATGACAGGAAAGCCAACTGACGGGGCAGAGGAAGTGGCTCTGTTGGTAGCACGCTTGCCTTGACAGCAGGAAGCCATGAGTTCAATCCCCATTTTAGAAGGCTGGGTATGGTGACATGTGCTTATATTCCCAGCCCTGGGAAGATACAGGCAGAGGGATCCATAGATTTTTCTGGTCAGTCATCCTAGCCTACTAGGCAAAGTTCAGGCAACTGAGAGACTGTCTCAAAAACAAACAAAAAGCCGAAGAACACCTCCCAAGAAAGTGCCTAAGCAATGAATGACGCCTGAGGTTGGTCTATGACACCCCACCCAACACACACCGTGTGTATACATATTTGTTGTACTCCATCACAGGAATATGTGCAAGAGCACACGTGTGTGAATTCATGCACATACACATATACAGATTATGCAAAGTAGAAATGAAATTGTATAGAGTAATAAAGGTAATAGTGGAAAAAGAGGAAGCAAAGGAGTAAAGAGAATATACTTGAAATATCCTTATAGCTAGTACCATGTGCAATGTGCTGGAACATGTCCCAACTTAAAAAATAAAAAAGAAACACACAAACAGGTTTTTACTAAGATTACTAGGCAAGAGATCATTGAGAGTGCCTAGTAACTGGCTGCGAAGCAGGCTTGCCTCAGTATGGGCCTGTCTGTTCTATTGACAATTCCCGCCTCACTGGGCTCTGGCCTGCCCTAGCTATGGTGGCCATCTTTGCCCTTGTCCTGACTATTTCAGAATATGGTGGAGGTTGGGCTTATGCCACAGACACCAGTCCAGTAGGGTCTGGTTGTAAACCTTCTTCTCTTAAAATTACTGCCAGAACTGTGCATTAATGCCAAATGTTAATTCTTGCTTGGGACATGATGTCCTATAAATGTTATGAAAGAATATCATTTTTCCTGTAGAAGCGAAGGCATTTTTCAGGCCATGTTACGAAAGGTTAGGTTCCCAAGTAACATCTGCGGGTCACCTGCTTGCCTGTAAATTGCTTCTAGGCTAACCCCCTGCCCCCAGTGTTATATAATCCTTAGAAGGAATTCTCACGTGGAAGAAAGAATGGAACGTAATTGACATCTGAAAGATGTGTAAAGATGAAAATCAAAACAAACCGCCCCCCCCCCAAATAAAACAATCCCACCCACCCCTGCTAATACTTGTCATCTTTTCTACACGGCCCTGCAAGTGTGTTCAGGATGCCTACGCCCTAGGATGCGCCCTTCTGAACTAAAAATAATAGACCAGGCTCAGCTTTTGGGAGGTCTCAATGGCTTTGTTTCATCTCCTTTGTAAATATATCCCTGTTGACACCACATGTGCTTCCTAGCTTTCAAAGGCCGGGCCTTCGTATGTGTAGTATTGCTGGGCCCTAAGCAGACAACAAAATGTTGAAGAGCCTGAGCTGAAGTCTACCCAGCTAGGCTGGTTTGTTATGTCGTGGAATATTTCTCCCCTTTATAGTCTTTGAAATGTTTTGAATTAAAATAGCTTACTCAAGGTCACTGAAGGCATATGGTCCTGCTCAAAACTTTAAACAAAACATTAGTTTTTACAACCTTTTGTAATTTGGTATTGTATACAACATGGTCATATGCGAGGGGGTTTCTGTAATCTTTTCAGTGGGTGATAGAAATATGAGAAGCAAATTTATAAGCCATTTAGTGAAGCATTTAATCAATTTCATGCATAGGAAGCAACTCTGATGCCTTGGCTTTATCAATCTTTCTCTCCAGCAGAAGCACCAGCCCATTCCATCTCCAAACACAGCCTGGATTGGGGGGTGGGGTGGGGGGGGAGGTGGGGGGGGAAGGGTGGAGACCAAGGAGGAACCTTTTCCTGTGGCGGAATGGAAAGGTCAGGGCTTCTGAAGCTGCCCTGACACACTTCGCAGCGTCTCAAAAACCTTCTGGAGGCTGTTACCGTGTTTTAGACAGGAAGCTGGGATCTAGTGTTTGGAGGAAGTTTTCAAAGCCCTTTACTGCAAAGTTATTCGTTAAACACGCTTTCCCAGAGTAGCTCTCATGTGCTCAGCCATATAGATTGGACTCAGCTTTGGGCTCCAAGAAATATTTTTACAAACCCATTTCAGTAGTTATTGTTTTCAAATGCATGGCGGGAAAACAAAACAAAACAAAACAAAACAAAACAAAAACACACACAAAAAAAGTCAAACAAACAAAACCCAAATTGACTTACATTACAAGGTAACTTCTGAACCAAGGAGTCAAAACTACAGTTCCAGAGTAACTGAAAGCCACCCAAGTGCCAGGGCTGCCTTAGTATTTTGTAGAACTTTCTATCTTATAGGGTTTGTGTTCTGAAGGCATCCCTGTCTTGTTTAAAGAATGGATTCTGCTCTTGGACAACATCGTGGGTTAGTATTTTCCTTGCTGTCCTATGCTACAATTTCCCTTATGATGCTGTAGTCCAAACCATCATATCCTTCAGTGAAGATGTCCTGAGGGAGCAGAAAGTGATTTTGATGACAATCATTATCTGCTAAACTATATTAAAATAACATTAAATCCACCTTGTCCTCTAAATCTGAAACTAACACAAAGGTACACCATTCCCCTCCCTCCCTCCCTCCCTCCCTCCCCTTCTCCCTCCCTGTCTGTTTGTCTGTCTCTCTCTCCATCCCTCTCTCCCCACCCCCTCTCTACTTCACCTGGCTATCCGTTAACTCTCTATGCAAACCATGATAGCTTCCAACTCAGAAATCCACTTGCCTCTGCCTCCCAAGTGCTGGGCTCAAAGGTGTGTATTACTATGCTTGGCCATCATTTACAATTTAGAAATCGATTTTTTTTTTTTGCTATTGATTCTGGAGCCTCAAAAAACAGCCCCGTGAATAATTCCAATTGAGATGACTTTGTTCTGGTTTTAAATGAGCTCCATTCTTGGGCTTTCTGCAGCCTGCTAATGTCTCTTATTCCTGGAAACTGACATATGTAAGGATCTTCCCACCTTGGCAATTCAGTAACACACACACACACACACACACACACACACACACACTTTTCACACCATTTGAGCTGTGGATGTCCCTTGACTATAGTAAATTGAGTTGGTTTGGCAATCCTGTGTAAAGTTGGTGTCTCTCATGGAGACTGGAGGTCTCTGGTCAGGAGATTGGAGTTGTCTTTGCCTAATCTGCTTTTAATCTGTCTGTCTGTCTGTCTATCTATCTATCTATCTATCTATCTATCTATCTATCTATCCACTTATGTCATCTGCTACATATCTATTTCTATTGTCTATCATCTATTGATCATTTATCTGTCTATTAATCAATTATCTACTGTCTATTGTTATTCATCAATTCAACCTCTAACTTCTAGTCTAAACTAGCATCTTATCGATTTTTTTTTTCTAATCAATCATTTTAGAGAAAAGTTTTCTATGGTGTAAGATATTATAAGTTCAGGTGAGTACGCTCTTGGAATGATGTGAGCTCAAAAACAAAGCAGTTAAGGATGAATAAATCAGCTGCCCTTTGTGGGCCTGTTTCAGAGAAAGAGAAAGAGAGAGAGAGAGAGAGAGAGAGAGAGAGAGAGAGAGAGAGAGAGAGAGAGAGAAGCAAAGAGATAATAATCAACAGTTTAGAACTAAGAAATTTAAAATCCTCAAATAAAATTTGAAGGACAAAACCTTTGTCTTATCTTCATCTGCCTCATTAATGTGAAGGTGGTAGAGGGTAAAACTGAGGTCTTTGGCATTATTTTTCACCCCCAGTTGCCTTTCCACCTGAGATGTGACCCATCAACAGTGTATAGCTTGACAATCCCCTATCCCTCCAGGGGAACTTAGTGAACAAGGACAACATCACCTCATTGTGCAGCTGATGCTTTCTTCACTGAATCTCTGGCAATCTCACTTGGTTAGTAGGAATGGATGTGCTCCTCTCTACCTGCTTCATGGTGGGCTGGGTCAATTGTTCTCATGCCGTATGCTGCCAGGTTTCCCCCATGCTCTATGTGGGCACATTCTTTGAGTTTTCTCATACATGAGTGTGCGTTGTACATGAAGCTCATTCATTGTGAATGCTATATGTGAAGTTGCTGAGTCATAAGTACACACGTTATGCTCTACTATTGCTTAGAAGTTTGTCTTTTTAAATGCAAGTCTTTCCATAGTTTCACATACATTTTTCAGCTCCACTTAACCCACGAGTCAGTTTGGCCTCTCACCTTCTGTTGATAGCCTCTCCAGGAAGATGGACACCATAGCCCGAGCCTTCTGTATTGGGTTTTCTAGAGCAAGCTGGGGTCAGGAGCCAGAGTAATCACAGGGATGCAGCCAGATGCTCAAAAATTGGGTTATCCTGGACCACATTTTGAGATTAGGGGGGCGATATTTAGTCAAAAAAGAAACAATATATTAACCATGTTAGTATGTAGTATTGATATTATTGACTCATCCAGTCGTGCTAATGGTGCCAGGATTAAACAACTGATGTTCCATCTAGTTTATACCTAGACCTGTCTATTCATATTTACTCCTCTCTCTTCTTTTTGGATAGGACTCACTTTATAGATTATGCTGGCCTCAAACTCATGGCGATTATGATTATTGTGCCTCAATCTGAAAAGTGCTGGAAGTATATTTACTCCTCTCCTCTCCCCTCTTCTCCCCTCCCCTCTCTTCCCCTTTTCTACTCTCTGTCTCTCTCTCTCTCTCTCTCTCTCTCTCTCTCTCTCTCTCTCTCTCTGTGTGTGTGTGTGTGTGTGTGTGTGTGTGTGTGTGTTAAGAATTAAACCACGGTCTCCTGCATACTCCATTGAGCTATGCTTTAGTCTCTTCTCTGTTTTGGTGATAAAGTATGATTTAATGAGGATTTAGGACCAGGAAGAGAATTGTTCTGGAAACTAATGGCAAAAGACAATTTTCTTTGCAGCAGTCACCCAGTGTACAAGTTTTGTCCCTGTTTCACCCTCCCACCCCACTCTTCCCTTAGGCCCAGCACGGCTATCATTCTGGAAGCTCTGATTTGCCTTACTTCTCCAGGCTCGCTCTTGCATCATCTTCCCCTGCCAAACCTTCATGAGGCCCAACACTCATTTTAATTTGCTGTTGTTCAAGATGGCTGTTTCTTCCCCTAACTTTTTGAACTACCATTCAAGATCATGTAAGATTCCTTTCCAAATTCATCTTTTGTAGTTTATTTTCTCCCCTTTCTCTGTTTTTCCTTTAGTAAAATTAAATGATGCCACCCCTTTGACATTCGTGTCTCTCTGCGGTGTTCCTTGTCAATCTGGAAGGGCTGTTATCTCCTAAGCCTAGCTGCCCCAGTGAGGCTTTGGCTGTCTTTCTCCTGCTCTACAAAATCAGTGAGACCTTTACTAGCCTGGTAATGGTACACGTCAGGATGGGGTGGAAGACACAGAAGTTAGCTGTTGCGCTGATTATAGTAAAAGTGTTCGGTGTGAGTATAGACTAGGTAAAGGTTAAGGAGATCTAACTACTGCCTATGTTTTCACATCTACAGGCTGAAACAGAACACGAGAGTGTAATCCACCAGCTGCTCTATTAGCTAACATGTTAGATGGCAGTTCTGTTCTGCTCTGCTCTCGTATGGTCACTTGGTCAGGCAGTGGCCTCCTGTGTGATTCAGGTTTTGCAAGAATAGTGACATTAACCACAAACACATCCGGGTTCTCTTTACAATATGTTTTGTCTGAATTCAGAGCCAACAGTGATACTTCCAGCATCTTCCTAGAGCATGCACTGTCGCTTGGTTTTTCCAATAAGAACAATTGGTTTTACCTAATTTCCTTTGCACATTTTTTTGTCTGTTCATCCTTGTAACTCGTACGATACTTTTACAAGCACCTTAGGGAAAGTTAACAAGGTAATCCTGCCAGGACGGGGATTGCTTTGTTGGAGGTAACTGTCAAGGATCAGAAATTAATCTCTAGACTCTCTCAAACTCAGCTTTTAGAATTTATTTCTAGTGATGACAACCAGAAGCCAACTATATGTCCAAGAGCAGTAGATTGATTGCGCACATTTAACCGCGTAGTATTGAAACATTATATGGATGTTAACATGCTATGAAGCCTAAGATCATATTGAGAAACATTTTTCTTTAAATTATTACACCTATTAGCACGTATTAACTGTCCAGATTAATGCGTTTCCCTGTGACGTTTCCACTGTGTATATTTCATTCACTCATCAGGCTCCCCTCCCTTCTCGCTGTCACCTTTCCTCCTCTGATTTTTCCCCCATCCCAGATTCTAAGTAACTTATAGGTGGAGAGACTGAAAAAAAAATCTGATGTGATCTGAAGGAAAGTTAAGAAGCAAACTTGTACTTGAACAATGCTTCTAGGTGCGCAGACCTTGAGTTTGTGAGCTATTTAGTATTTTTTTTTGATCTTCTATTATTCTTAATCTTCTTATTATTCTTCTTAATCTTCTATTATTGAATGGATAGTGGAGTTACTGCCCATATCACTCCTGGTTGCACAGTGAGAGCAGAACAGAAGAAGAATTCCATTGTCAAATGAATGAAGCCAGAAGGGCTTCCACTAAGGAAGATCACATTACAGCTCTCAGAAGCAAGAAGTCCAGGGTGAAAAAAAACCTTAGCGATAACCCCCATGTTACTTAAGAAGATGGGGTGAGGCAAACCTCAGAATGTTTGAAGCTTCAGTATCAGAGCGGCACCCATTATATGTGTCCCTGTTGCTAGAAGCACATCTCTGGGTCCTGACATTGACAGACCGGCCATGTTCTGACACAGTGGGGACAATCAGTAGGTGAGATGGACCATCTTACTTGTCCTCAGAGAACTGAGACTTAGGGATGCTTTGCTATTCTTTAGTGGAGGATGACGGAGATACAGGCCAGGGATTGAGGAGAAACAGTGGGTAGGAATAGAGCTTTTTAGATCTTCAGGGTGCCTCGTGTACCCACTTCTTTCCTTCTAGGGTGAGTGGGTAGCTGGGGAGAGATGATGTGAGTCAGGCTTTTAAAGCTGTAAGTGCCTAGGAACCCAGGGATTCTTGTTAGAGCTTGATGCAGTATGTTTGGGTTTCATCCTGAGACTGCTTTCTCCTTCTCTTCTCCTCTCTCTTCTCTTCTCTTCTCTTCTCTTCTCTTCTCCTTTCCTCTCTTGTCCTCTTCTTTCCTCTCCTCTCTTCTTCTCTCCTCCCTCCCTCTCTCCATCTCCCTGTCTCTCTCCCCATCTCCCTCCCTCCCTCCGCCCCCCTCTGTCTCTCTCCACCGGAGACAGGGTTTCTCTGTATAGCCTTGGTTGTCCTGGACTTGCTTTGTAGAACAGGCTGCCCTTGACCTCAGAGAGATCCACCTCTGCCTCCCTGAGTGCTGGGATTACAGGCAAGGACCACCACACCTGGAAAGACTGCATTAAAAATTTTTGTTAATTTATTTTATTCATGTTACATCCCTATTGTAGCCCCCTCCTTCCTCTTCTCCTGGTCCCACCGTCCCTCCCTCTCTCCCCATCCCTCCTCCTTCCTCCCCTGTTTCTCAGAGAAGGGGATACACGCACACACACCAACCCACCCCAGCTCATCAAGTTGCACCAGGACTGAACATGTCCTCTTCCCCTGTGGCCTGGCAAGGCATTCCCACCAGGGGGAAGTGATCAAAACATAGGCAACAGAGTCCATGTCAGAGACACACCCTGCTCCCCTTATTAGAGGACCCACATGAAGCCTGAGCTGCCCATCACCTACGAATGTGTAGGGGGCCTAGGTCTAGTCCATACGTGGTCCTTGGTTGGTGCTTCAGTCTTTACAAGCCCCTCTGGGACCTGGGTAGTTGGCTCTGTTGGTCTGAGACTGTATTTTAAGAGACTTGTTGATGCTGCTTTCGGCCCTTGAACCAAACATTCACTTCAGACTATGGCTTGTTAGAAACCAGCTTTATAAGTTTCTGAGTCAGTAAACACATTGCTTTCTAAGAATTCAAGGTAATAGTATTGCACAGACCCATAAGAAGTCACAGAATTAGAAATTATATGATTGAAGCCACAGAGTAAAATGCAAACATGAACATCTGAGTTCAAAACTGCTGAATCCACACAAAAAGCCAGTCATGGCAACATGTGCTTGTAACTCTGGGCGTGTGTGTGTGTGTGTGTGTGTGTGTGTGTGTGTGTGTGTGTGTGTGTATGCGCGCACATGCGCGTGTGCACATTTGTAGGGGAGGAGACAGCTCACTGGCTGGCTAGCCTAGAGAATCACTGTGCTTCGGGTACAATGAGAGTCACTCACATAAATAGAAGGTGGAAAGTAATCAAGGGAGACCTTTGCTATTGACCATGGACCTCCACTTGCAAATGTCATAAGACACACACACACACACACACACACACACACACACACACACACATACACACACACACACAAGGGAAGAAATTCCACAATTGACTATAATATCATTTTCCACTTAGTTTTACAGTTGGTTTTATATGTAAGCACTTAGACATTTTCTCCATCTGAAATAAGATTAATTACCTTTTCCTCTACGCATGGTATTTCCCTTGTACACTATTGCAGATTTCACTTTCTGCTCTGACATACTCACCCTTACTCTGGGTAGCCTCTCCTCACGACGGAACCCATCAACATCTCTTTGATCTTGTTAAGAGAGTGTGTTCCATTCTTTGAAATCAGTAGGTCTTTCTTTCTTTTTTTTTCCTAGATTTTATTTTATTATTTTGTGTATACAAGTGTTTTACCTGCATATATGTCTGTGCACCCCATGAATGCCTGGTGCCTGAGGAGATGGTAAGCCTCCATGTGGGTTCTGGGAACTGAACTTGTGCCCTTTGCAAGACCAACAAGACAAGTGCTCTTAACTACTGAGTCAACACTCCAGCCCCAAGAATGTGCTTTTTATTCTGTCTATGAATGGAGTTGAGTCCTGGTTGTTCTGTATTCTGAGCTTTAGAGTCTCATGTCACCTGTGAACATGAGAACACCCTGCCTACTTTGCTTGGGGATCTAATAGAATAAGAAACAGTTTAACAGCATGCCAGAGCCTAGCCTTATTATGACGTCAACCTGGAGTCTAGCTGCGCTTTGCCAACTTTGATCTGATCTTAGATGAGCCATGTGAGGTCTCTGGCTCTTACATCATAGCCAAAGTGTTCCTGAAGATTAAGAACACCCACCCACCCAACCAACCAACTTAAACACACACACACACACACACACACACACACACACACACAAAACTAGTGTATGTATGTGTGTGTATGCGTCTGTGTGTGACGCATGTGTATACACGTGTGTGTATGTGTGTGTGTGTGTGTGTGTGTGTGTGTGTGTGTGTGTGTGTGTGTGTGTACATGAGACATGTGCACATGGAGAGGTCAAAGGATACATTTTGAGTATCTGTTTTCTCCTTCTATCATGGGTCCTGGAGATCAAATTTAAATGTTCAGATTTGGTGGCAAGCACCTTTACCTGCTGAGCTGTCTCGACAGCACCTCAAACACCTTTAAAAGTGTAAGGTGCTAAGCATAAACCATTTTGTTGTTGTTGTTGGTAGGGACTGCTCTATAAAAAACACTGAAAAAGCTTTTTTATTTAGTAAAATTAGTACCTTAAATGACTTGTGTATTATTCAATTAATGAGTATCTATTTCACCGTGGACTTTCCCCACTAGTGGAGTGTCTATGAGTGTCTACGGAAGGCTGTGCTGCGTAAGCCTTGTGCACTGTCAGCTCACTTGTTCTTGAAGTACAGGCTGCATTTTCACTCCCTTGCGTGGCTATGGTTGGGGACTGGGCCCATTTCTCCAGTCCTTGTTGCCTCTGAGGTCTGTAGGAGTTTGTCACCTGTGGATTGTGCAAGCCTATTGTGAAGCATGACAGTTTCTCTTTGCGCCTTGCTATGCTTATAATTTCCTGTATCTGTTTTGGTTCAGCCAGAGAAATAAACCTATGACAGCACATGGACACTGCCTACTGTTTGCAGGCCATTTTACCCCTTTGGGCTGGGAAAACAGCAATCCTATGATGCTTGTCTCATCTGAACTCTTTTTTTTTTTTTTTTGCTAGTATTTTTTTTTAATAGTAAATTTCTGGGAGGAGAAATAGAGAGAATTAATCTTATATTTATTTACCTTTTAAAAAATTTTGCCTGGTTATATAAGTACCTCTAAAGAAAAGTAGCCTATCTGTTGAGGCATGGTGGAACACCACTGTACTGCTGGCACTCTGGGGGGGGAATGCCTAAAGCAGTTTCTAGCACTTAGTAGGTACTAAATCAAGAGACCCTAAACAAACAATGTTTTTCTCTTTAAGCCAATAAGCAAAGGAGAAGTTTTGTGCTTACATACAACTATTTCTTTATATTTATTTTATGTGCATGGGTGTTTTACCAGTATGTAGGTAGTACACCACATGTGTGCCGTCCCTGGTGCCTACAGAGGCTAGAAGAGGCTGGTCAGTGCCCTGGAACTGGACGTACAGATGGTTGTGAACTACCTTGTGGGTTCTAGCAAAGCTAGGTCTGCTGCAATAGAGAGCACCAAGTGCTCATAACCACTGAACCATTCAGCCAGCTCCATATAAACTCTTAAGGTTGCAAATAAATAGACACTCAAGTCAGAAGAAGGTGATCTAGAGATGCAATCGGCACAAAAGGGCCCGAGCTTGTGCCACCTGGGCTTCCTTGTCTTTCCTGGGCAGTGCTCAGTCATGCTTCTGAGTCAGTCTCCCCACTGCCAAGGGGATTAGTGGAGTCAGTTTGCTAGAAGCTATACTTGGCAGGAACAGAGATCTTTGTTTTTACGCCTGAAGTATCGTAGTACATCTGCAAATGGCTAAAACCAGTTCCTGGCACTTAGTAGGTACTTATTTTGTGTTTGTTGAATGAGCAACTCGCTATTAGAATGACTGAAATGCCCAGGCCTTTCTCTGATTCCCTTACGCCATTTCTCTGTGTGTTTCTTGGAAGACACAGTTTCACTGGGGAGTTCCCATTGTGCTTTAACGTGAATAGTTAATGGACCCTGCCAGGAAACCAACCCCAACCATTAAAAACAACAAAAACTTAGCCCCATGCCTAAATATCTCAAGTATGTGGATTATTATATATAAAATACTTGCTTGCTTGAATTGAATCAGATGCAACCATTTGAAGCTTCAACCAGGTTGAGTCTTAAAAAAAAATGTTTGCAAAACAAGATAATTTATGAATATACCTTCTCAATTGAACAGAAGAATTCCAAATATTAACTTGACCTTCCTCTTATGAATAACCAATAATGCCAATAATCCAAATTTACCATGATTACTTTCATTTGGGTACACACACACACACACACACACACACACACACACACACACACCACCACCACCACCACCACCACGCCATACATGTAGACACGCTCACCACAGTGAAAGTATAGAGGTTAGAGGACAATTTGCACGAGTTGGTTTTTTTCCTTCCACCATGTGAGTCCTGGGGATTGAACTCAGGTCGTCAGGCTTGCTGGCAAGCATGCTTACCACCTGAGTCATCTCGCCCACCCTATAATAGGTTTTGACAGAGTTTATGTGCTGTATGCCATGCTAATGTAGTTAGTAGAAAGTAATGTACTGCCTTCTAGGGATAGAGGCCAGGATCCACATAGTCTGGCTTTGTTAACTAGAAGAGAAAAATATACTACTGGATTTGTAGTTTTTATTGCATTCAAGAAATGAATTCTCATAAATAAAATTGCTTAGACCAGCTTCTAATCAGAAAGTTGGAATTATTGGTGGCAATGTAACCACTAAAACCTTGTACACTATGAAAGCATTTCAATAATTAATGCATGCTTCATGTAGAGTAATTGACAGTGAGGTCATAAATGTAATGGGCCATCTGTATTTGATTTGTACATGAGAATCCTTAAAGGGACAGGCAGGTAACTCTTGCTTAATTTTAGGCAAGCATATCTTCCTCTTCCAACTTTTCCAAGTAGCAGAGCCATTTAGTAGATTTTTTTCTTGAAATTTATTCCATATTTTTATGCAGTCTCTCTTCTTCTCACTGACTCTTATTCTTATGCCAAAACCCCCTTTGGAGTTTTACACACACACACATACACACACATACACACACACACACACACACACATGCATATACATATGAATCTAAGTATAAAAATTATATATGTACTATATATTGCAGTTTTCCATATGATGAGCTCTGACATCATTTCAATGGTATCTTGAAAACCACAAATCTAATGACAGCATGTTAGATGTTCCCTCCAGTGTAGTGAATTTATTCATTTCACTCAGTTCCACCACTTTGAAAATTTATTATTATAGTTTTTGCCCTTCTGTGAGTCAATCCACCTTGCTTGTATTTGTTAACAAGAATAATAGCATTAGGATCTTAAAGAGATTGTTGTAATATGAAAAAGAATATTTATATTTCTGGATATAACATGCTCATGATATCCAAGACTTTCTGGGCAAGAAAACCTACAGTGCATGGAATAATTGTCTAGAACATAGTTCATACTTCAGAGTCATAAATTCATCTAAAAGCACACCTTCACCCAAAATTCACTGGCCATTTATCATTCATTGGCTAGGATACAAAAGCCTAACAAGGCCCCTGTCTGCCTGGCTCTTATATTCTAAAAAGTAAAATGTCCTCTTAGGCATTTATACATAACACAAACCCTACAAATATAAAACTGAATGGTTATATAGGGTCCCACATAACCTGCCCCCTTACCTCCATCTCCTCTATTTTCTGTTTCAGGAAGCTGTGCTAGAATGTGCTAGAATGTGCTAGAATGTGCTATTGAGTTATCAAGGCAAGGAGCTAGAGTCAGCCACGCTGATGCTTCTCTTTCCTCTTCACTCCAGCCATCCACCAGCTCTGCAGTGCTAACTGCTTACCACTGCCCAGCTCTGCTTTCCTTACTCCGTCCCTATGGTCAAAGCCTTGCTCCTAGTAATTTGAGGGAGCAAGGCTGGCACATTGAAACAGCGCCTACCATCATTTCTTTATTAGAAATATTCCCCATATTGTTTCCAGAATGATGCTTTAATCATTACAATATTACTAAGATGACATCATTTCTTTGTAAGCATTCTTCCTATGACATTTACATGGCTGTCTTGCAGGAAAATCTTCTAACATGGTATATAAAGAAGAGCTTTGCTAGCATGGGATGCGCCTGACTTTGCAATGACAATTTTTTGCCATGTACTTCACTCTCTAGCTACAAGAACATAAGAATGGCAGCCTATACTACATATGCCCAGTAAGCAGCATTTTCTGCTTTACATGTCATTAAGCATACTTTTTATTAGCAGAGCTATTTAGATTTATATGCTTGAGCACAAAACTACTGTTTGTCAAGAAGGCAGGTTGCATGCTAAAAAATCAGTCTACACATTACATTTTGATTCTAAATCCAGTTCTGTTTATAACTGAGAATAGTGTATTAATACATAAGCTATATAAATATTTTAAGTGTTGGGGGATAGGCTTTTTGCAAACAAGTCAGCTCAGTGTTTATGAGAGATGGGTAAAATTTTTTGAATGGCGAGGTGCATATTTTAAAAGGTTTTGTATAAAGGAAATAAATCTTGGCTTTGGAGATGAGGGGATAGATATTTGAGGGCCAGCTTTTTGGTTGGGGCTGGTCCTGCTATCCCACACCCCAGATGGTGTGAGTATGGGGGTATCTAGTAATGTCCTTGAAACATTGTGTGCCGGGGTAGAGTTGGTACCCATTAAATTGTCTGGAAGATACAGTGACCCAGAACAGGAGGAGGGTGAACAGGGGCATTGGGAGGGGCAAGAATGTTAGATATGCTAAGAAAATTGTGCTGCGAAATGGGAAGAAGCTTCTTGATAGAATGAGCAGAGAAAAGGTGCCTCAGAATGCTGCACTACAAGAGCACAGAAAGAGATGATGATGATGATGATGAAGAAAGAAGGAGAAGAAGAAGAAGAAGAAGAAGAAGAAGAAGAAGAAGAAGAAGAAGAAGAAGAAGAAGAAGGTCGTAGCATCCAACACACACAGCATTTACCAGAATAATGATAAATACCAGGCCACAGATGCTTAGAAATAACTATAGGGTAAATAAGACCTTGTACACACATTCCTGTATTAACCATTTAGTCTTTACTATGCTCTGTCTGACCTACCTCTTGTGGCTATACTTAAAATTGTGTGATAGAAATAAAACCCCCCTTTTGTTAATAATGAAACCAACAAAAACAACAAAAACAGGAATCAACAGCTGGCCTGAAGCCTCACAGCTTGGCAGTGGCAGAAGTGGGATTAGAGCCTGGCTACCTGGAGCTCACACTCTGAGAGATCTGTTGTTAAGGGGAAAAGAAATGGAGTTGTGGTCCCTCCTGTCAGGACTGTACCTTCAAAGGCATGTCATGGGGTTGACGAATGACTCTCAAAACAGAAGGGTTTTAACAAAGGACACCAGAATACCAGTTAAGGGCTGCATCACTGCCTGATCCAGATTGCTGTTACACAAAACCTCTCTAGCCCTTTTGCTGTGTCTACATAGAAAAGTTCATTTCCAAAGAGGTTTGGTGTAATATTATTTAGCGAAAGAGAAGCCATTAAAAGGCCAGATCATAGAAATGGAATTATTTTTTAAAGATTTGTATCTGTTATTTTATGAATGTGAGTGCTCTGTCTTCATGCACATGAGAAGATGGATTTAGACTCCATTACAGATGGGTGTGAGCCACCATGTGGTTGCTGGGAATTGAACTCAGGACCTCTGGAAGAGCAGCCAGTGCTCTTAACCATTGAGCCATCTCGCCAGCCCCAGAGATGGAATTATTGTGAAAGGATTTTATTTAGTTAGTTATTATTTTTATTTTATTAATTTATTCAGATTAAAACTCAGTTGTTATCTCATCACTTGTATCCTCCCGTTCTTCCCTCCTTCCCTCTTATACCCTATTCCCCTCCCCTAGGTCTAAGACCTAGGGGGACCTCCTGCCCCACTATATGGTCATAGGCTATCAAGTCTCATCTTGGTAGCCTGCTTATTCTTTCTTTGAGTGCCACCAGGCCACCCCACCAAGGGGTGGGGCATTAGAGTTCATGTCAGAGTCAGTCCCCACTCTCCACATAACTGTGGAGAATGTCCTATCCATTGGCTAGATCAGTGTAGGGGTTCGATGTTTACTACTTGCACTGTCCTTGGTTAGTATAATAGTTTGAGTAGACACCCCTGGGCCCTGACCCACCTGTCACGATGTTCCTCTTGTAGGTTTCTAGGACCCTCTGGATCCTTCTATCTCCCTGTGGAAGTATTTTAAAACATCTTTGGAATTCAGAGTCTTCAAGGTCACTGGATTAAGACTAAGGATTGAGGTCCTACTTTCTTGTCTTTCTCCTGGTTCTCCCCCTTTCCTTCCTTATGTTCTTCAGTGACTTCTTTAGGTGTCTGTAATACCAATAATGCCTGTTATTAGAGGAGAAGAATTAAAGCCGCCCAACATGATAATATTTGATGAGATGGAAATGCTAATTACCTTGATTTGCTCCTCATACATTTTTAATTTGTTGAATTATAATATTATACCCTAAAAATAAATAGAAATAAACTGGCAATCAAAAAATAATTAAAAATAATGTTGCTAGCTCATAGTTATGAGCATTTATTTTGCTGACGGCACATTAATGTGTTATCACATTTAAGAAGAGTGATACCCTATGAACATATAAAGGGGGAGGAAGTCCCCCTCAGTCACAGTCGTAAGGGAGGGGAATAAGGGGAAAATGGGAGGGAGGGAGGAATAGGAGGATACAAGGGATGGGATAACCATTGAGATGTAACAAGAATAAATTAATAAAATAAAGTTTAAAAAAATAAAAGAATTTAAATTAAAAAAAATTAAAAAACAAAAACAAAAACAAAAAACAAAAAAATAAGAAGAGTGGCCATGTTGTGAAGTTACAACGCTTTAAAACACAATTTATAGGTGAAGAAATGCAGAATTGAAGAAAATGAATCACTTAATTAGTGAATGGAAAGGCTGGAGTTGGGTTTCAGACCCAGGTTGATGAAATCAAGTGTCACACTTTGGGTTCTTATCTCCATCTCCACTAGGCCTTCAGTAGGCTTGACTTATCTAATTCTTGAAAGCTCAGTGGACTGGTGTGCATGAGTTTCCCTCAACTGGATACTTAGGGGAGATTTGAAAAAAGAATTACCACCATTTATAATGTGATTTTTTCAGACATGGAGATGATGACATGTATAAATTAAGATCAGAGGATTTGTTGTTGGCAAGGCTCACACCCGGAAAATGAATAATTACAATGCCATGGACCATGTGTGACAGCCACAATGAGGAAAATGGAATTATAGAAGACGTGATTGCTGATCGCAAGAAACTCACCTTTTGAGATAGTCACGATAGGACTACTCACTCTTACGTGGAACCTATGGAATTCCTGGTGACTGAATAGCTACCCTGGTCTCTTCTTGCCTTCCAGACCATTCAAGCTGGAATGGTCATAGCTACTTATAGGATAGTGAATCTGGTGGTGAGGTGGGCACTGAATGGTAATGGAGAACTGAAAGACCAGAGACAGAGAAAATGAATCTTGTCTCAGGGACTTGCAGAAGGCAATGGAGTTTGTGGCCCTGGAGGAAAAGCTTTCACATGTGTTCACCATAATATGGTCCCATAAGGACCATCTGCTTCTTCTAACTACAGTTGCACTGGAAGAGGCAGCTAGGAACCAGATGAGCCTCTGATGGATGTGGTACCCTGTCTGCTATGCCAGTGCTTCAGCAGATAGTGAGAGGAACACGTGCTTCCATGCTTTCTAACACTTGAAGCCTCTCTATGCCTCAAATCAAACAGCTAACTCTCAGGTGAGATTTCACAAGATGCTCCAACTTCTTAAATGTGATTCGGGCATCAAAGGCTATGACGAGAGGTTCATCACTGAAGTAGAACCCATAGAAGAGATAGAGAAATAAATGAGAAAGTAATAGGCATTCTCAATGTCATATCGTTAAAACACCATGAAGATCTTTGGGTCCTGAAATACTAATTTCTGAATTGATTTATCTGTCAGGTGAATTCAGAGAAAAAGACATAACTCATTGGCAAATGATTTAGTATCTGAAAGTAGAAATCAATGGAACTACAACTACAATGTGCCACAACCACTAAGACCCAGGAGCGTAAGTTAAGTGATTAGGAGTGCAGGGAATTCAAGAAATTTAACATGAAAAGGAGAAACAGCAGAAGCAATCATCACAGAATAAATTAAAGTACAGAACTCTGAATTATGGGGATGGTGGTTTTCTGATAACAAGAGTTGAGTCTAAGGCAGGATTAAGGCAAAAATCTACAATCTAAGGTTACAGATCTAACAAACCTACAAATCTAAATAAAAACACATGGCCAGACAAGTTCAGGAAGCTCCAGGACACTCAGCGAAGATGACACTGGGTTTCCTGCAGGCTCTCCTTTTTCAATTAATGCACTATCTTCCCCAGCCACCACCGTCAACACTCACTGATGTGAGGGTGCCAAACACTAGGTTTCTACTTACTCCCCAGCATTTCAAACCCAGCTGCCACAAGGTCTTGACGGTGGCATCTGGGAGTGCTGCACCTCATCCTTGCAGTTTCCTCTGCATGGTCTTGCTTGCTCACCCCTCACACGCACCATTCCCAAGAGCACCACTCGATGCAACTCCTGCAGGCACATTTCCAGCTCAGGATAACAAGGAAACCTGAATGCAGCTTCCAGAGTTTCTAAAGCAAACCAAAGCGCAAAACGTCCCCCTATACCTCTAACCCAGTGGTGTTTCCTGAGGGAGTTACAGGATTAGTGACATAGTGAAGTGTGAGATGGGCATTATGCTTGGCTGCAACTTTGTAACCAGAAAGGCAGTAAAATTATGTGCAATGAAAGCTAAAGAGAGTAAAATAAAAAAATCTTGTTAGATAAGTTTTGAGCACAAAGAAATATGTAAAGTATTTTATTCAGTTCAAAGGAAAATGGTTTGGAGTAGGTGAGAATGAATCGCAAGCATATGCTACTTATACCGTCATTCTGATAGAAACGCTTCCAAGACGTCCTCGTGATATCGCAATAAGTGAGGCTCTTGAGACCAACAAGAATGGAAACCGAGAACCACAGTGAGAATTTAGAGCAACTGTCGCTTACTGGACACAACGATGCTTTGTTGGATTCAAAGGCTATGAGATATGTAGGGAATGCAGAGGAAGCGGGCTTGGTGAAAGTACAGTCATTTGTTAATCATTATTTTGATAAGGCGAGTGAAAAGTGACTTCAAAAAGGAAAGTCAAATTGCCAGAGAGAATAAAAGAAGAGGATCTTGAGTCAATAACAAACCAACCAATATATATATATATATATCCAAAAGGAAAAGGAGTGAAATGTGAGTTGGAGAGATGAAATAGATCAGTCATTATATGTAATGTGAATGGATGTAATTCTCCATAAAATGTCAGATTGGGTTGGAAACAGAATTAACTAGATGCACTAGACTCATAGCTGTGACAAGGGGAAACGCTGTGAAAAGGGTTGGGGAAAGGTAGCCTGGGTGAGTGTGCCTGATAACAAAAGCAAAGAAGGACACATTCAATTCAAAAGACACTGTTATGATGAAAGAAATAGCTCATTACGGAGGTCTGGTAGTCACAAAATATCACGTGATGTCACAGCCATATATGAAAAGTGAAAGGGGAAGAACTGTGGTCACAGATCACAGTTGTGTTGGGACTATTTCATCAGCTGATTTCAGACATGGATACACAAGGAAACCTTAGTGAACATGGACATGCTGGATTTGAGCACAGTGGTCAATCGCCTGGACTTCACGCAACACAAAGTACACACAAATATGTCTGTATTTATCTCTACACCAAGAATTTAGATTTTTTACCTTGTGTTCATGAAGCATTTGTAGAAGTAAATGGGATTTTTGACATGCATAAAAAGAACCCTAAATAAACATTTAAGGGTAGCGCTTTCATGGCTGCTTTTCTGATCATACTCCAGTAAAACTAGAGATCAGTATAAAAATCTGACAAGTATTTCATAAAGTTAAGAAGTATGCTTTTAAACAATCCTTGGATCGAAAAAGAAAATTTAATTAACATTATAAACCAGGGTCTTAGGAACTAACTTAGGGGTTAAGAGCACTGGCTGTTTTTTCTTGCAGAAGACTTGGGTTTGGGTCCCAGCACCCTCATGGCAGCCAACCACCCTTTGTAGCTCCAGTTCCTGGGGTTCGATGACTTTGGCTCTGCAGAGCCCTGGGGACATACATATTCCAACACACAGACACAAACATATACACATAATTAATTTAAAAATAAAAATATTTTGAAATGTCCAATGCAAATTAAAAAGTAACTGAATAAAGCAGGAATGTGGAGGATGAAATTAATAACAACAAAAGTTAAAATTAGAAAGAGAACATTTAAAAAAAAAAAGGAAAAGTAAACTTGGATTCTCTGAAAGTGTTAGTGAATCCTTTCAAGCCTGATTAAGAAGAGAGAGAGAGAAACTAAAATAAATACAACATTAATATGAAAAACATAATCTCAGGTAAAGAGAAAATAAGAACACTTATGGTGGCAACAGTTCTAAACATAAATATAAAAATAAAGATGCAATGTGTTAAAATAACTTTGATTTTCCTGAAGTAATTGTTGTCTTGGAGACTTACTGCCTCTGTCTTATAATCTAAGCCTAGTCCTGGAAGCTTGTAGCCTCTGTACTGGTTTATGTATTTACTAGATTATACAGGTTGCTATTATGTTTAAGTATACTAAAAAAGGTTACTGTAAAATCACACTGAATTCTAAGAGCGGTTGTCACCTAAAAACTCATTTATCTTTAATTGAAATTACTTCTCATACAATAAATTTTGATTATGTTTTTCTATTACCCCAGTTCTTCCCAGATCATCCCTCCCTCCCTACCCACCCAGATTTGTTTATTCTCTTTCTCTTAAAAAAAAAAATAAGAACAGAACAAAACAACGAAATTGAAGAAGCACATCCTGCCCCAACAAAAACACAAAAGGGAAAATCAAAATAAACACAGAAAAGATAGCTAACACAAAAAAATGCCCAAACAAATGAAAATGAGACAAAAACTGTTTCCCATCCTTGCAAACAACAATAAGCAAGACAGGGTTCATTTTGTGATGGTCAACTACACTTAGACACAATGACTCCCCTAAGGAATGGTTAATATACCCAGTAAGACTCTATTGAAGAAAACTAAATTTTCCTTGGGCAGTGGGTATCAGTTACAGATATCTCCTTGGCTAAGTTGGGGTCCAATGTCCACTTTCTCTCTTTGCTGAAATCCCATCTAGCTTGAACCTGTGTAGGCCTGTGTGGTGCCACAGTCTGTGAATTTATATTTTCTGTTTTATCTGGAAGGAATATTGTTTCCTTGGAGTCATCTAACACCTCTGGCTCACAATCTTTCCACTGCCTCTTCCTCCTCAAAGATCCCTGATTCATAAGGGAAAAGGTGTGATGAGAACACCCCATGAAGGACTGAGTGCTCCAAAGACTCTCACTCTGTATTTTGTCTACTTGTAAGGTCTCTGTGTTTGTTGTCAAGAAGCTCTGTAAGAGGAAGCTTCTTTGATGTGGCCTGAGAAAGGCATTGATCTACAGGTTTAACAAAATGCAATTAGGAGCCATTTAATTGCTGTGTTCTTTAGCAGAATAATAGTATCAAGGTTATCTCTGGTCCTAATGACCTATCTAGTCTCAGATTCGTGGCCACCCTTTCAGTATTGAACATGAGCCCCATAACACAGAGAGGGCCTTGACTCCAATCAGAAAGTCATTGGTTATATCCATAACATTTGTGGCACTACTGCTCTTCTTCTTCTTCTTCTTCTTCTTCTTCTTCTTCTTCTTCTTCTTCTTCTTCTTCTTCTTCTTCTTCTTCTTCTTCTTCCCTTTCCTCTTCCTCCTCCTCCACCTCCTCCTTCTTCTTGAGACAGGGTTTCTCTGTGTAGCCTTGGCTGTTCTGGAACTCACTCTGAAGACCAGGCTGACCTCAAACTCAGAGAGCTGTCTGCCTCTGCCTCCCAAGTGCTGGGATTAAAGGTGTGCACCATCAGCAAACTAAACCCATCAGTATATGTAACATGTAGGTATGTAACAGGATCAGTAGATAATGTTTATTACTGGTATGCATGAGTGTATTCTAATCATTAGAGTTGTATAAAAATTAGCTAATCATAATATGTACAAGTAATGGGCAAGTCTTCTGATCAGTTGTCATTTAGGTAATGGTGGTTAGTGTGTACTAAAACTTAGGTTTCTTGTGGCTTGGAGACTTCAGTAATTGGAAAGAGTCAAGGTAGACATGGGAAGTGGGAATCTAATAACCTGGCATTAGACCAAAACAGTAATTCTTTGTGTTTATTGATTGACTTTCTGGTTTTTAGAATGTTTCTGCTTTAAACAGCAATTTTAGAATTTTATACAATGTGTTTTGAATATATTCATCCTTCATTTCCTCTGAGATACACTCCTGTATCCTTACCCATATTGAAAACTCTCTCTGTCTCTCTGTCTCTCTCTGTCTCTCTCTGTCTCTCTCTGTCTCTCTGTTTCTCTCTCTCTCTCTCTCTCTCTCTCTCTCTCTCTCTCTCTCTCTCTCTCTCTCTCTCTCTCTCCCTCTCCACACATTCTTCCATGGATATCTACCCATCGGAACATCTTCAATCTACCAGTGACCATACCATTAAAAAAACCACTACTCTTCCTCTCCCAACAGTTGCTCAGCTGAGATGGTGTGCCCACGTCCGTCCCCTCTTCATGCTGTGATTTAATCTGACTTGAGAGTTCATAGGCCTTGTGCATGCTGACAAATGGTTGAGAAGTATTTTTTAAAAACGTTCACCATTATGCTTTTTTACTTTGTAGGATGCAACTGAAGAGAGGAGTAATAAGTAAGAACCAACTGACAGGACCTTCCCTTGATGCTGTGAGTACAGTGCAACTTAACCAGGGTGAGAAAACATAGGGGCACACATTTGTACATTCATCAGTAGAGTGCCACCTATTTTGTCATTGGTCAAAGAGCAGAAAACAACCCACATAAAGGGAATTCTGTAAGCTTATTTAAAAAATATTATTGTTTTAATTGGTTGCAAATAGCCACTTCATATGCTGACAGATTTCACCCATGAGACAAGACATTATTTTGCAGGTATTAGAATGGTTTTGCTGGTGGAAATCCCAGAGGCACACATACAATTGCTTGGAAGATATCTCCTACCCCTGATCTTCTTAGTTGTCTTAGCTGGACACTTGCTTTCTGGGTGTGCCACCTCTGAGTAGAGAATGTTCTAACCTCACCAAGGTCAGGCATTTTCTTTCCTAGTTAGCACAGCTCTATTTGTGTCCCTGGGGATCCTATGAGTGGTGTCAGAGAAGGGAGGAACCTTTTGGTTTGGTTTTTGTCACAGGCAGCCTTCAATTCTGAGGGTACTTCCTTCTTTATCTGTGTCTGGCATAGCCTGAGAGTTACTTAGGATTTCTCTTTGGTTTACCTTGAGAAAGTGGATTTTCTAGTCCAGTTCTGGAGCCTTGAAAACTGGATGCCTTTCTCTAATCAGGAGAGTCGTCTTTGATTACAGGAGAGCAACAGTGCAGGGCTCTGTCTAAAAGATGCTGCTAAGGAAATTTAAACAAAGCAAATCACGGACACCTCAGTGGCAGGACTCTGTTACTTCACAAGTTGGAATGATCGCTATTAGGTCAGTGACTGTAAGTCTATCCTATAAACACAGATTATAAGATTTAAACAGGGGCTTTGCTCACACAGCAATGATGTCAGCAGCAAATGGTGGGAGCTGCCTTGCCATTTCAGTTTCATCATTTAAAGAGACAGTATCCAGCCTTCGAGTCTACATCTATCACATAGACATATTGATTTCCTTTCTAGAGAAACACATATTTCTTCCCTCATGCTGAAAAGATAAATCTGACAGATTTTAATCAAACGTAGTTGTTCACAACTATAGAAATGTATATAGTACCACATGTGAAAACAAAACACGGCAGCTTCGAAAGGAAGAATTTTGTGGACTGGATTATTTGTAGACAGCAGCTCTATTAGCACACACTTCTGCAAACCTCTGTACACACACACACACACACACACACACATACACACACACACACACACACACACACACACAGAGAGAGAGAGAGAGAGAGAGAGAGAGAGAGAGAGAGAGAGAGAAGAGAGAGATATAAAACTTAAGAGTAACATTCTTCAAGATACTATGTTTATAGTGCCATCAACAAATATTGGTTTAATTAACATTTCTACTGAAACTGGGCTCTTGGACTGGGGATACGGCTCAGTTGGCAAAGTGCTTGCCAAGCCTGGTCAAATCTCTTCTTCAGTCGCCAGCACCATGTAAAGTCAGTGTGTTTGTACATGCCTATAACTCCAGCATTCATGAGGTGGGAGCAGGAGATTAGAAGTTCGAGGTCTTCCTTAACTCCTCACAGAGTTCAAGGCCTGGGATGCAGGAGACTATCTCTATGCCAAAGCAAAGCAAACTGCCCTCAAATTAAGAAAAAAAAAAGTATTAAAATCCACAACCCCAAATCACTTCCAGCTTTGTAAGCATGAGAGTCAGTAATGCTGTGTGGAGGTCTTAGAGATGAAGTCTTTCCCAAGATGTAACCTGGTTTTTGGAAGACCATTATCCAAACGTGCCATGGGATCCTGACGTGTCACCATGTCTCTTGTCCATCCAGCTCCTCTCCGTGCTGTGGTCAGCCCTCAGCTGTGACTTGACCAAGTGTGCTACACAGCGTTTGTATCGTTTCTTGCAGCAGCTCTGAGTGGCTCTTGTTTTCAACACATCTGAGGAGAGCTAAGATTTTTTTCTTCTGAATGTAAGTGGACATGTAAGATGACGATGTTAAGATGATATTCAGACACTGAAATGAACAAGGCATGGTGCTTTTTTTTTTTTTATCTCTTTCATTGATTAAGTTTGTTCCCAGCATTAGAGGTGTTTTGTAAGGTGGCTTTAAATGGAATTTTAGATACACGAGTCTTCTTTTTCTCTGAAGTATAAAAATGTGATTGCATTTTCAGTAGAATTTCCCATTCTGGATACCTCATTTTTGCATCTACTAGCAGTCCCTGTCTTAGGATCTTGGCATATATCTTATGTCAGCTAATTTTAAAGGTTAAAAAAAAATCAGAATCTGTATCATAAATAGAAGTATAGAAAAGCTGTGATTTAGCTGATTGTTTGCAAGTCTTGGGGTGATAAGGATACTGCTAACTAGGGGAGTAGAAGGAAGTGATCTCATTTACTTCTTCAGAAAGGGATTTCAGGAACCTTACTGGTGACTAATGTTGCCATCTGTGTGAAATGTCCTACCTTGGAGCAGGTAGATACCCCACAGAAGAAGGCTCAGCACCAGCATCTTGCTCACTTGTCTCATAGGCATGGAGACTTGCTTCAATAGAAAGGCAGGAGTGTGGGTGTCCTCACCAAGTACTGAGATCAGTGGTTCCCACTATGTAAATGCTGCAACACTTTACTTCAGTTCCTCATGATGTGGTGACCCCCAACTATACCCTTACTTTTGTTGCTACTTTATAACTTAATTTTGCTACTATATTGAATCAGAATGCAAATATCCGATATGCAGGATAGCTGATATGTGACCCCCATGGAAGAATCATTTGACCCCAGTGGGGTCATGACACACAGGTTGAGAAACAAGACTTATATGATTTTTATTATTATTATTATTGTTATTATTATTATTACTATTACTATTACTACTATTATTACATAGCACACAACTTTACCATGTTTGCCATGCAATCATAAGATTAAATTATGTAAGGCAGTCAGGCATTGAGGGGTTAACTACGATCCCAACGTTTCCACGTTCCACCCCATAGTTTCCAAGTAAAGCTTTTCTCACACAGCTCCAGCTACACTACAGACATTTTATACATCAAATTATTACTATTTTACATATATTGAACAACAACTGCAACACTGCCATCATTATCATTTAGTAAGTACCATTTTCTATCTTAAAAAAAGAGGAAATTGTCATAATTTTCCTTTGGGGGCTGATGTTCTATTTAGGAATTAATCCTTGGAACTTTCTCAAAATTCTCTGTGGCTGCCTTCAACCTAATTCAAAACATGGCATTACCTTAAGCCCTTACTAACAGTGGAAAACAACAGATTGGACTTGATCCTTAGCTTGGCCTCCACTAGATGTTTGACCTCAGAGATGTTTCTAAGCTCACTTAAAAAAAATATATATATATATATTTTATATATTTTTTTATATTTTTTATATTTTATATATTTTTATATATATTATATATATATATGGACACAAAGAAAATAAGTCTGTGAGGGAGAGGAAGACTCTCCTGGGTGTTCAATTAATAAAATTCTACTCTGATAGAGCTAAGGACGTCCATGGCTGTCCAAAGCACCCAGCCTTCCCCAGGATTAGCTCCTTGGCTGGCTCACTATGCAGCTAGTAATTCAGAGATAATCATGTTACCAAGATGCCATTTAATCTCTGTTTGGCATATCTTGAGTTTTCATCTTCATTAATAGAGCCATCAAAGTTTCACTGGGTCTGACTAGTGCAGGACAGAGCAGTGATTCCTGGGGTGGGGGCCACAGCTTGCATGGGGAGCCTCTGGTTGCCAGATGGCAGGTGCTAATCTGCTTGCTGCAGGGATGGGGGGGGGGGCTAAGCTTGCCTGGCCCCTAGCCAATGGGGCTCGCTCTCCCCTCCGATTATACAACGGCCTTGGGGCTGATATGTGCTCTCCACTGCCTGCTTAAAGGCTCTGGGGGAATGGATGCCCAGGGAAAGGAAGCAATTGCTTTCTGGTCTCCTTAGGAAAAGGATCCGTAATGGTGGCCTTGCTGCCTCTGCTCTAGGCCACTGGAGAGTAAGATCCCTGTGAATGGTAACATGATCCATGGGAAGGGTGTAACCATGGGGATCTGGGAAACGTGGCCTTGAACTTGGACTCCACCAGTTAACTTAACAGGTTTTCTCTTCCTGTGATGAAATTCCTGAGGCTGGGTATCTATCAAGGAAAGGATTTTGTTTTTAAACTCAGTCTTAGAGGAATCCAGGCAACTCAGCGCCACCTCTATTGAGGGCTCCTGGCATCATCACCAGGGCATCAGATTAAAGAAGTGGTTTTGAGAAGGAGAGATCATGGGACAGACAAGAAGCCAGAATGAGGAGAGGAGACCATCCCGATGTCCCTCTCGACTCCACTTCTTCTTGTTTTATTTATTTTGTATTCTCTCATATATTACATCCTGACTGCGGATTCTCCTCCTTCACCTCACCCCAGTCTCTTCCGCCCACTTCACCTCTTCCCCAAATCCATTTTCCTTCCACGTCCCCTCAGAAAAGATATCAACCAAACACGTCATAAGAAGCTACAATAAGACCAGGCACATGCCGTCTCATCACAGGTGGATGAGACCACCCAGTAGTAAGAATAGGGTCCCACAAGCAGTCAAAAGAGTCAATGACGTAGGCTCCACTTCTCAAAACCCACCACAGCTTAACATCACCCTATTAAGGACCAGGCTCACAGCACATTTGTAATAGTCAACAGTAACTATGTGAATGGATGGTGTCCCTTTACCACTTTGAGCTTCATATCCCCCATTCGCATCATGATATTACCTTGACTATATCACTTTGGTCAACAAGGGAGCCAGATGAAGACCAATCCATGGACCCCTGGTTCAGATGTGTTACTAGAAGAGGCAAGACCCAGGACCCTGAGGACATGTGTCCCAGGGCTATATGTGGTCATAAGGATGGAGACTCATCATGGGTGGGATGGATTCTGAGATGTCACGGGGGGATGACCACCCAATGCCATGCATTAGTTTGAAGGAGTGTGCATAAAAGTATTAATTGCCAACTTCACAGAATCTTTAACCCCATGGGAGAGGGCCTTTTGTTATGTCTATAGTGTGTTATCCTGACTGCAGGAAATGAGATGGTAAGGCACACCTAAATGGGTGTCACTATTCCCTAGGCTGGGACACTAGAGTGTATAAAATGGAGAAAGGGAGCCAGCCATGCATTCATCTGTTACGCTCTGCTTCTTTGTTCTTTATTATTGGCTAGACTCAGGCTCCCGGCACTGTGACTTCTGACCATATCGGTCACCTCTGAGCAGAAAGAAACCGTTTCCTCTCTTAAGTTGCTTTTGTCAGAGTACTTTATCACAGCAAGAGGAAAAGAAATCAAGGCACTTGCATTAGGTGGGAGGAAAATAAAAGGAAACAGAAGAAAGTCGATGCTATGTATACACACAGGATGAGGAGATCCTGTTTTTCAAGAATGCATACAGATTGATGGTTCAGCATTGTTTAGTAGCTCTAGAGTAGGCTGTGAGGTGTAAGAGAAAGGGGAGGGCATGGCAGGTGATGGACAAATAAATTGTAGGCTCAATTTTCTTTCTTTCCCTCTCTCTCTCTCTCTTTTTTTTTTTTTTTTTTTTTTTTTTTTGGTTTTTCGAGACAGAGTTTCTCTGTGTAGCCTTGGCCATCCTGGACTCACTTTGTAGACCAGGCTGGCCTCGAGGCTCAATTTTATTAACCAATATATTTTATTAACAACTTAGTGACCGAGCATATGTCACTTATAACCCGGCTAAACAAAACAATAGGAAATGAGGATTAGTGGACAAATTAATAAAACCATAAGGATATCAGTTCCGAGGAACGATCCTCCTGGCATAATCTGCAGGATTTCTTCTGCTGGAACCTAGAGTAACCAGAACCCAGAACCTCAGCAGCAGCCAGAGTCCCGAAGCCTTACCTCGAGCGGTTCTCTCTAGGAGCGTCTCATAGTGCAGTGATCATCAGCCAAAACTATCTCAAGTCTCCAAAAAGCCCCGCCTCCAGTTCTGGGCTCATTTATATATCTCCTCCCAGAGTCTGTTCACGGGATCGTTTCAGCTGGCAACAATCAAGCGCCTGCATGAAGTGGTCAGTCTTCTAGTGGATTAACCTCACCTGTTCTCTCACAAGACCGTTCCAATCCCGCACTTGGGATCCTAAAAAACAGGTTTATCTCTCCTTCAATAAATGGAGCATGTCTGATGGTTGTGTGCCATGAAAGGAATCATTGAGTATGTAGTCCTCCCTGTGCTGTCTTTGGGTCAAAAAGGGAAACAGAAGTTCTAGTGAGAAGGAAGAATCCAAAGAGGAGACTCTAATTTACAGTAGTGGCATGGGGGATTCAGGCTCAGGTCACCACAATTGGCAGCTGTTCTCTGTGGCATGGCTCCAGTCTTATTTCTCTCTCTCTCTCTGCTTTGGGTAGGAAGAAGTCTTAGGATCAACATGAGACTAAAATGAAGCAGAGTGTCCTGATTGCCTCATATTGACATGTCTGAACTCGTAGCCTTTCAGACTCTCGTTGCCTAAAAGCATTTGCAAGTTTTTCTCATTTGTCATAGTGGACTACTAAAAAATTTTCTGTATCTAAATCTCCATGAAGCCCCCAGAAGGTATGAGGCTTGTTCTTGTTCAATCTGTTGAGAAGTTTCTGGATTCCCAGATGTTTGGCGCTGCAATGGAGTATAGCCACACTTGCAATCAATGGGAACTTTTTAGGTAGGAGGGCGGGGATATACTGCAGTATAAGAAAGGACTGCAGGAAACTCCGATCACTTCCGATCAGCAATTATCAATGTCCAGTGGAACACACTTTATAGTGTCCATTTGCTAATTTGTGATTTTAAGTATGGGCGTAGGTTTATTGGAATGATGTCTTTGGTAATAATTATCACCAAATAGAGTGAAGAAGAAAGTTGCCCCCAAATGACACCATCCATAAAGGTCCTCCTATCTTGGTGTTAAAAAAAAAATAAGCAGACAAAAAAATAAAGAGCATAGCTTTAGGAGGAGGAAAGAGTGACCTACTCCTCATGTTGGAAACTAAACTGTGGAATAATACTGAAGATGAAAATCTGTTGGAAACTTTTGAGCTAAGAGAGACTAAACCTTGTCACTCCTCTGCTCACATGAGTACTTCCTTCTGTGTTTATTTTTTCTTTACTCTTCCCTTCTTCTGTTTCCTCCTTCTTGGTTGACCTATAGGATTCCTCATCAGGTGAAGGCGGTGACTGACTCGGGGATAAGGGGAGGAAGCAGGCACATCAATGCAGTGCTTCCTTGACATGCTGCTTAATGGTATAAGAACGAAGCCTTCTCATTTCTAGAGTGGCCCCTAAGAGTCAGAAGCTGATGATAATGAAAGCCCGACCAGGAGGGAGTTGATGAGTAGAGCAAACTGAGGTACAAAGCAGGAACAATGGTGAAATGGTGAGATGTCTACAATGTCATGGCTGAATGTCTGGATTCAGTCATGCCTAATGCTAGAATGTTCTAATCTTCTCTCTTGTAGAAACTCATTTGTTCCTTTAGTTTTTACTTGTTTTGAGTTGACTTTTCATCACTTACAAATGAAAGCTGTATGAACAGTATTCTAAGCTAGGGACACAAACATAAGTGTACCAGTGAATATGCACACACCCATCGAACATTTAGAACGTGCTTGTTTTATAGAAGGGATATCTTCTGACAGCAAAGTCACATGATAGGAACCTTAGAATTATTCCAGATAAAGAAAATAAATCTATATGAAAATTTAAGAATATTTGTCACATTAGGAAGCTGGGTTTGTATGTATATATTAGTATTGATATATGTGGACACATAGACCTTTTTGAATTACATTTATAAATATATGGGATATACTTTTTCTTCAATAAGAAAAAAAAAACCTAATGTGAGCTGTGATAGGTCACTTGTACCCAATACTATCACCAGAATTCTGTGTGCACATTTTCATTTATGACTACATTTGTCCCAGGGCATGAAGAACTACTTTCACAGCCATAAGCTAACCTCTGTGACCTTAGACAATTTGCTTAACCTCTCTGTGACTTTCAGTTTTTATCAGTAACTAATTGTTACTAAGTAATAAATAAGGAAACACATGCCTGGTACTTAGAACAGGGTGGTGAGTGACGGTGATAGTTATGACCAGCTTTGCTATTGCTAGTTCTACTGCTATGACAGACTCCTCACCCCTGTGGTGGAACACTTGCATGCACACGGTGCTTCATTTGCACATGTGGGAAATGAAGCTACACTGTACACAGTCACACACTCAAGTATTCAAGTCATAGTCTCCTTACAGGCCAATGAGACATTTTTCCCCCTTCAAAGATTTCTTTTCAACAGCAACCTCTGAATCTAGTAGCACATATGAGTGCCTGGTAAACACATTTGTTTCTGCAGAAGAGTTAAAAAAAATTTTTTAAACCTAAATGTGGTCTGGTCTTCTTGAATGCCTTTAATGGAGACAGGAAGCATCACAATTTAAAACTCTGGTTACAGCTGCTATCCTTGTGAGCAGACCTAATTACAGGAGATGGGATGGTATTTTGACAAGTTTTCTTCTCTTTAACTTCACACACCACTCAAGCTCAAAAGAGAAAAGTCTAAAGCAAACCCAGTTTTCTATGTCACTGGTCATTTTAATGTTTTACAACTTGGACCCCCTGAGAGACAATGTGTTCCGAGTTGCTGACATACACAGAACGTTGAATCTGACACATCTAAAGGTTTCTTTGTTTATTGTTGTTTCCATAAAGCCATGCTTTCCAAATGCTAAAAAAATATATATCTACAGTAAGATCTGCCTAGGGAAATTCTTTTGGATTAACAACCAGTTTTTAATAGTGATGTGTGACTCTCAATCTTGTGTAGAATCAGAAGAGGAGTTGACTTGCTAATTTCTCTTGCTGGCAGTGTTATCTTTAAATTTTAGATCTGGGCTTGCTTTATCCAATTCAAAAAAAAAAATTGCACCTGTATCAACTACCCAGGGATGTGGATGGCATTGGAGGACAGATTTCTTTAATTTTACCAGTGAAAAGTTTAACTATTTGGATTTGTTTTCAAACCCAAATTGTAGGAAATCAAATTTTCATTAATACTCAGATGCGTCACATCTCTTGCCAGAAATCTGGAAGATTCTGGGTCTGCATCTTTTTTCCCTCTTCTCTTTGGGATTCCATCACTGGCTTCTGATGTTTTAACATCCCACAAACAAAGTTTGTCATTTCCCATCTCTGGCTGACAGGTCTACTCCCCACCACCGATGCATTGAGGATACCATGAACAATGTAGTTTGTTAGACCTTAAGACAAGTGCCAAAGCTTAAGTTTATAGTTTAACAATCATAATTATAGACCCGGGGTGACGCAGAATGAGGAACCACAGGTTTTAGGTTTGTAAATATCGAGCACATTTTAAAAGGAGGAGGGAGGTGTCAGTGTCGGTGAGATGGCTTAGTGAATGAAGAAGCTTACCACCAAGCCTGGCAACCTGGTCTAGGTGAGACTCCCTGGGATCGATATGGTAGAATGAGAAAGTCAGGTCCTGCAAGTTGTTCCCTGACCTGGACATGTTCAACACGGCATATGTGCCCCCTTCTAAAAAATGTTACACAATTTTTAAATAAACAGAAGATATAGAGTTAAATTCTGGTAGTGTTTAGGAAGTGTCCTGTGTGAGTTAGGTACCACTAAAAGGTACATTAGGATACTCTTCATTTGTGGACACGTGGAAATGTTGGTGACCAGTCACTTGTAGAGAAAGGAGCCTCAGGCAAGGCTACCCTACTGAGCCTCTTAGAATCAATCAATTTTTTTTCTTTTAGTTTGACGATGGGGTCTCTTGTATTGTAGGCTGGCCTCAAAGTCACTGTTATAACCACAGATGACTTTGATTTTTTTCCTCCATGCCTGGAGTGCTGGGATTATAGCTCTACAACTCTGTGCCTTGTTTCACATAGTGCCAAGGATCTGATCCAGGCCTTTGTACATGCTAGGGAAACACTTCCTAAACTGAGATATAGCCCTGACCTCTCAGAGAATAATTTGTAAGTTCCAAGCAGTTCTCCAGAGTGAAACTCAGACTTTACATTTAGATTCAGCAGATGCTGTGCCATACTCAAAACAGCAAGTGCTCCTAGGTCATGCTATTTGTTCCATGGACCCACCTTCTACTTGCCCATCTGCTTATGTTTCTGTCTCTCCCATCATCCTCTTGGCCTCCTGTGACCTTGCTCTTTGTCCGCTATTGCTTTTATGGCTGAGGATAAGTTGCTGTGAATTGTGTGGTTGAAGGTGTCAGCCAGGTCTCTGTGTACCTTTCAGCATTTGAGCATGTGCACAGGACAGTCTAGATCCCAGTTTTACATTGATGCTCCACCACAGTACCTGCCACATCCCAAAACTGATGCTCCATCCCAGACCTGCCACATCCCAAAACCTCATCCTGGGGTTTCTCTCTTCATAGAGCATGGCAGTACATTCAGGACATCCTCTTCCAGATCCCTGGCCTCACATACTTGTCCAGAAACATTCAGTTCAAAATTCCAGGAGGGTCCCATAAAACTCATCATACAAATAAATGCCTCAAGGATAGAAGAATGCGGGATGCTGTCATGACTACATCTGAGATGATATTTCATTTTTAATTTTTGTTATACCAATGATTGATGATTGAACCTAGGACCTCAAGCATGCTAGGCAAAGGCTTCCCTACTGAATGCCAACCCCAGCCCAGTACATTTTCCTTTGATGGATGGCTTTGGATAACAGCTTAAGCACTGTGATGCTGAGTCTCAATAGATAAACAGATCCATAAGTTTTGTAAGACGTTTCTTTTGTGAATTTTGTGGTTATAACTTTTTTTGGTATTCTTAAGACATTGGCTACCTAGAAATGATGGCTAGACACTCAGAAACCATCACCCAATGGGAGGGCTTAAGGATTTAGGAAAGTTCCAATCAAACATGCAATACGCTGCTCTCTGGAGGGTCGTTCAGATATCGAAGAAACGTGGGAGAATTCAGTAGTCAGTGACTTCTGTATGGTATTTGCATGCAGGGAACTTTGAAAAGGTTACATTTCTATTCTATGTTCATATTTACTTTGCATTAAGGTTACGGGATGTCTTTGGCACTGTTACTGTTGCTATTTTTATGGACTCCAAATCAGTGTTCAAGTGGAATAGAGTGAAATTTTGAGCCCCAGCGACAATAGCTATATTTTACGCTCCTGTAACATTCAAGCTGTAGTATGTCTGAGCATCAGAAAGTCAGAAAAAAAAGTTGCTCTTTGCCTCAAACTCAGTAGTGAAAAAGAAACTTTTGGTTATAAATTTCAGAGCTTCTTTTCCCCCTTTATACTTACAGTGAAGTCAAATGTAGATCGGGCCCGCTTTAAGCAGTGTTGGCAAGCTATCAAATATTTGCCTGGTTTTTGAGAAGGAAGAAAACCCTAACTTAAGACAAAAACCCACATCCTTTCCCTGAATTATAGATGTAAGCCTTGTGTCAGCACAGCTTTTGATCTTGGGAGCCCACCGAATACAAGTCCTGTACAGGGAGAGGGAGGGAGGCGTGAAATTGAAACATTATTCAGATCCATGTTCATAATGCATGAATATGCCTGAGTCGAATGTCATGAAAAAGGGTTCTGTTTGTAAACTTTTTATTCCTCTCTTCTAAAGATGCAATGATTTATAAGATGATTTTGGTGAAATGGTCTGAGAGTATGCAAAGTCAACCCACCAAATTGGGTATTAAGTAACTTCATGTGATCTATACTCAGCTGTCTTCTAGGCATATTTATCACAGAGAAACTGTATCTACATATGTATATATGTGTATATGTATATGTATCATTTATCTGTCTACTGATCATCTATTCACGTGTTTTTGATTCACTGTGTTTTAACATATGGATGAAATTATAAATTCTTTGAAAAGTAGGGCTCAGGCTCTCAAGAAATAAACACCTTTTCACAATGACATCAACTTTTTATTCTAGACATCTTGTTAGTGACCATATGCTGGGGTGAACTGGGTAGTTCTTACAATAAGTTTTTCAGGGATGCTGAATTTGAGCCTCAGATGAATTTCCTGCATAGTAGAGCTGGGGGGCGGGGGCGGGGCGGTGTCATGTTTAGAAGGGATGATAGCGTATAAGTCAGGCAAAATAGGGCTTCTGGCAGGTGGTCTATTTAAGTACATGGGTCAGGTCAGTGGCAGTAGATGGAAGTCTCTTCATGGAGACTAGAATATTTTTTATTACTGCCTGCACCTCCCTTTGAGATTAGAGGGATATCAGATTACACAGAGCACAATGGTGAATGACTCACCAACAGGACTGGTAACTGTAAGTGGTGGAAATGCAGCTTATGCTTGAAAGTAGTCACCGAGTTATCTTAGTCTGAACTTCAAATGCTGGGTTACCCCTTGAACTGTTGGACCATGTATACTGAGTTTTGTCTATCTGACTCTTATGAACCAAGTTCTCTCTGTTCAGTGAGACACTGTCTCAAGACAGGGCTAGCTCCAAGTCTGAATATCTGGAAAAGTGCTACCTTGTGTCTTTGGGTGTCATACCATGATGTAATAAAGCTTTATCTCCAAGAGTCAATTTATCTCAATTCCTACACACAATCCTGGGATGGATATTATAGAAAGTCCTGTTTATCATTTGACATTGTGTGACCTGATTAATTTCCATGCCATTCAGGGATTCCACACTCATTTTATTGATCACTCAGCACATGCTTAGTGTCCGTACTGATGCTAGGAACTGAAAGGGAAATGAAAAAAGTAACTCTAAGGGGGATAGGCAAGCCGAATGGAATGCCAGCTAGATATTGATATGATGAAAGGCCAAGTGTAACTTAAACATCCGGGGACATTTAGGTTCTGTCAGATTACTTGAGCCACATCCTGCCTTTACAATGAAATCTTAGTAGTTCTAAAGTATTGTGAAAGTCCCTGATGTCATAGGACCATCACCCACGAAACACAGGAGTTCATCCCAGATGATTTGAAAAAGCCTAAAGGGCTGTTGTACTATTGCAACAATTGCAATCTTGATCAGTGGCTGAATGTGCACCAACCACTGGACAGAAGATTCTTTATTTCATTTAATTCATGGTTATTATGAGCCTGTTGTGCAACTTGCACACAAATAACCTTGGGCATGACTACGGCTGGCACTAGATAGAACATTGACAGCCTTCAATGGAGAATTTTCCTCAATTCACCCCCACCCTCCTCTCTCTCTCTCTCGTGTGTGTGTGTGTGTGTGTGTGTGTGTGTGTGTGTGTGTGTGTGTGTATGTGTGTGTGTACTGAGAGCCTAGTGCACTTGCCCATGCATATGTAGGTGAAGGCTGGACATGGGTCTTCAGGGGTCTTACTCTATGGTTCTTATTTTTGAGACAGCGTCTCTCACTCAACCCTAAGTTCACCATTTTGGATACACTGGATGGCCATAGAGTCACTTGTCCCCGCTCCCCTATGCTTTGGGACAGGCCTGGGATTACAGATGAATGCAACTGTGCCTGACTTTAATATGGGTGTTGCGGATGTGACTCAGGTCCTCGAGATTATGCATCAACGATCTTATCCGCTGAGCTGTCTCCCCAGCCCTTAACCTACACATTTTATTTACCTTTTATTTTTTGACAGGGTGGCTTGCATCACGTATATGATCATCTGTGTTATATTTACAAAATAAGTGCATGTGAGCAGTTTATTGGTGTTTGAAAACGATCAATTTTAGACCTTGGCCATTATTTTAAGCCTAACAACCTCGGAGGAGAAAAAAAGCAAGCCTCTAATATTGTTATTTATCTAAATTATCTAAAGGGGAGGTGGGTACATTTTAAATGTTGATATCTAGCTGTGCCCATACAGTGTCTCCATTTGTAATTAAGTCATTTTGGAATTCCTTTATGGTAAATTCAAGTGCTGGGGAGCATTTTGGGTAGACCTGCTAGGGACCTATTCATGGTCCTTTTAATAATCCGAAATGAAGAAATGAGTAAGAGACTTTCAATATAGTCAGAATCATACTCCAGGAGAAAAAGATGCAGGGTCAGTGTACCACTCACCTGGCCACCTAATGACCTAACTCTAGAAACAATGATATGGACAATTACCATGGTAACAGGCTGCCATGGGGATAGTGATAATCAAGAGTCATGTCTGCTCAGCTTCTGCCAGGAACTTGGAACATGGTTTGGGTAGCTATTCATCCCAGCAATCCACAGAGATCTACACTAATATACCCACTTTAAAGGGGCAAACACTGAGTCTTCACATTCATGACCAACGTATTCTGTGTCACCCAGACAATATCAGTGGCTGCACAGCAACATTAACTTAGAGCTTTTTTCCCCCCAAGGATTCCCTTCTATTAGGAAAGGTGAGCACGGTAAGCTACGTTTAATTTTATAAAGATTTAAATATGCCTGTTATCACATTAACATTAGCAATCAATACATTGAAAAGTCTCCCAAAATGGCAAGGAGCTAGGAAGAGCGAAATGTCGCATAAACACCACAAATACTTAGCAATTCATAATCTGGTCTGTGAGTAGGCAGATGGTATGACACAGGGAAAAGATCGTGGGCTTGAGGCTAGCCTGGGTTCAGACATGGATCCACAGGCAGATATGTAGGTGTTTATCTTTCCCCTTCTATGACACAGGTTCTTTATGGTAAAAAATGGGGTAAAAAAATGTTTACCTTGGGTTAGAGAGATGGCTTGGTGGATCAAAGCACTTGCAGCTTAAGTGTGGGGACAAAAGTTTGAGTTCCTAAACCCATGTGAAGCTGCATTCATAGTGTGAGTGTCATTAATACCAGCCCTCCTATGGGAAATCAGAGGTTGGAGGCATGAAAGTCGGTAGAAGCTCCAGGGCTGGCTAGCCTGGCATACACCTCTGTTCCCCCCCCCCCCTCTCTCTCTCTCTCTCTGTATGTGTGTGTGTGTATGTGTGTGTGTGTGTCTGCCCACCCTCACATACACACCACTTGCTTTGTACATGTGACTTAAGGTTTTTATTGCTGTGATAAAGCATCAGGACCAAGAAGCAAACTGGAGAGGAAAGGGCTTATTTGGTTTACATTTCCATGGAAGGAACTCAGGACAGGTACTCAAAAAGGTCAGGAACCTGGCAGGAACTGAAACAGAGACCATGGGGGGGGGGGTGTTGCTGCTTACTGGCGTGCTTTCCATAACTTGATCAGCCTGCTTTCTTTCTTTCTTTTCTCTTTCTTTCTTTCTTTCTTTCTTTCTCTTTTCTTTTCTTTTCTTTTCTTTTTTTTTTTTGAGACAGAGTTTCTTTGTGTAATAGCCTTGGCTGTCCTGGAACTCCCTTTGTAGATCAGGCTGGCCTCGATTTCACAGAGATCTGCTTGCTTCTGCCTCCCGAGTGCTGGGATTAAAGGCATGCGCCAATATGCCTGACTTCAGCCTCCTGTCTTACACAACCCAGAGCCATCAATCCTGGTGTGGAATCACTCACGCTGGGCTGGACTGTTCCCCATTAATAACTAATTAAGAAAGTGCCTTACAGACAGATCTTATGGAGGCATTTTTTTTTCAATTGAGGTTCCCTCCTTTCAGATAACTCTAGTTTGTGTGTCAGTTTGACATACAACTAGATGACACTCATATACAAAAGTAAAATAACTGAGCTGCAGTGATGATAGAAAGACTTGACTACAGATAACACATGCCCATACAGTGCCAGTGAAGTACTGAATGCCTGCCACCCGGGGAACGACAGGAAACCTCTTCAGCAGCAGTCAGCCCACTCCTTTTATACCTACAAATCCGCATCCCAGCTTCCTGCAGCTATGGGACACAGCTGTCACCAGGGGTTGGCCTCCATGTTTTTGTCACGATGAGCCAATTTCCCTCTCTCTGCCTTCATCTCATTCCACCCACGTGCCAAGTGTCACCCTTCTACTTTAGGGCCTTTGAACCTCTCTCTTTGACTGAAAAACAAAACAGAACTGAAAACTAAACAAAACAAAAAACTAAATGAAACAACAATACCAAAAAAAGAAAAAAAACCTTTCTACTTTCTTGTCCTCAAGGCCTCAACTTAAATGTCACTTCCCACAGCGCAACATCCCCGAATGCCCCCAAGTATCAGCCTCTGCCCTGTCTTTCTAGTGCTTTCCCACTGGAGACATTTCTCCCTGTTCTGCTGAAAGACTTCATGCATCACCAAATGTCGGGCTCCACCGTAAGTGTGTGCCACACAGCTACATCCTGGTGCAGGCCTTCAGCTGGTACTCAAGGAACATCCCAGAAGGAGGAGACATAGCCTAGCTTCCTTTCTGTTGCTGTGATAAACAGCATGGGCAAAAGTAACGTAGGGAGGAAGGGGTTTATTCCCCTTAGAGGTTGCAGTCTGTCGTGAAGGGTAGTGAAGTCAGGGCAGACACTCAAGGCTGGAGCCTCAAAGCAGGAACTAATGCAGAGGCCATGGCCATGTGCTGCTTGCTGGTTTGCTCCTCATGGCTCGCCCAGTCTGCTTTCTTATAACATACAAGGCCACCTTTGCAGAGATAGCATCGCTGACAGCGGGCTGGCTCCTCCCACATCAGCCATCGGTCATCACAAACTTGCCTATAGGAGGGGTTGTCTCAGTTGAGGTGTCCTCTTCCCAGGTGACTGTACCTTGTGTCAAGTTGTGAAAACTAACCAACCAACCAAACAAACAAACGAAGCAAAACAGAAAACAACAACTACCACACAGGAAAAAATGAATAAATGAATGACTGAAGGACCCATTGACTCCAAAGTTTCCCCTGTGACCTTTCCTGACCTGTGTATGGAGACAGAACACTGTATAATGTGAGCCAATGAAATCTTTTACCAAAGTCACAGAACTTTGCCCAAACTTGTACCTTTTCCATCCTTGGAGAGGACCAGAGGTCCTCAGGGCCCACTTATTCTCTGCACCACTGCAGTGCTGCTTATCAAGCGAGCTGTACCCAGCCAGACTTCCGCGATATTCTGGACCATAAAACGCTACCACCTCTCTGAAACAGATGCTGCATTTTATGATGGAAATGGAGATGCCAGGGCCCACAGGTGCTGGCTGACACGTGCACTGTGAAGAATCACCAGTGCTCCTTAGAGGAGGGCACACTTACTCAAGCCTAGGCAGAAGAAATGGCTTCACTCCAGCATCACAAGAAGCATATCCTGAAAGGAAGATAGATGGCCAAGATAGGTTATCACTGGAAACATATTGTCTTCATTTGATGGGACGCCCATGCTAAACAGGAGGAAAGCACAGCATTGTTCAAACCGAGGGGCCAGCTAGTTCATCTTGTTAGTGTGCTCTTCCACTGAGAGAAAAAGCTCTAAATAGAGTTCTTAGGTAATGTTTTTTTAAGTTTTATTTTATTAATTTATTCATATTACATCTCAATGGTTATCCCCTCCCTTGTAGCCTTCCATTCCTCCCTCCCTCCTATTTTCCCCTTACTCCCCTCCCCATGACTGTGACTGAGGGGGACTTCTTCCCCCTGTATATGCTCATAGGGTATCAAGTCTCTTCTTGGTAGCCTACTATCCTTCCTCTGAGTGCCACCAGGTCTCCCCATCCAGGGGACGTGGTCAAATATGAGGCACCAGAGTATGTGTGAAAGTCATACCCCACTCTCCACTCAACTGTGGAGAATGTCCTCTCCATTGGCTAGATCTGGGTAGGGGTTTGAAGTTTACTGCACGTATTGTCCTTGGCTGGTGCCATAGTTTGAGCGGGACCCCTGGGCCCAAATCTGCCCATCATAATGTTCTTCTTGTAGGCTTCTATTAATGTTTTAAGGAAAGAGAGAACCACCACCGAACACACTACTGTGGCCCTTTGGAAGTTCCCCGACCTGGAACTTAGGCTCCTTCAGGAAGGACTTTTCTTACCTGAAAAGTCTGACTCTCAACCGATCAAAGGGCTTGGAGCCAATATGTGTAGAGGCTCAGGGATGGCAGAGAGCTTGCTTGCCACCTTTGAAATGCAGTGCTGGTCAGTTGATCTGGAAGTAGCCACTAAGAGGTACCATGACACAATGGGCGGATGCACATGGATCCCGTATAGTGGTGGTTCTTTCGAGAGCTCAGTACTGTACTTCCTTTAGCTCACTCCCAGCCCATTTTACATCTGTTTTGCACAAAGTGGAGTTTTTCTATCATATTATCTAATTACCTCACCTTTTCTGTGGGAAGAGAATGTGTAGGATTTTACAATATTGGCTCAATGAGATAGCTAGCTCAGTGGGTCCAACACACCCCTCACAAGTCTGAAGATCTGAGCGTGATTTCCAGAGCCTCTATAAAGGTGGAAGGAAACAACTGACTCACAAAGCACGGTCTATCTTCTGAACTCTGCGTACTCGCAATGGTACCCTCATGCCCACGTGCACGTATCATACGCACACAATAATAATAATAAAGAAAGAAGTATATTTTTGATTAAAAGAAGAGCCAATCTCTTAGCAATATTTGTTTGTTTTGCCTGTTTGGTTTTCGGGACAGAGTTTCTCTGTGTAACCTTGGCTGTCCTGGACTCGCTTTGTAGACCAGGCTGACCTTGAACTCACAGAGATCCTCCTGTGTTTTGCCTCCCTCCTGGGATTACAGTTGTGCACCACCATGTTCGATCCCTTAGCAAAATTTAAGTGTGTAATACAGTATTATTATTGATTATTTTTGGTTTTGATGTTCTGGGGATGAAATTGCTGGGGCCACATTTGGCACCTGTTCTACCACTGAACAGACACACTGTATCCCCAGACAGATAGACTGCTACTAACCTTAGTTGCCATGGCGGCCTTCAGGTCTCTGAATTCCTACCACAGCTCAAGTTTCCTGTCCTTCAGCAGCACCTCCTTCTGTCCCTTTCCCTTCAGCCTCTGGTAGCCACCACTGTCCTATCTGTTTCTCTGTTGCTGTCTGTTCTTTCAGAGTTATCCTTGGTGAGAAATTCACTCTTTACCTAGTTTCCCAATTGCTGAACCCTGTTAAAGAGAGGGCTAGGAAGCCCCCATGAGCCCAACACCATTGCTTCCCTGAACTCAATGACCTTACCAGACCGCTCACATTAGCAGCCAAAGCAGATAATCGGTAGCGCAGGCATTTGTAAACAAAAAAAAAGATGCTTTGGAGTCATTTGGTGTCACAGCCATGTTTTCCTTCTATGCGCCGAGTCTCTGTACAAAGAGATTTCCCAGCTCTCCACACCCGGTTACTGTTTTCCAGATGTTCTGAAACAATATCAAGTGACCCAGTTTACCCCTGAGAGGTTTATAAAGGTGCATTTATGGAAGGGCTGGCTGAGCAGGGGGGCCAACACATTCCCTCATCAGCTTAGTCCTACATAATCTCCCCAAACACAGTATCGGGGTCTGACTTTCCCTACGGCACATTGGTAAGGTTTTCAGAAAACGAGATGCTAAATGCTCTTGAAGGGAAGTAGAAACTTAAGAAGCTTAACAGTGGATGTCGAAATATTATCACCAGCTATCGGTGTAACAGAATCCAGTCATTCCCCACCGACAGGCACAGGATTTTGGCTTAAGCAGATGAAGACAGTCCTGGAGAAGTGTGTGGTCTTCAGTGTTTAAGTATCAGCAAGTCAAGGGGACCGGCTTCATTAGTGTCAAACCTCAACAAGTCTCGTTGCCCTTTGGTGTCCAATATTATGAAGACAAATGAAAGTAGCAAAACTGAATATGCCCAAGAGGCATGCCAACGGTTTTCACAGACAATCACAGAGAAGTAGTAATACCACTGAAATTTATGAGTGGAGACTCTTCTGTTCTTTGCATGTTGAGTACCAAATACCAGAGCAATCCTCAGGATCAGAATGTAGCTCTTGTGACCGAGGTGAGATTTTTTTTTCCCTTTGAAGAGAAACACAGTGTGGCCTTACTTTCATAACAAAAGAGACTCCTCAGTTCCCCCTCCCCACCAGTCCGCACACAGGTTAGAATCTCCCAAGAAAGTGGACTTGCTCTTAAAGCATCCTCTGTGGGTGGAGGTCATTGAATGGTATAGGCGTATTCTACTTTTAAAGTAAGCAGCAAGGCAAAGCCCGGCTGTGGGGAGTAATTTCTGTTTTACAACATGTCAATCATCCAAAGGTCATTGAAATGGGATGAACAACCTTCCCAGAATTCCCAGAAGTCATGCTGTTGAGTTCCTACGCAGAAAAGGGAACACATTAAAGAACTTTTCCATTTCCCAGGTTGCCTCGTGATGGTCTCTATGTTAGAGTCACTTACAGGGACCACTGCCACACATCCCAAGCAAACAGCTGAAGAGACCACAGTCCTTATGCTGAGTTCTGTAATACGTGGGCCTTTATCTCTTCGGAAGCTGGAAAACCTTGCACAGGGCTGACATGTGTGGCCAACCCAGAATCTACAGAGGAAGTGGAATTCCAACTTCACTGGAAATGAATGCCCACGTGAGATGAAAGGCCCCACTCTGCGCTTAAAACCAGGTGTGTACAGCATCCAAGATTGAGTACTCTGAGTCTGTTGCCATTGCTGGTCCCTGATCTGCTCGTAGTTAGAAACATGAGTTAAATTACTTTTATCTCAACATCCTTAACTCTCAGTGGTGTTATTGGCCATAAAATTAGCTACTTCCTCTCATTTCAAAGCCACTGACAGTTTGGGTAGTTTGACTTGAGTGGGTTGGACAGGGGGAAATAGGTGATTTTCTCAGCCTCTGGTAGAGTTAATCTCTCATCTAGATACGTCTTAAGCTCCTCTTTCAACGGCTCCCAGGTTAACAGTGCAACTAAGAACTAAGTTCTTCTTTAGAATGTTCCAGTTCAAAGTCCAAATGATAGATGATTCCCACATCCTGAAACAAACACTTAAATGCTTGTATTTCTTGAAACAATTTATTCTAGTTTGAACCAGACAATCCATAGCTCACTGAGACACATGGCCTGCTCTATATTTGCAAACAAAAACGTCTGACTTCTATTCAATTATTGCATTAAAAAAAAAGGGAGCTAGAAAAAATGTTATAGTAGAGATATTATTTTATAGTGTGTATCATTTCTGTCTTTGAGGGTACAGATTGCTGTTACTAAAGATTCTGTTTAGAAAGAGTGACAGTAATCTTTGGATAGTCTTGCTTGACTCTGGTCATCCCAAGAAGTTTGCTTCTACCACCTTTGCATTCATAGCCACCCCCACCCACCCCCAAACAGCGGCTGATCTATTTATTGTAAAGTCCTAGAAAGCACCCCAACCACTATTCTGACTCTCTTCCTTTTTGCTAGAGTGAAATACTTGCTTTAGCCAATATGCTTTCCTGAAGACAGGACAGTGCTATGGCTCAGTGAGTAAAACTGCTTTTTGGAAAGCCTGACAACATGAGTTCTGTCCCCAAATTCCCCAATCCAAGGAGAAAGCCAGCTCTAGAAAGATGTCCTGTGGAGATGGGAGGGAGGGGAGAGGAGAGAGGAGAGCAGAGGAGAGAGAGAAAGAAAGAGAGAGAGAGAGAGAGAGAGAGAGAGAGAGAGAGAGAGAGAGAGAGAGGCACAGACAGACAGACAGAGACAAAGACAGAAACAGTGAGACCAACAGAGTAAGAACATGGAATAGTGTGTGTGTGTGTGTGTGTGTGTGTGTGTGTGTGTGTGTGTGTGTGTACACATAGGATAGTATGTGTGTGTGTATACATGGAGCAATGTGTATGTACATGGGAGTTTATGTGTGTGTGTGTGTGTGTGTGTGTGTGTGTGTGTGTGTAGACTGAAACCAGGCACTAATACTTTCTAGATAAATACTGTGCTGTGTATCTACAATCCCAGCCCTAGGTCAGTTTTAACAGTGGAAATCCTTGCAAGCATTTTCAGCCATCAGAAGAAGAACCTTCCTCCTGTGATGGACGGAAACTAACACAGAGACCCACAACCAGACCGTGTGCCGAGATTGAGAAACTTTAGAACACTCTAAGCCTTCCCCTCAGGGCTCAAGGAACTATGCGGAAGAGGAGGCAGAAAGACTGGAAGAGCCAGAGGGGATGGATGACTCCAAGGAAGCTGTCTTCCAGACACACAGGACTGACGTGCATATGAACTCACAGAAAGCATGGCAGCATGCATGGGGCCTGGACAAGTTCAGGCCACACAGGGTCCCAGAGTTCAGAGGGGGAAGTGGAATGAGCTCCCAACCCTAACCAAGAAAATCTCCAGTCACAACCATTTGCTGAGGGAAAATTAGTTTTTACCAATAGTGTCTTTCTGGGTATATAGACCACACTTAGGGGCAGGCCCCTTGTCTAGCAGTGGGTGACCAATGAAAAACAAACTCAAGGATATTTTTCTCTCATATTGCTTTGTTTGGGCTTTTGTTGTTGTTTTGTTTTTTGATTTTTTGAGACAGAGTTTCTCTGTGTATCCTTGGCTGTTCTGGACTTACTTTGTAGGCTACGCTGGCCTTGAACTCACAGCGATCCACCTGCCTCTGCCTCCTAAGTGCTGGGATTAAAGTCATGTGCCACTACACCTGACTTTTAAAAAAAATCTCATTGGTCTTTTGTTTGTATATTATGCTTTCCAATTTTGAGTTTTTTTTAAAAATAGGTTTTGGAATGTGTGTGTGTGTGTGTGTGTGTGTGTGTGTGTGTGTGTGTGTTACTTGTGCTTTCCCTTTTATTTTTATTTTGGTTATTTATTTATGTACTTATTTTATCTTTTTTTGTTTGTTTGTTTGTTTTTGGAGACAGAGTTTCTCTGTGTAGCCCTGGGCCATTCTGAAGCCCATTCTGTAGACCAGGCTGGCCTTAAACTCAGGGATCTCCCTGCCTCTGCCTCCCAAGTGCTGGGATTAAAGGCATGCGCCACTGCTGCTTGGCCCCTGTTTGTTTCTAATGAGAGAGAAAGAAGGCTTGGAATTAGATGAGTGGTGAGATGGGGAATACCCAGGAGGAGACTGGGGAGGGGAAACCATGGTCAGAATATATGCATGAAACAATATTTTCAGTTACCAACAACAACAACAACAACAAAGAAGGACTCCTTATCATACCACTGACGACAAGGAAGTCCCCTCATTTCTTCCTTACAGCCAGAAGGAAAGGCTAGTGTCCCTGTTCTCTGCTTAAGGGAGAGACATTTCTGTATTTTTGCCAGGTGTACTTTGTAATCTATATTTGGTCCATAGAGGCTCAAGGGGGGTTGTATACCTTGGAATATGATGATGAATTTAATCATCTTGTGATAAATCTCCCAACTGGCAAGTCCTTGGGGAATTGAGGTCTGTCTCCCCTGGGTGCTTTTCAAGGTGTCAATCATGAGACGTGATCTGTGCTTCTCTCTCATATTTGTGGCCTGTACTGTGAGAATTAGTGTCCAGAATTTTCCCCGATGTGGGGTCTTCCAAGAGGGCCAATCCTACTGCAGGATTGGGGCTGCTGACTTGCAGAAATGACTCTCAGTTTCCTCCAGTGTTATGATTCTAAGACTCACTTCAGTACAGTTACGACAACAGTGTGGCTCACCACAGCCACTAGCTTTGGAAAGAAGTTAAAGACAGGTAAGTATCTGAAAGCAGTTCTCTTCAGGTCTAATACCAGAGCATCTCCTCCTGGTCCTCTAAGTACCACCTTGTCGGGTGACCAGGGCTGTTAATTTATGACTCCCATTAAGAGGGATGGCTAGATGTGCAGACATGTCAGTAATGATTTCTGCTGGAGCTCACACAACAGAGGAAGTGTCTGTCAAATGCCTTGTTTTAACAGAAGACAGAACTGCCTGACTTGGGTTTTATGACAGATGTCAAGTGCATTGATTGCCCTGTGCAGCAGATCACCTTATTGGCAAAGAAATGAAAGGCCACCAAGAAGATGAATGGGAAGCTTCCCTCAAGGGTTTCTTCTGGTCTGCAGGCCTGGCAGTTACCCCAAAGAAGGGCCAATGAGCAGTTGAGAGTGGACACCCTAGAGACAGTCCCCTATCATGGGACTTGGAGACTAATGTCTCCATGACCCCAAAGGGCTGGTGAGAGAGTGCAGGGAGGAGTAGGCAGGATGCTTTGAGGAAGAACACCACAGTGATCAAGAGAAACCATGTCCATCCACTGAAGAGGACACAGTTTAGTGTTACACCCTTGGGATTCCTGGGACCTGTTCAGGAATGATCTTCTCTAGCCTTCTTTTTAGAATTCAGCTCCATAAATAGTTCTGGAGAGTTCCTTGTATCAGGCATGTGCCAGGCACTGGGGATGAGTACTGACTGTCATTGCTGCTGCTCCAGCCGGCATCCCTACTTCCTCTGTGTCACTGCAGAGCACTGGAGTTCTTGGGGATGGCTTTTCTGCACCTCAATTTTCTTAACTGAAAAGCACAGGCTTTGGACTCCTGCTGACATAGTTGCGTGGCTCAAACCTGGCACCATCTTTATGCTTCTATGAGGCATGAGAAGGGAAGGAATGGAAGGCATCATGCCCAGTGTGCCACACACTCAGCACTCTCCAAGGCTCCCATGTGCTGGTGCCCACCACAGTGGGAAGTAAGCAGCCATGAGATGTGTGATGACATTACGGCAATGGAGAATCACATATTTGAGCTGATGACAGTGGCCATATGTATGATTTTAGGATGGAGTGGAGAGATTCCTCTGACTTGTCAGTATTGTAGTTGTAGTAAAATCAGAAGGTAACTATCAGCTGGCCTATGTGGGGATGCTGGTCTGAGCCAGCCCACTGTAACTCTGGTCTAATAAAAGTTTATCACACACAGTTATGCATAACACACAGCACATAGTAAACTAATGTGTTACTGATGTATATGCTGGATGTGTATGTAGTATATGTGTCTGTTATGTATGAGCATATGTGTACGTCTATGTGCATATGTGTCTGTTTATGTGTATAGAGACCTATCCCTATGTATCCTGCCAGTGAGTAGTTGGCTTCTTTTTTATTTCCCATCCACTTGACACAAACTAAAGCCAACTGACAAAATGTCTCCATCAGATTGGCCTTTAGACAAGCCTGTGGGGAGATTTTTCTGGATAATGATTGATACAGGAAGGACCAGCCCATTGTGGTAAGTGCTAGCGTGGGCAGCTTTCTTATACCTGGGAGGTATAAGAAGGTAGCCAGTCATGAGCTTGGACGGCAAGTCAGTAAGACCCACTGTGGTCCTGTCTCAGTTCCTGCCCTGAGTTCCTGCCCTGACTTCCCTTCACGATGGACTAAAGGCCAAAATAAACATTCTCTTCTCTTAGTATCTCTTGGCTGTGGTGCTTATCACTCAAATAGAAAGCAAATTAGGACAGCCAGGTTGGCCTGAAACTTGTAATCTTCCTCCTTTTGCCCTGAATGATGAGATTATAGGTGTGTACCAACCAAACTTGGTTTATAGTATATGTTTGATTATTTTAGAGTATATTCCTTTTATTTATTAAATTTATTTTTAATTGAAAATATTTTTCATGCACAGTTTCCTTTCCCTCATCTCCTCTCAAATCCCTTCCTATTTAGTATAAAATACGATGATGCTGTCATTGGTGCTGCTACCCTTCAGGGTCTGTTTATCACACCCCGTGACTACATCTCTCATGCTGTCACACATCTGAACTGACCTGCAGCATGTAGGTCTGCATGAGTGCATGCAATCATGTTTACTCAGCCACAAAGCCATTTAACCGTGCACTTCTACATTGTATGTCCACTGTCAGGTGACAGCCAGTTCTTATGAGTCTTATGGAGGAGGCAGACATGGGCATGGTGGCGAAAGGAACTACCGTGTTTAGAAAGAGGCCACCCATCCATTAAGTGGGTAAAGACATGATACAGGAGGAAGTATTGACCACCCAATGTCTGTCTTTTGTCTTAAAGACGCTGATATCCGATCTTTCACCAAAATAATCTTCTTTTCCATTCTGACTTCTCTGCATCCCTCAGTGGGATGGAAGAACACAAGAATTATGACAAATCAGCCTTTTTGTGGGATGGTGTCATTGGCAGCAGTTTGCTGTACATGATGGAACAGGACACAATGCTGTTAAGTGTTCTCTTCAGCCAGGTGCCTGGGCAGCACACAGGCCCTACCTTGGCAGTTGCTGCTGGCCTCTCTGTGATGTGACATAGTGCTTGGCCTGAAGCACATGCTCAGTAGATGCTTCCAGATTTATTCTGGTTGCTCCCCTGCATTCCATGATGGTGTTATATTTCTCAAGAGATTACTTTAGGTCGCTAGGAAGGCACAGACGATAAATTATAGATGAAATGTAAGAAAGTCAACATAACTAGACATTTTATTCTCTTAAAGTGTTCCTTCTTCTGAGTTGATTACAAAAGGGAATAGAGCATTTTATTCTTTCTGAGTGGGCCAGATCCAAGTTATTGAGTTCTCTCTGTCTCTCTCCCTTTCCTTCCCTCCTGTCCAGCTTTCCCTCCCCTCCTTTCTCTCACTCTCCCTCCTTACATTCCCCCCTTGTGTGTGTGTGCGAGAGCATATATCTTTGAATAAAAGAAAATTGAGGCAGCACAACTAAGAACATTCAAGTTTTTTAATCCAAGTGTTTGTGTGTTCGTGTGTGTGTGTGTGTGTGTGTGTGTGTGTGTGTGTGTGTGTATGTAGGCATATGCATACTAGGATGATTGTGTGTGTGTATGTGTGTGTGTGTGTAGCATATGCATACTAGAGTGTGTATGTGTGTGTAGGCATATGCGTACTAGGGTTTGTGTGTGTGTGTGTGTGTAGGCATATGCATACTAAGGTGTGTGTATATGTGTATTTGAGTATGTGTGTGTGTAGGCATATGCATACTAGGATGATTGTGTGTGTGTGTATGTGTGTGTGTGTGTAGGCATATGCATACTAAGGTGTGTGTATATGTGTATTTGAGTATGTGTGTGTGTAGGCATATGCATACTAGGATGATTGTGTGTGTGTGTGTGTGTGTGTGTGTGTAGGCATATGCATACTAAGGTGTGTGTATATGTGTATTTGAGTATGTGTGTGTGTAGGCATATGCATACTAGGATGATTGTGTGTGTGTGTGGTCAGAGGACAACTGTCAGTGGCAGTCTTCCTTTTCTGCCTTCTTTGTGGCATGCTTTTGTTGTTGTTACTTGTAGCCATGTAAGCCTGCCTAACTGGCCTGTTATATTTGAGAGATCCTCCAGTCTCTGCCTCCCATATCACCAAAGGAGTGACCTAACTCTGCCTTTCTACCACAGAAGCTTCTTTTGCTTGTTAAATAAAAATAAAAATAAAAAAGAATCCTTAGATGCTAACAGTAAAACCCTATGTGAATGGGAGAGCTGTACAGCCTGTTGCTTTCCATCTTTTTGGTGGTGGAGTTATGAAGTAAAATCTGTGTAGGGGAGACCCTGGTTGCTTGATTCCCATCTCTTTAAACTACCAACTACCGGGCTCCTGCGCACCACGCCCGTGAAGAGGAGTAGTGAGGTATAAGCTGATTCCCCAATCTAATTGTCAGATGCTTTCTGCAGGGAGCAAAACTGTGAAGCTCCCTGACTTTTGTATGGGAAGGAAAGATGAAGAGAAGGGAAGGAGGCACTGTAATAGCTTCCGTAGCATCCCAGGTACATCTGTCCATCCGAAAGAAGTGGGCTCCCCAGAGACACCTATCTCCCAGGCTAGGTGGAAGTACAGGAAAAGGAAAGACGTTCAGTTTGCATTTAGAAAATGTAGGCTCTTGTCACTGGGCTTGCAGAGGAGCGTGTGGTTGTGCAGTCCCAAATGTATTGTGCAAATTCCCATTTTCTCTCCTTCATTCTGACTTCGCTGTGCCCCCTGTTCTTTTATTTCCCCTTTGAATTTGCATTAAATTCATTATCTGCTCTTAAGGGAGAGAGGTTCTCCAGGGTTTAATTGAGATGTAAGACACCACAAATAAGAAGATGGGGGAGGAGCTCTCCATCCCTTTGTGGGACTAAACCACCTCTCAAGTGTTTTCTTCACTTCTTGGAGAAAACATACCTGTCTCCTCCAGGAAGCTCTCATCTCAAAGACCTTTATTAACTTGATCTTTGGGAATGCTGTTTTAATTTTTTTCTATAATCATCACACAAATTGATCATGATAATCTCTGGGAAGAATATAAGTGAACCAATGGCCTCATTAACTCCAGTGCTCGGGGATTGGTGTTCATCAGAGTCGGTGCCCTCACCCCATGGTGGCCCAGACCTCTTTGTGTGTGCCTTGATGCAGTCCCCTGCGGGAGATGGGCATTGTTTCCTTCCAGGATGTTTAAATTGCCTCCTACATCCCGCTCCCTTACCAAATAATAGAAGAACTTGAAAGGTTCCAACCTTAGCACCGGAGACCTCTGATATATGGGCCTTTTCCACCTTTCCTTCATGACATCAAGACTTCAAACTGCTAAGCTTTGGGCAATACCTAGGGTCAGTCAACATCAAAATGTATGGCTCAAATGTGTAATTACAAGTACTGTTTTGTTGAACCGGAAGGGCCCCTTTGAAGCTCACATGTTAATTTTAATTTAACACACAGAATGGCAAAGATAAATGGGTTTATCCAAAATACATTTAATAACAGATTTTTTGAGTCAGTTATTAAGTTTATTTAAGTGGTTCTTTTTTTCAAATCTTTAAAAACTGTGAATCTCAAGAGGAAGCAGAGTCCCATGCAATGCCTTTTATTGATGGCCTGCTATGTGCCAAGAAAGGTGTTAAATGTTTTCAAATGCTGCCTCCTTTATCCTGATCTTACAGACAAGCAAAAGGGAGGTGTGAAGAGGTGAAGTTTCTCACCCAGCTGGAAAGTGGCAGAGTCATTCGCAGATCTGCCTCCGCTAAAAATTACTTCATGGAACTCTTTGAAAACTAACTTCTTGGGAGCTGTATGCAGCTTCTCAGTGGGCCTTGTTATAACAAGGAAGTTATTATTCCTTTTGGGGGGAGATGGTGGGTTCCTGGACAAGGACTGGCCCTCGATGGTGCCCAGGACCATATGTGGTACACATAAGTGTATCTTCATCTTATGACTGGGTAAGAGATCTCTCTCCTTTGGTTTTGGAGAAAGTCATCTCTTGGTTATGACAAGGGTGAATGGGGTCCACGTGAAAGGGGAGTAAGCAAACAATGGGCATATGTGGAGATGGTGTGGATGTGGCTTGAGTGTCCCTGAAGGATTCACACATTAACAGAATCCCCATGGTGGAGGAGAGTTTAATTGACAAAATTTGTCTATGGTGTTCAGTAGTGGACCCTTGGGACCCTTAGGGTCATATAAACTCATTAGGGTGGTTTGTTGCCTCAAGTTTTATAAGAAGAGGGAGACAGCCTCCCCTAGGCACACTCCATGCACTTCTGCTCGCTGGTCCTTTAGGTCTCCATCTGCACTAAGGCTATCATCACCAGGTAAGGCCCCTGGACCTTGTATATGTGGATCTGTAAGATAAATTAAACTTATTTCCTTTATAAAGTAGCCTCCTCCGGGTACTTTATCATTATGAAAGATGGATTTACCCCACCTCTCCTTGGAACTCTCTCAGCTACAGTGATGGAAGAGGCTAGGTATTTTTAAAGTAACATATTTCTAACTCTTGAGACATTTTGTATGAATTTTCACCAACACCTACAATTTATGATGCACTGAACTCGAATGCAGTGTAACACGTTGCCTTTCCATACATGTTGAGTCCCCATGGCATGCTGGGTAGTGTGATCCATGCTTCACAGTCACAGAGCAATGGGTACTGTCTTGTAGGGAAAGAAGACTCAAGAACAAAAGCCTATGAGACCCCACAGCAAAGCAAGCAGAAAGCACTGACTCAAGGGGAGCTTAAGCTGGGCAGAAGTCGCTGAAGCCAAGGCTTAAAGCTGTTCATGGGAGTCGTTCACATTGAAAAGTCAGGGAATTTCAGTATTTGAAAGAAAACATTCTATTTCCATGTTATCAGTATCTCATCACAACTAGGAAATGCATATGAAAGAAAGTATACAGTATTTGCCTTTTTGAAATCATCTTAATTCACTTTATATGATCATCTCCAGGTGTTTCCATTTTCCTACAAAGGATGTAACTTTCTTCTTCTGTATAGCTGAAATAAATTCCACTGTGTCCAGATACTATATACATATAGTATACTATATATATATATATATATATATATATATATATATATAATATCCTCTGTAGTTGGATACTTAGGATGTTCCATATTTTATAATACTGCAGGGATATGTAAGCTGTAAGATGAACCATCAGAGCTGGTTAACAAGTAGCCGCCAACTAAAGATACTTATCTGTAGTCAGGCGTACATAATTTTAATTTTATTTTGCTCCGCTGTGTCAAGTAGGTCCTCATTATCTTATATCTTAGATATCATCTCAATTAATATCAAATGTTGCTTGAGCAACGTTTCAGGTTATAGAGAGCTGTGTTTAAAGGAAAGCAAAATACAAAATAGTTATTGGCTACACAGACTGAGAAAATGTGCCTAGGACAGCCACCAACAGGAGCACCCAGCAAAAGGAACATCTAAAAGAACAGCAACAACAACAAAAACCCAAACAAAAAGCTCTTATTAATTTGCTTGTTATACTTTCAAATTCTTTTCAGTTAAAAACACCCACTTAATTAGGGTGTGTGTGTGTGTGTGTGTGTGTGTGTGTGTGTGTGTGTGTGTGTGAAAGGGTACATATGTAGGTCAGAAGTCAACTTGTGGGAGTCTGTTCTCTTCTTCCACAATGTAGGTCCCAGGGACCAAAGTCAGGTTGTCAGCCTTGGCAGCAAGCATGTGTACCTGCTGAGCCATACTGCATTGCCTCTTTTAGGAATTTTTTTTTGATACAGGCTTTCTCTGCAAAGCTTAAGGTAGCCTGGAACTCACTCTGTAGCCCAGGCTGACCTCAAACTCATTACCCTACACTGCTAGATTTACAGTTGTGCTCCACCATGCCTGACTCAGTTTGCTTATCTTCAGGGCCCTGAAAACCATACACATGGCCAGAGTAGCTACAATAGGATGCTGGCCTTGGCTGTGCAATTCAAGATGAGAAACAGAACTTTTGAAAGCTCCTCTTTCTCTTTGTACAGTATTCTTTGTACAGTATTAGTACAGTACTTTTTGTACAGTATTAGCATCTTTACAATTAGGGTGTTGTAAGGATTAGTTAGGGCTAAAAGCTACCATATTTTGAATGTATGAAGTAAATTTCCTTAGGAAATAATGTATGCATTGTAATCCATTTAATAAATTTTACTATTAGTTTATTTGGTTTCCAGTTAATGGCACATAAAAACCTATCTATTTGAATTGCAAAAATCAAGCTGGTTTGAATTAAGGAGGTGTGAAAAACTCTTGGGTTCAGAAAATATGTAACACTTCCATCAATTAAAAGTAAGTAAAATGTGTTAAAAATAATGGAAAGTTCATGTTGAATTGAACTGGCTTGCTTCATGAGCTTATATTTTTACGAAGCTCTGTGAAACACATTTGAAACAGTGCCCATTATAGAATCTGTGTTAATTGTTATTATCCCCATAAAGTTCACGTGATTAAGAAAAGTTTGCAATTATGCCAACCTGAAATGCACAGTACCTGCCTTTAACTCCCCCCACTCCCGGATTTATTTTTGGTCCTGAAGACTGATGTTCACCTTGGCAAACAGAATGTGTGCTAAATTGAAAATTTCCTCCAAGTACCCTGGAGACTTCAAACAGCAGATTTCTAAAATTGCAGGGTATTTATACTTATTGGACACAACTTTCTTTGTTCTTGCCTTTGTCACGAGTGAAGATTGTTTCTGTACTTACCCTCACTCCCGTCACAATCTTAAATATCACTGTGCTAGAAGGCACTGCAATGTTAATTAAAAGAGCAGTCTAATTATTTACCCTGGTTGGTTCACACAAACCTCTGCAGTATAATCAGTGGACTCCCTGAAGGGGCTTCATGATATTTCAGCATGGAGTGGGAAAGTTTGGCACTGACTTGAGCTCAGCTAACATGTAATGAAGTCTGACCTACAATTCACCTTTAGGTCACCAGATCAAATAGAACTTATCTGGGCAATGTCCGAAGGTATGTGCCGTTATTGACTGAGCTGGTGGGTGGCACACTGAGAACACTTTCCACTTACCTCCCAGAGCCTCAGAGAACCTTCCGCATGTTTCTGAGGGACAGAGGGAAAGCAGAGGGCAGCCAGACAGGTCATTCCCTTTTTGACAGACTCTAAGACAAGCCCACAAGGTAAGTTTGAGGACAGCTCAGATGGCTGGGAGTGTTTCATGACAATCTCTTCCTGCACCTGGCCTGAACACTAACTACTGTTGCAGGGTGTGCCTGGGGCTGAGTCATCAGGCAAGGTGGCCCTCTGGAAGTGAGCCACAGATGCTTCCAAGCCAAGCACAGAGGTCAGCTGTGTCCTTAAAACCTTTGTCCTTGGACTTCTCTGAAATAATGAGGTAGAAGGACCTTATTGAAGGACATCCAAGGGGTCCTGGGGTCTCCTCTGAAAGTATATTTTGGAAAAAACAGGCTCTATCAACAGTGACTTAAAGATCTAGGATGACCCGACTCCATTGTAAACAGACATCAGGGCCAAAGGTCTACTTAATTTGCATTATGGACTAGGTGGGTCCAAGGAAGAAGCAAATAGCACCCAAACAACTCTACAGTAAAGCAGAAGAGTTTGGGTAGTCGGGAACAATAATTATATGAAATAATAAAGAACATTATGTAGTGAAAGCTATGAGAACAGAAGTGGGCCAACTGTATGTTTACTGAGAAGCATAGTGAGGCTTCAGAAAAGAAGGCTAGCCATGGAAGAGAGCGTTGAACATGCAGCACACTCCTTTGACATATGGAGAGGTGACAACATATTTTTACTTACATAGATGCTTCGACACAGAGATGACAATTCATCTAGGTAATGAGGCAAGACTATGGATTTGATCTGACCTTCCAGAACTAACTCCGTCTGCAGTTTTGGCTGAGTAAAGCCAGGACCCCAGAGTGGAAATTGACTAACTCTGTTTCATAACCCCACAGGCACTGGGAGTCAGGAAGGTCAACTGAGATGCAAAACGACTGAGCGGAGGACGCATAGATGGGGCCTCCCTTGGGTGGTCTGAACAGGAGGAAAGCCATGTTAGGCTCTCCCTGCTACAGGTAACAAGCAGGACCTAGGCAGCTTGTGACTCTGACTCCCAGACAGGAATAGTGGCATGGGGGGCATAAAGTCAAACAGAAAAGCTTTATTTCATAATGTGTTGGCATTCATATTGGTGAATTAGATGGACTTTTGATAGAAGCTCATAGAAAACATCCCCAAACACACCATCCTGTCCCAGTAAGGAATTAGTCATCCATCCGTTTCCCTAAAGCAATATCTCTAGAGTTCTTCTGACTACTTGCCTTTTGCTGGGATTACAGAGACAACACACTCTGGATCCTACAGAGATTACAGTCAAATGAAGTGTCCCAAGAGGGGCAAGCTTGCTGCCAAGCACGTGGGGATGTGAACAAAGGAGACACCCCTCAGGTGGGCACTATGCGCTTTCTTCTGTCTCTCCACACATCCACTATTCAGTAAGTTGTGAGTCAACCCCCATGCGTACTAGATTCCCTCTCATTGAAATTCACTGAAGGCTCCAGGAAGTCCTGGAAAATTACTTGCTTAGCCCCAACACTTCCCAAGTAGGGTTAAGGTCAAACGCCTTTGTGCAGGTAACAGGCCGGTCATCTTGTTGACCAGTTTGGAAACACCTTTTGAGCTAAGTCTGAAACTTTTGCCAGACTGATCTCTTTCACCAAAAGGCACCTTTTGAACTCCTCTGATCATTTTTATTTCTGCCCATCCTCCCCTTTGGACCCATCATAATTACTTTTGCTCTCTTTTCAATTTTACCCTGCTCTAATGCCCTCTCCTTCACAAAGCCCATACCGATCACCCCAGAATAGGCTCCTGTTGCTATGCTCCAGCCATTGAAGGCAAAGTTTAAGTAGATCACTTGGTATTTATTTAGTTATCATCCAATACTTATGTAGTACTAGTTTGTTCTCTTTTCACCGTTTATGCTTGTAATGTTTCACTTTCCACCTTTACAGTAATTATATTAGCTTATAAACCTGAAGGACTTACATGGTGAAAGTAGATTTTTTTTTTTTTAGTAGAAATGTTTAATTACTTTCCTGATCATTGTGATCAGGTGTCTGTCAGGAAACAACTTACCGCAGGTAGGCTTCATTTGGCTTTTTAAGTTTACAGCCTACAGATCCTTGCAGGGAAGTCTAAGTTAAGCAAATAACTTTGCAGAACTTTCTGGAGCCCTTAGTGAAATTCAGCCAGAGGAAAGGTTTCATCAATCGTGGTAGGAAAGCACAGTAGCAAGAGTGCTGGCCCCTTGGTCACATTGTATCCTCAGTCTGAGTGGGGTTAGGCAATAAAATCTTAAAGCTTGCCCTCAGTGACTCATTTATTTCGATGAGGTTCCATATCTGTAAGCCTTATAACCTCCTAAACAGGGCCACCAGGCGGGACCAAGCCTTCCAGCCTACGGGGCGTATTTCACATTCAAACCACAGCACAGAATTGGGAAGGAATTTCATGCTTGGGAGATGCCTCCATCCATAAAGTGCTTTTGGCTTCCAAAGAGACTGTCCTTGTCTTTAAAAACGGAGGAGGTTTGTCAGATGGATCTTCCCTTCCATACTGTAATAGTAAAACCCACAGGCAAACAAAGAATTAGTCCAGAGCACCAGGACTTCCAGGTCAGCGTGACTGTTGGGTTTTGTGTGAAAAGATGCCTGGTTCCTGCTCTGGCTAGCATGTGTACATGGTAGACGTAACCTGGATGTCTCAAACATGCAGTCATAACTCAGAGGCTGGGGAGACTCAACTCTCCAGGCGGTCAGCCCAGTGGGGAGGTGTGGAACGATCTTTTTACAGGAAGGAGAGCTGCTATAACAGACGCTTGATGTCCCAGGCAAGGTGATTAGGACCATCCTGGAGATGAGTGGGATTGGTTAGGGAACACCTGAGCATAAGAAGCGAGGGAAGAGAGCTGAGGATAGAACCCTAACAAATATAAAGAGCCAAAGTCTAAAAGAGGAGCTTCCAAGAAGGTTCCCAAGACCCACGAAAGGTCCTACACACGAGACAGCATGGTGATGAAGATGCACAGCTCTAGAGTCTATAGCAATGGGTGTTTAATCTTGATTCTATCGTCTGTCCTTCTGTTTCCTTGTCCATATAGTTTAGACATTCCTTATATTTTTTTCTCTTTTCTTTTCTCTGCTCCTCCTCCTCCTCCTCCTTCTTCTTTTTCTTCTCCTTCTTCCTCTTTTTCTACTGGTGTATGTGTGTGTGCAGTGCACCATTATGGGATGTGAATCCATACGCGTATGCATATATGGGCGAACCAGAGGCCAACTCTATTATTAGATTTTACCTACCTCTTAACCAGTCTTTCTTCTTTCTTTCTTTCTTTCTTTCTTTCTTTCTTTCTTTCTTTCTTTCTTTCTTTCTTCTATCTAGTTATTGAGATGGGATCCCTTACTGTTCTGGCACTGGTCTCACTGGTCTTATTTTCCAGGAAGCTAGGTTGGCTGGCCACTGAGCCGCAGGGTTCTGCTTGTCTTTACTTTTCCCCTCCACCCATCCCAGATCTGGAACTAAATTCTTGGACACCATGCCCAGCAATTTTTACCTAGATTCTAGAGATCAAACTCAGGGCCTCACCCATACATGGGTGACTGGGCTGTCGCCACAGCTCTAAGCCTTTCTAGATGAATGCTGTGCTCTAAATCTTTAGCACAGTACCTCAGCCTTTAGTAGGTCCCAGGTAAGAGAGGAAGAGCAGGAAGAGATCTGGAGCCACACAGAGCTGTGGGGGCTAAGAGAGATGGAGCTGGTCGTTAAGAAACCATTTAACTTGGAGCCCTTGGCAGCATGAGCAGAGGGAGCCACATCTCAGCTAGCTGCCTGAATGGGATCTGTTGTAACTCTACACAGCCCACAGCTCGCTGTGGCCATGCCCTCGGGTAATGTAAGGAAAGGTGTTTTCCTGCTTCTCCTGCAGGACAGGTGCTTGACTGATACAATTTAGGGTCTCAAATTCCACAGCTTAATTGTTTGTTCTACCGACCAGTTAGCCCAGCTCAGAACACCTGTGGACTAAGTTCTTTTGATGCACCAAAGCCTGTCTTTTATTAAGCTCTTTGCAAGCAGTCAAAATAAGACCAAATGTCCATATGCCCCCACACATCCACATGGGCAAGAAATAAGCCCTCACAGTTGGTACTTAAAATAGCCATCAGATCCTTGGGCTTTGGAAAATATGGTCATGCAGTTAATGTAACCAGAGTTAGATATGAAATCAAATGAAATATTTTATATGTGTAGAAACTTGCCTACACACACACACATAAAACTCCCTATTAGTTGTACTTGAGGTTTATCCATGTTGAATCGATAAAAAATGATTTAGAACGGATGGCTCCCAACAGCTGGTTGCGCTTTCAGTCTTCCATAAAGAAGTTAAAATTAATTTTAATATGTTGATGGTGCTTATTGATGATAATATTCATAATAAATATCCATCGGAAAAATTCTCTGGCATATCTATGTGACAGAAAGGTCAGGAGTGTTAATGACGATCACCATACAAAATGCAATTCGGTCAATTACTTTAATTAAATCTAAAACTACTTTATGTCTTCTCATTTATATAGTAAACTGATGGGGGTGGGAAGGGCAGCATCTTTATCTGGCTCGTTTTAGAGTCCAAAGTTGGGGGTAGGCTCTCGGGTGGTGCTTTAAGATCTGTAGCTCTTGTGTTTCTTTTGGAATATTTGAAGTAATTATGGGCCTTAAAGTAACATTCTTGCTATAATAAGAAAGAAAAGGTGGCGATTTCCTCTTGAATGCATTTTACAGAAAGAGAGCTTTGCCTCTGCAGACACTAATCTTGTATTTAACACACTGGGTGATACAGGCTACAGCCAACATTCCAGGGTAAATGGCAGAAATGTCTGTGCTTCTTTCATTACATAGTTGGGGATCAGAAGAGAAAGAACATAGCTATTTGAATTCTTTATAACCTCAGAGGCCCAAGAGTTTAACATTCACTTGGCATTTTTGCTACACAAAATGCTCTTTCATGAATGGTGGGGTCCTACAGAACTTTGTATCCCTTTTATGTTGTTAAACTTGGGAATTGGAAAAGTAGACACTTTAAAAGAAGGCATCAGGCCTGGAGAAATGTCTCACTAGTGATTCCTCATCCCCTACACAGAAGTGGGGCAGATGTGGCAGCTGCCTGTAATCTCAGCCCTTGGGAGACAGAGCCTGGCGCTTACTCAAGACAGGCTGGCTAGCTTGACTAGCTGGAATCAGCAAGCTCCGGGGTTCAGTGAGTGACTCCGTCTCAATAAGTAAGGTAGAGAACAATCGATTTAGCCATTCACCTTCAAGTCTGAGTCTCCACACCCATGCACACATACTTACACATGTACCCATGGACAGGTATACCATGTATACATACATATGTAAACAAATCAGCAGGAACCAGTCAACCAATACAAAAATTTATTCGATTTTCAATAGTTGCATAGTGCTCAGTAGCATTACAATCAAATCATGCAAAGTCTTGCCTGGACCTTCACAGGGATTGCACTTTCAACTGAACGAAGTGATAAACACGCAAACAAACAAACAAGAGACCCTGACCAGTGTCAGACTGGTCAGTCTGACTGACCAGTAAAGACTATGAGGGATTAAAAAAAATGGCAAAAAAAAAAAAAAAAAAAGCTCCGTATGTCTCCCTGACTGTCCTAGTTCTGTATAGAAAACACCAGATGAACATGTACCTGTGTGGATCATTGCGATTTAACTACATCTTTAACTGGATAATTAAATATCCAAAAGGCTTCAGTGGTAAGCATTACTAGTTCCATTTTGCACATCAGTTATGTGTCTGTATGTGTTCAAAGCCTGCACTGTCAGAAGAATTAGCTTAAGCTACTTTTGGAAGGAAAAAAAAGTCACTCAATCATAGTCAAACTGCTCAGTGACAAAGGAAGAGAAAGGATGTTGAAAGTATGAGAGGAACCTTAGATTCCTCAGTAGGACCAACAGCTGCCTTCCTACCAGAAGCATAGAGGCCAACAGTGCAACGCTTCCCATAGTGGCCAGGAACACAAAAAGATGGTGTATAAAGCATTCCATCCTAGGTACAGTTATCCAGCAAAATTAGACAAGAAATACAGCTAAGGCCAGTGAAGAAGGAGGGAAGAAAAAAAAAAAACCTTCATGGCAAGAGACTGGCTCTGAAAGAGGTGTTAACATGAGTCCTTCATGCAGAGATAAAAGGGGAGCAGCAAGTCCTTAGTAATGGGTACACAAAGATACATGGGTCGAGTATGAAAATCAGGGTTAGTGAATCTTTGTAAATCTTTGATTTTATTTAGAAGCAGGAGTTATTCAACTGGCATATTTGTGTGGGTATATAGGTTATGACTATACCTGCACAAAGAAGGAGGAGGAGATGGAGCCACATTGTAGCACTGTTGCTCTAATATGATTGCAGTCAAGTTGGTATGGGCATAAACTACATTGTTGTAAGTTTTTGTTTATAACACTCAGGGTCATTACTAAGAAAATAAACTAAAACCAACTATGACAGTATTAAAATATCGTACTACAAAGTATCTATCTCCCACAAAAGGAGTGGAAATTAGGAAAGAAATAGAAAATAATGAAAATATATAGAAGACACATAGAAGAAATGACAGACAGAAACATGAATTGATAAGTAGTCAATATACCTGTAATATCCAGTCTAATTAAAATGCAGAGATCATCAAATGCATTACAAAGATAGTTCAAAGGAAAAGGTACGGTTCTTGGCGCTTAGCTCGGTGGTAGAACACTTGTCTAGCAAGTACAAAGTCTTGGGTTTAATCCCCAGTTTCAGAAAAAAGCAAGCTCTACCTCCATCTCTTCTATAACAGACAAATTTTACATTCAAGGAAACAATAGATCAAAATTAGGAACATAGAAAAATTTACCAGACAAATAGTAACCAAAAGCCAGTGAGAGTGACTCTACTAATTTGGAAGATATTGATAGTAAGACAAAAATTGTTACTAAAGAAGAGGATAGAAACAATAATAATGAAAAAGATCAAACAGAAAGACATTGTCATTATAATCATATATATGCCAAGGCTGGGAAGGAAGAAATAACACATCTCCACTTAAAAATGATACTATCTCATTCATAGACAATCTCGAGCAATCAATTTAAATTTTCTTAGCGTTAATAAATGAGTACCGAGGTTCCAGAATACAACACCTATATGCAAAGATTATTTTTATTTTTGACACATCAGCAATAAGCCATTGGAAAATGCAATTAAGAAAACAATTCAGTTTACTGATGTAAAAAAAAATAGCAAAACACTTTAGAATAAGTTCAACAAACCGTATACATTGTTCAGATACTGAACACCACCAAACTCACAGAAACAAGTTAAAGCTCTAGATAGATGGAAAGTCATCTTGACCTGGAAGAGTTAATATTCATCTGCAGTCAGTGCAAACTCTTTCAAAATCCCTGCTGACTTTTTCTTGCAGTAATAGGCTGATCCTAAAGAGTTAGTGGTGGTCTACAGGACCCAGTGTAGGCAAAACAAAACAATCCTGAAAATGAGCAAAATTTAAAACTATTAGTAACTTTAACGCAGTCAAGAAAGTATGCACTCAGCATAAAGGTGAACTTTGGGATCACTGGAATTGAACTGAGCATCGGGAAATTAACTCTTTTCCAGCTAACTGATTTTGGACAAGGGTGCCAAGTCAAGTTGGTGCAAGAAAACATCCCAAAATGTGATACTGGGCAACTGAATGTCTATTTGCAAAAGAATAAAACAAGACCCCCGTCCCATGTCATCTTCAACAATAGCCTCAAGATGGATCAAAGAATTAAAAAAATGTAGGAGCTAATGCAGAATTAAGCAATAGTTTTCTAGTTATGATACCAAAACCAATGAGAAAAAAATAATGTAAGTCTGACTTTATCGAAGTTACTAAGGAACCTTTATGCTTCAAAGTACCATCAAGAAAGTGAAAACACAGGTCACTGTGCAGAAAAGTATTTTTAAGTCATATATCTGATGAGGAACTTTCAGGCAGAGTTTAAGATGCCTCTCAAAGTCCAACAATAAAGACACTTATTCACTGAAAAATAGGCTTTGAGAGGCTGAGGAGATGGTTCAGTCAGCAAAACTTTTACTATCTAAGAGTGGAGCCTGGACTTTGAGCTCCCGAATATATATAAAAAGCCAGGAATGACAGTAGGTACTCAGTGTTTGGGGTGTTCAGATACGATGATCTCTGGAACTCACCAGGCAGTCAATCTGGCCTAATTGACAAGCTCTGAGTGCAAGAGATCCCCTGTCTCAAAACACACACACACACACACACACACACACACACACACACACACACACACACCAAGAACAAAAACACAAAAAAAGATAAGGTGGATGGATGGTGTCTGGGTAACAATACCTGTGGTTGATATATGGGCACATGCACTTTTACACACACACCACAGCCTTGTGTATTAGTATTTAAGTAGATCCTTTTCTATGAAGAAAATGTAGGAATTACCAATCAGCACCTAAAAAGATGGTCCGTATCACATGTCTTCAGGAAAATGCAAAAAACCACAATGACATCCCACCGTACACACCCACTAAGGCAGTGAAAATAGAACGTAGATGGTAACAAGACTTAACGAGGCGAGGAAGTGACACCCCTGTGCACTGGGGGTGGGGGTAAGAAATATTGCAGCCACTTTGGAGACAGTGTGTCAGTTTCTCAAAACACGAAACTTGGAGTTTTCATAGGAGGTGGTAATTTCACACTTAGGCATATACTAGGGAGGACTGAAATCTGACCTACACAAAAAGAGCTTCAAGACTCTTGCCAGCCACGTTATTCAAGGTGACAAAGGTGGGAGCCACTCAAACACTGACCACTGGTGATCACATAAGCAAAGTATGCTACCTCCGTGCAATGGATCATATTGGGTCATAAAAAGAAATGAGCTACTTGTATGATATATGGACCAACCTTGAAAACATTATCCACTTCGTGAGAGAAGCTGGACACTTAAGATGTTAGAGATGAATACTATACATAAATCTCCATTTACATGAAATGTGGAGAACAGGCAAATCTATAGAGGCAGGAAGTAGGTGACTAGTTGCTGTGATCAGGAGGAGAGAATGCAGGGACTGCTAGTTTACACAGGTTCTGGGATTACAGACGCTGTACCCTGTTCCAAGTGGTGAATTTCTTTAGGACACGATAACTGGCCAATTCAAAATTGCTCACTAATACCCCATTTCCTCCTGTCATTTCTTTAGATAGAAGACCTTGACCTGAAACGTATTTCCTGGCGGCTCTTGCAGGTAGGTGTAGACATTTGTCTTCACTATATCAAAACTTAAAAGGAGATTGCTGGCCCTTTACCTCCTCCTCCCACTTTAAGTCGGCCGAAACACATGCCTGGGAGGACTGAGCTATCTCTGAGTAAGGTCGTCAAGAACAACAGACCAGAGGCTGTGCTGCAGTGCCAACAGGAGGCCAGAGCAGTGGTCTCTCTAAGACCAGAGAAAACAAATCCTCCAGCGTGCATCAGCCATAGGCACTTCAAAGTGGTCCAACCATTCTAATTTACAGGATAACATCTTTGGTTTCCCGATCATTAAAACTATATGTATTTTTTTTTACCCCCTTTGGATCTATGCTCAATAGTTTCAGATGAACAGCGAAGGGTGTTAGGGTGAATGAACGTAGTCCTTTCCTTCTGGGACCTGAAAGTCTAGGGGAGAATTTTGTCACGTGTGCCAACAGCTTAGAATACAGGGAAGAACAAGAAGAGAGACTTGCATGGTGTGTGTGTGTGTGTGTGTGTGTGTGTGTGTGTGTGTGTGTGTGTGTGTGTGTGTGTGTGTGAAGCACAGGGCAGATGTCCAAGCCAGAAGCCTGTACTTGGAAACCATGAAAGAGCTGAGAGCTGGAGTTCTGGGCGAGGCTACAGTCATAGTTAATTTCCCATACCAACTCTCAGAGGGCACTTCAACTTTTTTTTTTTTTTTTAAGTAATCATCTAGTTTTTTAAATATCAAAGAATTTAAGATTAGTTTTACTGTTAGTGTTTCTATGAATAAGAAAGGCAGTGGTAATGATTTCCTCTCTTTTGTGTGTGTGTTTGTGAAGGCATATGTGTGTGTTCACGTGTGTGCAGATGCATGTACTGGTACATGCATAGGTAAGTTGGAGGCTTTGCTCTTCAGGACATGTTCACCCTGCTTTTTTGAGACAGAGTCTCTCACCCAGGGCTTAGCAATTTAGGCTGCACTGACAAACCAGCAAGGCTCAGGGGTTCTCCCACTTCTGCCTCCCCAGTGCTGAGATTTGCAGCCAGCATACCTGGCTTCATACAAGGGAGATTAGGAGACATCACAGATCCTCATGTCTGTAAAGCAAACACCTTAGCCACCACAACCGTCTCCCTAATTCCTGTCTTCATTTCTCATACCTGTTAGAAAACAACTCAGCTCTAATCAGCACAAAATGAAGTCACGGCGCAGCCTCAAACGTAAGAGCATAGGAACGAAAACGAGCTATGACGTCATCTTCACCTGCTGCACATGGCTTTTCTGGCTAGCTGATAATCAGTTAGTTGAAGGTTATGGTTTTCTTCCAGGAATATTAACTTAGAGTTAATCTGAGTGCCAGTTTGGCACAAAGATATGCTTATCTTTCTTGTAGCAAATCAGTTATTTTCAAACTTTAAGATGATGTTAGAATTACAGAAAAATGCAAAATGCCACTGGAAAATTTTAATGTATTTCCTTCCAGCTCGCCCCAATGTTAGCCTTTTATGACAATCATGATACTAAGAAAATAAGTACAATTAAGTACTATGAATTAAGCTCTAGGCTTGATTAGATTTCACCAGCATTCTCCTCTTGTCTCCCCCTTTTTTTTTTTTTTGTCTTTTCCTTCTCTTCCTTTCTCTCTATTTCTTTCTTTTTTTGTTTTAAGATTTAGTTCAGCGTCTAAAATTGCCAGTAGTCTTTAAAGTTTAATACCCACCTTTGTCAGGATTGGCAAACATGAAAAAGGCTGGAATGAGAGCTATGGTGTGGCCATCTGTGACCAGGTGGGTGATTAATGAAACCCCAGGTTTGTCAAGGAGATGACTGTAGGGTACTAACATTAAAGAGCCCCGGAACTCATGAAGAACTTTGTCCTATGGAAGAAGACATTTATCCCATCATCAGGCCAGGAGACATTGCTGAGCACGGGCCATATCATTGACACACTGTCAGGCACCGAAGTGTGACAAGTGTCCATTCAACCCTGGCTTGCTGGCAGTTCCAGCCCCATAAGTCTCCTCAGTGAAGCCCAGCATTGGCTCTATGTTACCCACTTCTGCCCTCTGTTAGACTTCCTCAGTGAGGATCCCATTGCAGGCTTGAAAGAGTTAATGTGCTGAAGATTTCTCCCTCCCTTCCCGCTCCAGGCCTGGGAGCCCTGCACCAGCTCTGTCCAGCCTGACATGCATTAGCCTCCTAGTATGTATTTTCTTTTCCCGTCTGTTTATCTCTCTGTTTTCTGTAAAGCCTCCTAAACCGTAGCTACATCTTCCAAGATCTTTGACAGTGTTATAAATTTCATTAAGAAGATAGAGCCTTACGGGGCAATTAACTCCAAAAGTGGCACAAAGCAAGAGCCAGGAGATACTGGCGGGTGGTACTTAGCGCTGAGCTCTGAAATTGAGATAAGCCCTATCCACCCCGGGTTGTGTTTAATGTTCACTGCCGCTTCCACACCACTGCTACAACCTCGCGGTCACCGTGCTAACACTCCCCAATATCTATTACAATTAGTTTTTGATTAAGAGGCCTAACATGGCTTTTGAAGCTTTTTATGTTGTGTCAAATGGCCGGTGATGGAGTGAGCCGTGCAGACACCTCCCTGTAACAAAGTGTATTGTAAAAGGTTTCAAGTGAACTATTTTATCATCCTAATGGAAACCAGATGACTCGGACTCTCCCCTTAATTTCAACTATTTACTGAAGAGTCCTTGTTTTGAATTACTGAAAGATTTATTCTGAAATGACGACCTCGTGCATTAAGAATCACTAATAACAGCCATTGGAAATTTGGGAAAGCTTTTAAAGATAGCCCAAGAGGTTTTTGCAGCAGGCTAATCCTCATTCATTTTCTCCTAAGGTTTTTAAGAGAGCACATGCCTTTGCCCTTTCCTGGCATTTAATTATTATTCTAATTATTGTTTATGAGGATTTTCTTTGTCTTACCATGCTTTTCCTGCCAGGGTTTCAGTCTATAATCTTGATCTCTTACCTAAGAGAAAGGTCATGGGTGCTTTTGTAAAGAAAGAGAAACTTTGTTTAGTTATGTAAGATATAATCCCACGTGAGTTGAAAATACAGGCAAGTTTTGTAAAGGTTTAGATGGAACAGAGAAAAACATCCAAACACAAATAGTGTGGCTCTGGAAGTGGCTCTTCAAGTAGAGGGCTTGTCATGCAAGCGTGAAGACCTGAGTTCAATTCCCCTAGAACCCCCAAGTATAAAAGATGGGTGCTATGGTGCATGGCTGTAATCAAAACACTGGGAAGAGAGAGACTAGATCCTTTGGACTTGATGGCCCATCTGGATTTAGCTACGTTGGTATGCTACAGATTGTGTGTCTCAGTTAGCAAGAAAGTTATTGAGGAAGAAGACACATGATTTCAAACTCTGGCCTCTACACATACTGCACATATATCCACAAACACACAGAGGCACATATTTGTGAACTATAAGACGTTTTTGTAAATAGAATGAAGATGATTTGTAAATGGGATATAAATAACTTGTGAAGTAGATAAGAGCTGGTTAAGATTGTTTTTGTTTGTTTTTTGTTTTTTGGTTTTTTTTTTTTGGAGACAGAGTTTCTCTGTATAACCTTGGCTATCCAGGACTCATTTTGTAGTCCCGGCTGGCCTTGAACTCACAGGGATCTGTTCGCTTCTGCCTCCCTGAGTGCTGGGATTAGAGGTGTGTGCCACCACACAAGTAATTTCAAGTTGGTAACTAGTTCTATACACTTGGGGGTTACAGTGTAGTGTTTGAGTCCATCTATCCAATGCTATCTAGTCTTTAGATCCCTGCATCAACTCTCTGGTCACTTGTATTTCTTTGTGTAGGAAGCATTCAAAGTCCTCTCTGCTGGCTATTCTGAATCACGCAGTGGATTGTTATTCACATAGTGCTACAGCTTATGTGTTCATTGTGCCCCGTACTCAAAGCCCATGTGTCAAAGGTCTGGTCACGAGGGTGGTGCTGTTTGTTAGGAGTTTGAGGTGAATGGGTGGCTCTTAGGCCATTGAAGGATCTGTAGGACTATGGCCACTTCTTATTTTGTAGCCGTCTAGCCATGAGGTTTGCTCTGCTGTCCTCTCCTCGCCATGGTCATCCGGCCTCCCTACTGAACACTGTAAAGTAGTGGTTCTACCTGCTTGTGCTGCAGGGCTTCCAAAAATATCATCTAAAACATTCAAAGTCAGCTACTGTTGTTTAGACGTCAGTCATCTTGGGCATCTCATTCTAGTGACAGAGAGATGATGAAAGCCATTATCCTATCTAGCTACCGAAGGCCAGAAGCCATTTCCCTTCTCAGGTACACCCTGGTACCCACCAACCAGCCTCCGTACATCTATGTCCTCTTCCTTCTTCCCAGGCTGTGGTGTCCATCATTCTACTCTCTGCTTCTCTAAGATTCCACATGGGCGACACTTTGTGGTCCAGTGTCTGCTTATTCCACTGCTGTCCCCTAGATCCATCCTAGATAGACAAATGACAGTGTCTCATGCTTTTTAGTGGCTGAATAGTACGTACACACACACACACACACACACACACACACACACACACACACACAACTCATGGATATATGTAGTAACTGATAAACATATTGTACACATACATATATACACATTATATATATGTATATTTATGTATATATACATTTTTCTGACCATCTGCTGATGAAGATCTCTGTCAACTTCTTATCATGGCTTTCTTGAATATTGAGCTCTTTCTACAGACTGCCATTTTCTCATATATACATTTTTTACTCTCTCTTGCTTTGACCATGACCTTTTCTTTGAATCTCAGTATCTACATCTATGCTCTAGATGTTGGGCTAAAACAAAAGCCATTGATTCTGTGACATCAGAGATACTAGAAACACTTAGCTCCTGGAGAGTAGGTCTTGACCCAGGAAACCAATTTGGTGAGACCACATTCCTTCCTTGGAAAAGAAGGGCAATGTGAGCTACTCTGTAGGCTTGCAGGAAATCTCCAGTAAAATAAATAAAATTAGTTACTTAGAGAGCAAAGCAAATGATAGCCTGTCAGTAGGCTCATTTTTTTTCTTCTTTTCTTGTCTTGTTTTGTTTGTGACAGGGTCTCAGTATGCTGTCCTGGTTTGCCTGAAACTCTCTGTGTAGACCCAGCTAGCCACAGACTCAAAGAGATCTTCCTGCCTCTGCCTCTTGAATGTGGGGACCAAGGCATGCACAACCACTCTGAGCCTGCCCTGTTTAATGTGTCCAGTGCAATTTGAGCGAATGAGGTCACTATGATGTTTCCCAGGCCATTGTCACAAACATGCAGTGCATATTGGCCATGCAGTATGTGTGTCACAGGTTTTGCAATCCTGAGACTAGAGACAGAGTCCTGCCTATGTACCAACCAAATCAAAGACTATAAGCATAGATTGTTGATAGAGTTAGGCAGAGATGAACGGAGAAGACAGTTTTGATGTGAGGGACAGGGGTATGACCACTAAGTACACATTGTGGTGTGATTTTACTTTTTATAGAATGACTCTTTTCATATATGATAACTATCTCTTCAGACACCTCCTTTTACCACCACCACCACCACCACCACCACAGCCTAGAAAAACAGATGGTATGATGTCATCACCCATGTGGAGGTGAGGAAGCTAAAGACCTGACTCATTACCATAGTACTACTGTGATTCACAAGATCCATTCAAAGGAAAACTACAGAGGCATTGCAGTGAGTATATGCACACTTTTCAATGAAAAAAGGCAGCTAAGAGCTTTGTGCATTCTTGCTTATCTGAGCATCTTCTGTAAGCAGTATTTCTCAGAGGTTGAATTAGTTACATTTCTTCCTTCTGTACCCAGGTACCTGAGAGAAGCAATTTATGGGAGGAAGAACAGGATTTGATCATCCAAATTTCAAGTCTGTCATGGTGGGTAAAGTGTGGTAGTCAGTGAGGGTGGCTTCTGCCTGCCGTGGTAGCTGGAGTGTGGAGCATACACAATCAGGAAGTGAAGAGAGGTCAATGTTAGTGCTCAACTTTCCCCTTCTACCCCCACATTTGTTTTCAGTTCAGCCCCGCCCCCATGAGATGGTACTACTTACGTTCAAGGTTAATTGTTTTCCTTTGTTAAGCCTCTCTGGGAACATTCTCTCACAAACATGTCCAGAGATGTGTCTTTAAGGTCCACATTAACCATCATTCTGTTCCTTTTGGTTGTCACTCAGCATTAAAGCATGTTCTCTAAGAGTGGTGCTTTGCTTGTGAGAACCTGCCTCCTCCTAGGCAAAGCTCATGCTGAGATTCAGTCAGGTGACAGCAACGCTAGGACAATGGGCCCAGTGCTGCAAGACTACATCCTGGGATGGAGCTCAGTGAATGGACTGGGACTTACCTTATAGTAATGTGTTGGCTATCATGAGGAGTTCAGCTCTGTTTCCTCTTTTCTTCCCATGGCCCCTTGACCTTTTGTTTTCAACCACACAGTGAAGAACTGTGGCATCTTACCAGACATAGCCTCCTGACCTTGGGCTTTTCCCACCTCCCAAATCTGTTCCTGAATATACCTAGGCTCTTTAAGTTACTAAGGCTTATGGACTCTGTTACTACAACAACAGAAAATGGACTATTGCATGTGGTCAGGTGATGCAAACAGCATCCTCTGCCTTAAGGAAGGAAGCAAGCCACCCATGGAATCATGAAAGAGAGTACTCTTAGCCCACTGCAGAAGGTTCAGCTGAGGTCATCTGAAAGAAGAGCTATGTGGAGGAAGATGAACTTTATAGTCGCCCATGCCAAAGGCAAGAGTGATGTGGAGAAGACTCTATGAGGCCAGATGAGATAGCTCATTGGACCTATGGTTCATGATGACAAGAATTCACAATGTAGGCTACGGGTAAAAAGTAGAGAGAGGCCATATTAAGAAGCCATTATACCCTTGCAGGCCCTTCAGTGGCAGGCTCAGAAGCATTGGCTGTACCCCCTCTTTTACTCAACTGCTCTGGCTCGATCCCACTTGCCACTGGGAAGCATGTTCTGTCTTCTTTCATCTCCTTTCCTTCAAACACATCTCGTTTGTGCCTTTGGCTTGCTTGATTTTATAGTGCACCTTAGCAGATGCTTAGTGGCTGTTATTAGTATAACCAAGCTTAAATAATTTGATTTTCAGGTCTGGTACATCACAATATCTCCTGTGGGCTTGATAGTCCAACTATACATTTATTGAAAAAAATTGGTTTCTTCACATTTTGTGTGAAAGCAGTGCTGGTCATTGATCTGTAAGCCACATGTTAAAAATACCACAGTGGAGATTACTCGCACAGTTCTGAGTGTTTTTTTTTTTTTTTTTTTTTGTCTTTACTGATACTATGTTTCCCTATTATAAGTATTGACTTAGTTTATTCTTTCTGCTTTTAAAAATATTCGTATGATTACTGTAGTAGTACATTAAAAAAAGAAGATAAAGAGGAGGAGGAAGAAAAAACTGGGCTAAGTGGTTTATGTCTGTAACTCCAGAACTACAGTTACAACAGGAAGATTAGCATAAGTTTCAGGAGAGCCTGGGCTATATAGCAAGATTAAGTCTCAAAATGGTAAGTCTCTCTCCCCCCTCTTCCTGTCTCTCTCTGTCTGTCTCTCTCTGTCTGTCTCTCTCTGCCTTTCTCTCTCTCTCTGTCTCTCTGTCTGTCTCTCTCTGTCTCTGTCTCTGTCTGTCTGTCTGTCTGTCTGTCTGTCTGTCTGTCTCTCTCTCTCTCTCTCTCTCTCTCTGTGTGTGTGTGTGTGTGTGTGTGTGTGTGTGTAGAGGGGGTGGAAATTGGAGGAGAAAGGGATGAGAGGGGGAAGGGAAGAAGAGAGAAAACTCTATAATCACTTAAATTTTTTTTCTCCCTGCTTTTCCTTGGCCAATTTCGGGAATTTATTTATGTGTTAACTTGTTTTCTTTAAATGTCACCAGGAGATTTAATCTGGCCTCATGTGGCCTGCAGAAGATGCTTATTCTTTAGCTTTAGAGGAGTTTCCATGAAGCCAGAACATTCAAAAGTCCAGAGATTAGAGGTTTCACAGACCGGGGAACTAGAAGTTGCACTTAACTTAAAAGTTTACGTATGAGACACAGGTATAACAATGCCACAAGAAAGCTTACAGTTCCCGAGTTTCCAAGTTTCTAGGCAGAGATAAAGGTCTGAGTGATTTTTATACCTCACAATGTAAGGAAAACAAGGACTCTTGAGTGTTAGATATTCACTGAAGAACTGGTCAGTCATCTCTACTAACCCACTTTTCTTATTTTCTTCTTAACATGACCATCTTAAAAGTGGCTTTTTGGTATCAACATGAGCAATGTAAAGTGAGTTTTCCAGCCTCTAGTAACTGGAAGGCACATGTTCTTGTGAGCCTTTCTGAGCTTGCTTTTACGGGCTCGCAGCTGCCCAAGTGTGGCTGAAACTTTTCCTGTGGTTAATTATTAATGTGAGCCGCTTATGAGCCAGTTATCGGCTAACCATTAATATCTGTTTACTCATTGATGACCTTTGCAATCGCCTCCCTAGCTCCTGGCTGTAAATGTCACCTCCCCCTCCCCTTTTGTGATATGTTAAATGTTTTCTTCTTATCTATTGAGTACCTGGAACAACACCTTAAGAAAGTAAAGCGGTATCAAACAACACAAATATAACCTTTACGTATGGGAACTGGGAGAAAATCGCTCTCGTTTTCTGGAGACTCATAAGTAGCACTCTCCAGATGAGAATGAACACATGGGGGGTTTTTCTCCTTCTCTTTCTTTTCTTTTCTTGAGGCAAGGTGTGATGTAGCCAGAGCTAGCCTCTAACTCCCAATCCCCCTGCCTCTATCTTTTAAATGCTGGGATTACAGGCATGAGCCACTGTGCAAGGATTCTGAGAGATGGTGTAGAGCAATGACACCAACACTGGAAACAAACAAACAAACAAAAAACATTCTTTTAATTCATGAGTTTAGGTGAGTGAAAAATAAGGAAGGACCTCTGATCTCATTCTCAGAGTAGAACTCAACTTCACTTTCTTAAGGTGCCTCTGTAATAAAACACTAGTCCAGTCCCAAAAGCCTGCTGAATTTATCTCTAGTTACTTGTCAGGCTACATTAACAGGGACACTAGCAAGCACTTTTCATCTCATGCAGTTGGGGAGGCTAAAGCTCAGAGTCCACCACGGAGCAGCGTGAACACTGCAACTGATGACCTGAATTTTACCCATCATTGGAGCCTATGTATATGTGATTTCCTAATAGCATTTGCTATTTAGTTTTTAAACAGTACCATCCCATGATATTTCTCTCTCTCCTCCTTCTCTTCCTTTTCCTCCTCCTCCTCCTCCTCCTTCTTCTTCTTCTTCCTCTTCTTCTTAACAGTATAGTTTCCTTTGGCTACTGCCGGGGTAACCAAAGAAAAGGGCTTTCTTCTCCTTGCCCCATTAACATAGCAGTACAGGGAAGAAAATCCACTGAATTATTATTATTATCTTTGCATAACAATACCATTTTAAAGTCTCAGAGCGCTGCTTAGTGAAATCTTTTAAAGTATTAATATCATCCAGACCATAAATAACCATTATGGCTTTCATGGAGATTAAAGTTTAGAGATAGGCCCTAGGCGTACATTCATATTTTCTTGTTCGTTGAGTCCTAGCTCCAGTCAAATTAGTTTTTTTTTTTTTTTAAGATAGAGCTGGGAACCCTCGCTGTGACTGTCACTTCCTGTTGAATTTATCATATAGAATTTAAGGTGGAAGACAGGGGAGGAATCTGTCACGAATGATTGTATTTGTAATCTTTGAGGGTTGGCACGGGGATGAAGGGAAGGGGTTGGGGAGGAGATGAGCTTTTTACAAGGCTCTTGTAGCCAGCCAGGCCCGTTCATTCAGCTCAGGTAGCCGATGTGGTGTGGGGATTTGCTGGGCAGTGTGTATAAAGCACTTCCTTTAAAGCCTGCCTGGTGTCTCTGCTTTGTGAATACAACTGCCTCTCAGGTTTTCTTAGAGAGGTGATAACTCAGGTTGTCTTTGCCAGTGAGTTCAGTAATAAATAAGTACACAGAGCTGATGGGGACCGTTCTGACCCTCCATCCCGCGTGTGTCTAGGAACAGACAAGTGAACTCTGTCTTTGTGCTGGCAACAAGACACCCTTCGAGGGAACCCGAGGGCTGAGATCTATAGTAACTTCACTTTAATATGAAATGAAGTGATTTGAAGTGAAGCCTGCTGTTGGCAGCTGATGCTGAGGCTCCTGCATCTAGGTGGGAACAGCCAAATGGCATATCATTGCTCTTTTTCTTTTTAAAAAATAAATTTGAACATGTCTTGGGAAACTTGGAGCCAAGGAAGAGGAAAAGCCAGCCTCTTCTCTTTTGTTGAGCAGGTAGGTCTTGTGTTGGGAAGTGAGGAGGATCTCAATCTGACCTCTGATACTCCAGGTGGGCGTTTCTCAACAATGTCTGCACTTTGGAAATACAGTCCATGGTTTTAATAGCTTGCAGGTCCATATCTGGGAATCACATCCGGAGGCTTTTAAAATTGGCCAACCAATTTTACGAATCCTACGTTTACATTTCTGTCCTACGCCACTTGGCCAGTGAACGTGATCGACACATGGAAAATTCCCTTTACACATCTCACTCCGGGCAAGGATGAAAATGTGTGTCCACAGCATGTACTCGCTGCCCCTGAGCACGCTTGGCTTCTTAATAGGCTTGGTGTGTGGCTCCCATGAGGCAAGTTAATTCATGGCTCTGAGCTCTGAAATTCACTGCTGGGACCATGGATCTGAGTGTGCTTGGACCCAGAAGCCATTCTCAAGGGTGGGAAGGGAACGGCGGAAGCTCATGCTTTCATCTCTCAATGAGGTAGAGGTCACGGTTGTTTGCAAAGATTCGGGTCATTAACTTCCGCAGGAACCGTCATTTGTGAAGTATCATAAGGTCCTACAACATGGGACAGTATATAGCAGTCCTTTCACTAGATGGAAAGCGCCTTGATCAGTCTCCCACCAACTAGACTGTGGATGACTCGTGGAGAAAGTTAGCTTTCTTCCTCAACGGCGTTACACAGCTGATAACACCATCCAATGATTAGACTGTTGTGCTAGGTGCTTAATGGCTTGCCATTTTACAGACAGAGTAAGTAAGACTCAACAAGAAAGGGCAGGCAGTGCTAACAGGGGAGACAAGAGAAGTCAGAGCATTTCAAAAGATGCATCTCTGTTAGCCGGTTTGTTCTGCGCATGTGCTCTGCTGCTTCATTGGAGGAAGGATACCACAGTCGCAGCACGTACAAGGCTGGTAACACTTTCAAGACCCCACTGCTGGTTGCAGTTTTCACAGTACCCACACCAAGAGCAGGCAGCGTTAGCTTTGTGGAGCAAGTTGCATGCCTTTCTGAGCATCTTACAACAGGCTGATGGTTTTATTCAATAGTTCTGTCTGACTCCCACGTCTACCCTAGATGCTCTCAAGCAAATCGCTTCCTTGTGCCTCAGTTTCCTTTCCAGTATCCGCGGGAATCCAGGGTTGTCTTAACAGGTGCCTCTTCCTGTCCTGTGCATCCTGGCACCACACGTGGTGGTTAGAAGATGTCAATATTGGAGCTCACAGTTTGACTCCATGGCTGTCTCCTGTAATTTCTCTTGTTTCTGTCTGTGTGTGCAGACTGCATGCTGTGTGCTGTAGCTCTGGCTGCCAAGTCTAGGGGCCTGGACTTCGGGGCTGGTAGTTTTGACTCAGGAAAGGCCATCCTTTTTGAGACATTGTCTTTTTTTCCCAGGAGTCTGTACCTGTTGGTGGCCTGATCCTCTAGCTACGCCCCTTTTCATCACTGGAGGCCTCTCTACATCCTCTTTCCCGGCTCCCTGCTCTCAAGGTCCCCTGCTTCAATTCCCTTCCAGCTGCTGACATGAACTCCTCTGGGAGTCTGAGCTTTGGGGAAACAAAAGCCAGGTGTCTTGGCTTTGGCCTCTTAAAACAAACCTCCCCTGAGGCAGGGCACAGAGAGGCCTGGCTTCCTTTGTAGCGCAGAGCCAGCAAACACTGAGATAAAAAAACCCAAATTAATATATCAGTAAATTATCCTGCCACACCGACATAGTCTGTAATCAGGAAGACAGTGAAAACAAGGAGAGCTTGCCAGGGAGGACTCAGGAGGAGGTGGGAGGAGCCGCAGAGACAGCAGGAGGGCAGGGCAGGCCTGGCGCAGGGGAGGCTTCAAAGGCTGAACTTTTCCCCTGCGATTTTGCTGGGGGTTCAAGGGGCACTCGGGCCCCACACCGCCACTGCAGTGACAACCGGAGACAGACAATGGCACCTTCCCAACGTCTTAACTTAGGAAATGACGAGTCTGGCTTGGAGGCAGTAGCTGCAGTTAAGACTTCATTTATCTAAAGCACTTTAGTAGCAGTTTCCCTATTAACCAGCTATATTCTGATCGGAGCAGCAGTCTCAGTAGGGGTGCATGGAACCCAAGCAAGCGCCTGTTAGAACCTGGAGAAGTTGAGACAATCAAAGAATTTGTAGCTCAACTCACTTGAATTCAATAGTTCCAAAGTTTGAAAGTGAACGAATGAAGCTGTCACGTTCTAAACACGAGGAAGAACTTGCACAAACATGGCGCCCGCGCTTAACCCAACCTTGTGACATCGTGTATCCAGCTGAGTAGTGACCATTTTAAAGTTGGGGAAACTGAAGTCCAGAGAAAAGAAACGTCGGAGCTAAGTGATAAAGACTGCTGCACCTGCTTGGAAGCCAATGGTGAGAAGGCGGTGCCTAGACTACCACAGGCCCACACTCTGAGGCTGTCCGAGAAGGGGTGTCCCTTTCCTCATGCAGACAGATAGTGTGGCCAGAGATTGTGTCAATGAAGAGAGACCGGGCATATTCAGGCGTCCTCAGCTCAGCATGAACTCCGGCAGAAGAGAGGTCACTGATATTAGAGCCACGAAGGGAAAAAAGAAAAAGAAAAACATAACAGGGAAAAATGCGAGTCATGAAAGCTACAAGGCAATAACATCTGGAGACAACGGATGGAGAGGATTTCAAAGCAGTCCAGGCAAAGTGAGCTGGTAAGCGGAAAGGCATGGGAAAGAAAGAAGGGGAAAGCTGAGGAAAAGGGAGCACGTGGATGGTTAGGAAGTTGTCCTGAGAATTTGTTCAAAACAAAAAGAACACAAAGTTAAGGGCAGGAAACATCTGTGGAAGAAGGGTGTGGGAAAAATTAGTGCCACTCCCCAGGCCAGAAGATTCAGGCAGAGTGGGGGACTGCATTACAGTGGAAGAGAGAACATTCTTTATAGTGTAGTCAAAGCAAAGCAAAACAAATGGAAGCCTAGAGCAAGGCAGAAAAAAAAAAAAACAGTGTTCTTTTTAAAACTTGCTAAAATCACAGTGTAAACGTTGACATATTAGATATGAGGAGACTATCTCCTAAATATATCTGATGATAAGTTCTCTACAGCTTTATGAACCATCATATACTATCTCATAAAACTATGGTTTTAGCCCCACGCTTTGTAAAATGGTGTCTCAATCACTGTGTAAGTTAGCTTTCTACTCGTGCCAAAAATTCTCCTAGGAAGGGGGAATGGTTATTTGTCTCATGGTTTCCTAGTTTTCAGTCCACGGCCTCTACACCTTGTGCAGCTCTTGTGAATAACTCCAGGACTGGGTGGCAAAGTGAGACAGACTGTTCACATCACAGAGGCCAAGGAATAAGGGTGTGTGTGTGTGTGTGTGTGTGTGTGTGTGTGTGTGTGTGTGTGTGTGACGAAAGGGTCCAGCCTCAAAGTCTCCCTCAAGGGAAAGCCTCCATTGTTTCATTGGCCCTCCACTGGGAAAGGATTCCGTCACTTTTTCTTGGCATCAGGTTGCCCACCAAACAGCCCTGGTCTTTGGGGGAACAAGTAAGATAGAAACCATGAATGTGGCATTTAGATGTAGATGCACCAAATATGTTTTGCTCTCACACTTCATGTAACCAAATTGTATAGCTCTGGTGGATTGGAATCATGTCCACTAAATCCTCTGACTCTGGCTGTTCTCACTCTGTCCCTTAGTGTATGTGCTGGAAATCCTGGCTCATTGGGATTTGAACTAATTGAGTGTCATAGGATCTTAAGTGTTGGTTTTGGCTATGAATAAGTGGATACACTTGGCACCCTGATGTTTTCACAGCTATTTTGACAGATCTCAGGATTTTTTCTGCCTACTTTCTTCCTTCTTTTAACCTCCAGTCAGGAGGCAGAGCTTTCTAGATACTTGACCTCCAAATGGCGGAAGCACGCCTGCGTTATGACTGCTAATATTGCTGCCTCATGAAAGCAAGGGTCAATCTGCAGATTGCGCACTGCAAAGACCCTCTAAAAGAAACAGCTAATCTGGAGATTATATTGTACATTTCAGGGACTGTTTTCAAATTTTTGTCATGCATACACAGTCCTCTGATATTTACCACAATGATAAGTATTCTGCATGCACACAATAGTCTTAGGAGTACATAGCAACTGTAGATGATGGCTAAAAGGCCGGTAACTCAGCCATGAGACAAGAACTCTGTTGTGGAGTTTGCAATGTGTCCCACAGGTGGGTTGGGTGTGGGAATTCATGGAGGATACTTCTGTGGCTTCCATTTGATATATCTGTTTATAGAAAATTTAAACAGAGAAATGAAATGTCATCTCTTGCCATAGGCTTAGATTCTATTGAAGAATATACTCCTATTGCAGACGACGTACCTAGGGGCTAATCTTAAGGAGCATATACTTTAGTTCCATTTGTGGAAAATCAAGGCTACCACGATCAAGCACTAGAGAGCTTTTGGCAAAAACGTTGTGAGTTCCAGACCAGCCTGGACTACAAGAGCAAGTCTCTGTCTCAAACCAAACCCTACCTAACTCTAGCATAAATATGGCCAGGAATAGAGACAGTGGTCATTTTTGTGCTGCAGTTTGAGGAGTTTTGTTCATATACCTCTCCCTTACTTTGTTATAGATTTGTTTCTTTGTTTTTGAAGGACTACTATTTATTGAAGATGTCTAAAGTAGTGATAAATATGTATGAGCTCATTTTCTATTTTATTTTAAAAATTTATTTATTCTATTTTGCTCATATGTGTGTCTATGTATCATGTATATGCAGTGCCTAAGAAGGCTAGAAGAAGGAGTTGGATTCCCTGAGACTAGAGTTACAGATAGTTGTAAGCTACCACGTGAGTACTAGGAAGTGAATATGGGTCCTCTGAAAAAGCAGCCAGTGCTGAGCCATCTCTCCAGCCTCGAGTTCACCTTTTAAACATGCTTTTTATTGAATCATGATTGGCATGCAATGAATTGTGCATATTTAATGTCTACAGTTTTGACATAGATCTCAAAATATGATGTCATTAGCAAGAGCACAAAAGTTTTGTTTTTTAAATGCAACTTTTAGCATTACATAATTTAAGCACAGGAATTGAAAGACTGTAGATGCTAACTATACATGCTCACTTCCTTCCTTACCACAATGAACACTTCTCTTCTTGCTTGATCTCATGTCTTGTGACCTGCCCTTCTATCCAACCTTCTGATGATCTGGACATCCTAATGCAGTTCAAAATAGGCTCCAAGAAATGATAGCCCAAAAGTGACACACATGCCATCACTGATTCCCATAGACTATTTATTTACAAGATTTCTTTTTCTGAAGTACAGTAGCACAATGTATAAGCTGTAAGTGTGTATTTTGAGTTTTTTATTAATGTTTTCATTATATTTATTTGGTATTTGTGCATATGTACACACCTGTGTGTGCTCCATGTACCAATGTGGAGATCACAGAATAATTTTGCAGGGATAGATTTTCTCCTTTAGCCAGGTAGAGGGTGTAGACCAAACTCAGCTTGCTGCCTGGCTAAGCAGCAAACACCTTTATCAACTGAGCCATCTCGATGGTCAGAGGTGTACATTTTGACTGCTTTTTGCCAAATGCATACAAACAAGGAATCAAACAGCTATCAAGGTCTAGAATGTTTCTATTAACCCAGAGGATCTGCTAAGACCCATCACAAACAATCCTCTTTCCATTCCTTCCTGAACTACTATAATTTTTTTTTTTGGTCACAGATTCATCTTATCTGTTTTGCAATTCCATAATCCTAGAAATTCAGCATTTAAAACAGCCTGTGCAAGGCTTTCTCATTCATATAATACATCTGAGAAAAGCACCAATTTTAAAGGCATAGAGTATGTGTGTTACAGCAGAAATGCTAGAAAATTCTAGGCATGAATTCCAAGGATAAAAACCCTAAATGATTTGAGATATTTTACCATACAGACAGCTTTGGGGGTGGAGAGATGGCTCAGTTAGTAAAATGCTTACCATAAAAGTAAGAGGACCTGGGTTCAATTCCCAGAACTCAGGTTTAAAAAAAAAGCTGGTCATGGTGATGCCAGTGATGCACATTTGTAATCTCAGCATCAGGGAGGTAGAAGTACGGAGATTGCTGTAGCTTACTCATAGCCAGTCTGGACAGGCTGATGAGCTTCAGGTCAAGTGAGAGACCCTGCCTCAAAAGATTGCGGGCAGCACTGGACTTAAGCTCTGGTCTCCACACACTTGTACACACATGCACTCGTAACTACCAGATAGACACCCACACATACTTACACACACACACACACACACACACACACACACACACCCCAAAGCATTTTAGGAAAGAACATGGATGATAGCTACCTACAACTGTATAAAACAGGTGTCAGCAAACATTTTCTACAACACACTGGAGAGTAAATATTCTAGGTTATACTGGCCATATAGTCTGTGTTATAATTATTTAATTCCACCAAGAAGTTAAGTGAATTCAAGCCATAAGAAATATGCAAATGAAGTCTGACTATATTTCAACAAAACTTTCATGCATGCTCATATTTGAGTTTCATATTTTCAAGTGTCATATGATATTCTTTAATTTTGACTTTTTTTCTAGCCATTTGGAAGTTTAAAATTCATCTAATCCAACCATTCAGATAAAGAGATAAAACTATATTTGCTAATACTATATATATAAATACATATATGTTTCATATATATATAATGGGCTATCAAACAGAAGGGGTGCTCATTATTACATCTCTCTATATCTATCTATCATCTATCTACAATTAATTAATTTGTGATAGAGGGTACACTTCTACCACAGCAAGCATGCGGCTGTCAGAGGTCAGCTTGCTGGAACTGGTTCTCTCCTGTGGATTGAACGCAAGTCATCAGCCTTGGAGGCAAACGCCTTCAGAACTGAGCTACTTCGTTCCTTCTAGCTATTAGAGTAATTCAAATGAAATTACTAGTTATTTCTCCCCTCTTGGTAGCACAAGGGTTAAAAGGCAGTTTCCACACCTGCTCTGTATAACTCACCTCCCCTGCTACTTTCAGTCCTACTCTAGGAGCTTGTGAAGATTTGGTAGCACCATTCTATGTTCAGGAACTCATCCAAAAGTAAGAGGAGTCATAGAACTAGGTATCTAGAGGTATCCTCAAGATTCAAAACAGGGGATGACATCTTTGTTACTGTCATTTTCATTATGGTTGCTCTTGGTCGCATCACTGAGAGGCCATATAGACACGTGTGTTGGCCAATTGTCTATTGTATCACAAAATACCTGAGGATATCAGCTTATGAGAAACATTTATCATGGCGCAGGTGGTTCAGCACACAATCTGTAGTGAGGCAGTATATCATGGTACTGCTATGTAGTGGAAGGCAGCTACTTATAGCCAGGAAGGAGAGAAAGTAGAGAGCAGGGCTCACAATGGCAGTGCAGCATAGCGAGTATAGTGAGAGTTTCAGCATCCCATTGAAAGGCACACTCTCTGTGACCTGGCTTCCTCCCATTGGACCCAACCTTCTAGAGGGACTACCCTTTGCAGTAGCACTATAATCTGGGGACCAAGCCTTTAAGATGTGGACCTGGAGGGGAGGGGGAATACTTGTCACCTAAACACTAGCACAGTACATGTATTTTACTGAAAGGATTTCTTCTTTCTGTGGACTGGAATAATAGATGTACTTAGACGATGCTTCCTTTCACTAGTGACTATAAATCTCCTTAAGCTGTGGTCCAGAGCTTCAGTCCTGAGACTCACCTGTGATTGAAACTTGAGAAGACAAGCACCATGTTTCCAGCCATAATATTAGCATGGCTCATGTAGTAAGGTAAAAGAGCTTCTACTCAACCTTGGATCTTGTCCTTTGGTCTTGAGTACATTATTAAGTACAGGGTCTTATGTAGACACTGCCTAATTGTAATTCTACTTTAACCTTTTGTCTCTCCATGAGAACAAGCAATTCATAGTGATCTTTGCTTAGTACAGGGAAAAGTGTTCAGTTAAATGCACTAAACACGGATCCCACTATCCCTATGGGTTGTAGCCACTTATTAGGCCACGATTAGCCCGAGGAATGATTTGTGGTTGTGTCCGGATGTCATGTGACCCATGTCATGGACATTTCAAATCAATCATGATTCATGCCAAGCTTTGTTTCCAGCCTAATGCTGTCCGTACCACAGCTCTCGTCTATAGCACGATCTGATGTGGGGTGTGTGGTAAAGGAGGTCAGAAGGGCCAGGTGGACTTGAGTCCTTTCTTTTATATGGAGATATGTGAGAGCTTGAATATTACTAAGTTGCACAGGCTCAGACATCATTAATAAAGAGCAGATAGTCAAACCAAGCCCATTTGTAAAGTCATGGTTGGAAATGTCTTTATGTTTTCACATAGGATTCTCAAACAGTGTTGGTTTTAGGCTTTCTATATTCAAAGGCCCTAGTGGCGAGAAAGTGAACATCTCCAGTATAGATACTTAAATGCCTGGATGGTCACATGAACAGATGATTCCAGAATGATCTTTTAGGGGCATGAAGCAACATGGAGGGAGGCATGAGCTGCTGGTGGATAAATGTTGGTCACACGGGAAATACAGAAGTGGTGGCGTAAGACAAGATGCAAGCAAAGCAACAGGGAAATAACCACACACAGGGAAAGCTAAGTGTTAGTGAGTGAGGGAGTGGGGAGTGGGGAGGCTCAGCAGTTCCTAGGAAGCTAAGGTGGAGGAGGAAGCCATGCAAAGCAGCCCGGGGAAGGGGTATCCACTTCACACCTCATTATTTTACATGCTTCAAAGGTCGCATGTGCTTTTTGAAGGATCAAAGGATCACCAATTTCTAGTTTGGCCCAAAGATGGGTGCTGCCGCTCTGCTTGGAAACAAGGACATTTTGAGTAAGGAGGATAGTCCCCTAACTGACTGCCTACATTTTGGATTTATTAAGTACTGCTTTGAATACAACTGTACTCTCTCCATATAAGAATGCTTTCTCGAGGATAACGTAAAGTTATATTAGTCCACTGGTATGCACTTAGTGCTCAACTGACCCAAAAATTTTTATACAAAATATTATAAGTATGGAAAATTATTTCACCTTCTAGTGTAAGACACAAATACTAACAACTATTGATGTTTTAAAATCCTATTTATTTTTGAGGACACTCAACAGTTCTATTGTACAAACAAGCTGAAGGGGCAACCATACAAGCATGCAAGCTATAAGGTCACCATGCCCACTGGAGCTTTCAGTGCAGGGTCACACAGGGCTCTAGAAGAGACAGTGGTTAGATGTCTGTTTTTCTTTTCTAAGTCCTCTCTATTTCCTTCACCCTCTTCAAAAACACCCTCCAGAAGACATATATCAAAAGAAAAGGGGAAAAGGGTGACTAGGAACAATGAGCGCTTTCTTTTATTATCCAGTGTCACACTCATCACTAGCAAGAGAAAAATGCAAGTGGTGTTTGATAAGAAGATATGCGACATGGTAGAATAATATTCCATTTTGTTAAGGCTTAGGCAGGAAAGAGCTGAGGAGAGCAGTAGCTGTTTTCCCACAGTAGAAGAAAGATGGCTTCAAAGCTGCAGCCGACATATTTGCTTAGCATGAGGAGGGTCCAGACATTCTGGTATTTACAGTGAAAAAACAACAACAACAACAACAACAACAACAACAACAACAACAAGAAGGCAGCCTATCTTTTAGGAAAGGAATGCATGGTTAAATTGGCTCCACTCGTCCTTAGCAACCTGAACTCCCAGGTCACATTTTTTCCCTTCTCTGAGAAGCAAGTGGGAACTTGTAAAGTATGTAGCCTGTCGTGAAGAGGGAGCAGTGAACTTTGCCCAGGTCTGCAGCCAGCTCTGAAATCTGAAACTTCAGAAGCTCCACCACTGGCCTTGCCCTCCCCCTCCTTCCTTTTTTTTAATCCTGCACGTTTCTTGCCTTAGCAAACTCCCTTGGCCTCAAAGCAGAGGAGTTGTCCCTGCTAAGAGAAAAACCTGTTCTCTTAAGTATTTCTGGTGTCACTTGAGAGGAAAAACTAAACACAGAACAAAACATTCGACCTGACTTTATATTTGGAGTGGCAAAGTTCAGTCCGCCGGCGTTATGCACAAAGATCTATTTTGCATTAGCTGTAAAAGCTAATCACCAACAATTTTTGATGTTTCCCTCCATGTAGAAGTGATTGTGGGGTTGGAAAGAGTTCCCTTAATCTACTGGGGAGGGAGAAGAATTAGGAAAAGCCCTGTGTTTGGGGTGCTCTCTCTATGAAGGGCTCAGGACTGCAAGTGACTTGGAAACTTGAGCTATGCTAGCTGCTAAGGTTCTTCCTCATAATTGAAGATTAATTTGATTCCCCAGATTGTCGAGGGTGGCTGATGGGGGGGGGGTGGGGGGGTGGGGGTGGGGGGGTGGGGGTGGGGAGGAGGCTGGGCTGGGTGGAAATATATTATTCGCATCACAAAGAAGTAGGTGTGCCCTAAGTGACTGCTCATAAATGTTTGCCCTCCTGGGTAGTCACCAGGCTCTCTGTTGCAGGGATTGTATCCTGCCGGGTGGGAGAAGGGCACCCTGCCAGCATGGGTAAGGCAGGTGAACCTCGGAGCAACTTCAAATATTTTGTAAAGAAAGTAATATGTAGTAATGGCTACTCCAGAATCCATTAACTTGGAACAAGCCGACTCAAGGGCTCTGGCTTTCTCAAGTGTCTAATGTAAACAATATGAATGTCAATAGTGGGGGACATTCCAAGATAGTATTAACACGATTGATTTATTGATGGTTACACAATGGGAGGTTATCTTTTGTTAATTGACTCTGTAAATAAGCTCGCAGGAGCCAGTGCAGGGGAGTGGAGGGAGAGGGAGGGGGGTAACCTGGAAAGTCCAGCACCTGGATTATAAATTTTCAACTCCCAGCCTATTTTGGTAAATCTCAGGGCAGTCACTCTTGCTCTTTCAAACTCAAAGTTTCCCATTCATTCTTCCCCGAGGGGAGGCCTCAAAGAGGTTCTTCCCGGTGGATACTCTAAAATATGTGCCTTTAAAGTTTTGCTTCAGGAAGATATAAACTCTAACAGTTGTAGGGATGAGGGACAGCAGGGGTGTGTGTGTGTGTGTGTGTGTGTGTGTGTGTGTGTGTGTGTGTGTGTGTGTTCACGCTTGAGAGAGAGACAGAGACACACACACACAGAGACACACACAAAGACAGAGAGAGAGACAGAGAGAGAGAGAGACAAACACACAGAGACAGAGATAGACACACAGACAGAGACAGAGATAGACACACAGACAGAGACAGATAGAGAGGGCAGACAGAGAGGCAGACACACACACAAAGATACACACAAAGACAGGGTGGGGAGAGAAAATCCACTAATTTGAGTTATTCACACATCCAGAAACAGAGCAAGTGGCACCCCCAGTCCTGAGAGTCTTCGACTCTGAGCACTAAGTGAGGACTGTGACTCGCCTCCATTGCTGCTGGCACTATTTCTGCAGACCCTTTCTCTGCCGGTGGTTGTAATTCAGCAGCTCCTAATGAGAAATAAAAACACATTTCTCAATTCTAGCCTCTTCCTAATATTGATTAGCTGGAGTCCTCCTGGATGAACGTGCAACACTGTGAACTCATCCAGATAGATTTGTGTGTTTATCTGCGTATGTGTGCACATGTAAGGGGGTACATATGTGTGTCCCAGTGAAGGGCAGAGGACAACCTCTTGTGTTGTCCACTTTTTCTTTTTTTAAAGATGGTCTTTTTCTGGCTTGGAACTTGCCTAGTAAACTAAGCTGGGTGGTCAGCGAGCCCCCAAAGATCTGCCCATCTCTGCATCTGCAGTGCTGGGATTCCAAAAGGCCACCATCGCATCTACCTTTTTACATGGGCTCTGGGGATCAGACTCAGGCCCTCATACTGGTGAGGCAAACACTTTCCCAGATGAGCCATCTCCTCAGCCCTGGACTGTTTTCTGGATGTTTCCACATACATCAGAGCTTGTCTGAAAACGGAAACCTCTCACTGTTCATTCCTTTATGTGTTCTAGAGGGTTCAAAACACAGCTCTCCCTTTACATAGGCTTTCCCCCTCTCCCTAAGGCCCAGCTAATTTGGTCTGACTCTTTCCAGCCTTGGACTTTCTTTCTGCCTTGTCTGTTATCATAGGGTCTGATTCTTTTCCTCCTGGCAGCTATGTTCTTTGCAGGAGAGGGCAGAGTCACGCCTGAATCAATCCTGGCTGAGAACAGTCAGGGCATCCCTTCCAGGGCTTCCCCACCTCCTTTCCTCCACTGTATGTGCAGTAAGCTCTCAGGTGCTTGGTGTGGCTTCCTGTGGTTCATCCTCTCTGACCGTGTGCCTCTGAAGTGGCATACAGCAGCCCACGGATGATGCTCCCACGCTACGGTACCCAGTCAGTGTCTATCACATGAAGAAGTGTGTGGCCTCATCTGTAATTTGGGTTTCTGCTTCATGTGTTATCTGTCCAGATACCCTCTACGATCATGTTATTGAAAGTACTGAAATGTCCAGTATCTAGTTTTTTCCTGCATCCAGGGGACTCTTTTTTTTTTTCATTACATCTACAATTTATTTTGCTTATATTCTCTAATACTAGCCAGATATGCTGTGCTTCATAGAGACAGATGATCCTCAATTGAAAGGTTAATGTATAATTTTTTTCTTTCATTCATTTATTTATTTGCTATGTGTAGGACTGATGTTACTAGCCAGATATGTTGTGATATGAATATATGGTCCCCAACTGAAGATTTAATGTATAATTTTTCTTTCATTTTTACATATTTGTCTGCTATACTGAGGATTGACATTAGGCCAGCATTTTACTACTGAGTTGTATCCCCAGCCACCCTTTATTTTTTTTTTATTTGAAACTATTATCATTCAAAATGTCTTCATATTTGTTCCTTCATACCACCCTCTTGAATATTAAAAAAAACCCTGAGCTCACTAAAGGGTGCAGTAACGTTTCAACAAGGTAAGATTCCCTCACTGGCCTTCAACTCTTTCCTCAACCCCAGTCAGTCTTGAACTCTTGGGGCCCCGGCTTCAGCCCTTGAGTAGCAGGGACTATAGGTGTGCACCACCAGGTCTGGAGTTGCTTCCACAGTTTTGTATCATGATGCTGGGAAATCAGGAGCATTTGGCCCATGGTGTACCTTCAGTTTTGAACTTTAACCTCCTCCCAGGCTAGCGACTGTGGTATATTCTCTCTTATAATGCTGGGCATCCACACTGAGCTACATCTCTGCTAGCCATGTGATACTAGGTGGAAATCAAAGGAAACTGCAGTATCCTGTGCTGCCGATGTACTTTGGTTACAGGCGTTCCATAAATTGCAGACAGGACCTGGTCAGCACATCATTATAATATGGCCTTTGTGTTAGATTCTTTTGCTTTGTTGGAGGTTTTTAGGTATTCTAAGTGTGTATAAGGTAGGTGAGTTTAAACTTACATGTTCTGCAAGCTAAGCTATCTCTACTAAGTATACTTTTACATTCTCATTTACCATGGCTTTTTCAGAATGCAACTTTATCTTCAATCTGGGAGTCTGTATTGCTCACTTTGCACCAAACTCATTATACATCCTTACTTCCTGGTCATAGCTCATTTTCAGTACTTCAACTAGGATGCATATTTAGCTCTCTTCTTCTTCTTCTTCTTCTTCTTCTTCTTCTCCTCCTCCTCCTCCTCCTCCTCCTTCTCTTCCTCCTCTTCCTCCTTCTCCCTTCCTTCCTTCATTTCTTTTCTTTTCTTCTCTTTTTTTCAAGACAGGGTTTCTCTGTGTAGCCCTGCTTGCCTGTAGACCAGGCTGGCCTCAAACTCACAGAGAGATCTGCCTGCCTCAGCCTCCTGAGTGGAGGTGTCAAAGGCTCGCACCACCACTGCCTGGCTCAGCTGTCTTTTGAGGTTGGCCTTTCCCTGGGTCTTTAAGTCCCATCTCAAATGCTTCCCTGTCCATGGAATCTCTTTTAGTTCTATCCTTCTTGTTCCCTTTGGGCTGCTCAACTCACCATGGGCTGTAGGTATTTCTGGATGTGGTTTTATTCTTTCCCAGAAGAATGTAAACACTTGGGAGACAGGAGCTAAATCTTTTTCATCACGGCTAGACTGTCCATGCTCCACATACAGTAGGTGCACAGAATGCTGTCATTCAATTTCATTAATTTTTCCTCCTCTTCTTTTATAGATACAAGATGTATTTCTCTCTCTTTTGATTGCCTATTAAGGTTCAGAATCTTTGTGTGTGTGTGTGTGTGTGTGTGTGTATGTGTTTTCCCACAGGACTGTCCACTTGGCACCTTTAACTTGGAAGACCACGTTTACTAATGCTTATATAAAAGTGCTATTTAGGATGAACTCTTCAGATCACGGGCAGAAACCTCCCTCAGTTTGGATTCAGGCAGCACACTTTGAGTTTTTCCCATGCCTTTCCCATCTGGCAATGAGCTATACTGAAGTGCTAGGGCACACAGAGTTGCCTACAACTTAAAAGGCAAATGCCAATGCTGTAGGCCACTGGTTAGAAGAAGCATGTGGCCATCAGAAAACAAAGGCATCCCTGTTCCCTCTTCTTGATAACAATGAAGACATGAGATTAATAGAATCTTTCAGTTCTTGAATGATGCTGGCAGAGTAGTTTGTGTTTGCTTTAACACAAAGGAATACTTTTGAACCCTAAAGGTCACCCAAGAAATGGGAGAGAAACAGCTTATGAATATGTGCTGGTAGATTTTTCAAGAATGACACGAGTCCTTTGCAGTGTATTCTGGCCCAGAAGTTCCTTAGTATGAGAGTTTATTCCAGGGAGGCATTTCCTGGCCTGAGCCCCTTGTACGGAAGGGCATGGCATTGGGAGGAGAGGATGCTGTATTGCTTCTCAGTTCATATTCTAGAATTCACTTAATGTCGGGATCAGCCACCAAACCTTTCCCTAACTCTGTCATCAAAGAGGAAGACTACAGCCCCCTTTTTAACACTGTCTGCTTGGCTACTGTGCCAGAATCTGCTCTCCTAATTTTCAATGTGGTAATCTTAGAATTATCCTGGTTTAGAAATAAATGAAGAGCTCGTGGGCAGCTTTCCCTACAGGGGTTGTAAAGGATACAAGCATTGACTGTCAGTGTACAAAACCTCCCCAACAATTGACAACGTGTCAGCTGCTAAAACATTCTACTGTAAAGTGTCCTCAGTTCTTCTTTTTCATAAGGCTGAAAGTCAAGTTTTGATGGGGAGTAAAAATCAAAGCACCTGAGATCCTTTCTAGAGTTGCTAGTTGGAGGGACAGGACTATATTCAGCTCTGTAGCTGTGTCTCCAGGAAAATACAGCATCTAGGCAATTAAATAGTAAGTGGTGTGTGTGTGTGTGTGTGTGTGTGTGTGTGTGTGTGTGTGTGTGTGTTGGTATGTGAGAAGAGGACAAAGAGGGTGATTACAATATAAACCGTGGGAAAGGTCTGTTCAGGACAGGACATTTCAGAATAGCTACATTGGTATCATGTAGATGAAACAGCCCATGGACTGACAACAAGTGACATACATACAGTGTGATGTGATTTATAAATCATAACTTCTCTGCCTTTTAGTGAATAACTACTATATACTAAACACAGTGCCTCGTGTGTATTTTGTCATTTGGCGCTGACAGCTGTGCTCTAAGAAGAAGGGAAGGGAAGGGTTTTTGCTCAGAGTATGTGGCTGCTAAGTGGTAGAGATTGGGATCAGGTTCACTGATTCTGCTGTTAGTTACCTCTCTGCCTGACCTTGCATGCTGCCCCTCAAGATTTTAAATCCCTACCTGAGAGAACGGTAGCCTTCTTGGAACATATGCTCACACGAGCACATGCTCACGGTCACGACAGCACACACACACACACACACACACACACACACGCACACGCACACGCACACGCATGCACACACGCACGAGTCTGTACATAAATCTACATTTTAAGTAGGGTGGTATTCTTAAAAAAGAAAGAATGAAAGACTCTCATTTACATTTTAATCTACATCCAGATCTTCTGGAACTGTAGCTTGCACTTCTCGTTCCGGGAAAAACTCCTCTCTTGCCTCGTGTTTATTAGGGTTCCCATCAAGGACTGCACTTAGCCCGTGTCAGAGAGAGGACGATGGGGAAGGACAGAGATCACAGTACACCTGTTAGGAAGGCAGAAAGAGTGGAACTAAGTGGTCCCTGCTGTTCGTTCTGTCCCCCACTCTATATGATAAAACTAAGACAAGCTCACTGTTAATCTTTGAATTTAAACTCTGGAGCAGGGGCGGGGGGTGTTACCATTTAAAACATATAGGGCAATTCCTGGTTTTACCTGTCTTCTTCTTGTTCATTTGTTGTTTTATTTGATTTTACTGTTTTGTTTTTTGTTTTGTTGTTGTTGTTGTTTGTCTGGTTTTTTTTTTTTTTTTGGTATTATTTTGTTTTGTGATAGGCTTTACTGTGTAGACCTGTTTGGGCTAGAACTCACTATGTAGATCACGCTAGCCTCAAACACACAGGGATCTGCTTGACTGAAGGTATAATACCATGCCTGGCATGTTGCCTATCTTTATGAGATACGTTGGGCCGAAGGCTTGCAACTTCTGGAAGATTAATAAACACCCTAAGCTGGGAGTGGTGGGGCATGCCTTTAATTCCAGCACTCAGAGAGGCAGAGGCAGACAGATTGTAGTGAGTTCTAGGCTATCCTGATTTACAAAGTGAGTCCAGAACAGCCAAGGCTACACAGAGAAAACTTGTCTCAAAAATAAATAACCAAACCAAACCAAAAAGAAAAAATAAACCAAACAAACAACCAAACAAAAACCCATCCTACTTGAAACAACCACCACTGAGTATATAGAGAAGAAATGTGTTTCTTAAATGATGTGATTGCCAGCTTAATAAAGTTGAGATTTGGCAAATGAAATTTAGAAATAACCATCCCTATGTGGAGAGCCAACCAAGGTTTTGTTAAAAGTAGACAAAAGCGTATTTGGCACTTGTTCTTGGACCTCTCTGGACAAGATCATCTCTCAGGATTTGCTGATAATGCTATGTATCACAACTTTCAAATGTTCATTTCTCACCCTCTCCAAGTCTCAAGGGACAGGGTAAGTGATCAAGGGTACAAAAGAATCTACACACTGCCCAGATATGGCCTCAGATGTGAACCAGACTTCTCCTTACCAAAGAAAGGGTGAGAGATTCCCCCCTCCATGGTGAATTTAAAGAGCTAGGCTTATTACTGACACCTGGGAAGCAATTCTCAAGGGATGCTCTGGCTGCCAGGTTCCTGGGATTATTTAATTACAGGCCACCCATGAAAAAGAGAGTGGGGGTAGAAAACGCCAACAGTAGAAGTGCCAAAAAGCCTATAAACTGGTTTGGGATTCTGCCGCACAATTCTCCCCGTTAGAAATTTGCCTTCCTAAGCCTGCTTTGTTTGTTCCGATATTAAGAATTAGTTGGTTTCCCTGGCGAAGCTCGGAAGTTAAACTGAGGAGGGAGTTGGTGGAGGAGCATTGCCAATTGGAATTGGGAGCAAGAAACATTTTCTAGCGTTAGCGTAGCCAAACCATCCCAAAGTTATTTTCATCTTAAAAGAAAGCACGCTCGATCGTGAACACCTCATCAACCTCCCTCGCTGTGGGAAGGGTTTTAAACGTGCATAGTGTTCCGTGGCTTGAAAGGGAGCTGTCCCTCAGAGACTCATGTCGTTGGACTTGGTCTCTAGCTCTTGTAAGAGGGTGGGCGTGGGTCACTGTGGACAGGCCTTGCCTTGAAGTTGTCGAGCCTGACACCACCTTCTGTCTGCTGCTTTCTGCTTCCAGAGTGCGGATGCAGTGTGACCAGCTGCCTCATGGTCCTGCCACCCTGATGGACTAAAATCGCGAACCAGAACAAACTCTTCCTCCTTGAAGCCGCTCCTTATCAGGTATTCAGTCCCAGTAATGAGAAAAGTAACACGTGTGATTGCACGTCTCTTACTAAATATGTGCGGGTCTTACTGTGAGTACTGATGCCTCGCTCCTCTTGGAGACTACAAGCAAATACTGGAGCAGATTTCTCACATCCAAGCGCAAATAAAGGGGCCAGGAATACAATGAATGCTATTGTTTGGGATGGTCTCATTGTGTATTGTGGAAGCAACAGCATAGACTAGCTTTGAGGCCTTTGAACTAGAGGTGATTTAGGAATTCGAGATGCTTAGGCTTTGAAGGCATTGTCAAGGAATTTGATAACACTCCCTCTCCCTCTTTCTCTCTGTATTTCCAACACTCTTTTCATCTTTCCGTTTTTGTTTTTTTTTTTAAGGCAGGGTCTCATGTAGCTCAGGCTGGTCTTCAACTCTCTGTGTAGATGAGGGTGACCTGCATCCTCCTGCCTTCCCCTGACAAACGCTGGGATGACAGGTCGTGCTAGTCTACACAGTCCTCGGCATCAACGCTAGGGCTTCCTGGATGCTAAGCAAGCACTCTGTCAACCGAGCTTTGCCCTCCTTCCTTGGTCTCCCAAGTGTTGTATGAGAAAACTCCAAAGTGGGCAAACACTTCTTAAGCTTATTGCTTTTCTACAACTACAAAACTGAAAGAAAGTTAGAGATTCAATTACAATAGAATGACAAAATCAACATCCACATGAACAATGTTGATTTAATACGATTCATGAAAGATGGCTAATGTTCAATTGATCACCATTCATGACTTCAGATCATGTGAACTGGTAGGGTCCTGATGCTTTTTTAAAATTCCTGCCTAGCTATCCTTGGTATGTAGTGTCATTTCTAACCCTTTACATAAAATGACTACAAATCATTGGTGCATGCAGACTGCTGGCACATGCTCTGATCATCACTGAATAAGAATTCATAATTCATTTTCTATCCTAGGGACAGCTTTGTGGGCTTAATAAGTATATAATTTGTGGGAAGACTCTCTCTCTCTCTCTCTCTCTCTCTCTCTCTCTCTCTGTGTGTGTGTGTGTGTGTGTGTGTGTGTGTGCTCATGCCAGTATTTTTGTACATTTCTGTGATGTGGAGGCTAAAGATCACATCCAATATCCTTCTCAATGGCTCTCCACTCTAATTTTTGAGGCAGAGTCTCTCAGTGAACCTGAAGTTTATCCGCTAGCCAGACTGGATGACCAATGAGGTGCAGAGATTCTCCCCAGTACTAAGCATCCAAGCACTTGGAACCGTGTCTAGCTTTTTAGTTGTATGTCGGGATTTGAACTCAGGTCCTCAGGTTTCTATAACAAACACATTTCAGATCGAACCATCTCCCTTGAGCCCGAAGGCTATTTTTAACAAGCCAAATGAAAGATGGTGCAAACAGGGTTGATAGGCCCTGGTGGAGGCCCTGGAAGGAACCTGTACACAGAGTCCTGGAGATCAAGCCTCTTGAGCTTTACACTCATGGTCAGTCACCTGCTGTCGTCTCAGGATTCACAGTAAAGGAGTCTGAACCAGCCATAAAGGGACCATATCTCTTTTCAAGGGTATAACTTTAAGTATATCTAGGAATGATTCGGAATCAGAGAAAATGGCATATTTTCATTGATAACCCAGAGACTGTTGAGAAATACTTCTACAGTCAATATGGTTTCCGCTGCATATTCTTAGTTGGAGATGCTGAGACACAGTTGTTGGGCTCTTGCCCTATTTTGCTATACTAGAGACCCAGGTGATAAGACATAGAGTAGATACAGAAGGTAGGCACAGCTTAATCTTTGTGCACACCCCCCAAGCTGCACAGAACCCCAAGATCAGCCCTAGTGACCTGTGGTCAGCTAGGGCAAAGGTGAACCTCAGACCATTATATATTTGGGGGCCAATGTCTCAGAGTTCAGCGGTTATCATCAGGTGTTGAAAGTTAGAGCTGTAAGGCAAACAGCAGGCAGAGGGGACATGGACAGGTCACACAGGTAAAGTAAGCCAGGCTCAAGGGAATTCAGGGCTATGATGGCAGAAGCCAGGGTGGGGTGGATATAAAGATCTAAAAAAAAAAAAAAAAAAGGAGATAGGTATGGCTTTCCCTACTGTGGAGAGTTTAAAATTATTGCTACTTAAATTTTTTTAATTTTTAAAATTGTCTTTATTTATTTATCTTTCCTCCCGTGTGTGTGTGTGTGTGTGTGTGTGTGTGTGTGTGTGTTTGTGTGTGTGTGTGTGTATGTATGTAGTTATCACAAGCATGTCACCACACATGTATATAGGTCAGAGGAGAAATTGCAGAAGTCTCCTTCGACTGTGTTGGTTCCATAGTTGTCACTCTTGGTGGCAAGTGACTTTACCCACTGAGCCACCTTTTTCAAAGGAGATTGGAAAATACTATGGAATCAGCAAAATCAGCCTTCTCCCTCAGGCTTTCTTCCTTTTTTTTTTTTTTCTTAAGTCTAGAGAATCCTGGACAGTGTCTCTGCAGATGGCAGGCCCCACCGCACAAGGACAAGGGACTCACCTCTAAAAAAAAATGAGTATATCTTGGAACATTTGAGTCTTCTCTTCAAAACATCCTAACTTCCTGAATCTCTACCTTATGAGAACCTGTGGATTTCAAGTAAGATTCCACATTTTTCCCTCATGTAACAGGCCATAGATGTACACATGTGTGTTTTAGTGACAGACACCCACCCCATACCATTTCTTTCTAATAGAAACATTAAATTTTGTCTTACCTAAAAATTGTTTCTAAGTGACATTCTTTTATCTTGTACTTCATACTTAAATTTGAAATTTTGCTTACTGCTCTACCTGACTTGTTCTCCCCACCCCCCATTCATGGTGACAAATAATTTTTGCTGAAGTTTATCAATTTACCTATTATGAAACTTGAACCCAGAGCCACCAAAATGCCAGGCAAGCACTGTGGCTCTGAGCCACATCCCTAACCCTTGCTGGAAATTTTCCATGAGGAGAAAAAATGTTTTCAGTGATAGGGAGGGGTTCCCAGACTTAACTCAGGGCTGTAAGATCCAGTATGTCAACATCTGTCTCATCAACCATATCTTTAAAACAATGCTCTGGTAAAGGATAAGCTCTCAGTCTCATTCGGCTTTATCACTTATAATACCTGAAAAAGAATTAGCTATTCTGTTTTGATAAGATGATAACTATGGGGCGTATTCATTTCCCCCCCAGAAATATTTGGGGGATTTGCAAGCTTAAGAGTAAACAGGCTGTTTTGTTTGAGGGACCTCCTCTGAGTTAAGAAGGGCTCATCTGCTGACATTAGCTGGAGATTAAAGAGGGATTGTCATCAGCTCGCACAGTCCAAGAATCATGGGAACTTGACTGGGCAAGCCCCGCCTTAACTTTGTACCATTTCCACACCCAATCACACACCATCCAAGTTTGTGATGCTAGCTGCTCTGGTTTTGTGGAGGCCAAGAAATGTTCATCTGGCAAAGTGGAAATCAAAAGAGGGTGTAAGGAAGGACAGATTTGTTTTTTTTTTCCTGGTTTTGTTTTGTTTTGTTTTTTTCAAGACAGGCTTTCTCTGTGTAGCCCTAGCTGTCCTGGAATTCACTCTGTAGAGCACACTTGCCTTGAACTCACGGAGATCCACTTGCCTCTGCCTCTGAAGTGCTGGGATTAAAGATATATGCCATCGTAGCTGGACCAGAGTTTCTTTGTGTAGCCTTGGCTGTCCTGGAACTCACTCTATAGACCAGCCTGGCCTCTAACTCAGAGATCCACCTGCCTCTGCCTCCCAAGTGCTGGAATTAAAGGGGTGCACCATCAATGCCCAGCTAGACTTCTTGATAGAACATTCCAGAACAACCTGTCACCCAAACCTGACAAGGAGCATGAAGACATCAAGGAGAAACATGTTTGTTGAGGGGAAAGGGTTGATTTTTTTTTCATAATGTTTTATTTTGTGTTTATCAGCTTTTCTTGACTTCGAACTTTTCATGCATGCCTTTCCCTTGAAAACAATTTCATCCTTGATATTCTTATCAACTCCTTGGGACAAGCAGGCAGGTTTACCCAGGAACTTCCCGGAATAAAGATGAGTTTGCATTTTAAAACGGAAACAGCTGGATAGCCCCAGCCAGGCAGGACATAGCTTTTCATTAGCAAAGGGAAACTACAGGGCCCAGAGTGAACAACTGGGCTGGCTGCCACCACAGGGGTGGGTGGGGAGGAGGGTAGGGAGGGGGAGAAGAAAAGGAAATGCGCCATCATAAAGAACTAATCGTGAAAAATGAAGAGTGAGATAGAGCCAAGGACAACAGGCAATAAATAGATCTGGAAGCAGGAGAGACCAAGAGGCAAGCAAAATGGGGCTCAGGAGAGGGGCACTGAAATCAGGAGTGTCCAAACCATTAGAAAAATCCTCTAGAGCCTTCTGAAGAGGTCTTCAAATCCAGCCTGTGTCATTACAGAATCTGGTTTAGTGTGTGAAATAATAAAAGTCAAACAGTATGAGAGGCAGAAACTTGATGTGTAATGCTTCTGAGTGGTTGCTTTCCACTTTCTGCTTTCTTACAACAAAATAAAGCTGGACTCTATGTAATTCCAGGCTGGTGGTGGAAAGGATGAGTTAGCTCTGTAGATGGAAGACTGCATCGAAGCATTAAGTTATGGCCTCATTAAGGGCTCTACAGTTCTAATTTTTTTTTAAAGAAGTGTGTGTGTGTGTGAGAGAGAGAGGGGGGATGAGAGAGAGAGAGAGAGAGAGAGAGAGAGAGAGAGAGAGGGAGAGAGAGAGAGAGAGAGAGAGAGAGAGAGAGAGAGAGATGCAAGTGAAGGTCTATAGGACAGCTTTGGGGAATGCATTCTCTCCTTTTACCATGTGGGGCCTAGGGATGGAAGTCAAGAAGGCTTTGTTTTTACCCACTGTGTTGGTTAGTTTTTATGTTAACTTCACAAATCTGGAGTCTTTTTGGAAGAGAATATTTTAATAGAAAAAAATGCCCCCACCAGATTGGCCTGTTGGCAAGACTATGCTGCACTTCTTTGACTGATAGTTGGTGTGGGAGGGCCTGCTCAGTATGGCAGCACTATCCTTGGGCTGGTGATCTTGAGTTGTATAAGAGAGCGGAGTGAAAAGTAATTAAGTTTTATTCCTTCTCAAGTCTCTGATGGGGTTGAAGACCAGATAGTTTATTGTTTAGGGGTTAAGATGTTTTTAGGTCTAGATAGATGTTTTAAGTTGATAGAGATGAGATCTAATAGATATTGATTTACATTCAGAATTTCAGACTCACCAAGATAGGAGAGATGTTTTCTTCAAGTTTGCCAAATACAAATAGCCAAAACACTATGAATGTAACATTTATATAATTCCTGATTGTTTTGTGGTTCTTCTTGCTGTAGGTAGTATTATTTATGTGTAATAATATAAATGTATATGTTAAAAAATAAATTAAAAAGAGAAAGAAAGAAAGAAAGAAAGAAAGCAAAGTGAGCAAGCCATGAGGAGGAGGAAGCCAGTAAGCAGCACTCCTCCCTCCATGACCTCTGCATCAGCTCCTGCCTCCAGGCCCTGCTGTATTTGAGTTTCTGCCCTGAAATTTCTCACTGATGGACTGTGACTCAGAAGCAGAATTCAACTCTTTCCTTCCCAGGTTGCTTTTGGTCATGGTGTCTGCCACAGCCATGGAAAGCTAAGAAGCACACTGACCCATTGTGCCAACCAGCTTCTTATTTCAGTTAGCTGTCTCACTACTTTATCTCTGGAATAATTTTGCACTGTCCATCTGTGAGGGGGCAGTGGGTCAGGACTCACAGCTACATTTGCAAATAGTGTCTGGTAAACTAGCATGGCTTTAAGCAGAACCTAAGAGAAGAGCTAGAGCCTTATCTGTCAATCTTCCTGAAATCCGCTGAAAGGACCCAAACAGGCGAAGGTGGCCAACAGTCCAGGCTTAGCCAGGGAGAAAAGTATGCCATAATTATTTCAGTTTCATATTGGTTATGGATAATACCTCACCAATGAGATGGCACTGGCCTTTCATTTTTTGGGAGGGCGCTTATTAGTTTTTTCTTTTAAAATTAGTTTTTAATGGCAGCATTTGTTTAAGGAGAAAAAAATGCTTGGTGGTGGTGTCTTCTGGAATGTGCATTAATCTTGTTAATGACACTGCAGTTCATGGTTGGCAAAACAGAACTTTTGAATCAACCTTTTTCTTTTTTCTTTTTTCTTTTTCTTTTTTTTCTTTTTGGTAGTTATACTTCAGAAATAAAACCAGGGCACTGAAGATACATGAAGAGTCCAGGAAGGCAGGATACAGGATTTCCTATGATTTTATGTTGTTCTTAATTAGGAAGTACATTGGCAACAAATGCTAACATATGTTAGAATGATTCGTTATAGCCAAATAAATGTTTTCTATTACAACTCTAAATCCCATGCCTCCTTGGAAACCATCCTGCTCCGTTCATGGCTCACACAGTCTTTTCAGAAGGTATCTTGAGGGCCAACTTTCTCTTGGCTCCCTGAGAAACATTACTTGGACTGCGTTCTCCTATAAAGTTATCTACAATGTGGAGGGAGGTCAAAGTGTGCAGGGGAGATGCCCTCTCGTTCTGGAATGAAAGGTATGTCATAACAAGCAGCACTTAACTAGCTGAACTTGAACTCAGAGTTGTAAATGGGCTGTTCGCAAGCCAAAGCAGTGTTTTTGTAACTGTGTTTCTTTTTGTTTTGATGGAGGAGATGCCAAGGCAAGGTGATGCACAGTCTAGCAAAAGAAGTAATAGATTAGGTGTGTATGCACCAGGATTGTAGTTCACTGTGTACTGGGAGCCATGCACAAGTGTGATAATCCAAACTGTTTTTGCAGGACTAGGAAGTTGGAAGCAACGTAATGTTTATCACAAGGGAATGGAGAAATATACAGTGACATGGTGACCCCTGAAGGAGCATTGAGAACTAAGAAGTCTCTGTTAACTTTGTGCCACATAACATACATGGTATAAGATTTATTGTGGAAGCATGGGGAGGGATGGAAGAGGAGGTGTCCCAAGGGGACAGGGAGAAAGGCAGAGAGAGAGAGAGAGAGAGAGAGAGAGAGAGAGAGAGAGAGGGCGATATGAGGTCAGTTTGTCATTTTATATCCTGGGCCCCTGGAGGCAGCAGCAGATGATGATGTCAGAGGTTGCTAAGCAACCTGGAGGCAGGCTTGTGAAGCTGTTTATACCCTAACAGTCTCTACTACTTGTAACAATGTGGCCAGTTCTAACTGCCTCAAAACACAGGGAGAAATAATCATAATTCATAATACAAGCCTATAATACCATTTGATTAAAAGAATACAAAGGTCTATGTTTTCCAAGGTACATGTAAAAAATGTAAGTCTTCCCTGTACACTAGAGAACACAACACAGCCCAATTGTTTTGTTTCTGAGGAGCCGAGGAAAAAATGTAAAAATAGCTAAGAAGGTCAAAGAGATTACTTTTTAAATCTCTAGTAGTGTGTAGTGTTGGAAGGAATAGTCATCCTCTGTTTCTAAACTTAGGAACATTGAAAAAGAGACCAAGTGAATGGTGGTGAATTTATTTCCTGAAGTTGAGTAATATAACTCTTTTCCCTCTTGGATCTTATATTACAAGTTGACTATGTCATAACCACTATGACTCCAGGGACGTTTAGTGCATAGATTGTCTTATCTGTGTCTGATAAATCTTAAGAAAAGTTTCCTTTAAATTTTGTTCTATATCATGTGTATGATTCTTTTGCCTGTGAGAATGTATATGCATCCTGTGATGCTTCCCTCATGCCTGTGGTGGCCAAAAGAAGACCTCAGGTTCCCTGAAAGTGGAGTCATGGATGATTGCGAGCTGCCATGTGAGTGCTGGTGATGGAACTTGAATGGTCTGCAAGAGCAGCAAGTGCACTTAAGTGCTGAGCCATCTCTCCAATTCTAAGATTCTCTAAGCATGCATGTTTCCCTGCTGACTCACAGAAATTTTATACCCAGCTGAAGGTGACACAGCAGGGTATCTGTATCTGTGACTCAGTTGAGGACTCAGCTAGAGACTTCTTTCCTTTTAAAAAACCATTAAATCAGTGAAATTTGATTCTTAAGGCAAACCTGGGATATCTATCTGTGCTATGAAGACATCATCAAGAATTCTCTGCTCTTTCTTTCTTCATCCTACATACTGACTCTTCCTCCTGGAGCAGTCTTCCTCTGGTGTTCATATATGTTGTTCCCTTACTTTGGTCAGGTCTGTTTCAATTGCCATTGATCCAGAAACTTGGCCTGTTAGTTCACCACTCTTGCTTCTATTTGGAATTACTTGTTTTTGTCCATCCTTTGCTTTATTCTCCTCTTGTTTAGATGTGCATTTCAGGAGGAAGGGATTTAGCTTTTATTTTTTATTTTGTTCCTCAAAACCTAGAACTGTATAAGAAACACAGAAGATGATCAAAAACACTCTGTTCAAGGAATTAACGTGCCTGTGGGGTTTTTTGTTTTGTTGTTTTGTTTTTGTTATTTGCACATCCAGTGTTAACTGTTTTAAAGCCTTAGGATTTATTGAGTCAACTCTTCGCATTTTGTATGCAAAACTCACATTCTTACTAAGACTCAGCCCTACATCTAAATTGCCTTTTTCTTGTAAACAATTCTATTCTTTACATGGACCCAAAATATATTTGACAAAAAACCTACAGTGTACAAAAACATCACTCCCCTACTGAGAAGCAGGGTTTTTTCTGTGTTCTTAAATGAAGACCTTTACTCAATATATCAGCTCTTTTGTAAACCATGAAATGAAATGACTGGCTATCAGAAGTAATTTTGCAACGAAAACCTGTCATCTTCAGAGCAGTAAAATCTCTATAAAACCACATAAACTAATTACCAGGTTAAGCAAAATCACTGGAATACATCAGGACCTTATCTTGTCTCCGGGGCAGATATAATACAGTAATTCTCTAATAGTCACTCTGGGAAGATCCTGTAATGGGTAGGATGAACTTGTTATAATCTGTTCACTTAGTTTTGGTCCTGATGGTTATAAAGAGAATATTGGTGGCAGATCACAGAACACAGAAGAGATGCCTATTAATTTTGCATGACATTAGCTGGCCTTGGCAGACATTTGAGTCATGAGCTCACAAGAACCCAGGTGGTGGTAACATACTCATTTGTTCTGCTCAGAATTTGGATATAGATGTTATGTAAGTATATGCATACAAACACATACTTATATAAATCAGAAGGAGGAGGAAAGGCACACACACACACACACACACACACACACACACACACACACACACGACAGAGAGAGGCAGAGACATACATACATACAAATGGACAGAGACACAGAGAGAAAGACAGAGAAAGAGAGAGACAGAGACAGAAAGACAAACAGAGACAGACAGAATATGACCACTGAGGCTGAAAGTCAGGGCCCTATACATACTAAGCAATCATTCTACCACTGAGCTGCATGCCCTGCCCTCAGAGGATGTCTATCACTTTGAACTCTAGACAATATTTTGTATATAGCACATTTATGCTAGGTCACTCAGATACTTTTTTGAAGTATCTGAGGAAACATACACACACACACACACACACACACACACACACACACACACACACACACACCCCAGAAGCCTCAAAAGAACAGACATGCTATGGAAAATTGCATGTTTCTTTGATTTATTAAAAAAAATTTAAGTAGGTTTGTTGATAATCCAAGGTAAATCAGAGTGTTCAACTCAACTCATTGGAACATTGACTATTTTATTTTTATTTTAAATGCACAATTGATTAAATTGATGATATTGTTTTGTTAAGTCCTGATCCAATCTTATGCTCTACACAGACAGCAGTCAGAGTTCATTGTTCTAGGTTATGATTGTCTGTGTTGTTTTGTCTCACTCATGTATCATGCCGATAAACACTGTCCTATTTGCTTTACTACGCCACATCCTGTGAGTGGAGTGGATGAATCACTCTGAAGAGGGACCTATTAGGAATTACCTTTGCAGCTATTTCTTTTTAGGGATATAAATTAAATAGAGGATTTTTCTTTTCCGGAAAATTGCTGCTCCTCAGATTCATTAGATGCAAAAGTTGATTTTCTCATACTCGGCTATGGTGGTCTCTACCTGGCTGGAGGCTGTGACTCATAAAGATTGGGAGGAACCAGATTTCATAGAAGTGTGGGCCTTAGCCCCCAAGCTCAAGGGATAGTATAGGGAGACTAAACTAGTAAGACACATTCACAGCTATTTGTCCAAATGCCTCCTGCAATAAAACCCAGATTGCACCCCCTCCTCCAATTAACATTGAAGGAGATCTTTGAGCTGGATGCTTTTTTTTTCTTCTGTGTTTGAGCTTGCCACTGCCTGGCTAGGCTGTGTGTCCCTTTGGATTTGATAATGAGGTTCAGGACAGGAGCATAGGCCCCACTAAGCATGTCACCCCTATTTAGCACCTTTTCCAGGATGGCAGCCACTATTGTTTTATTATGTCCCTGATCAGCTGTCACTATTCATAAAGTAATCACTGCCATTAACACGTCATGCCTCAAGCCATCTGCTGCAGCATGGCACATACCAAGCTGTTGGTTTCTAGGAAAGCAGGTGTCACCTAAGAGTGACAGTACCACTATTGCCACGGCAAAGGTAGGGGGAAGTCATTTGGGTAAGAGGATATATAACATCAAATTATTTGATTTGTTATGTGTCTGTGTAGTGTATTACAATAGACAGTAGCATTTCTTGCTCAGCTTGCAGAAGGCTAGAATATAAAGCTATTGTTTGAGATACTTTGTAATATTGATCAGTTCTAGAAACAAACAAAAAAAGTCCCATCTAATGTGTAAGTAATAGATCTAGATTGTGAGACAGTGTCAACATTCAAGTTGCAGGGAAGCTGAAAGCACACTTGCAAAGTCTTTCTAATCCATCAAATCTTTATCTGGCATACATTTATTGAGAATATATTAAGTGACGGACATTAAGTTGGGGCTGGTGTAGTCATAATATGAAATCTCTATTTTCTCCTATTTTATTTTAATTTTCAGGAGTGAGGACCATTTTTAGGTAATGGACGCAGTGAGCATAACTGATCCCCACTGCTTTCCTGTGTCCCACTCTGCTTTAACACTTCAGTTGACCCGGGACAACTTTATGTCTCTAATAACTTTTCTTGTTGACTGGATTTTATGGGGATAAGAAACTTGCATTGGAAAATTGTAATGATTGAATCAAACTGATTAGACAAGATCTGGCACGTTCAGGGTGATGTGGCCAGAGATGAACAATAAAGCCTATTAGAGCAGACACGACCTCCATAGGATAATTAGTTATTTATACAACTTTGTTATGAAAGGCCTTTACATTTCTCCAAGCATGAAAGGAGTTAACTGCTTAACTGAAGACTTTTAAGCATCATGAGAACCTGAGATGAGTCATCCTCTATAGATGCTAAGATGATGTTCATTCGGAAAATACCTCCAGTTAACATATGTAGATATAAAACTGCCACCAGAGCAGTGGGTTCTGCCTCCATTGGTATCTGTGTTGCTTTCTTCCTGGGAGCAAAAGATACTGCCTGAGAGTGGATCTAAAACCCCTCAGTTACCCTCCATAATGGCTCCCCACCCTTCCACCGCTTGTTGTGTGAGTATCTGACTGCGTGGGTGGTGGCTTTATTTTTCATTTAATGTGTTTTATTTTATAGTGCTGAGCGTTGAACTGAGGGCCTCTCACATGCTAGTCAAGTGTTCTACAACGGTGCTGCTGTATGCCCAGCGAGGCTGTGGTTTCATGCATAAACATAATAGCACTATTTACCCCCTCCGACTCTACCCACACAGATCTTCCAAGGGTAGATTTCACATATCATTGGAATCCATGGAGTACAGTCCCTAATGGCAAACCTAATCAGCGAGCGTGGCACAACTGGATATTCTATAGAACGCAAAGTTGTGCACCATCATTATCCCTGATGCAATGAAGCCAGGGCTGAGTGGGAAAGTCTGATTCCTGGCTGTGGCCACCAATCAGCCAAAGCTAGGCATCCTGATGGCATAGAAGACAGGGGTGTCACACACGACTTAACCATTGTAACAAAAACCAGGGAACTGGTATATTATCTGCAGCAAAATGTTGACTTTCAAATGGCTTTATTGGATTGGTTCTCAAAATATCACATGGCCTCATGGCCCTCTCAGAGTGACTGCAAGGACAAAGGATACTGGGAGCACTAGCCAGGGAGTGACTAGTGCTGGCGTCAGAAACTCAACAAAGACAGTCACTACTGGCTGGCAGATACTAGAATGACTCTTATGTCATGTGTGCTAAATGTTATATTTTTAAGAGAATGTGTATGTGTACATTGGGTGTGTGCCAGTGGTTGTGTGCTTGCTGTGGTGCACATGTGGAGGTCAGACCACATCCTGAGCTGCGGGGTCCTTGCTTTCCACCTTGATTGAGACAAGATCTCTTTTCTTATTGTTATATGGTGGGTACCCAGGGCTAGCTCCTGCTCCACTTCTCACCTCACGATGGGATTGCTGGGATGGTTTCTGCACTTGGTGTTTACATGGGTTCTGGGGATTCGAACTCAGGTCCTCAGCCTTGTGCAGCGAGCACTTTTCCCCTCTGAGCCATCTCCCTACCCTAAAATTATAGGGTTTTGAAAAGTCGATAAGATTCTGAAATATTCAGACTAATAGGAAAGATTATTTTATGTATTTCTTTGCGACCTAAGAAAGGAAGCATCTGAGGATTTCAAGACAATAGCCAGGGGACCGGGATGGCCCAAGGTCTGGAATTATAGTGAACTTTAGGAAAATGTGCTGCCAAGGCCTATTTAGGCAAGAGTGCTTTGCCTCAGGACCAAACTTGCTTTGCCTTTGTGTGACCTGCTTGTGTGTAAGTGGGAGGCCAGCTGATCAAAGTACATTAGTCGGCTCTGAATCATTTTTGATAGATGATTCTATATCATCCCTTTGATAGCGTGATAGAAAACTGTGCTGATCATTTTGCTGCTGCGCGTCTGTAAAGATGAATCTAGTTTTCTCGGAACAGAAACCTCAAACCTTTCAACTTCCGGCCACAGCTCTGTGCCCACCCACCCAATTCCTCACCCATTCTTTAACAAACTCTGCTCTTTTTTTTTTTTTTTTAATTTCAACTTGCCCATGGGAAGCCCCAGACAACATGGTAAGCATTTAGCTGGACCTGGTGGCCTCAAAATATTATAGGAATAAATGGTGAGGGACAAATAATTCATGTACAGTTTGGAAAGAACCAGAACAACTCTAAAAAGTTGTCAGGATGACAATAAAATATTGGTGATCTATAAAATAATTCCATACTTACATGATGCTTACAGCATTTATCAAAATAGATTTATAGGAATATGGTATTTTTGCTTGTTGAGCTACTAATTAATATTATTAAGCACACACACATTTGGTATGTGTTAAGCACTGTATAAATATAATCAGTTACTATTATTATAAAGTAAAATAAAGCCAACAATTATAATAAGCTGTAATGCTTGCATGTTCAAAGCATAGGAGGGAAGGACAGAAGGTCCAACTGACCAGATAGCAGAATTTTTTGAAAGACAGTTGAGTGGAGAGTGGGGTCTGACTTTCACACAAACTCTGGTGCCCCATATTTGACCATGTCCCCTGCACGGGGAGGCCTGGTGGCACTCAGAAGAAGGATAGCAGGTTACCAAGAAGAGACTTGATACCCTATGAGCATATGCAGGGGGAGGAGATCCCCCTCAGTCACAGTCATAGGGGAAGGGAGTAAGGGGAAAGTGGGAGGGAGGGAGGAATGGGAGGATACAAGGGATGGGATAACAATTTAGATGTAATATGAATAAATTAATAAAATATATTTTAAAAATCTTTCTAGGGCTGGAGAGATGGCTCAGAGGTTAAGAGCACTGATTGCTCCTCCAGAGGTCTTGAGTTTAATTCCCAGCAACCATATGGTGGCTCATAGCATCTATAATATGATATACATAATAATAAATAAATCTTTTTTAAAAAAGAAAGTTCTTTAAAGTGGGTGATATTGGAAGTGAGTGAGAGCAATTTGTTGGGGCAGGGGCAATTGTGCAAATTTTGATCGTGAAAGAGGTGCTTTCTGCATCCTATACACAAAAATGTTTTTCTGCTTGCCCTTAATGTCATCGTATCTATTTCTTAAGCTGTTTGCCCATTTTCATGTTTATAGGCTCCTCTGGCCTGCTATTTGGATTCTCTTTACTGACATAGCATTTTAACAAGGTCAAATTAATACCATTATTCACTGGTGAATATGGTTGATAACTGTCTTATGGTTATTATGTAATGATTTAAGGTTATTTATTCAAAATCAACTTTTCTGATCCTTCATTTTGGGCCTATTTTTTTTATTTAATTTATTATTGAGATATCTCTTTCCTCTCTCGTCCTTCTTTTTTGATTTAGTGGTCATGGGAAATGGACAGAGAAACGAGAAAGGAAGTATGTTAGAAATATTGTATACAACTGCTGGCTATTTTAAATGTTTTAAAGATTTATTCATTTTGTTTTACATGCATGACTGCTTTGTTTCCATGTATATGTGTGCCTCCTGTGTACGTCTATGGCCCAAGGCAATGAGAAGAAGGCCTTAGAGTCCCTGAAACTTAAAAAGATGGGTATAAGTTATGGTGTGTGTGCTGGGAATGAGCCCCAGCCCTGCCCAAGAGCTAACATGCTTTTAGCTACTGAACCATTCATTCATCCTTACTCCTGACTATTTTGGATTAAAAAAACAAAACCCTCAAGACCTCATGATCTAAAGTTACTATGAAGGAATTCCATCCATTTCAAGTAAGAGACTCAGCGGCCATTTGCTTTGCCACCAGAGGCTTGGTTTGCATCTGCTGGGTTCTGGCTGTCATCTGTTTACACCCTGGAAGGAGATGCCACCCTTGATGTTCTCAGCCCACATGATGTAGGTGCTTGTCTAAATCTTCTTGCTAAACTCTCTAAGTTGCTGCCCGCACCTAAGGTGTGCCTCGAGAGCCTTCCTCCCGGGAAGAGGACTTCTACAGGAGCAGGGCAACAGTGGGAATCCGGTGGAACTGTTTCTTGCTGTGAGCAGTCTTTTGAGGACTTTCATCCTAAATGTCTTTACCTGGAGACTAGAGGCTATCTGGTTCCCATTGTCACCCTGCAGTCGCCAAGTGCCCGGCACTTTGGCTCTTTGACCTGCTCTCCATCTTGCCATAATCCCACTCTTCCTTCTCCTTCACCTAGCCAGAGTCTAGGTGGCCAAGAAGTTGATGAGAAACGCCAGTCTACCGGGCTGGGGACTTGGCTCCGCTGGTGAACAGTTTTCATCTAGGCAAGAGGGCTGGGAAGTTCAACCCTAACACCCATATAAACTGAGGGTAGCATCGGATCCCAGTAATCCCAATGCCAAGGGGGTGGAGACTGGAGGATGCCACGAGCTTGCTGCCTAGCCATTCTCCCTGAATGTGTGAGCTGTACGTTCATTGAGAGAGATCCCACCTCAAAACATAAGATCAGACATAGAAATCTGGCCTCCATGTACATTTACCCCCATTATTCTGCCCTCCCTCACACGCGGGGACACACACACACACACACACACACACACACACACACACACATGCACACACACTCACAGACATGCAGATATGTGGACAAGGGGGGAAGACAGAGGAATGTAAATGCAAGAATAGGAAAAATAGCAACAGATAGCTGAACCCAGATTCCCAGAGAGCATTTTCACAGTGAACATGTATTTTGAAAACAATGTCCTAGTGCCATCTACAATTCTGGGCCCTTAATCAGTGATAAACAGAAGAAAGTATTAAAGTGAATAAATGTCCTACCAGAGAGCAACGTGGGATTTCTACAAGCTAAATTAATAGGCTAATGACATTCCTTTAACCTTTAAGACAATTTTCTATGCCATTCCTGGTAAGAACTTACAATATATTGTTCACAAACAGAATGTTAACAAGAATACAAGTAAGCCTCTTAGAGTTTGTCCTGTGGAAAAGCAGGTAGACTGTAGATTTCAATTTCTCATCAACTGAAGTGTTGGTCAATGTTTGCATAGAACCATCTATAAAACAGTCATTTAAGCAAACCTGTAAATGTATAGTGGGCAAAAAAAAAAAACCTATTGAAATAATGCATTTTCTTCATGCCATTTCTATATATTATTTTTTCTTTTACAGTCTCCTAGCATGTAACATTGTCATTCATTAAAAAAATGGCATTACAAATGAGATGGCATTGGTAAAAGAAACAATGGATAGTTAATGGAAGGACTACAGAACTGTGCGAGATGAGGGAAACGGGAAAACAGAATTCAGCTGGGCTTTTCCTGAGCCACAGGCCATGGTCCATAGCCTTTAAAGGGCTGGGCTAACCATTTTCATATTTTTATTTCAATTATTTGTTTCTTTTCTTGAAAGAAATCAAGTACAAGCCATTTGCAAAAATGAAATTCACTTCATTATCGTACTTTATGAGTGGAGCTGGGAAACACACACAAGCTATATATTTTACTATTCTTCACATCCTTAGATGTGAGGCAGTTTGGTCCTATGGGAAGGATGTAGGCTCCATCACATACAGCTAAGCTCTAGCCCTAATGGCTGCTGCATACTTGTAACCCTGCCACCTTAGGCAAATCATTTCATCAGTGTGTGAAACAGAGGTCACAGTTCCTTCTGAGCAGGAGGTACTTCCATTATGGCGATGTCTTTTCTGTACTGCCATCCTCCCTTGTGGGAGCCTTTCAAATGAGGAGAAGACAACTTACTTACAGCTAGGAGCCATTACAGGATTGTCAAAGAGTCCCACTTAAGAAGCTCAAAGCCTTTTGATATGTGTGTCCCAATCAGGTAAACAAAACAAAACAAAACAAAACAAAACAAAACACATTCTTGTAGGGACTAAGCAAGAAGAATAATGTTGAAATTCTTAGACTTCTGGGGAAATGAGACCTCACCTAGTGGTTCCATCTCAGGAAGAGAAGCACCTGTACTCTGAGGAGTATTTCCCCACTCAGGAAGCACTGAGCACCCAGTAAAGGCATGCCTGCTCTAGGTATTTTGACAACAAATTTAAATGAGATGTGCCTCTGGACTATAGTCAGAGTGCAAGGAGAAGACTCAATGCAGGGAATTATATGCAGGAATATGGGTGCAGGCATTACTGGAGATTGGAGTAAGACGTTCATTGGTTAGGGTAGGATCGAAGGAAAAGAAACCGTTACTAAGAGGGGTGGTGGTGGTGGTGGTATCCATGTTGAGCCTTAGTATAGGTAGAAATAGTCTTTGTGGGCTACATGGGAGAACTTGGGGGTGAGGTGACATTTAGAAAGAAGGGCAGAGATATCATAAGTTGGAAGATGGACCCTCCACTGTGTGTGTGTGTGTGTGTGTGTGTGTGTGTGTGTGTGTGTGTGTGTGTGTATGCATGCATGGGTATGTGTGCATGTGAATGCTGAAAGCTAGCTGCAAACAGTGATGAGAGTGATACTACTGAAGGCAAGCTGGGACCAGAGCATAAAATTTTCTTCTCTGGGCCAAGTTGCTTAAACTTTAGGCGTGAACACAAGAATTGTCCTGGATATCCCCTGAAAAGCCCCTGCACAACTCTGCACAGAGAATGGCAGCTGGGTAGCAAAGCCCAACAGGAGACTGCTGGTGAGGTCCAGAGCTCATGATTGGGCTTTAGGGCTGGGTCCAGGCTAGTGGGATGCTGAGCAGGAGAGGATGCATGAAGTCGGCAGCATTTGGAAGGCATAAGAATGAGGGGGGAGGACAGAGTTGGCCAGCTGTGACCATGGATGCCTTAGGCAAAGCTATCACTCAAGGTAGGAAATACACAGATACAGGCAACATTTAAGCCTTGACTTTCTACAGTAGATGAGTAATACAGAAAAGATGTATATCACTAAATTGTGGGCTCCTTAAGGACTGGGCCATGATGGTGAGTCTTAAGACCCCAGTGAATTTTTGTTGATGAGAGAAGTGTTTCCCACTTTAGGAGAAGGCCTGCCATGAACAGATCTTGGGGACAGTACAATATGGCTCAGCTTTTACTCAATGCCTTAGTATATTACTTGCCATAATTTTGGTTTTCAATGTTCCCCCTAAAGGCCATGTGTCCTGGTTCATGACACAGTTGCAGGAAGTGGAAATTTAGAAGTTGGAGCCTAGTGGAAGGGGCTTAGGTGACTGCAGTTGTGTCCTATAAGACATATTGGAATCCTAACCCCTTCTTGTCTCTCTTCTCAGCTTCCCAGGATATGTTGTGCCCAAAGGCAACAGCCCAGGTAACCATGGGCTGAAACTTCTGGGATTGTGAGCACCAATAAAACTTTCCACTTTATAGCTTGGTTATCTTAGCTATTTTGTTACACTGACAGAAAGCTAATTCAATGTGGTGGCTCCAAGCTCATGGCTTTGTATTCCTAACTCTCTGCGTTTCCCACTTCTTATCAAGAAAATGAGTAAATTTGACAAATAATATCTAATTTAAAATTAGTGAATTCCTTTGGTAGATGTCAGTATCATGAGTGTTGAGCACACACAACAGTGTTAATGCAGTCTCCTCACACAGAGAAGACCCCGGGCTCCGGTGCTCAACATTGCCCCTCAAAAATCATGCATGTGATTCTTTTAGCAGAAAGGTTCCCCACAACTTGCACAAATTTTCCTTTGCCCAATTTTGAGGTATTTGCTAATTGATGCTGTAAAGATTTTTTGTTTATTTGTTTTTTCCTTGTTTCTTGTCTTCAAAAAATTCTTAGCTCCTTCTTGTTACATGTAGGGGACAGCAATACCCTGAAAGCATTTACTCTGCCAACATTTACCAATGCCTTTGGCAAGGATAGCATCTCATCCACATAGATTTCCTTAGATATAACAGAAACCCACAATGCTTCCCTTCTGGGTAAACTGCCTAGTCTAAACAGTGAGTCCCTTCTGGACTTCAGGGTGCTGAGATGAAAGAATGTATTATAAGTAAAGCAATGTGTTTTTAAATTAGCTCACATACCCCCCAAAATATATTGACTTAGTGCCCCTTAATGGCTTTCAAAAAGCCATTAGGCTCAACCCACTGAACATTATGAGCTTTACCAAATATGCACAGTGTATCCCCACATAAGCATTTGACCTGTGTGTACAATGTGACAAGCCAGTTTCTCTATGAATTCCTCATTCTTTCTGCCAAGTTATTTTCTTGGGCCATTTTGGTACAAAGGGACATATTTTCCCAAGGCTCAAGCATTCGTTTGCTCTGTAGCAAATTTCAAGGCATAAGTGAGCAGTGTCTTTGCCCCTTCCTGAGTGTCCCAAGAGAGGGACATTCTACTGACTGAGACCTTCAAGAGTCATGGTATTCACAAAGCAATGAGAAGAGAGCCCAAGGAGATTAAAGTAAAATAGAGAAACATCTAAGGTGGAATAATTGCCTGAGAAAACACTCCCCACTTTTCTCATCATTAATTCAAGTCTGAAGCCCTTTAATTTGACAAACTCAATGTTCAGATGAGATTGAGAATGTGTCCAATTGCTATCTGTTACCAGAGAGAGCAGAAGGAAAGGGTTAATAATTACCTACTTTAAAAAAACCAAGCAGCTTTATTGCAGAAATGGGAGCTCAACCAGAACATTCACAATCAGAATGAAAGGGCAGGCAGACAGGTCTGGTGTGTGGGGAAAGAGGAAGTTGTCATGGCTTTTCAGAAAGGCCAAAGAAAATGGCTCATTCCATCTCTGAGAACATAGTTTAATTTAGATTTTTTGAAAGAAAAGTCACCAAACATTCACAAGTCAGAGTCCTATGGAGAGAAGAGCAATGGCTCCATTTGACAACAGGGAGGAAGTCATTCGAGGCTGTATTTGTAAGGCATGTATATCTCAAGGTGATTTCGTAGGAACTCCACATGCAACTTGATAGACTGACTTTTATTGGTAAGGATTTGTGTCATTAACCTGGCTACTTAGAGGTTACTGAACTACCTCGAATCATGGTACTGAATAAATGGGGGTATCCATCTGCTACTGTGCACCTTCTGACACTTTCCCAGCTCCTACTGGAAACACCCAGAAGCAGTATGTTGTTCTAGGGTGGCGGGTAATGACAAGAAGCCCGTGAGTTTCTTAGGGAGATAGAATTTGATATCAGCTCTTGCACACATGCACGGTGGAGAGATGGCCCAGTGGTTAAGAGCACCTGCTACTCTTGCAAAGAATTCAGTTCGCAGAACCCACACTAATGTTTTACAACTACCTGCAACTCCAGTTCCAGAGGGTTCAGTTCCCTCTTCTGGCTTGTGAGGACACTAGACATACCCGGAGTATGGATGCACAGTCGCAGGTACTCACACATGGGCATGAGGAATCAATACCATATTCCGTTTCATCACAAATATAACATAAAACAGAATCATCTATCAAGCGTGTGCATTCACACATATTCCTGTCTGTATACAGCCTCCTGGGGTTCTGGTTCAAGGGGTCAAAGGTTGCTCCTGATTGTTTACAAGCAGCCAAGGTAAATAACTACGGGCAAGTCACTGTACTCCAATGCCCTCACTTGTAAAATGAGAGTCGCATTTCCTACCCAGCATGCAGGGTTGCTGTAAAGATTAAGTACGGTGACAGACTCTTGGCCATGGTGCAATGCTCAGATGAGGGTAGTTTGTTTTTTCTTCCAGTGAGTTTTGGCTGTTCTAGGCTAGGACTCCCCAAAGTGTATTCTAAGGACAAGTAGCCACACAGGTTACCCACATTATGTTACCTTCCTGCTCTTAATGTAAATTATTAGAACCCAAAGGTCCCCAGCAGGTCTAAAAGAGAGTAAAGTGGCTGAGCTGTTGAACTCAGTGTCTCCCAAAGTTACCACGTTGTCTTTACGTTAGGTGTAAGGGTGAGTTGCTGTTCATTGTCACACACTTTAGGAGACACCTTTCCTGATTATTTCTCACTAATGGCCTATCATTCAAAAACCTTCCTCAAAGAACTTACCACTTGTTTTGGTTCAAGAGCCTGGCTTTCTGATTACCTTGGAAATGTGCTCCTTTCTGAACTGCTGATTTACATAGACTCTTATATTATAGATGATTCTATTTAATGACTGTAGTTTCTGTTTCCACTGCCTGATATTCTAACAGTAGACCACAAACAACCTGGGAAGGAATTAAATTATAAAGGTAGAAATGAAACTAATAACTAAACTGTAGAAATTTGTAGGCTCCTAGTTGATAAAGGAAAGACAATTATATTTTGAGAGTTCATAGCTTTCCCTAAAACTGGTGGGATAAAATTAGAACAGAAAATTATTCTTAGAGCTAATTTAATGCACTAGGTGCAAATAAATTGACATAAATTTACATAGATACAATAAAAATAAATAAATAAGAGTAGGTGATGAAGAATTTTATTGTTGCATTGAAAGCAATAGTTTAAGAGATTTGGGGGGGGGGGAATAGACCCTAATTACGTAGATTTGAGAGAGTGTCATTTTAGAATAAGAGGAATACTGGCTCCTAGCAAGTCCTCCTGGGGAAGGAAAACTTTATTTATGGTTGAGGTATGTTTGTAAAAACAAAACAAAACAAAAAAACCAAATCAGCTACTCAGTCTAGTTTCAGGAGAAGAGGGTGTACCTGCATAGATACACAATGTCGGGAAAGTAATCAAAGTTAGGCTGGATGGATGCAGTGGAACTTAGGAGTCAGGTTGTGTGGAGTTCAAGTGAAAATCTGCTTCAAATAGTCACACACACACACACACACACACACACACACACACACACACACACACACACACACACAGAGTTTTTGCAGGTTTGGCCAGAAAAATCTCAGCACAGCTTTGCTCGTGAGCTTTCCGATATTTCTGCTGTGGGCCTGGCTGGAAACCCTGTGAGAACACCCTTTCGTTTGGTATTTGAGCCCTTATGCCTCCTTCCTGGCTGCAGACCAGAGGGAACAAATGCAACTGAGCATTTCAGAATAGTAAAGCAAAAGTGGCTGTGGTTTTGGGTTGAAAAAGGACCAAGCCTGGCTCTAAATGTTCTGCTTGATCCATCTCTAGTGACAGCTACCAGAGTTTAGAAAGATTTTGAGAACAATTTTTAAAAACATAATTAAAAGCAAAGAAAACAATCCATCAAATTAGTTAAGATATAGGTATCCAGTCACTAGAGCTAAAGGCTAGACATTACAAACATGCTTTATGCTGCAAGGTGAAGTACTTGGGAGAGTGACTTTAAATTCATGATGGCATATCAGCTCTTGAACCCTAACATGCTTGGTTCATTCCTTGTTGGATGACTAGGACGAATTTCTGAAGCTCAGTATGAATAAAAATAAACAAAACAAAACAATAAATTTCTAGTTTCCATGAAAACTAGTGAATCATAGGTGGTAGAAGTTTGACTGTTACCACCGTACACCTCTGGACTGTACTCACTGCTTTTCTTTCTATCTCTGTGATGTGTATGTGCCATGAAAACCCTTCTACCTTTCACTTCATTGTCTGTGAAATGGGGATAGATACGGGTGTCAGAAGGAACAAGTGAAGGACAGCATTAATGTTTGACCTATAGTTACTGCTAGAAATATATATATATATATATATATATATATATATATATATATATATGTATATATATATTAACACCTATATACATATATATGTATATATAATTATAGTTATAAAAATAAACTATAAAATCGTGGTAATAATGAGGATGGATTATTTTATAGTCACAATAGAGAGAATCTCTGGGAGCACTCAGAACTGTTCTTCTCTAGATTTAGTAATGCAGGGCCTTCAGAAACTTCTTGGATGAGTTGACACAGGAGCAATGCCAGGCTTACTCGGCCAGATCTGGAATATGCATTTAGCTCAAAGTAGGGATCCCAGGAGGGCTGAGGTGTAAACGTAAAGAGGGGGAAGGAGGAAAGCCTTGCTGTGTTGAGGCCATGTAGGAAGTCCTGCTGGCCTTGGCAAACACTAACATCTAGTTTTTACCAGTAATGAGGGGAAAGTGGGAAGGTGTAAATATTGGCAAAGACCAAAATAAAATCATTGTGGAGTAATGCAGTAAATTCTTGGCCCTCTTGTATCCAAAGTAGCAGCATATTGCTTCTGATATTTATTCTTATATTAGAGATTATATACTGCTGTCTTTTTTTAAAAAAAAAAAAGAATATATGAGGTTTATTAAGTGAGCATGGGGAGAGTAGGAACGGGGAAAGGGATACCCCAGAGATACAGAGACCGGGACAGAGACAGAGAGGTGAAGAGTGAGATGGAGAGAGAAAGAGAGAGGGAGAGAGAGAGAGACAGAGACAGAGACAGAGACACAGACAGAGAGATAGAGACATAGACATAGACAGAGACAGAGACAGAGAGACAGAGACAAAGAGAAAGGGGAGTGTAGGAATGTAGAGAGAGAGAGAGTAGAGAGAGCTAGATACTGTTGCCTTAAAGTCAAACAGTCCCTGGCAATGTGCCATCTGTCTCAAAATGTGAATTGTATCTTACTTTATATTCCCATATATATATTAAGTATAAGAAATAAGAGTTAAAATGTCATATTCTTCCTTTGAAGAAGTGTTATTTTTTTTTAAAACAAAACAAATACCTCCCTGCCTTGTAGGAGTGATGAGCCCATGACCTCTCTGTGGTCTTGGTTATATGGTACTCTCTCTTCCTCCCTTCACATTCAGAGTTCTTGAAAAAAATATTCCCATAGATTTTAAGTTCCTGTGCTATCATCTCTAGATGCTAAGGAGTTCCTATGGACCACCTCCCCATCCTGTGATAGTTTGGAATGATCTTTCTCATTTGCCATTATTCATTAACCTTGAAAACCTCACTTGCTTTCTGCCGACTTGCTTCCCTCCCAGTTTGAGGAACACTTTTCTTTCACCAGAAATTCCTTTCTCAGAATTCTTCCTTCTACCAACGGTTCTTTGTTTGATACTTTATCTTTAAGCAAACCCATCCATTCTTGTTATTTTACTTATCTTCTCCACTCAAAGGTCTGGACCACCATAATTTCTCTCCTAAACTCTTATCTATCTCCACCTGGATTTCCTCAGGCTCAGCAAAGAGTCAAAGTTCATAGTTGTCTCTTTGGGCCGCTGCACTGTCCTCTTTGTTACAGCTATTTTGTTTGTATATGGTATAAATTTTTCTGGTGGTACAATCTCAATACTTTGACCTTATCTTAATCCAATGATCTTGTCTGAGCTCTACGGCCTTTCTGGGTTTAGTTGTAAGCTCAGTCACTTTTATCTAGGCACGTCAGCCCACACTCACAGCTAGACTGACTGATGGGAGGGTCTGTGGTACCTCTGCCATGCTCATTCTCGTCTTTTCAAGTAACTTGCTAGAAGCTTTTTTGTATCAAGCCTGAAGAAGGGGGAAAGTCCTTTGGCAGATGCCAATTGAGTCCAGAGCTCTTCCCAGGGAAACTTGTCTAAAAGCTCTACCCATAAACCTTTGCCTATGTAGAGGAGACCAGAGCAGTGTTGCAAACTGTCCTGGTCTACTAAGGAGACAGAGAAACACAGCTAAAGAAATCTCATCTCAATGCTGCTCCAATATATAATCATGCTAGTGACCAGGAGAAAATTCATGAAACACAGAGACACCTGATGCTAATAACCACAGAGATCATCCCACATTTGTTTAAAATAAACTCCTACTGAGACCAGCAATATTTCCCAACAAGTAAAAGTATCTGATGGTGAGCGGAGTTTAATCCCCGGAGACCACATGATGGAAGAAGAGAATTGACTCCTGCTAGTTGTCCTCTGGCCTTTATCCAGGTGCTGTAGCAGGCACGTGCCCCACCCCACATGCATGCACACAAAGTAAATAAATGTAATTAAATTGAAAGCTAAAATGAACTCCCACTAAATATGGTAGTGAAGGTTGAGGAATTTTCCACCACTGTTATTGTCATTGTCATCCTTGTTGTTGTTGTCCTCATTGTCATCGTCGTCATCATCATCATCATCAACAACAACAACAACAACAATAGCAACAACATAGATTTTTACTTAAGGGCGCAAGTGTTCCTTGGTCTAACTGCTACTATTTTCCCTGTTCACTAAGTCACTTACTCAACATAAAAGCACGGATGATGGACACCATGCTACATGCTATGGATGAATGACTATGACCTTTGTCTTAATCTGATTATTACACATAGCAAACACACATCCAGTCAGCACAGTGTACCCTATAAATATGAATAGTCATTGTGCAGCTATTCAACATAAATAAATAACCATGACCTTTGTCTTCAGTGACTTACTAGTTGAGTTGAACAGTGCAACCCTGCATGAGTATCTGCCAGTGCAACATAATAAGCTGCACAATAGAGATGGATGAGAGAATTGTAGGATCAGAGAGAAAACCCTGAGAAATTCACCAGGGGATGGCTGAGAAGACTTCAATGGGAGAGGAGATGTCATCAGCAGAGCTGTGTGTGAGGAGTCTATCATGCCAACATCCAGATTATACATTTTCTGTTTCCCAACTGTTCTGAATGAAAAAAAAAAAGTGAAATCCTTAACCTCTGTTTAAATCTATTTTTTAAAGAAAGTACTCATAAGTGAAACAAGTTAAAATATAACATTCTGGGTCACAGGACTGATAAATTAAAGAAAAACTGGCCTTAAAGAGTGTACCACACAATCACTATGCCCTGAAATTAACCGAGAACTCATTTGTCAGGAGTGCACCTACCCTACAGAGACTTCTTCCAATTAACATCAAAAGTGATCATTCTTAACCTCTCATGCATTAAGAAAATCTTGTCTGCACCCAATGTTCTGCTCATAATCAATGGAGCCCTTTATGTGTGTTATTTCAAATTTATCACCTCACATATTACTAAAATGAATGAATTAATAGATGAATCTTCTGTAGATCTAGAAAGCAGATTTATTTGTTGTCTGCGGGCTCTCACAGGATTTTTTTGTTGGTCTCTGAGACACATCACTCCACAGCTTCTCATAGGTTAGGGATGGTTATTGATACCCACTGACAGTATGTGTTGGTTTTCATAGGCCAGCAGCTAGAACAGAAAGTACTGTTTTGGAAGGGTTATTTAAATTCTGAAAATGTCAGCCATGGCACTATGAGCCTATGCTCAGGAGGCAGTAAGGTGTGTCAGCCCAAGCATAACACGCTGCTATAAAAAGCATGCATTAAGATAACTAATTCCTGATTCTTTTGTGGTGATGGGAAGATACATACATTCACACATTCTAGAGTAAAATAGTGCAGCATCCTTACTGTCTACGATCATAACATTAGATTTTTCAATACAGCTCTTACCTAAGCACACAGGAAAGAATGTGTATGTGGGCTGGGTGTTGGCTGTGCACTCCTTTCATCCCAGCACTCAGGAAGCAGAGGCAGGCAGATCTCTGTGAATTGGAGGACAGCCTGGTCTATGGAGTGAGTTCCAGGACAACCAAGGTTATAAAACCGAGGTTTTGTTTTGAAACAAAACAAAACAAAACAAACAAACAAAACCTATTGTGGATATGGTTAAAAATTTTTAGATTATGTGTCAAGTATGATGATGCATACCTGTAATGCTAATGTTCGAGGGGGCTGAGGCAGGAGGATAGCAGTGAGTTTGAGGCCAGCCTAGGTTGTATAACAAGAGCATGTTTCATAAATAAAACAATGCAGGTGAGCCTTGAGAAGGACTTCCATCAGGGCGCTAAAATAAATGCAGAATATCCAGGGCTAGAATAGTTTTCAGTCATCGGAATTTGTTTCATTAAGCAAGTTTTGACCGTGGTAAAAAAGTAGCCACTGTGGCCATGATGTCAAGCAGAAAACAAGCTTCAAATGCTAACAATACTCAGTGGCTGAATTCCACAGCATGCTCCACATCTAGAAATGTGAGTTCCATAATCAGGACAGGAAAGAAAGTCTTGAAAGGAAAACGAAACATGTAGTAGAAGATTCAGGGACTGTTCATTGGTGTTCGTCTCCACTGGCGGTTTCTGACTTGCACACACTGAGGTCAAGTCCATGGCCATCAGCTATACTCTGTCCCTCTGCTCTTCCTCACGCACTCTCCTCTACACTGCTGTCAATGCTTCCTCTCCAAAGCCTCCTTCAGGCTTTGCCCAGCACTTGGGCAACTTATCACTTGTCACCTTTATGCCCGTCTTCTCCTCCCCTTGCCCTGGGAGTTCCCAGAGTATTCATTCTGAATTATTATTGTCCTTATTCTCTCCACGTAGTTTTTCCATCTCTTTTATTTCAGTCACCAAGATTTCATTTGTTGCATGGTTACTTGTGTCTGTACTGATTTTAGACTCTCACTTCTCCCCAAAAGCCACACCATCTCTTGTGCTCTTTACAGAGTGAGAGCTAGTACCACAGTCACCTGAGCATTTGTGAACACTACCTTTAACTGTTTCTACCACCACCCGGCCCTCAGAGAGCTGACCGAGAGTGGGCTTTCCTAATAAGTTTTGGGGGTTTGCAGCTGTTGCTGCTGACACAAGGCTGAAACTTTTGAGAAGTGCCACTTTCCCAAAATGGAGACCAGTGAACTTCAAGGCTAGAAGCCTCTGCTCTGGTGTGGCAGTGAAGACCAGTTTAAAGCATAAGGTTTAGGAGCAGAAACATGAGTTTGAATTCCAGCTCTGTCACTTACTCCTTGACCAAGTGGCTAACCCCTTGGATTTTTCACTTCTGTGTCAGACAGAGGGGGATGTCATTTAGCTCTGTTATAGATTTGTTCTCCAAGGCCAAATGGGCTCATGCTTTCAAAATGGCCGGTATGTGGTATCTACTGTTCCTCAACTATTCATTCTACACAGTTCCTTTATAAGCAAGACTTTGTGACAGTGACTGCAGTTTATCTCAAAAACATTTTCCTGGACTTTTGACTAGAGCACATTTCCATTGGGATTGGTGCAATAGTAATTTCCATTTCATTTTAAGAGGCTTTGAAAAGTAAGAAATCAGGTACATCAAAATAATTGTTATATAAAGGAGCTAGCATTAAAAAAATACAACTTATAAAACCAAGTTGCTGAGGCAAAATGTCATCTCGCATTGCTTTGTCAGTCCATAGCATTTAGTAGTTGCAGGAACATTAGAAAACATAGTTCAATTTTCTTTATTGTTACTTTTCTTGGGGGGGTTGGAGTTATTTTTTTATTATGGATTTTATGATAAATAACTTAGCTTCAACAGCACTTTTGAATTTGCTAGACATTAAAACAATGGAGAAAGACCATCTTATAAATTGAAATTCACATGTGTGAACACTAAATGCTGGGATTTGATTTCTTTGTTTCTATAGAAACAAAAGAAAATTGAGATTAAAATAAGCTAAAATAGAATGTGTTTTATGAAATAGATAAAGGAGCTTATTTTACTTGTTGGCTGTTCAGTGTGGTAAAAATTTTTACATTTAAACCCCAAGCTGTCTTTGGACCATTTTGCCTTATAAGGAAAAGTTCTCGTTGAGCAGGGGGTTGGACTGGAGCTGTGGGGGTTGGAGGTAAAGGCTAGGGGTATACTATGGTGGTGTCTTAGTGAATGGAGAGTTAACTATCAATAGAAAGGCCAAATGTTTTTTATTTCCTTCCTATTAGAGACGCTGCGATCAACGATTGGATAAGGGGCTATGAAAACAGTCTTCAGTGTTAAAGCCCAGGCCAACAACCTCTGTGGTGTTAACTTCACAGTAACAGTTTAGTAAAGACATCAGTGAGAATGAATCCAGGGTTGCCAAAGACAGAACAGCAGTTGGGCAGTCATGGCATGTGCCTTTAGTCTCAGCACTCAGGAGGCAGAGGCATGTGGCTCTCTGAGTTCAAGGCCAGTCTGGCCTACTGAGCTCCAGGGCAACCAGGGCTACACAGAGAAACCCTGTCTTGAAAAAGAAACAAAATGAAACAAAAGATAAGCCAGCAGAAGAATAAATCAAAGAACCAATGTTCCCCAAACAATGTAGAAGAAAGAGAACCAAGAGACAGCCCCCAGGGAAGAGGCCAGGTCTCGTGGGGTGTATGGGGCAGTCTGTGGGGGGGGGATTAGAAAGGGGATCACCTCAGGGCGGTGGAAACTGAAGATCATGTCCAGGTGCAAGCATACTTGGGGCTGTGCATGTGTGTGGAGACCTGAGGGTTCTTTCCGGTGTCACTGCTCAGGAGCACGGTTCTGTCTGATTTTTGAGACAGAGGACTCTCATTGATATGGGATACTTGCAGTAGACTAGGCTCCTCCAAGAAATCTGCCTGTGTCTACCTTCTCAGCATTGTTTTCACATGGATATATCCTAGTAGGCCTGGCTGGCTTTGAGAAGAGGTTCTCGAAGATTGAACAAGTCCTTATGCTGGTAAGTGGAGCACTTTTCTTTCTTTCTTTCTTTCTTTCTTTCTTTCTTTCTTTCTTTCCTTCCTTCTTTCTTCTCTTTTTTATTATTGAATTTATTTTACAAGATTTATTCACTTTACATCCCAATCGTAGCCTCCTCCTTCCTCTCCTTTCCATTCCAACCCCTCCCTCTTCCCCCCTAGCCCCTCCCCTAGTCCTCAGAAAGAAGAAGCCCCCTTCCCCTACCAATTGAACCCAGCCTATCAAGGCTTATCAGGACTGCCTGAATCCTCTTCCTCTGCGGCCTGACAAGGCATCCCCATCAGAAGGAAGTGATCAAAGACCAGGCAACAGAGTCCATGGCCAAGATACCCTCTGCTACCCTTACTATGGGACCCATATGAAGGCTAAGCTGCCTATAGACTACATATGGGCTGGGGACCTAAGTCCTCTCCATGCATGGTCCATGGTTGGTGCATCAGTTTCCAGAAGTCCCCCCTGTGGATTTGTTGTCTCTATTGGTCTTGTTGTGGAGCTCCTGTCCTCTCCAGGTCCTTCTATCCTCCCACCCTTCCATAAGAGTCCCCTGTGCTCTTCCCAAATCCTCAGCATCTGGTGAAGCCATTTTCTGATTCAGTTATCAACCTAGCTCACCACCAGAGAGCTTTTTACATACAGTGCTTAACATGCCTGGTTGGCTGATGTGAGTTCCGTGTGAACCTAAGACATTTATTCAAATGTAAGGGTGACAACATGTGTGGTTAGATTTAGGGAAACAAGTAAAGGGGTTAGGTATAAATGCTGAGTTGTCATAGTAATAGGTAAAAACAATAATATCTATAGTAGGTGAGATGTTGGCATTTAAGGTTTGAAAGGCGGGGAGACAGAATCTCAGAAGTCACCACGATTATCTAAGACATTAGGATTTACAGGAATATTTTCAAAGACTGTGTTAGTCAGCTCTCCATCACTATAGCAAATCATCTGGAATAGTCAACTTATCAAGAGAAAAGGTATGTTTTCCTTCACAGTTATGAAGTCTCTAGTCTGTGGTGGATTGGCCTGTGGTGCTTTGGGCCTGTGGTTTGGGGGGTCAGCATTTACTAGAGTAAATTTGTTTATCTCATGCCCAGGAAAAAATGGGGTGGGGAAAAGACAGGGAGTCTACAGTTGCCTCAATTAAGTGGACTAGACTTCTCACTAGACCCCAGATTCTAAAGACTCCATGGTCTCACAGTGCTGTCATTCTGAATACTGGGCTTCTGAAACTTGAGCCTGTGGAAGAGATTTAATTCTGAACTTTGTAGCCAAAGTTTGGACAAAGTAACTGACCAAACCAATACATGGATTTAATCTGTAATAAGTAGATAATATTAAACACACCTGGTTCTGATGCTAGAGATCTTTGATACTTTTTTCCTTAGTGTTTAATACAAAAATGCTGCCATGTATTACATTGATTCTAATCAAGTTGTATTTAATGGCTCTCTAATTCTACCATTGATTTGCTGCTGTCATTTTATTAAATTACAAGTGACTTGAAAAAAACCTTTGCAGAGGTAAATCTCTAAGATCAATATCTAAGTCAGTGATAAAGCTGATACTTATGAAATATAAATAGTAGGACAGTAGGACCTTTACCAAAGGTCAAAAATTATGTCGGTAAAAAAATGGGTGAAGGCTCTTGACTGCCTAACCATGTATTTTTCATGTAAGAAAGGGAATACCCATACCACAATATTATAAAAATGTAAACAAATAGTTGATACTTCATTAGTGTGTACTGTTGGGGCTGGTGATAGCTCAGTGATAGAATGCATGCTGAGAGCACACAGGCCCTTGATTTGACACCAGTAACACACACACAGACATACATGCTTATATGCACACACGCATGTGTGTGCGTGCACAGAGAGAGAGAGAGAGAGAGAGAGAGAGAGAGAGAGAGAGAGAGAGACAGAGAGACAGAGACAGAGACAGAGACATAGTGAGAGACAGCTAGAGAAAAAGAGAGAGGGGAGGCTCTGTTGCCTACTTTGTGATCACTACCCCCTGGCAGGGCTGCCTCCACAGGCCATAGGGTCAGTCCTGGTGACTCTATGAAGTGGAATGGGTAGATGGAGGGGGATCCCCTTTTCTGAACAATGGGAGATGGGGGAGAGGGGAAGACAATTAGGGCCACCTTCTTTTTGTTGTTTTGTTTGTTTGTTTGTTTTTCTCTTTTGCTTTTTTTCCAAGACACGGTTTCTCTGTGTCCCCTGGGATGTTCTGGATACTCTTTATAGACCAGGCTGGCCTCAAACTCACAGAGATCTGCCTGCCTCTGCCTCCCTGAATGCTGGGATTACAGGCATGCACCATGGTGCCTGGCTTAGGGCCAGCTGTTGCTCCTCCTCCTCCTTGTCTCCTCCTCCTCCTTGTCTCCTCCTCCTCCTTTTCCTTCTTCTTCTTCAAATTTATTCTAATCTTTATTCATAATATATATCCTTTCCCCTCCCCAGATATTGAGTCATAAATTTTTCTTTATTTGTTTATTTACTTTATATCCTGGCCATAGCCCCATCTCTCCTCTCCTCCCAGTCCCAGCTTCGCTCCTTCTCCCTATTCTTCAGAAGAAGGGAGCCTCCCTTCCCACCCAAGAAAACTCATCAAGTCTCATAAGAGCTGAGCAGATCCTCTTTCACGATAGCCTGGCAAGGCAGTCCCTCCAGAGGGATGTGATAAAAAAGCTGAGAACAAAGCCCGTGTCAGAGACATCCCTTGCTCCCGTTACTAGAGGACACACAGGAAGCCTGAGCTGCCCATTGGTTACACATGTGTATGGGGCCTAGGTCCAGTCCATGCATGGTCCTTGGTTGGTGCTTCAGACTCAGCAGACGCCTCTGGCCCAGGTTAGTTGGCTCTATTGGTCTCCTTGTGGAGCTCCTGTTTCCTTCAGGTCATTTTTTCCTTCCCCTCACTTTTTCACAAGACTCCCTATGCTTCACTCAATGTTTGGCTGTGAGTCTCAGCATCGGTTTCAAAGCACTGCTGGGTGGAGCCTCTCAGAGGACAACTCTGCTAAGCTCCTGTCTGCAAGCATAACAGAGTATCCTTAATAGTGTCAGGGATTGGCTCTCTCCCATGGGGTAGGTCTTGGGTTTGGCCAGGCATTGGTTGGACATTCCTTCAGTCTCTGCTCTATCTTTATCCCTGCACACTTTGTAGGAAGGATAAATTTGGCTTTAAAGTTGGGTGGGGGCATCTCTGTGACAAGTCAGGGTAGAGCAAATTCTTAAAGATGCTCAGAAGGACCTTAACTGCAGTTCAATTCTCTGATGCTTGAGATTCTGAAACTAGGGCCTCTTCATTTCTGTCTTCCCTGGGTCCTGCAGTTTATGAAACCAGCACTGAAGACAAGCATGGCTCTGAAAGCTTCAGTCTTTCTGTCTTTAGGTACTCTCATCTTCATTTCTACTTCAGCAACCACAGCTTGCTAGTTTGTTCCATGTGATCTGGGTGGTCTATTCCCCACTCCCAGGGAAAGTGTGATGGGTTTAAAGGTAGACTTTTGAACCAATTGCTTGAACCCCTGGTGTGGTACTGCTTCAGAGATCTTACAGCCCAATGGTTCTCAATCTTCCTAATGCTGTGACCCTTTAATATAGCTCCTTGTGTTGTGGTGACCACCAACCATAAAATTATTTTCATTGGCATTTTGTAGCTATAACTTTGCCACTGTTATGAATAATTATGTAAATATCTGTGTTTTACTATGGACTTAGGTGACCCTTGTGAAAGGGTCTTTCTACTCCTAAAAGAGTCACGACCCACAGGTTGATAAATGTTGTTGTAGACAGTGAGTGTGTCCCCACTGGTAGCACAGGGAAGGTGAGCATCTTACACTCACATGGGCCCTGCCTTCCTCTTTTAACATATGTAGTATTGAGAGTTTGAATCTGACAGAAATGCCAAATGTTTTTACAGTCAAAGGACATCTGACTCATTCTATCTTCCATCAGAAACCATGTTTGCTAGGACACAGGAGCTCAACAGAAGAGAGACAAAAAAAAAAAAAAAAAAAAAAAAAAAAAAAAAAAAAAGAAAGAAAGAAAAAAAGAAAGAAAGAAAACCAAATCCACCTTGGAGATTTGATAGTGTAATTACTAAGAATTCATGTTCTACCAGTGAAAATCCTTCTAAGCACCTAAGAATGTTTCTTTTCGTTCTTCTAGACAGTACAGCCCAATGGGGGAAAGTTTTAGATTGACATCTTATTCTTCTGTAATTTGTGAGGTCTTCTGCTCTCCAAGATCTCAGCCAGGCAGCCTGCATTAACAGAATTCCTAATTTCCACTATCAAATCCACAAGTATCTGAATTAATGGACAGTATGCTGCAGAAAATGGCAAGAAGGTGTGTCTTAAGGAAAGTGGACCCCAAATCTCTCACTTTACCTCTTTCTGCAGAAGCCCAACAGGAACTGAGCTGTTACTGGAGTTTTGCACCCCTCTACACGAAGGCATTCTTGCAATTGATAGACTTGTTCAATATTAGACAATCTCACACGTAACTTAAAGTTCACTCTTCCTCAAGCTAAACTGGGAGAAGTGCTGAGAAATTGCATTTATTCAATGTACACAGTGTCCCAAACACTGTACTGGTGGGAGCTTTCTCTGTGTATTCAAATGAGGAAAAGAAAACCAAGTGAAAATAAAACCACATGTGACAGAAAGATGTGCAACTGGGTCTGGAATGTTGATCAGAATGTGTCTGACAGACACGAGGAAGGCTAATTTCTCTTAAATGATCAAAATATTATTGTCTGATATGATGAACAGTCAGGAGGGTAGGTGATAGCTCTACGATTGTTTTGTTTTGTTTTCCAGCAAATCAAAATGACACCCTTAGAACCCCAGGATTATCCGTTCCTGTGCTCTACCCTTCTGAGTGTGGCCTTGTCCCACATTGGATCTGAGGTCTGATGCAACTCAAACATCACTTAGCTGAGTTTAGCTTATAACATGGGCAATGTGCTTTGGCCTGAATGTCGTTGCCAGCCGCTTCAAAGCCAAGCCCTGATGAAAGGGTAGAATTTCGATGATGGCTTCCACCTGAGAACTTGTGGCATCACCTCTGTCCATTGTATTGAGGAAGCTAACTTTCACAAACAGCTGTGGTTTACAGGCTTAGCTTGGCAGGGGTGGTGGGGCATAGCAGAAAAGAAAAATACAGATAATGTGTGACATAAGCAAGATTTGATGGGAAGATATTTGCTTTCTACAAATATTCAGAGAGTTCCTGAACACTCCCATTCACACATGGACTATATGTATAATTGCTCAGCAGGGGAAATACGTCCTTTCCCAAAATGTTATTTTCTTATATCTAAGTTGTAATGAGAAAATCAAACAAAGTTCCCAGATTTTAACAGAGGAAACAAGAAATCTGAAATAGTGGCATCCCTCTTGGAGTCGGCTTACCCTCCTGAGTTTTATGTGATTGCCTTTGATTCAGCTGTAGCACTTGTGGAAGGCTGTTTTATTTGGCTCAACCAACTCTATTGCCTCCTCTCATTTGCCTTAGTCTCTGTTTGCTTAATTTTATAATCTACAAACTCACATCTTGAAGAAAGACTCTTTTCAACTGAGTAAGTGAATACACTGATTTTGAAATTGTATTAAACTTTAAAAAAAAAAACTTTCCTAAATTTTTAAAACTTCGTTATCATGTAACGGTGTAATTTGAGACGGAACTCAAACCAGGAAGTGCTCTATTTAGGAAAGATTTGCCTTAAATTTTTTTTGGTAACTCTTCGTAAGGGAAATGTAAAATTCAACCAGTTAGCTGGTCTTTGGCAGGAAATGGAAATCTGAACAGCTTTGCAACATGTGAAAGATATGATGTAATTGGATCTTGCCACCATGTATTCTGCTGTGAACCCTACAGTGAGCAACACACATTGCTTTTAGAGTGTATATGTGTGCTGCGTGTGATGGACATATAGGTGTGTATACATCTGTTCCTGCAGGTGAGTACAGCTGCAGGGGCAGGCCAGAAGTTGACCCCAGGTATCCTCTGCAATTGCTCTCCACATTTTTTTGACAAGAGGTATCTCCCTGAACCCCAGAGCTCATCAGTTTTGCTAGGCTAGTTGGTCAGGGAGCTTCCAGAGCTCAGATGTCTCTATCCACAGGCAGGTACTAGCGCCAAGAGCTGCAGATGTGTGCCACGACCCCTGGCTTCTTATAGAAGTGTTAGATCTCTAACTAGGTCCTTGAGCTTGTGCGCCACGTACTTTGCTTACTGACCTGTCTTCCCCACTCTGAGCATCACGTATTTTCCTTATATTGTCATCTTGATGAACATATCATATTAAGAATATTTTTACTCATATTAACTCAAACAACAAACTACTGAAAGTCACATGGGTCAGTGAAGTTCTAGATGCTTCGAAATGAGAATTTTGATTTAGAAGAGATAAATCTTTGTAGATGCTAAAGACTTTCCACTTACTGCTAGGAATAGACAGCAACATGGTAGACTTTCCCTCTTTCTGTGCTATGAATCAAGTCTAGAATTCTTTTAGCCCTGTGGATATCTTTTATTCTTTAATGTGAATGTGCATCTAAGTCACCAATAAAATTATATGATAAAACATATGGTTGTTAGAGGTAAGCTAAAATGTTTTGTAAAGAGAGCAATGTCATTGCTTCCAATCCTGACATCATGGATGCCTCGTGCTCTACTTTCCCCCATTCCATTCCTTCAGTTTGTTAGTTGCTAGGAAACCCATTGATCTTTGACATTTTCCAATCTGGCAACATACGAGTTTGTACTCATTGACCATGATGACATAAGGCTGTAATCCTAGCTACTGGAGAAACTGTGGCAGAAGACCAAAGCCAGCATGGGCTATAGAGGCAATTCTAGCTTCACCTGCACACCTTAAGGAGATTGTATCTCAAAATAAAATATTTAAAAACAAAACAAAACAAAACAAAACCCCCAAAACCCAAAACCAAACCAAACCAACCAACCAACCAAACGAAAGGCTACAGATGTCACTCAGTGGTAGAGTGTTCGCCTACCATTGCAGAAGCCTTAGGTTCAATCTCCAATATATAACAAAGAAATAAAAAATGCATATTGAACACATAATATGAACTTTAAAATATTTACTGAATGAATAAATGAACTTAGTAATGTTATTTATTTTTGTCATTGCAGTATCTGCACAATGAGAGAATATTCATATCCAGGTACTTAGAACACAGAGAGGGCTTTTTGTACTGGTAAATTCTTTGAAGGAGGCATCAGTATGGAGCTCTCCTAAATTACAGGAAGCCCTTCCAGATGTGTGTTTGCAGTGGTGTCTATATGTTGGCATACAAGAAAGGCAAGGAGGGCAACATCAAGTGTTTTGGTCTTATTCATTAGACTGAACTTGCAGAGTGTCAGTGAAACATTTCCTTCCATTGTTTTGCATTTTAAAAAAGGCAATAAGCAACACTTGGCAATAGAGAAGACACTTTTCAGTATGTCAGTTTCCAGGCCAAAGGCCTCACTTCCCTCTATTGCTGACATTTAAAACATTTTTCCAAGTTTTTAATTACAATATAGTTACATCACTTCCCCCTTTCCTCTTCTCTACCTCCAAGCCCTCCTGGGTCCCCATACCTACACCCTCTGAAATTCATGGCATCTTGTGCTTTAATTCTTATTGATATGCATTCATATATATAATCTGCTGAGTCTTCTCAGTGCTGTTTGCATGCAAATGTTGTTAGAGCTGAAGTTTTGATCATTTAACAAGTCCATGACATCTTTACCATGGTGAAAATAGACTGAGAGAGGCAGTCATGGATTCTGTCCTTTTCTTACAGAATGCTTCTCCAAGAAGATGCTGATGTGTGGTGAAGGACAAAATGATGGCTAGAGACAACCATTTTTGGAGAAGATCAGTGGGGCAGCTGTGCCTTAGGCTCTGCATTTCAAGTTCATATTGCCTTGTGGCTGACCTGGGAGGCTCTCTTTTTGTCACGGTTCTGGGACTCAGTATTTTTTTTATCCTTAAAGATTTATTTATTTTCAGTATTTTCTCTTAAAGATAGATTTATTTATTTATTGATTTATTTATTTATTTATTTATTTATTCTATGTATTTGAGTTCTCTGTCTGTATGTGTGCCTGCATGCCAGAAGAGGGCATTGGATCCACTATTGGTGGTTGTGAACCTTTGTATGGTTGCTGGGAATTGAACTTAGGACCTCTGGAAGAGCAGCCAGTGCTCTTACCCACTGAAGCATCTTTCCAGCCCCCAAGATTTATTTATTTTTATTGTATGTAAATACTTTTTTTTTTGCCTGCATGTATGCCTGTTTACCATGTTTCTGCAGTGTCAGCAGAGGCAAGAAAGAGGCTGTTGGATTCCCCAGGGCTTGGAGTTCTAGATATTTGTTAGCCACCAGGTAGGTGGGTGCTGGAAATTGAACCCACATCCTCTGGAAGAGCAGCCAGTGCTTATAACAGTGGATCTATCTCTCTAGTCCCCATTCTATATTTATAATAATTGCCTGATTGCCAAAAGCCTTCTGCACTTTTCAAAGCACCACTTGAGGAAGCTCAAAGTGACCAGTGAAGGCAGTAGACCCGTTCTTCTGTGCTCTTGGATGCTCCCACTTCCTTTAGACTGCCACGATGTGGTCCCAGCACAGACTTTAGAGCCAGGACACTGGTTTTAGTCTAGCTCCAGGTTACGCAACCAGAGAAGTAGCTTCACAATTCACACCTTTAAAAAAAAAAAAGGCAACGCCTGCTTTGCAGGACCTGGGAAGAGCTAAATGTCTTCACACATGGAAATTGCTTAGAAGAGAGTCAGGCACTTGGAAACACACTTCAAACTCTGGGTGCCAGTTTTGAAAATGATCCCTCCTTTCCCTCCACCCCAGGGTTGTTGTGCAGCAATTTCTTCTGAGAGAAAACCTTCTGGTATGGAGGGGAAGCTTTTGAGACTCATGATGGTCTAAAGGGATGCTATTCAAAATCCAGGAAGGCAACAACTCAAAACACTTCAGGAAGTCCCTGAAACTGACCAGATTGCCAAGGTTCTTCACCGCCCAGGCTTATATAATCAGTAAGGTCTGCTGGATTCCTAGAGCAGCTGAGCTGCCCAAAAGAGCTACTCTCCAGTCAATTAAGCTGTTTATAAGTCATGTACTGAGCTGTAAGACCCCAGCTTTTGTGAGCTGTGATCTATGCCTGGGTGGGCTGCAGCTGTCTTCGAGCTCCTTTTACTTCTGTAGGTACCCTTCACCCATATTCCCATAAAGAACCCTAATAAAATTCCCTGGTACATCAAGCTTGGTTCTAGTGGTGTCTTTACTTTGGTCTGTCATTAACTCCCTTATCTGGGGTAAGTAGACGTTTGTTCATATCTCCCTGATAATAACGGCATATCCTGTCTTTGGCAAGCCTGTTTCTGAAGGTCAGAAGTTTATCCACTTCAAGTGCAGGTTGTGAGTATTGGAAAGCATGAATGACTTTTTGCTCTGTCATGAAAACACCTCTACGAAAAGAAAGGGAGCACAAACCTAATTTGCTTTTGAGTTCAACCTCATGATAGTGAAGATGAAACAAAAAATCAAAATTGAATCAAGATTCTGGAATGAGGGTAGAAATATGGAACGTAATGGCCTATAGATCTTCTTCTTCAGCAGCCGAAACATTCAGATCCTCTTCAGACATGAGACTCTGAAGTGACCAAAGGGACTTGTTTTCTTCCAACACTAAGTCAGGAGCCGACTCACTGACTCCAGACAGAAAGCAATTATGTGGGGGGTATTGTGCTGCTATTGCCTGCAATTTAGATAAAGCAAGCAGGGAGCCTGTAAGTAACACACGCACGCGCGCGCGCACACACACACACACACACACACACACACACACACACACACATACACGTACACACACACACCCTTTCTCTAAAAAACTAGTCTAACAACATACTTACGCTTGTCTTTTGTTTCTGGAACAAAGCGAAAACCTTCCCTCTTAAAACATTATGGGTCAAAAAGCCAAACAAACAAGGAGCAAACAATGTCCCCCCTCCGCAATTTGCTCTTTTAGAACAAATAGAAATTACCTTCTCAAGGGACATGAGGAGTTTAGGTCATATAGTTGGCACCTCACTAGTACTTCGAACATTTAAAGCAATCACTGCCCCACACTAATGCCATGTGGAGGAATGTACAAGGAAACTGCTTTTCTCTCTTCTGTTTCTTCCTCTTAACTTGAAGATGGTTAAAAACAAAAACTATGATCTTCGATTAGATAAGGACTTATCTCCACTGTTTCACCTCTTACATGCCTGCTGGCTGCCCTGCATCTCTTAGTATTGACACATAGCAGCCACTGAACCTTAAAACTGTTTGTAAAGGACCATAAAATGTGGTCTTCCTCACATGATCAGTGATGTGTCCACAGCAGCATGACCTTGCCATTTGATAAGCCAGGGTCAGGAGTCACTTCTGGGTGTCACTTGCTTGGATGTCAAAGAGTTAAATACTTTTAATGTTGGAATAAGTAAATTACCAAAACATGTTCTATCTTGTACATCTTATTGAGCGGAGAGGGTATCTATCTGCAAGGCTTGCGTACGGTGGATGGCCAGAGGTTGTTTACGTGGTGTGCTTAAACTCTGTGAAACAAACTTTGGTGAGACTTAGAGGCTGATTTGAGGGAGCTCATGTGTCCCATGATCACAGAACCAAGTAAAGAGGCAGAAGACATGATGCTAGGTGAATAAATGACAGGAGTTTTGTTTTGTTCCCAAATGTTGACAGTGTCTATACTCTGGAAGAGAAAGTCCTCTTGTCATTAGGACTTTAATAAAGGTAAAAGTATTTTTTTAAGTTCAATGTATTACAATGATACTGTTAGCATTGTAGAGATCTTATGTTTATAAATCTATATATGTATACCTATGAACATGTTTATATACATGCATGTGATATGTAATACACACGATGATTTGGAGATGACTGAAGTGACAAGATTTCTTCAGGTCACTATTTAGAATACAGTGAGCCAGGTGACTAGGCAGAAAATTAGATAGCTGAGCTACAGTGATGTGGGAAGAAAGGAAAGAGAACCCCTGGTACCTTGCTCTGGTCTCCAACCTCCAGGCTTCTCCCAAATCAATCAGCGCCTAAGCGTAGGTGGAGGGAGCATCAGTCGTGACATTTTTCGGACTTGTAGAAAATAGTATCAATTTCCAACCCTCAAATTCGTTGCTTGAGTAGGTTGTTTAAAATATTTAATCTTGGATAATTTGGAGTCAAAATCTTTGCATTTTCCAGGTCCAGGTCCACTCAGCATTCCCAAGTTGACTCTGCAGATAGTAATGCAGGTCATGAAACACAGAAACCAGGTATCTCTTTCCAATCACAGGATCAAGTCCAGCACTTTGGAATCCATGGGAATTTTCAGGGTCAGTTTCATGGAGATTGTATATGTATATGTATGAGTATGCATATGCATATGCATATATGTATATGTATATACATATGCAGCACAAGCAAAAGTAAACTTTGGGTAAAAACCAATCAAACCGTGCCTGGTCCCTATAGGGAGCAAGTGATTCTAAGTGAGCAACTCTTTGTCACTGGATTCTTTCCCAATTCACACTGACTTTATTCTGTGACAAACCAAGTTGTGATGAAGAACAAGCAGAACTGAGGACCAGTTTAAATCCATGTAGCACAAGTTGTTGCTTTAGCCATCTGAAGAGATGCAACTCTGTGCCCCCTATCTAATCTTTAACATTCTGCCTTAGCACTGAGGCACAGTGATGTCCCAATGGATAGCTTGACTTCCTCTTTGAACTGTGACTTCCATCACTACTTTACTACTTGCAATTCAAGCCACAGAGTTCTTATTTGCATACCACTTTCTACCAGACATCTGCATGAGTGTAGCAATAGGATACCTCGGATCTCCAGTATGTAAGATGAGAGTACCTTCTATATTTTATAGTACCTGCTTGTTTTTAGGTCACCATATTAATTGACATAACTCAGAGAGTCAGTTCCACAAAGCATTTAACCAGTGGGAAGTGTAAACTCAGATTACTTGGGTAAAATGAACTAGGATCTCAAAATCTAGGATTTCAGTGGGACATTCTATCGCACCTGACCTTCCAAGATTGACCTAGCATAAATCTTACTGAAAAGGTATGTTTCTGCATTTTTTTTGCCTCTAGACCTACCCATCAAATATATTTCCCCCACAGGAATATCCAGTACCATTGAAGTGGATAATTAACATTCAAGGTGCCCAGACCGTGTCCACATGATGAAAAGTGTTTTGGAAGGGAATAAATGAGCGCATTACTAATGAACGATTTTTTTCCCTTTACAAAAAGTCACTGAATTACTCTATCCAGGCAGCCTACTGCCCGATAATGCAATGATAAATGGAGGAATAGACAATCACATTAAGGATGCCAGAACATCATTTGCAATTCTCAAAGTTGGTATTCAGAATCAACAAGCAATGGACTTCCTCTCAGAATCAGAGGTACTAACTCACTTCATGGAGGCTGTAGCGATGTCCTCAGTTGAGGGCTGGGATGTAGCTCCGAGGTAGAGTACTTGACTAGCACAGCCAAGACCCTCTGCTCCATCCGCAGTTTTGCAAGACAGAGAAAAAAACAGAAGAGATAGTTGCTACTCTCAAGGGCTGCTATTTCAGGTAAGTGTTTTCCAAACTGGATTGACTGACACCCTCAATGGGGAAATACATTTCACATTGTCATGCAAAGTCATGTGTACAGCTGAGACAAAGGTCTCTAAAGCAATGATTACTTTACCATTGAAAACCAGGCTGCTGTTTTTTTTTCTTTGCACACAGCTTGCAAAACTGATTCACTAGTTAGACCTGATCTGTATTTTGTGTGTGTGTGTGTGTGTGTGTGTGTGTGTGTGTGTGTGTGTGTGTGTGTACAGTCGTGCTTACCCATTCAGTTCAGAGGTCATCATTGGGTGTGTCTCTCTCAATCCCTTCTTCACCTTGCTTTTTGGGACTTGGTCCCGCACTGAATCTTGAGCTTTACTGCTCTGCTTAGAATGACTCCCTGGTGAGCTCCCTGGAGCTACCTGTCACCCATCAACCTCACTTCCACCCCTACTCCCACCAGGCAGTGCTGCGAGTTCAACCCTAGGCCACCATGAACAGATGTTAGCAGTTTAACAAACTCGGGGCATTTAGCTTGTACAGAAAGTACTTGGCCCACTGAGCCAATTCCCTAATCCAAATCCCCTTCTCTGGATTTTTATGAGTAGAGCCCATAGATGAAGATACTTTCATTAAAATGTGTACTAGTGAGCTGAATAAGTTAAAAACCACCTTAAGGACAAAGGGTGATAGACAGTGCAGGACAGGGTAGCACATGAAAGGGGCTTAATAAAAAGTTGATGAAAAAAAAAAATAAAACAACAGAAAAGAATAGAGTGAAAAAGAAGGTGTCAAGGAATGGCCACAGTGGATAAACAGTTAAGTTGACCAAATGAACCTCAAGTACACAGTGGGGTGGGCTAGTGTAGGCTAGTGAGGATGTCAGGGTTAAATACTTTTGGAAGAAATACTGAGCTGTTGAGGAGCACTGGAAACCTCTCGTGACAAATGGAGGTAGGTTTCGGTGCCAGGTTCTACACTTCCTGGCTCTGTAAACACAAGTGTGTTCCCCCCCAGATGATGGACCTGGTTCTATAGTCTCTCATGTTGACTAGGTAGAGTCTGACTAACCAGGGTATGGTAAGAATTTCTAATAATAGTGTTTAGAAAGAACACTGCAGGGCCTGGCAGGAGGCAAGCGTTCAGGAAGTACGTCAAGAAATACTCTTTTGCAAGTCAGATGTTGGTCACATTTGTAAGTGGCAGTTTTCTCTCACTTCAAGTCTGGCGTAGGCATTCTAACAGCATCCTGAATGGAGCCTATGGCTTCAAAACATTTCATCAGACAAGGTCATACCTCCTGTTAACTGGCAGGCAAGGGCAGTGACTCCCCTTCCTTCCTTCCTGACTATAAACCCAGTTGATGGTTAATATGCCAGTGAGGAAAGGGCAAGCAGTCCCTGGATTTGGCTCTTAGGGATTTGGTGGACCTGTCCCAAATCTGTTTTGAGTCCTGCCTTAACCTTGGTGTCACCTTTTAAAGCCATGTTTTGGGAGCTCCGCCTTCAGGAAAAATGGGAGAGGACAACAGTCTCTGCCAGATGCCAAGTTTGGAACTATCTGAAAATGACCGGGTGATGCCCTGTTTTCATGAGCCCAGAGCAGAATGTGCCCCAGAGACCTTTGCACAGAGATTTGGTGACTTGACTCTCCTATCTTTACAGCATCTCTGAGCTTGACACCTCTTCATGATAAGGATAGGTCCTTTGCTTTTCTTCTCCTAGCCCAACTATCTTCTCTTTTTTACTCACAGTTATAAAAATGCAGTATTCTTGATGATAATATGTATACTTAGATTCAGCTATATTTTTGGCCAACGTACACTGAAGTAAAATTAATTTTCAAATGTTGTACATGTTTAAGGTATAAAAATGTGTTTGTACTATTTATTTATTTAGTGTGTGTGTATGTGTGTGTGTGTGTTTGCATCTACACATGTGTATTATGTGCATAACTGCTGCTCATGCAGCACAGAAGAAGGCATAAGATTCCTCAGAACTAGATTTACAGATAATTGGAAACTGAACCCTGGTCCTCTTCAAGACCAACAAGCCCTTTTAACCACTGAGCCATCTCTCCAGGCCTAGAACATGATGTTTTTATAGGCAAATGTGTGGTAAAATGATTACTAAAATCAAACTAATGAACATATCTGTCAATCTAAACAGTTCCACACTTGATATGTGGTGAGGACACTTCCAACTTCTGGCTGATCCTCTTATCAAAATCCAAGGGGAGAATGCAATATTAGTACCAACATTTCCAGGCTGTGTGCTGGTTTTCCAGAAATGATCTTACAGTCAACCCAATAGTAACTACATATGACTCATCACTAGATGCATTTGTCACATAATCCTCCTAGAAAATTGATTCAAAAAATCTGGCAGAGGGGAATTTAGTAATCTAAAAATTTCCTTCCTATGTTAAATCATTCTGTTTATTATTTAATATGTAAATTGTATAGTACAATAAAAAGGACAATATATACTTTTAAGTAAGCAATTAACCTTTTAACTGTTAGGCTGACATCTCCCCATTTCCGCACCTATCAGCTCCTGGTAAACTTACTTTTCCATTGCTTCTTTTGATGAGTGCAAGTATTGTAGATTCTGCACATTAGAGTCATATGCAGTATCTATCTTTCTGAGGCTGGCTTATTTCTCTAAGCACAATATCTGCTAGGCTTGTGTATATTGTCATAAATAAGAAGCTTCCCTTTTAAAGGCTGAACAATATTCCATCACTCACACATTATAGAAGCTATAGTTTCATACACATACATATACACATACACATAAACATACATATACACATACATGTACATATACATACACATAAACATGTGTGTGTCTAAGTCAGTGATCTCTTAATAAATCATAAAGACTGTGATTAGATTAGATATACACACTATATTGGCACCTTTCAAATTCTAAGTATCTATTGCGTAAAGCTAATGGCATCCATGTACATAAGAATTTTACATTTGAGTTTTACCTAGGGAGTCAATATAGTAATACATAGAAATCACTTGGGTTGGCATAGAAGTATTTAGTTACAATTAGAATATAAAGAATAAGGACATTACTTTGTATGCTTCAAAAGAACATATCTTTTCAAGATGTAGAATTAAAAAATAATAAAAGCAGTAAACAATGACAATTTGGGGACTACTCCGTTCAGATTTCACACTTCATATGAACAAGATGAACCGCTAGAGGATGGGTGCCTCTGATAGGGGTTACGTTCTTCCCTAAGGATGAGGTGTCTCTGCAGAGGGTGGCGTGTCTCTGCTATGTTCTTCGCTAAGGATGAGGATGTCTCTGCTGAGGGCACCGTGTCTCTTCCAGACATTGTTGGTGAGTTTCAAGTTTATGTGTGGTGTGGGTAAGGAGTTTGGGTTTTGAATTCGCACTTCAGCAAATTCGACTTAGAAAGCTAGAGACGAGGCTCAGGGACTACTGATAAGCCCTCCAGATCTTTCTGACTCTGACCTGAGACGCTGGTCTAGAACATTTTAAATAAGATCTATGAAAGCAAAAAACACCCAAAACTTATAAAATTTCCCGGTGCTGTTAAAACTTTTTATACAATATATTTTGATCAGGTTTCCCATCCCCCAACTCCTCCCAGATACTATCCATCTTCCTACCTACTCAATTTCATAGTATTTCTTTTTTTCTCTTTCACTCTCACTCCTAGAACACAAAAATAAAAAAATCAAGACAAACAAACAGCCAGGCAAGGTGGGGTGTAATCCCAGCACTCAGGAGGCAGAAGTAAAGGGAACTCTGTAAGTTCGAGGCCAGCTTCTCCTACAAAGTGAGTCCAAGACATCCAAGGCTACACAGAGAAATGCTGTCTCAAAAGGCGAAACAAACAAACAAACAAGCAAACAAAACAAAAAGCTTCCCCTACTCCCTTAAAAAAGGACTTGTTTTGTGTTGGTCCACTAGTCATGTGGGTGGGCGTGTCCTGGACTGTGACACTCAACTGGAGAAAGCTGATTTTCCTTTTCCTAATAGGTCTCCATTGTAAATAGCTTTGTGGCTAGGGGTGGGACTCTGCATGCACTTCCTCTTCTCAGGGTTGACCAAACAACCAAATCCATGAATTTATGAGGGCCACTTTTATTCAAGAGTCAGCTGTTAAGCAGTGGTAGGATTCCAGGCAGTAAGAAGGTATTTCCAGTCACCCCATGCAGATGTTTGTAAAATAAGATATAGGCTGCCTCCTGTCTTTATTATCCCAAACATACTCTTACATGTGAACTTGATGTGTTCCTTTTCACATTTCAAGGTAACCCTGATATAGGTCTGTCCATCTTTTCACCCTTCTTTGGTTATTTATTTATTTATTTATTGTTTGTTTGTTTGTTTGTTTGTTTTTCGAGACAAGGTCTCTCTGTGTTAGCCTTGGCTGGCCTGGAGTTTCTTTGTTTACCAGGCTGGCCTGGAACTCACAGCGATCTGCCTGTCTCTGCCTCCTGAGTGCTGGGATTACAGGTGTGCACCACCACGCCTGGCTCTTTTCACCCTTCTTTATTTGGTCCTTCCTGTAGTGTTTTGCTTCCCAGGCTCCTCTCTTTAATCTCACTTATGACACCCAAGCCCCTTGACATTATGGACCATGTCCTTCTTTGTGTCTCCTCCAGCTCCCTGATGCCTGCCTACCTGCCTGTTTTTGCAGTGCCTCTGTCTGGGCTTGAAATACCAAGGAACAGGTCTGAAGGAAGCTTCTGTAGAAATGGACTGTCAGGCACAGGGCTGCTGTAAGAGGATACACACCCATAGTGTGTCATTTCTAAAATCCCCAAGGAAAATGAGATTTATGTCATTCCTGTGCCTATGACAAATGATTTCACATCTATAAGACATTTTTGCCATCTACAGAACTGTGTGTAGGCACTACTGCTGTCATCATTATTCTTGTTTTATGGGCAATAATCTTAAGAAAGTGAATCTTGATACTGGGAGACCTGACATGGGCAGAGAATGGCTTTGGGGCACTCCTTGGTGTGGTGGGCCTTGAAGACTGAACGTTTCATTCGGTCCATTTGTGAGGTACCAAGATGCTACTCAATGCCCTGGGTTTGGGCCCATCATAAAACTGAACCCGTCAGCCAATCTCTGAGCATCAATCTATATACTCTAACCTCTGAGCCCTTCACTATGACACCTTCTCTTCAACCCACTTCCTCTCCATTCATCCCCTTCCTGCACAAACCAGCAGCCTCAAACTGTGTACAATTTGGTGAAGTTCCTGCAAAGAATGAGAACAGCACTTTCCCAAGGGTGTATTAGAAACAAATAAGAAAGGGGGAGGGGGAGGTAAGAAAGTCTTCATTTCTCATTGCCCGAGACAACTCTCTGTGCACCTGTGCACCTGTGCCATGTGCAAGGCTTTGACCACAGCAAGGGGAGTCATCAAGGATGTCATCACTCTTAGGACCCAATAATTGCGGGTAATAATTTTTTTATGAGAATATGTTGGGGCTTGGTTGCTATGTATTTTATGCTAATTATTGGCCCCCAAGATCTGGTTCTTGCGCAGGGGAGCGCATTCTCATATGTACCTGTCCTTCTTGTGTAAAGCATGCTCCACCTGATTTAAAGTTGACGGGTTAATTAAAAAATGCTAAATCTTGGGATTTGACAGAAGAGTAGTGGATGGAGTTTTGAGGTTGCAAGGCCAGAGGTTGGAGGACCTTCTGGTAGATACAATACATATTTGCATAAATTTTCAATGAGATATATTTCTTGGGCTAGAAAATATCCCTAAGAGTAGCCACTAACTCCACCCATTGTCACTCGGGAAGCCGGATTCCTGTGCGTCTGGCAGTTTGCTGTGTTGTCCCTAAACAAGTGTTCATGGTTTCCCTGTCCTGACATTGAGAAGACTGTTGCTGTCCCCAGGCTATTGTTACTTCTTACACTTCTTCCAGGAATAGAAGCCTTTTTGCTGACAACATTTTGGGGCTTGGCTTTTAGCTGTGGCTCTATGGGTCACGCAGGTGTAGTCACGTTGTATCATGTGGGTGTGAGCAGCATCAATATATGATGCTGTTGAGTGTGTAGAGATGAGTACAAAATGAAGAGATGGGTCCTGCTTAGAGGAGGCTTATAACCTGGCCTTTGAAGGGGATGTTTCATCCTAGATTCCTTTCCTGTCTCTCACTCCCTTCTTCCTGTCCACCAGGAATGGAGCAACTTTCTTCCACTATGGGTTCCACCATAATATACAAGGCAGAAACAAAACAGCGAGCTTCTCATGGCCTTAACCAATGGGCCCATACAGATATTCCCTTCTTAAGTTGGCTTCTCTCGGGGAGCCTGAGAGAAGATAGCTTGTCAGAGATGGAAAGCTGCATATGTAAAATAGTTCCAGGTACATTGATTTCTGTGACTGAAACAGAAAGGACATCTTTGGTGCCAACCATTGTGAAACACTTGGCTTCTCACTAAGTCTGAACCTTCACCAGCCTCAGTGGTTTTGTTTCTACTGTGGCCTAGAAGTGTCAGAAAGCTTTGCAGCTGTGGTGGAGCAGAGACACATGGGGGCTTGTTCAGCAGGACAGCTTCTTGTGCTGTCACTCATCTGCGGACACTAAAGATGGACTTTAAAGATGACAGTAGAATAGAGGTTATTGGATGGGAGGGTAGATGGAAGGAAGCAAGCATAAAGGATAAAGGGCACCAAACCTCAGTGAGACAACAGCATTCCACTGTCGTCAGATGACTATGGCTCACAGCAACCTACTGCACATTGTATGAAGGAGTAGACAAATTTGGAGACCCTCATTGTGAAGGAAGGACATGCCAGTCCTCTGCTTTGTCCTTGTAGAGTGTATCCAAGCACTGGATTACTGTACTGCACTCTCAAAAATATGATCTCTGATCTGTGCTCTCCGTGAGTGGCATGATCACACACACGCTTGCACATGCATGCTGGTGTGCACACATGTATGTACACACACACACACACACACACACACACACACACACACACACATACGGGGGTTAGGGGAGAGAGAGAGAGAGAGAGAGAGAGAGAGAGAGGGAATTTTTAAAAATACAATAGAAATATTCTGTGTCCTGCCACCTGTGGGTGTATTACAAATGTCTTTGCTGTACTCCAGCAGGGAATATAGACAGACAAGTAATCGCCATACACCTGATGGTCTTAGAGCCAAAGCTCCACATCTCTGGACTCTGTCTTGCACAGAATCAATGTGCTGAGGCCCTCACTCAGATGATGTGGTAGTCTGTCTTTTTGATGTCTCCTGTTAATACAGGATTCATCTTAATCTCGCTAGCTTTCTAGCTCTCTGACCTCATTTGATCCAGGAGATCACTTGGCATAATTACCAGTGTTGGGTAGCAAGGTCAGCCACGGTGGAAGACAGTGAGAGCAGTCCACACAGGCTTCCTCCTGACTTCCTGAAGGTTCCATTGAACTTTGGTTTCTCCTGCCTCTACTTTCGTGGCGCCAGCATACAGGTCTGCCCCAGCATGCCTCCTTCTGTGTGGTGGTGCATTATGCATGCTAAGCAAGCCCTTTACCAGCTCCTAAAGCCTTAACTCCAAACTTTGATGAAAACGTAGATGTGGTGGGTTGCTGGCTTTCCTTTTTTTTTAAATTTTAGTTAGTAATTTATTTACAGACAAGGGCATATTGGGTTTCTCTGAGACCTTCAGCCCTCACACCCCCATCTCTTACTGCTGCTGACTCTCCAGTTAAAGATATGCTACATGGCTTTCCATTTCTTACTGGCCATCATCTCGAAGAAGCTTGGATTTGGTCCTTTTCTGAAACAAACGATGAGGGATGAAGAGGCTCCAGGTAACATTATCTTAAGTGCAGGTGAAAACTTCAGAGGCCAATAAGAGTTGATTGCAAAAAGCTAAAGGCTCTGGATAATCAAACAGTTGCCGTTTATTCTCAATCTCCAAATGAATGTTGTTATTCTAAAAAGAATTGTTGAAGAATATGCTAATTTACGCAGCTATGTTTGGCGGAGGGGGAATGTTCCAGAACTTTTCCCTCTAAGTAAAGTCACAGCCATGATGTTTGGAAAGAGCTGAGTCATGGGAACATCTGGGATTTTTTTTTTTTCCGGTGGAGGGTGCATTAATGAGAAGTTTGGCCCTTACTACAAGGTTAATTTACTTGGGATGACCCACAGCTGGTTTGACTTCCTATCACACTCCCCAGAAAACCCTGCAGTCTACCATCCTCCAGGCAAAACTCATTTACATTTTTTATCTCCCTACAGTCAAGTCTGAAATTCCAGCGGTCTTGTTCAGGCATAGCTGAACAGAAGAGTCACCTCGGTGAGCAACAGCTTAATTTTCAGTGACATTTTGAGTCTGTCGATCTGGGCTGGTGGAGACTTCTCTACTGTGACATGTTCATTCTAGAGAGTAAAATTCAGCGTTTAAGATGCTGATTTGAAAATTAAAAGTGGTTTTTATTCCATGGGGTTCCACTGTCCAGGCAAGGAGAGTGGCTTCTTTTCTCCTTCTTGGAGATTCGCCAGGAAGAGGCAGAAAGAAGTGTGAATATTCCCTTGCTGGGGAATGGGTTGTCATGTGTGGGGTGGGGGGTAACCCCATTTGGGAAGCTGATGGACTAGTCAGTCCTGAGAGCCCAGCTCTGCCTCTTATTCACTGTATGGTTGGGGGAGGGGAGGAGGCATCCTGTATTGCTCTCCCTCTTGTGTGAAGCCTAGTGTCAAAGTGATGGTTATTATCAGTCTTCTGTTGGTAAAACTCACCAAGGATAGATTTGACCCGACTCACCTGGGAGTCCCCATTAAGACCCATACTCTCAAGTAAGTGCTTACACAGTACTGACTGGTTCCCAGCTCTGGGTCGCTGGGTGAAATGCATTTTCCACTTGGATTTCCTAGTGCCACTTAGAATCTCACTAGTGGGAGTAAAAAGGAGAAAATGAACAGGAAAGGAAGACTTCACCACTAACATAGATACCTGAGATGAAGAGAGACCAGATCTAAAAGTAAAGAGGATGGTATTTAACTACTGAGTGTGTGCTGGATCCAGTGAGAGAAACAGACAGACTGGCTTTAGAAGTTGGGGTCTGGGGCTGGAAGGATGGCTTCTCTGGAAGTACTTTTCTCACAAGCCTGAGGTTCTGAGTTCAATGCCAGAACCCATGTAGAGTAGGCAGGATTTGTGGTACACTTGTAAGCTCAGTGCTAAGAAACAGACAAGAGGATCCCTGGGGTGTGTTGCCTGTATGGACAGTCCTACTTGGCAATCTTCAGGTCGTTGAGAGGCCCTGTATCAAGAAATAAGGTGGATGGAACTTCAGGAACAACACCTAAGGTTTTCTTACGTACACATGTACATACACACATGCACACACACATACACACACACACACACACACACACTTAGAGAATCTATTAGTTCTTGCACAGTGACTGTGCCTTCCCCCTTCTAAGTGTATAGAAACCGTACGTGTCTAGGACCCCAATCTTTGCTGCAAACCTAAGTGTGTCAGCGTGACCTTTGGAACAGTTTCACTGTAGACGTGTAATTCCTACTTTCTGTATCTCCAAAAGAGGTTTAGTGAACTCTAGGAAGTTGTCTAAGACCCCAGAACAAAAGGTGGCAGGTGTTAGTGTCAACTGTCACACTCTTTCCCCTAATTCCCAGATGGCTTCTAAAAGTATGAGGAAGTCAGAAAAGTCTCGAGGACGGTGGTCTGGAAGAGCGGGCCAGGTGCTTAAGATCCTTACCTGAGTGACTAAGTTCAGAGCAAAGGGCTTGTAATGACAAAGTGGAGAAAAGGTCACAAATGCAGGAAGTTAGGGACCACAGACTTAAGGTCAGAGGCTTTATCATTGAGACACTGATCTTAGCCAACACACACTGCTCTTCTAGACTGAAAACCAGGATGTACAGGAATGTTTGTCCTGATGTGGACCCTGGGGAAGAAAGGCTCTAGAGTGACCCTTGCTACTTCCTTCTGGTAGCTGGACACAACCTTCTATATATGTTGGATATGTGTGTCACAAATTTGTCTCCGTCATTAGGGCCTTCCTTTTGGCTACAGCCTCTAGGAAGCATAACCTTAACTTTTGTGAAAAAAAAAAATGCACAAATGTTGCCTTGCCCCACCTCCCGTGTGTGTGCGTGTGTGTGTGTGTGTGTGTGTGTGTGTGTGTGTGTGTGTGTGTGTGTAGGCAGAATAGCTAACATTCTTCCTTCCCTCTTAGAAGGCAGATTAGCACCACCTGCCTTGGCTAACATTCACGGGGGATTCAGCAGGAAAAATAGTCTTAGGCAGGGAAAGCTTCCCAAATGTGGTATTTTAGGATTATTTCTTTGGTTGCGAAACTGCTACCTTTGTATTCAAAGGTGATGAGACATTTTCTGGCTAGAAACAGAGTTGTCGCAGTGAGGTGTCAAGTTCAAAGGAGACCCTGAAAAGATCTAAGCCACATTTGAGCCAAAGTCTTGGGAGGAAGGTGAGTGACTAGTGGCAAGGCTTGCTTACATTTTCTACTTACTGTTACAGTGAGGTGGGGGGGGTTGGGGGGAAGGCTGTGGTTATTCTCTTGCTGAGCCATCCCGCCCCTTCTTCTATGGAAGGTATTAAAGTGGGCGGGCCCTCCTTCCAGCTGGCTCTTGGCCAGCTAACTGGATCAGCTGGATGGCTTCCTCAGTGAGGAGGCAGTGTGTCAGGGAAGCTGCAAGTGCCTCTAGGTTCAAAGGGCTTTCGAGCTGGGTGTGAGGGATTTGGTGCTCAGAACCTAGGGCATCTTCCGTTGTTGTGTGTTTAACCTTTTGCTGTCTGTGTCTTGCCTTTTTCTGAAATGATGATGGTGGCCTGCTTCTGCCGGCTTGTTGAGAAGATGGCTGAGTTAATGTTCGGTGAAGGACCTCGAGAGTCTCGGATAAAAGGTGTTCCACTACACCCACACCCACACTTTGTTCTTAGATGGCTCCTTTCTTCCAGGGAGCTCAAACTGCTTGGTAAAAATGATTTCATTAGTTTTCACAGCATCTCTCTATAGATTCTTATGCCCTCTTCTCCTGTCGGGAATCTGGAGCACAGGAACCAAAGGGACATGGCTAAGGTGATCAACAAGTCACTGGTAAAATCAACAGTGGGATTCAGACCTGGTCCATCTCTCCATTGAGTCATTTTTTTTCGTCAAATATTTACCCATGATCATAAACAGATGATGGAACTGTTGAGTATAGAGATATTATAAGAAATAAATAAAATGCATTCTGTCATTGAAGAGATTAAGTGTGTGTGTGCACTTGAGTTAATTGATAAACAATAATATAGCATCATGAAGGGCAGTGGTTAAAGCCAATAAGCAGCCAATATAGTAAAAAAAGAAAACGAAACAAAACAAAATAAGAACAACAACAACAAAAAAAAGCCATCAAATAAGTAACTCTGGTTGACAAAGAGTGTCATATGAGTGAGCATGTTTTTGAAGGACGGGTTCAGCACTCACTGGTAGAAAACACATGCTGAAGAAACATGTCTCAAACAGGAGCAAGAGGGAGCATGGGAAACCTGAGGCAAGAGACCCACCTGGCGTGGGGAGAGCACAGTGAGTTTGGGAATGGAAAAGCAGCCTAAGCAATCTGAACTTCATCCGAGAGGCAAGTGGGCAGCTCTGGGGGTTGCTCAAGGAGAAGGAATGAGGTCACCTTTACAAGGAGTGTTCTCTTATCCCAAGTTGCACTTTTTACAGTTTCAGTTTTCCTAGAGCCAAATGCGTCCTGAGAGCAGCAAGTGGAAAATCCCAGGCAGAAACAATTTGTAAGTTTTAAGTTTCATCCTTTCTGAGTAGTATGAGGCAATCCTGTAACATCCCTCTGTGCATCACTTCTTTGCCTGGACTATCTACCTACCCATCAGTCACTTGTGGCTATCTTGGCTATCAGATCAACTATCATATTATTGACTCACTCATATTCAAGTAATCCTTATTTCATTTAATACGGCCTAAAAGACAAGAGTGGTGACCTTGGCAGTTTTTATAAGTCAAAGAGAACCATTCAGTGCTTCCTTTAAGTATCATTACTAGAAGGGTAAACACAGTGAAGTGAGGCGACAGATGTGTATAATTTCTACGTGTATAATTTATAGTATCTTAGCTGTTATTGTTTGTTCATCTCTTTGTCATGCCTGCTTCAGAAAATAAACATTTGTCACAGTACACACAGTGCACACAGAGTCCAGGGCTACCCTTGGCTTCAGACATGAAGTGGAGGACAGGCCTTGTAGTAGTGCATTCCCTGTGAACAAAATCTCCTGGTAGCTGGAGGAATGAACATTAGAAGGTCTATGTGTGGAAAGACCTGTCCCAAAGTAAGCCAAAAAAGTTCCCTGACATAGAGTCTAGCCAGTCATTGGGACATGTTCCTATGCATGATTTTTTCTGCCCCACCTCTCGCTCTGTGTGTGTGTGTGTGTGTGTGTGTGTGTGTGTGTGTGTGTGTGTGTGTGTGTGTCTTTATAATGCTGGGGATTAGACCCCAGGGCCTTAAACAGGTTGGCAAGTGTTCTACCAGTGAGCTATTTCCCCTCCTCTATTTCAATTTCTTATTTTGAGGCAGAGGTTCACTAGGTTGCCCAGGCTGGCCTTGAACTCACTCTGTAGCCCAGGCAGGCTTTGAATTTGCAGTCCACCCGCCTCTGTCTCTTGTGAAGATGGAATTACAGGTCTATACCACCAGATTCAGTCCTCCTGTGGTTTTAGGACTCAGAGCCCCAGTCTCGTTTTTTGCAATTCTACAGGGGAATGTCAAGGAAACAGCCGTAGTAATGGTGTTTCATGGCTACTATGTTTTCCTATTTTGAGTAGCATAGAGTTGCCTTTTTAAAGTCAAATGATCTATAACATAGCTTTCAACATTAGTGCAGTGTGTGGCTGCCACTCTTCTGCTTTGAAATCCATCAGGCAAAGTGGTTGAGTCTACATCAATTACACATTATAATAGAAAGTGAGCCTTTGTTATGCTGTTTGTTAAGTATCTCTTCAAATTAGATACAAAAGAATGATCTCCAATGCAAAAGAGTGTTATTTTTTTTTAATTTCCCATGATTACCCATTCTATGATTAGACATATTTATTTTTATTTTTCCTCATGCTTATAACCATGAAGCTGATTTTAAGAATGGGCCCCTGATGACTTGTATTTCTTTTTCTTATTTTCTTGCCAAAAATCATCCTTTAGATGTCTGTCAGAAAAAAACTAAAGAAGTAACTTTGCTGTGCTAGAGGCTCTGAAATGTTTCCCAGGTGTGAACAGATGTAGATCTATAGGCTACATGTGCGATAAAAGAGGAAAGCATACTTCCTGTTGGGGCCACAGATATTCTGGACCAGAGCTCTTGAGTTTTCTCTTCAGAGAAGACAATGTACTAGAAAAGGCAATAATTCAAAATAGTCTACAAAATTTAAATTATGACATGTGACCATTTAAACAAGGCTGTATTTTAGCCTATCCATCCATTTATCTATCTATCTATCTATCTATCTATCTATCTATCTATCTATCAGCTATCTTTCTATCATCTATTTTTTTTTATGAATCTGTATGTGTCTGTGTAGGTCAGAGGACAACTTGTGGGAGTTGCTCTCCCCTTCTTCTATGTAAGCCTTAGGGATTAAACTCAGGTTGTCAGGTGTGAGAGCCAGTAACTTTTACCACCGAACTGTCTCACAGGAACCTTCTGCACATTTGGATGTATGAGGAAGCATTACTTGACCATTAGCCATTGGTTTATTTAAAGTTAATGTCTTCTGAGCAGTCCTTTCCATAGAAGGTTTGTCCTTACATAGGATGAGTGTAGCAGCTAGGATAGGTCAGAATATGCTGCAGTGTGAAAAAATCTCTAGGTACCAGCTTCTGGAATGATGAAGGTTTAATCCTAACTCATGCATAGCGTGTCCACAAGATGGAAGTCAGTGAAGACTTTAAAATATAATGTTCATTGAAAGTTAATATTTTTTTCTTTGAAAAAAAAACCACCCACATTATTACCACTTCTAAACCATTTATCTTAATAATAAAAATCAAGTAATGTGTTATCTGGGGTGTTGCTGAAGGATATACAGGTATTATTAATATAATGTGCCCTGCAATATGAAATTACTAGTTTGTTGGTGTTCCTTTACCTAGCTCTAAGTTTTTTAATGCTGGGGTTGGATTTTCTTCTTTCTTCATTCTCATGTGTGAAGGGCTGACACAGCAGGTTCCAAAATCCTCACATTTATTGTGACATCAATCAGTTATTTTCATTTGCTTATTTCTTATGCATATGTGTTCATGTGTGTGGAGGTCAGAAGACAACTTGAAAGTGTCAGTTGTCTCCTTCTGTCAGGTTCAATCTGGGTCTAACACTCAGATCACAGCCTTGGTGGCCAATGTCTTTACCTATTAAGCACCCTGCTTGCTCCAAATAATTTTAACATCATACACATTCATAAAAAGAGCAAGGAAATCTGAGTTAACTCTTCTCCAAAGAGTAGGAAAAAAATCCCATTTTTATTACTTAGAAAATATTTAAAATTTTTCATAGTTGGTCTTCCAGCATATTTCCCAAAATGCATATTAAGAAAAAGCAAAATATCAAATGCCATTTTGGAAAGCTTTTTCTAATTTGCATAAAAGTTGGGTCATGATGGAGTGAGGTTGTTTGATGTTGCTGGTGATCTACATAGAAACTCATTTTACAAATGAGTTCGGTTAACCAGCTAGCAGAAGCCCCACATTTCTGTGAAGAATATGTCCTAACTCATCGTTTCTTGGGAATCACCAGTACACTATTATCTGAAATGTATTTAGGTGTTTTAAACCAATGAAAAGGTTGGTGGATCCCACATCGTTAAGATTTAGCCCACACATTTTCCCCTTAAATTTGATTTCACTTATCTAGTCATTCCTTTTAGTATATTTCAAACAACTCCTCTTCTTCCTTAACAAGTGTGTCTGAGGGTATCTGGCATATTCAGTTGTTTGCTGCCTAATGTTTGTGTCTGTAATATTTCCTCTTGGGTCATTGTCCCATTTCTGGCCATTCCTGTCCACTCAGTCATGAATTGCATGGAATCCATATTTTTTTTTTTTATACAGAGGTGAAACTACTCCCCAAGCTATGTGCGAGTCATTTGAGGTTAAATTTTCTATTTTAGCTCCTTAGGATCTTAGATTCTTCAGATGTACTTATATCTGACGTATAATGCTCTGCAGCTAAGGTCTCTCTGTACGGACTCTACGGGTGGTCAGTGGGCTCTCTTAGTACATCTGGGTACCAGGAAATTGTGTTGTTTTTTCTTTCTCTTGGAATCTGAAGGCAGCAAGAGGATCACAATAGGAATTAGTAGACAGCTAGAAGCTACTTTAAATTTTTCTTTTGATTTTGTGCGTATGAGCGTTTTGCCTACATGTCTGTATATGCGCCATGTATATTCCCAGTACACACAGAGGCAAAAATGGGATGTTGGGACCCCCTAGAATTGGAGTTACATAGGGTTGTAAAGTTGCCGCGTGGGTGCTGGGAACTGAACTTGTGTCCTCTGCAAGAACAGCAAGCAACTTAACTGCTGCCCCATCCCTCCAGCTTCGTAGAGTTTACTTTTTATCAGGAAGCCAGTCACCAGTCATTATAGAAAAGGGGCTGAGTCACACATGTCAGAAACACTGTCCTTAGGTAGCTCTCAAAGTGATGGTTTGTATCCAGTACTTCTTGTGGTTCACGTGTCATCAGTCGCTAAGGGGGAGAGGCAGAAGCCTTAAAACGCAAAAAGGCAGCCAGCTTAAAATTCCTTAAAACTGTGGGTTATCCAAAGATAGCCAAGGATAGGATGGAATAGAATAGAAATGATGGGTTGGACAATCTCAAGCAGTTGAAAGCAGCCAGGAGTCTCCTCATGCCCATTAGCCTGTAAGCGCTGCTTTTGGGCATCTTATTTTACTGACAACTTTGGCAATATTAATTTTCAGTTGTAGATGTCACAGTTTGGCGACGGGGGCAATAAAGAGACAATGAAAAAAATAAAACGGAAGTGTCAGGACTTCTAAATCATTTCGCTGCATTGGCTTTTTTAAGCCCATCATTTGCGTTCCCAAATTAGGGTACACCTGAGAAGAGGTTTCTAGGGTGAGACTTCTGTGTCTTTCTTTCCTGATGTGCTACCAATTTGCAGGCATCCCTTTGTTTTACTCCAGGTCAGTGTACGTAGTAGTGTGTCAGTAGTGTCGAGGAGCAGTCCTTCTTAATAGTTAGCTGGACCGTGCTAGCCTAGCTGCTACCCTGAGCTGGGTCATATGTAAATTTTTACTGTTTTTTTTTTTTTTAAGGCTAAATACATTTACATAACATGCAATGTTTGTGTTCGTGTCTAAATTAGATCCTGACTCAGGGTTGCCCTCTTTTCCTTCCTCTCCGTTCCCAGGTGGCTGCAACACACCAAACTTTGAGATTTCAGACTCCCAGCCCTCATCTTCCAAATGATCCATCCCAGGAAGGTGATTTTCATGTAATAATTTTCTGTGAGGAGTTTTAACCTCTTTTGGCGCATTTCTATTATTTCTTTGTCCTTACTGGTGGTTACACCAGCTCCCAGCTTAATATCATTTGCACATTTCATTAATATGTGGCTTACTCCCTCTTCGAGATCCTTAATAAAGATGTTAAATTAGATTGTATCTGACATTGACCCCTGGGGCACAGCAATGCTTTAACGATATCCCGTTTCCCTGTCTGTGGAGTTCTCACAGAATGCAAGCGACGCAGCTTCAACCGGGGATAAATCTTCAATTTGAATTCTCAGGCAGAAGTCAAGTCATGTGGTTTGGGATAACTTGACATTGCCAGAACACACTTGTAGTTGCTATGAAGTCATATTTTAGCAATTAAGTTCAAGTTTGCCAGAATGATATGTCAGATTGCCAATCTGCTGACAATTACAGGAGATCGTCTCTGTCCGGCTTAATGTGTTTCCATCAAACTGAGTAGGGGCTTGTTGTATAAAATGAAACTCAGCTTTTTTTTTTTTTTATCTCAAGCCTAGAGTCACCTTTCACCAGCCTTTAAACAGCATGCATATTCTGTGTTTCAACGCAGATGTATTAAGGGATCAGTTGCCTCCATACACTGAGAGAGACAGACTCCAGGGAAATGCACCAGGTGCCCCAGTGCGAAGCTAGTGCGTAACCAACGTTCAATTTCACAAAATTTACAAGTTCTCCTTCCAAACTGGAAACATTTATGACTTTTTTTTTTAACAGAGAGGGTATAATACCATATGATGTTCTTGGCATGAAATTTAATTCTCTCACAGTATTTGGTGAAATCAGAGAAATCTACGTACTTATTTCAGAAACAAATTTTCTTCAATTAACTTAAATAATAAAGCCTTCAAACACAGGAAGTATCACCAAGATCATTCCAAATGATCAAATATAACCAAATTCTCTTGAAGCAGATTTCTTTAGCTTTGTAGAGGTTTTTATTTTTATTTTTCCTTTGTCTGCTCTTAGGCATATATATTACAACTCTGATTTCTAAAAGAAGGGGATCATTGAAGATGCAATGTAACCAGGATTCGGAAGCAGACTTGCAATTATGGTTTTCCGGAATGACCAGGTCAGCTAAAAGCATCTTTCCATCCATTCGAGAAGGTTGCGCAGCTTTGTGGGGATTGTTTGCCAACATACAGATGTGTGTTGACTAATCCTTGTGTCTTGGAAAGAATAGTTTTACCCCCACGGTTTTGCTCTACTGGGAGACCTGAATTCCAGAACTTTCAAGTGAATCTCTCAGTGTCCCTTGTTTGGCCTTTTGGGCCTCGCCTGCATCCCACCACACTGAAAAATGATGAACTTCACCCGCATGGAAAAATGATCAGGTCATCCGGGCAACAGGACCAAATAGACCAACCGATTCGTGTAGTGATATATCAGGACTGTTTGGTTGAGGTAAACTCTTCCTCATGCTTGCCTCCTATTTTGAAAGGATCATTGGGCATAAAGGCATTATCTTATACTCATGGTATCAGAGACTTTGTAATTTAGTTGCAAGGTAAAGAAGTCTGTGTCATGTGAGAATACGTAAAATGGAGAGAGTCTTGATGGGCACACATGCTTTCCAGGGGCTTGTCTTTTGTCTGGAGAGACCTCCTCCTCTGTGACCCTATTGCTGGCTTCTAAATCTGTAGAGTTCTCTAGCATCCTTCTTCTTGGTCTTTTTGTTGTTTTATTCGACAGTTGCATCTCTAAACCTGAGAAGCCATGGAGACTCTCACACGTGGTGGACCTTTCATCTTTCACTTTGTGCTGTGAGATAGACTGGGCCTAACACACTTCCAGGGTAATCCAGCTTTTGTATACCCAAAGCAGCCAGTCTACAGCTGTGACTGCAGGTATTGTGGCTTCTGTTTGCAGCTGGTGGATGGTTGATTTAGCTACGGCATTGTTGACCATGCCTGCATTCAAGATAGAAAATGCCAGCTGTGCTGCAGACCACAGAGAGAGGTCAATGTACAGTTGTTCTTTTCAGTAATCCTGATTAGAAAAGGAAGAAGCCCCCACTGTGGCCATATCCATCCTTCCTCTTTAGGAAGGTCAAATGGGAGGTTCAAATATTGCCCCAAGCCCTGAGGAAAGAATGCCCTGGGCCGATCTCATGCCCAAGATGTGGGTGAACAGTACCCGGAGCCCAGGAAAAGCTGCAGAGCCTCTGGGGGGCTCTAGTGTAAACGATGGCAGCTTTCTTTCCAGAGTGGGGTCTGTTTGCTTGTCAGAACTGAGCAGAAGTTTGTAAGCCACGTTTTTTTTTCTTCAAGGCTCATGCTAATTTACATGTCCCCAATCTCAGAAAATCTTCCTGTAATAATAATCTAGCAAGTAATAAAATGTTGTTTTATTTGGGCAATATGATGCGTTTGTAATGGATTATGGAATCTGTTTTAGAATGGATAATGTTGCTGTTATTTTATGCCATCTAATCTTTGAGCCAAAGGCCTACAAAATTTCATTAAAAACCAAATTATTATTATTATTATTATTATTATTATTATTATTATTATTATTATTATAGTTCTTAGCTAGACAAGAGACAGACATGGAAATGTCTGAAAACAAGATTTATCATACTCTCTAGTGTACAACCTCTTAGCCTAACATTGGATTTAACTAAAACGAAAGGAAAATCATTGTGATGGCATTGGACACATAGAGCAGTAATGAAAATCACAGATCTGTGATGGAAATACAAAAAACATCACTGTACATGTACGTGGCCACACCCTGGGTTTGGATGCATACACATATGCATATTGGCTATTCTCTTTTTTAAATTTTTTTCTCCTTTATTAATTTATTCTTGTTACATCTCAATGGTTATCCCATCCCTTGTATCCTCTCATTCTTCCCTCCCTCCCATTTTCCCTTTATTCCCCTCCCCTATGACTGTTCCTGAGGGGGATTACCTCCCCCTGTATATGTTCATGCTAATTTCCTATGTGTGAATTGATCACAGGAGCAAAAGTGCAGGTACCACTTACAGTAGCATCCAAGTGCATGTAGAGTCATTCACTGGTCACTTAGATGACACTTTTAGGAATTATGTTAACATGTTGTTCTCCATAATTTGGAGGTTTGATTACCTTTTTATATGAGTGTTTTCATGTTTTATTACTGTGCATCTGCATCAGTCATCACTGCCAGAAATGAAAGATTTAACAAAAGCATAATTCAAGTGAGATTTTCACTTGCTGTCACACTGGTCACTTTTGGTGTGTGTTGTGATCAATGCTCTCTCCAACTCTACATTTTCAGATTTTTAAGATTAAATTAAAGCTTACTTTATGTAAATTATTTAAAACCTTAAAATTTTTATTTAAAAATGAGGATCCAATATAGTACGACTCCCAAACATCGTAAGATCCGTTTAAATGTATGAGTGAGAACGAGTTTTATGAAACTGGAATTTCCTCACTGGGAGCCTTTAGTATAATTCTGTCTCACTGGAAAACTAAAGCTAGCCGTTCCTGTCATAGCTACCCGAGGGTACGCACATGAGGTTATTTGGATTGTATAGCCATGGAAAGCCCAAGCATCCAGAGCTGAGTGTTTGGAGGAGACATCAGGCATTAAGAATCGACAGCCGAAGTTTAGAGCTGCTCTAGAAAAAAGCCTTACATTTTGCAGAGAAGAATTTTTCCTTTAACAGTGGTCAGTCAGAAGTGCAACAAGTAACCAAGAACGATGTCAAAGGTAAAACGGAGGAGATAAGAAAGGGGGGCGGGGGGGGAGGCATGCTTTTTTTCCTTCTGTAAAGTTCAAATCATGCATCATCTCTAATGAGCTTGATAAAGCATGGCGAGGCAAATGTGCCATAATTCATCATGCTTCCTGTTTCAAAAGTGACAGGCAACCTAGGCAAAAAAAGTCTTTATTTTGTAGCAATGAAGAAAAAATAAAAATAAAAAGAGGAAACGCGATCATCACATTTAACATGGCATCTGCGGAGGAACTCTTAACAGCCACGTCCAGTATGGAAAATTGTCCGGAATTAGGTTCCGCTTCGTTAATGCTACACCAAAACCTCCTGCTAGTGACTATAAAGAAGCATTCATTTTTAAATACTTTGCTGAAATCTGGGAGAAAAAAAATTTTTTTAAACCTTTGCAAAATTTTATGGATAATGCACTTTCTCGTCTGCAGTTGTCGGAAAGGCACCATTGGCTTCACGCTATCCTGTTAAACTGCGATGCAAAACTCTGAGAGGTCTAAATGGAATTCACCCAGGAAAGAACAGCAATGTACTCGGAGCAATTTTCTGAGGATGTTTGCCTATTTCAAGCATCGGCTCTACACATGCCTCTCCTTTTGCTCAACGATTCCCTTTGGAAATCAAGCACATTATCTTATAATACAGACCTGGGCATCTGAGACCTCACCCAAGAGCACAAGAGGGCATTTCAGAGACTATGGGACTGAATCAGACCCTTAATGTTCCAAGTCGTTCTGTCAGAAGGCAAGGGAGGGTTGAGGTGTGCACAAACCTCCGATGAAAAGGAATAGTGACAATCACGGGGTCCCAGAACTGCACGCCCTGTCCCTGTAATCTCAAACTATGTCTCTGTAATGAGCAAAGGAGTCAATTTGTCTTTATTAAGAAGTTTGGGGATCGTGTTTATTTAAAGTTATAATCTGCATAGTAATGAACAAATAACAGGAATGTTAAGTAGGGACGGCAGCTTTTTGTTTTGTTTTGTTTTTGTCTTTATTTAGGATATGAGAAGCACGTTTACACAAAGATTTAAAAAAAATAGGAACATACTTGGTTCTAAATAATTGCAATTTATGAAGACTTGAATCTTCACACTGAGGAGTGGGGTCAAGGGCTCTGGGCTTCAGAGGAAAGTGTTCTCTGTAGCAGTCTACACACATTAGGACACACTCTGCCTGTTAGATTGACAGAAAACAGCCCTGTGGGACTTACAGTAATTGATTTTATATGGTTTTGAATAGATGAATAGTTGCAAAGCCAGCTTCATCATGGTTCTGTCCTTACCATTGGCCTCTGTTTAATGGCATTCCTGTGATAAACAGCCCGGTCTACTTGCCACTGCATTATTAACACGTTAAATCATATTTTACCTAAACTGTTTTATTTGCCGTGGGCGGGGGGGGGTCTTTAAGGGGAGTTTCTTTTTGTTATCTTTGAGTTTTCTTATGAAAGAGAAAAATGAAAAGATTATTTGAATCTTTGCAAGCCACCCAAATTTATTCTGTATAATGAAATGCCAAAGTGAGCCCTCACAAAAGTATATTCATCTGTGATCTTGCATGAAGTAGCAAGGCTTAGGACGATGGCTTTGTCTTCCTCCCCACCCTGGCAGAGTCCTTTCGGAAACCTTTAGGAGCGAGTAAAGATAGAAATACAGGCTCCTAGTTGAGGTGAGGCTCTGTAACAGATTCAAGGAAGTGACGTGCCACCCTTACTTCCGGGCGTGGGGCTATTCTGTGTGGGAACTCAGGCCTGATAAGCTGGCCAGTGCTCAGGTCCAGTTTACTCACTTGGCTGACCTTGATACAGAGTCCACGCCATGCTCCCTTTCCTCTGCCCCTCTGTTCCTGTTTTTCTGCTAGAGCCCTTAAGAATGCTTGCTGTTCTTCGATAGGACCCAGGTTTGGCTTCCTGCATCTATGTGGTGGCTCATAGGAACTGTAACTCTTGTTCCAGAGATTCTGGTGCCCTCTTTTGGCCTCTGTGGGTACTGCATACATACAGCGCATATAGATACATGTAGGCAAACATCTACACATAAATAATTAAGTAAAAATAACGTTGAGATCTAAAAAAAAGAAAGATGCAAAAATGGTACTCATGTATGAACTTCTCAATGAAAAAATTTAAAGCCAAAACTTTCAACCCTAAGGTTTATTAAATTAATAATTTAGGTGAGTAATCTTACATCTTATGCCTTAAATAATTACTTACGTGTCTTATATTCATACGTGCCCACAAAGGTTTTTCTTACAATTCCTTCCTATTTATTTTAGTGAAAAACTTAGGTAGATTTATCTTTTACTGTTCTTAAGAAATCAGGGATTTCAACCAGCTTTTCTTCTTCTTCTTCTTCTTCTTCTTCTTCTTCTTCTTCTTCTTCTTCTTCTTCTTCTTCTTCTTCTTCTTCTTCTTCTGCCTCTTATGTTTTCTCTCAAAAGCCTCTAAATAATGTGGAACCAAAGAGTTACTTGTGATGTGCACCTCCGGATTCTCGCTGAAACCTCAACTACAATTTACTACTGAGTATTTTTTTTTTTTAAAAGAGGAGGAAATTGGGAGTGGTGGCCCAGCCCTCTGGAGGCAGAGGGGTCATATCTGAGGAATTTGAGGACAGCCTCATTGACCGAGTGAATTCCCGATAAGCCAGTGATGCATAGGAAGACCCTGTATTAAAACGAACAAACGAACAAACAAAATAAAGAAAGAATAATGAGGGGAAAATAGCAGCTCAACTTTTCGCTCTGCTGAGGCTTGCTGGATTTAGAAGCAACTGCAGCAAATGTCCACTTGGCTGTTTGGCTAATTGGACTGTAATAAGTGGCTGAAGAAAGCTCCATGGGATGTGTGACAAAAATTTCATCCTAAAGTTGGCAAGCTCATCTTTGATGACAGGGCAGGGTGGATAAGGCCATGGCTGCTCCACAATTTCAGTAAAGACCAGTGAGTACTTTGAAACAATGGAGGTAGGCTAGGGTGGCATTCTTATCAGGACACAGTCCACGAGTTGGAGCATTCGTTTCCGGACTATTCCCTGTTTAATCACGGGCACTAACCCTCTCCTCAGCGATTCTGTCTTCTCTTCCTTCTTCCCCTTCCTCTTTCTCCTCTTTGCCTGCCCTCTCTGCTTTTCTTCTTCCTATTTCGTTTCCTTCCTTCTCTCCTTCTGTCACTTTCTACTCCTTCTCACACTCCACAACCCCTTTCATCTTTCCTTTCACAGCCAGATCTGCCAAAAGCTTGCGGGCCAGACGGAGATGTGCTGCATGCTTGCATCCCAGGAAGAATGTCATCCCTGAGGGCTCTGGTCCATGGCTTTCTCCTACCACCCTATCAGTTCTTCACTTTCTGGGATGTGGTGTAAACTCAGGACTCTTATTTCCTACCTCACCTCTATCCAAATTTGTGATTTAGCCATGCCCAAGGAGAAAAGGAAGAAGGCTTCAGATTCGGGGAGATTACAAACTAGTTGTGCTTGTCCAAATCTGGGCAACCAAATTAACAAGCCAGTACGGCATCTCTTTTTGCCAGTGGAAGCAAAATGCTCGAGTGGTGACACTCAGTGAGGGGCATAAATAATCTTTTAAGCGATTGTAAGAAGATATTGTGGCTACACAACTCATCTGAAACAAACAAGCAAAAAATTAACATTCTTCCGTTGCGATACAATTCATGTAAAAAACTGAGCTTATATAGTTCCTAGAGGAAGCATAAGGGGACTGAACGTGTTGGCTAGACAGGAACTCGTGAGAGCGCTGAGCGAGTAACTTTGTTTAAAGACACTCATGGACCAAAATTATCTCCACTGGAGCAAGCTGCCCTCCGCGTTTCTACAGAGGCTTCTCGGTCCAGATGGGCATCAGGGAGTGGACTCAGCTCTTGGCTTCCTATGTAAGGGGGACTTCAGGGCCTACCTCACTTAAAACAGCTACATTTTGTTTTGCATTCGGCACGTAGGAAACCTAATTACACTCTCCACTCTGGTACGTGCTCTTCAGTCCACCCAGCGTAGGCTGGGGTGGAGGGGAACAGTGGCAGAAACTGAAAGGCCAAGCAAGAGAAAAGAGTCCCTAAGACCTAATGAATCCAAACTAAACACCTCTCCACAGAAATGTCAAACATTTCTCTTAGCACAAAACAAGGCTTAAAGAATTCCCAGCTTTTGTCTCTGGCCTAATTCCTTAAGCAGAGAGGGGGATTTTCCTCTGGGAGTGTTATTTCACAAAGAAAGAAACAGCAAATAAACAAAAGACCCTCAAAGAGAGAGAGAGTATAAATAAAATTCATGACTCCTTAAAGAGTTTACCCTGAAAGAATGTGGAGGGTTACTTACCACTAAAGCAGAGGCTCTAGGACAGTCAGTGTGTGGAGGCGTGGGTAGATATCAAAAGGGCCAGACTTCATTTCATGTCGCCCAGAAGAAATGTGCACCTGCATACTCTCAGCGTGCAAAAGAATTACCAGAATTCATTGTCTTGATTTCTTTTTTAATTGAAGTTTTCTTGTGTCTGGATTTTTAAAACATGCAGCCAGCACATAACTTTGTTTTTTTTATTAAGAAGCTGCAGATAAGGCATGTTGCCGTTTGAGTAAAACCATGATCCTGAAAGAGTTCTAAGAAAAGTTCTCTTTCTCTCCCTCCCTTCCTTTTTCTGCTCTCTCTCTCTCTCTCTCTCTCTCTCTCTCTCTCTCTCTCTCTGTGTGTGTGTGTGTCTATGTCTAGACAATTTTCTGCATTTAACAGGCACTTAAAAAACGAATGTGTTCTCTGATATATATATATATATATATATATATGAAATAAAACTTATAATAAGAAAAGAAGTTTGACTTAAAAGAAAAGGAGGAGAAAATACTTTCCTGATAAATCATATCACAATACAACAGTGTGGTTAATAGAAGTAAGGTTGGAGGGAGGGTACGATGAATCTGGAACAAAGGCAAGATTTCGGTATTAATGCAGCAGGCAGACAGAAATAAATTGTTATTAAGATAAGGAAGCAGAGGTGGAGGGAAACACTTGATTATAAATTATAGACAAACTATTCACCTTTTCAAGTGAGTGTGTGTGTTTATTAGACATAGGAATCTATTTTGAGTGTGACTTAAAACAACGCTGATAATGTTAAAAGCTCTGTGTACAGGGGCCATCTAGACAAGTGGAGTTTAAAGGCGGAACTGGGGTTAAAAAAAAAGTGTGGTCTTCTAGCGGGCTTAAGTCCTGTGCCTGGGAGGTGGGCGAGGATTTCAGCACTTGCAGAGCTTAGATTGAGTCTTATCCTGACGGGCCCTTCTCGGTGAAATATCTGAAACATTTGGCCCCACAAGATTAAAAGAACAGTGCTTCTAGTTAGCATCTGCTGCACCGAAGTCCAACTTTGCTACTAATAAAATTCAGCTCTATGGAAAAGAATTTGAATTCCAGCTGGGCAGTTTTCAAAATAAGATGAAAAGTTAAGCAGGCAATTGGTGTGTATTTAAGGCTCAAAACACCTTTCCCCCTAAGAAGACTTGAAGGAGTTAATCCCTTCTCAAGATAATCCACTAAAGAGCATCCTTCATTATGATGTTAAAAGCAAGGGTCAGTGCCGGGGAGTGGGACAATGGGACGGGGGCTTTTCAGTCCCCACCGAATTCTTCGGAGGTTAGAAACAGAAACTGCTATGACTCCAGCTGAAAAAAGGAGACTTTGCTCTGAGCCACGTACTCAGATGGAAGGGAGGGAGCAAGAAAATCTTCCATGTTAACAAAATTCCTTGTTAGTTAAATTTTTCTGGGGACAAATCGATTTGATAAAAAGAAATGATTCTATAACTCAGTAGTTCTGCAATGTGGAATCGCTTTTGTTTGAAGAGTGTTGAATTATTCTTCCCCCATCATAAATTCAGTGAACCTGACGCCCACTAGGAACTTTTAGCAATGCTGTGAACAAGGTGGGAAATTTTATGTTTATGGTCTGACTTTATTTCTCAAAGAGTTTTAACTGTTTCCCATGAGTGACCAGGCAACTATTTTGTTTGTAATCCAATTCATCTAAAACATCTGATTTTAAATTATTATTTCTTTAAAAATTTTGCTCTAAAATAGTCAATTGCAAGGATCATACAATTTACCATTTGACTATTGCAAAATGTTTTTATGAGGCCTATTTTTTTTAAAATACGTAAGCACCTCAAATATAAATCCATCTTACATAAATTGGGATAGCAAATGTTGAAAATACTTTTTATTGTTGTTGTTATCTTGATTTTGACTTTACTATTTTATGTAGCCCCTGGCTTGGGGCTCTCTATGTAGACTAGGCTGACCTCTAACTTCACACAGCTCTGCAGGCTTCTGCCTCCTCAGTGCTGGGAAGCAAGGCTATAGCACTACATCCAGCCTAGAGTACATTTTACAAATAAAAAGTGTAAATACATTTTTCTTTGGAAAAGCATGCTTATATTTAGAGACCACAGGCTGGGCCCACCAGAAAGCTCAGCAGATAGAGGGGCTCTCCGTGCAGGCCAGACACCTCCGAGTTTGGTGTTAAGGACCCACTTCAAGGTGGAAGGAGAGAGATTATTCTACAAAGTTGTCCTTGGCCCTCTTAGTGTCTGTCATGCCCCCCCACACACACACATATACACATACACACACACATACACACACACACATATACACATACACACACACATACACACAAACACACATACAAACACGTATACACATGCACACACATACACACACACATACACACACACATATACACATACACACACACATACACACACACACATATACACATACACACACACACATACACACACACACATATACACATACACACACACCCACACACACACATACATACACACACACACACATGTTTTGTTATGTCAGAGCAAGTTCGTCTTCATTAGCACTGAATCATGACAGGGAAATTTGCTTTGAGGAGTGTCCTTTGAGAGAAACCAGCTCAGCCTCAGTGTTTCTATTGCTTGCCCTCCATCCCTCATCTGGAAAGTTCTCTATATCTGAATTGAAAATTCTGAGGTATGACCTTTGCTTTCAAATTGTTGTAGCTATGGCTGACTGACTGTAGGGGTTCCTTGGTCATATACTGGTGTAATGGCAAACTGTAGGAAATAGTGGGACTATTTAGAAGAAAAAGAGGCACAGACTCATGGGTTTGGATGGGGATGGGCTGAAAAAGCCATCTGGATATTGGTAGGACAAATAATTTGAAAAAGTAAAAGAGTCAGTAACATACACACAAGTTCTTGGAACCTGGTCAAAGACCTAGGATTATATGGAGAGGCCTTGAAGGCAGCCGTTTATACAGGGGCTTACTAATGTTGCATTTCCACGAGACACCCATGCAAGGGGAAGGATCTTTGAAGTCAGATATTTGGTGCTTACCCAGGATGTGGCTTAGTTTCTGTTTGTTTACTTGTGTGACTAACCAAGGCGAGGTCAATCGAGCCAAGAGCTCGCCAGTTAACAGTTAGTCTCACAAGCCGGCTTGCTCTGGGCTCCTAGGCTTCACCTCCGAAGCCAGAGCTACAGGTGGGTCATCCCATCGACTGGGTGTTCCCTCGTGTTTGGGAGATCTGAATCCTGCATGAGCACTGGGCCATCTCTCCAGTCCCTTGTCATTATTGGTCTTGGTCTCCGTCAGGGCAGTTTTCCTTACCCCGTATACCTACATGTAAATTTTGCTTGAAAAATGATACTAAGGAATGATTGCTTCACCTAGACCTGCTGTCTTTGTTTCGTTTGTTTTACTTCTCTGCTGTTGGTGAGAGTGAAGCGTTGAGACGTATTTGATCTTGAAGTTTGGGTCCTGTCGACTCTGAAGGGCTTGGAGAGGAGCCCAGCTGGAGAACACCTGCCCAGCATCTGGGAGGCCCAGATTCACTCCCCAGCGCTGCTTTAGCAAAGGAAGATGTCTGATAGTTTACCCTTCCCCTCATTCCTCTGGGTTTAGGAAGAATCCAGACTCTTTATTTTTACTCTGGGAAAATTGAAGGAACTTCAAAGAGGGGGCCCCGTCTGCTAACTTGGGGATAAAACTTGCCTCTGATTTGGATCCCATCCATTCATTATTATGTTTATGGAGCTGCATATATCAGGAACACAAAGCAAGGTCTACACACAACTGGTTTTCTCTTTATTGTTGCCCCACTTAGTCCTCCTGAAATTCGTGTACAATATTATCACTAGCTTTTATCCTAATAGATGAGGAGAGATTTAAAAATATGCCGAAGGATTCAGAGCTGGGTGGCGAGACAGACAAAGCCAGAAATTGAATACCCAGGCTCCCGTTCTGGGTGTCTGTCAGTGTGATGTGTTCCTGCCCTGGATTCTTCTAGAAGCAGATGGCTCCAGGAGTTGCTCATGAGTGGAGCCTTCTGGGAACTTCTGGCCACTTAATAAATGGAGCCTCCTGGCTCCTACCACTGGTCTCTGCCTCTAGCTTTGCAGTCAGAGCTGGGAGCTACTTTTGCTAGTTGACCGACCATCTGAGGCTGAGGAAGCCAGCAAAGGATCTCCACATACTGCATTTGTGTGTGTGTGTGTGTGTGTGTGTGTGTGTGTGTGTGTGTGTGTGTGTGTTGCATGACTGTGTAATAGAATGAAATGCCCTCTAAGTGTGTGGCCTTGTCTTCCACCTTCAGCAGAGTGTGGTGTATGAGGAAAGTGTCATGGTCTAGGAAACCTGTGTTTGCTGAGACACAGGTTAAAGGCTGAAGCTGATGTATTTTCACTGTTATAGATTACCTACATTGGATAAGTGTCTAATAACCACTAATTGCATCCAACCCTTTTGGCAAAATTAAAATAAAAAAACCCTATGGGTCACAAGATTTTCTTGGGTTAAGCAGCAATCTTCAATTCACAGCTTAATCAATAATGATTTGCAGGTTCGTTTTTGGTCCCCTCCCAGTCCATACTCCTGGCTGCTCCATTATTTTCATCCTTTATTTGCCACAGAAATACTTTTCTCTTAATCAGAATGGGGCAGAGCTGTCCTTTTATCACCAAGTTTCATCTTATTCGAAGACATATTTCTGGGTCAGACCTGGAAGTCTGTCTGTCTGTCTGTCTGTCTGTCTGTCTGCCTGCCTGCTTTCCTTCCTTCCTTTCTTTCATTATCTTGTCCTCATCACCTTAAGAACCCTGAGTTGGAACAGTAATCTAGTGTACAGATCACCCTAATTCAAGGAGAATTTGCACTAACAAGGCCCAGGCTGTCTGCCATTGTCTTTGCTTTTGTCATCATTCCTCTTTCTTACAAGTATATTTTGTACATGTATTAAAAAAATTTTTTTTTGAGATAGAGTTTTTCTGTGTTATCTTGGCTATTCTAGGCTCACTTCGTAGACCAGGCTGGCCTTAAACTCAGATCGATCGGCCTGCCTCTGCCCCCAGCTGCTGGGATTAAAGTCATAATCCACCATACCATCTTGTACATGCATTTAAAATATGGCCTCGAAATGGGTGTTAGGATTATTTCCTCCTAAATACTGTTTATGATCAGTAATTGTACATTTCTGTGCCACAGTACTATCACCCACACCTATATTGCTATTCAAAATTAAGTATGAAACATAACAATCTCCATGTCATAAAGCTATTTTTTTTTTAAAAAAATTATATAGCTTCTGTGGTTGGCCTAAGAGTATATACACAGGCCTGTCTACCTACTGGAATATTTTTAATGCTATGCAATTCTAAATAATAAAAAGCAATAAGAGCGGTTTGATAATTTTTTAAACATCCAGTAAAGTTGAATATTTTTGACAATTTTTGAAATACGCAAATATCAAATATTCTTTGATAACCTTTATGGAAACCCAGTATAGCTAGTGAGAAGAAGAATGAGCTTAGAGAAGGGCACCCTGAAAAGGTGGACAATGTTTTTCTCAGAAGACCTGGGTTCTTACATAAAAATCTCAGTGTCAGGCACAGAAGATTTTCCTATGAGTTATTGGTCATGTGGGTCCCAGAGCCCCCCACCCCCAAACAAGGCCGGCCAGTGGCATTGCTCTTGGTTAACCACTAGAGCTAGAGCGTAAGATACTATCGCTGTAGACACAACACACTTTGGTTGCAGGACGTAGAGAAATCAAGCTGAAACTCCTTTCAAAATGTTATCCAGGTCACTGGAGGAGAAAACCCATCAGTGTTATTCATTACCTAGCACCGAAGCCTGCATGTTACAGCGCCGACATGCCAGGCAGGACAGATCACTGGCGTAACAGTGGCACAAAGGTTATGCGGGTAACCAACCATTTTCAGATTGGATTTGAGGCCCACGCCAAAGGAAGACATTCATGGCTGTTACTGTAGAGCCAGTCAAGGCCCATGGTTTAGAGATCAGAGGTCCTTAGGTGGGGTGGGGATATATTATTGCCTTCCTGCTAATTGAGTATTTTGTCAGGCTGCCTTCAAATATTTATTTACCCACATAGATTAGCTCAGCCCTCAACCTTGGTCAGAGAAGCTTCTCTCTGCAGTGTTTAGCAGTTAATATAGAAACTCATTACTGAGCAAAGTGCTGAGAGTAGGTGACTGCTAAATGCTCAGGCCTAAATGGGACATCTATACTTCCCTTCAAGGCCTGGGAAACAGTAAGAAGGAATGGGAGAAATAGGACCTGAGGGCTCAGAGGAACTCACTAATGCTGCTTCCTGGACATGACATAGTCACTACACATATGAACTACAGCAGCTGTGGTTACCTGGACAAGATCAGAATTTATCCTAAGGAAATTATCTGATTAAGTGGTGAGAATTTAGCCAGGTGGTGGTGGTACTTTACTCTCAGCACTGAGAAGGTAGAGTCAGGCGGATCTTTATGAGTTCAAGGCCAGCCTGGTCTAAAGAGAGAGTTCTTGGACAGCCAAAGCCACACAGAGAAGCCCTGTCTCAACAAAACAAAAAAGCAAAAAACAACAACGACAACAAAAAACAAAAACAAAAAAAAATGTGAGAATTTTCTTTCACCAACGATTGTTTATCTCTGCAACAGTGGGAAGAATAATTGAATTATAGTGTTGGTATCCTTGTCCACTGAGCACATAGAGAAGACACTCAAGAGAAGAAGATACCGTTATGTATTGCTGAATGTGTTTTATAGATTGTTGAATCTAAGAAAGATAATCAAAATAACAATTAATAAAATTATACTTATTTAATATTTGTAATATGTATGTAGAGTATTACTTTTAAACATGGAATTTTTTATATAAGGATGATCATTAAGATGGTATTGGCTTCTTTAGATGAAATAAAATCAGGCAAGTGAAAAGAACTAGATCTGACTTATGTGTCTTCTGCAACGGCCATATCTCTGGATAAATTTTTCAAGGCTTTTGTTGTTGTTATTATTGTTGCTTTTACCATAGTCTTACTATTTTTAGCATGCCTGTAGTTTACCATATGATATAGGCTAGCATGGACAGGTTTTTTTTTTTTTTTGAGACTTAAAGCACTCACATTGCATTTATAGCTAGGACCAGAGAACACTATGTCTTTTTTCTTTTTTGGTCTTTCGTTTTTTTGAGGCAGAGTTTCTCTGTGTAGCCTTGGCTATCCTCGACTCACTTTGTAAACCAAGTTGCTCTTGAAATCACAGAGATCTGCTGCCTCTGCTTCCCTGAGCACTGGGATTGCAGGCAGGCACCACTGTGCACAGTGAGAACACTATTTCTAAGAAGACTTAAGGTGTAGAACAATTCCATTTTCAGGTCATTCCATCTGCTTCCAAGGGCCATTGTGTGGCCTGTTTCTGCAGGACACCAATGATTCTCTTCTGAATTTTGACAGTGGCTTCTTTCATGTCTTCATCCTATAGAGCAAGGCAGCAAACAAGCACCCCTCACTCATGCCTTAGGTGCAGAGTTTCATACGACCTCAGAGGAGTCTATTCATAAGAAGGTTTCAGTGACTTCAGCCTCTGTAGCCTAGGGGCACCAACAGATCTTGCACAACCAATAAGCACTACCCTCTGTGCTTTACCCTTCCTTTCATGTGGAGAAGAAACTAAACATGTGTTTTTCTAGAACTTAGCTAGAGTTGAATTGGAAATAAATATCCAGGATTTTTCTGGAAGTAAAATTTTGTGTGCTTATAGGACTAGTCTAGAGGCATGTTTTTCTCTGAAGTTGTTTAAACATGTATGTAAGATTATGGTGACAGCACATACTATCTGACCAACTACATTTGAGTATTCTTTAAAAACTACCAGTCAGCAATATGTTTCTTTGGACCTGATAATCTGTTGTTCAAAAAAAAAAGCTCAAGAAATACACATACTCTCCTGACCAGCTTCTTGTCTTTTTGTCAATCCTTACTTTTTATTTTCAGAAGAATTTCATGTGACCCATGCCAACCCCAATTTTATCTTTCAGATGATTTGTTTGTCTACTTGCCCACACAGTTACAATGTGTGAAGACTCATATGAAACAGACACAATCAGAAATGAAACCATAAAACATCTGCCCACATAAGGCCCATTTTGAGCCTGCCCTCTGAGACAGAGAATGAGCCATTTATCCTGTGATGTAGCCCAAATGTCCTGTGTTTCTTGACTGGACCATGCTGCACTCACTCCCACCCTCAGCACAAATACGGCTTGTCTCGGCCATCTGATGTGTTCCTTGGTCCTATGAGATGGGGCCTACACACATGGGAGCTCAACTTCTTCAGCAAGAAGAATTCACTGAGCCTTCTGGGGAAATCACTTTTATCAGGACACCTAACACATTCCTCCCCATGTACCAAGTATTTGACCTCGGACAAACTTCCGAAAGACCATTCCTGTAGAATGAAGACTTTCCTTGGCCACTTTGAGGTTAGTGACAAAAGTTTTCTTGAAGATATCAACAGGAAAGGACAAGAGTAATTTCCCTAATGTGCAACTTGGAAGCTTACCTATGTTTTTTTTTTAAGTTAATTACTTGTGAGTTCTATAAAAAGTAATGGATAAACTTATTTTGAAAAGTTAAAATTATTATTTAAAATATTTTTAAAGCAACAAAAATAAGTGTATTGGTTACGTAGCCTAATTTATACACTTAATCCCAGTCATTACTCATAGTATCCTTTAGTCTAGAAGGAAAAACAAAATAGCCTGCTGCTCATCAAACAATTGGCTGTGTCCACTTAAGTTTTTTAGAGAAGTTGCTTCCGGGCCTTTGAAGGTTATCTATGATGTGAATTCATCACAGAACCACATTTTGGATATCAAAGAGAGGTGTAGAGGCTGTCTTCAGAATATCATCACACAACTCAGTGACTCTTTGCAAATACTGTCTGGAATGAGCAACTTCTTCACTGTTCCAAAATCTGTAATGCTTATTAATCAACAACTTTTGAGGCATCTCATTTCATACCAATTATCTTTCAGTCTTTGCAGTCTCTCTTCGATACCCAGCATCCGAATCACTTCAACTTTCAGTCCTCAAGTCTGATAAAACTAATAAACCCACACTGCCAGAGGTGGCACATTAAGCTGGTAAATGGTTTTCATCTTAATTGGATATGAGCACTGTTATCGCTAATAACCCCAGGATACTTCTAATTGGACTCTCTCTCTCTCTTTCTCTCTCTCTCTCTCTCTCTCTCTCTCTCTCTCTCTCTCCCTCTTAGTCTTGAAACACTAATCTCATTGACCAGCCTTAATTCTTCCGCATCTTTCGCCCCCAGTTCTAACCTTCAAATGCAGTATAGAATTATTGTGATTTTTTTTTAAGGCAGACCTTCAGTATTAGTTCCTGATGCTCAGAGAGAAGGCAAATGGTTCTGCAAAAGTCTGTGCTTCCTTTTTAAAATTTTCAGATAAAAAAAATTATAAGGCTTTGATACCATCATATCTGGAATGTCTCAAATGTAGCTAAGTCAGCAGCCCACTTCATCCAAGGTGACTAAATTCTCAATTTTAGTCATGTGGAAATGACAAGGCTTTTCTTTGTTGAATTATTTGCAGAAACTTTAGAGGGAGTCTCATTTCAGAGCAGTATCCAAAAACTAGCACATGCATTAGTCCTAGATCTCTGCTCCCTGTGATTTTATAAGCGTGGGTTAATTCACATAAGTATAGGAAACATCTTATTGCCATTTTAGATGACGCTCCAGAAGACGTGACCAGAGGTAGCTGTGACTTGGTTGCTGGTAACGATACAAGGAGGACACATTTGGTTTTTCTCACAGACATCAATCAGCATGGAAAACCAACTCCGCTGTTGCTTGACATTAGCCTTTTCCATTCAGTAGGTGCACACTGGATAAGTCACTAAGCAAAAACCTTCCGGAGACAAAGAAAAGCGTGGAAGCAAAATCGTCCTGACTCTGTAAAATGTGTTTCTTTAATCAGCATAAAACTGAAAGCCACACGTGTTTTGATTGTTAAAAATGTTGCCAGAGCCATTCTTTGCTAGAAGAAATCCATACTTTAGTAGGTTTACTATTTTCTGGATCCATAAATATTTTATTAGCTTAATATAGACATTTATAATTATTAGCATTATTCCCATGTAATTAGCAACCTTTATGCAAATAACATTAAATAATCATGGGGGTTAAAAAAACCCCAACACCATTTCTACAATTATAAAATGGTCATTGTAAAATTTATTGTTCAATTTGTATTGGCATCATGGTAAGTGAATGACCAATACCTGGAATACGGATGCAGGTAGGTCAAAGGACTTTTATACGTGTCTTTTGTGACAGAGCTGTGGTGATATTACACAGGTCTTTGCTGCTCTCTTCAAAATGTGTGTATCGTCTTGACTGAAACATAACCGAACTTTCAGTCACTTAACTTTTTGGCATGAACATATACGATATAGGTTATCTGGCTCCATCCATCCATGATACACACAGGAAGACAATACACATCCATGCACACATAGGTTACATGTATGGGAGAGAACACATACATTATCGACAACCTGTACATGTGTGAGCGCACATACACACACACATACACGTGAAATGACAGTGATGGTGATCATGTCATAGCTGAAAGCATCTTTTAGTTCATTTGGGTCTTGTTCATAGTCCCTTTCAGTTTGAAAGACTCACGTCACAGTCACATGATTTCATCCTGAGGCCTTTGTAACAGAGTAGCATCCCAAGGATACTGTTTTCCGTTCTGTTTTGAGAGAAGGTGACAGAGGGAGCCCTTCAAGGCGTGGCTCTCTCTACCATATGTCACCAGGATGGACTACTTTGCTAGATAGCAGGAACCCAGAAAGCAGGGGTGGTCTGATGACCAAGGATGTGTCAACATGGGCTCCACCCTGAGTGAGCTCCTGGCCAGGTATGGAAACTTACACATAGGAAAGTGACCTAAATACAGGGTGGGATAAGGAGAAACATACTATTAATGCCAGTCACACCTAGAACTTTGACCCGCAACTCCTGTCAGTAAGAAAACACAAAAGCAAAGCGAACAAACAAACAAACAAACAAAAGCCCGATAGCTGCATGTAACTCCACTTTATGGAAACACACATTCCACTGTAATCAAACATTATATGCATGAAGCATACTCAAGATAGTCAATCATCAAGAAGACAGAGCATCTAATAATGATGGCAGTTCTCTCTGGATTTCACCAGGGAGCCCATTTGCCTACTCTGCAGATCAATACAGACACGTGCTCAGGTGGGTGGGCAAGGGTCTCCCGTGACGACAGAAGGATGAAGGACACAGAAAGTACTTGTAGCATTAAGGACACTTCTGCATCAGTACAGGCTTCTTCCAGTTCCTTCTCTTTCTCTTCATATATCTTTCCTGTTGTAGCTTCATTTTGCTGCTGTGACAAGCACACCAAGACCAAAGGCAATTTGAAAAAAAGGTTTACCTCACCTTATAATTCACAGGTTACAAGCCACCATTTAGGGTAAATCAAGGCAAGAACATAAGGCAGAACCTTGAAGCAGAAACCACAGGGTAAGACTTCTTGCTGGCTCCTTCTCTGACTCACCCTCATGCTTAGCTAGCTTTGCCTTAGATAGTCCTGCCTAGGGATGGGGCTGCCCTTAGTGAGGGGGCGGGGAAGGGGGGGACCGCAGCGGGGGGGGGGGGGGGGTTTCCTCATCAGTTCAAACAATCAAGAAATCTCTCACAGACCTGCCTACAGACCAACCTGATAAAGTCAATTATTCAACTGAGACTTAGTACTGAATTCTAATAGTGAGGCCACAGTGATAGCTGGTAGGCAATTTAAAAGGGATACAAGAACCTCAGCTAGCCCACATCATCGCGGAGGAAATGTCTTTTTGCGAATATATTCTGGATCAGCATGCAAGGGCTATCAAAGAATTAGATATAGCAGTGTCTCTGTCAGAGAGTTACAAAACGCAGATGTTGATTACAACAACATAAAGAGAGCTCAAGTAGGAGAAACTTCTGAGATACAAACAACGACAACAACAACAAAAACAACAAACAAATAAGACAAGACACCAGAGATTTAGAAATGAAAAAAGTAGGGGGCGGGGGAAGCAGTTTTCATGTCTTGGGTGTAAAACTTAGGTATATAGGTGTAGGAGGCTCCTAGTTACCTGTCAATTTGACACACCTTAGGGGGAAAAGTTCTTGCATGCCTTTCAAACAGCAGCCTGTTGTCACTGTTGTCTCACTATAAGAATTTAGTTTTACCAGGCCTCCTGACCAAGGGTAAGTGAGCAAATCGGGGACACCAGAGTTCATGTCATAAGCGGTCCCCACTCTCCCCACAACCATGAGAATGAGCTGTCCAGATGAGGGGGAAGCAGACTAGCCAGATGAGCCCTGGTAGGCTGTGAACATATGGTGGGGAAGGAGGTCCCCTTTCTGTCAGAGATCTAGCGGGGGGACAATAAGGCAGAAGAGGGAGAGAGCATGGGAATGGGAAGATATACATGAAGGGATAACAATCGGGATGTCATCTGATTAAATTATAATAAATTAAAATAATAAAAAAAAAGAATTTAGTTTTCCTAGACACTTTCTGCACTGAAACAGAAACCCTTTTTTGAAAAAAAAAAAAAAAAAAAAACCAAGAAATTCTTCAGAACAGAAGACAAATGACCCAGGAGGCTTGTTGAGGGTGTTGTCTTTCCCCTCCCTCTCACCTCATTTTAAGGGCAGAAGAGAAGGACAGCTCAGAGATAGTGGCGGCCAGTTGTTTTCTTGATGCAGCTGCCTTTCCCCTGGGCTTCAGCAAATTGAGCTGACTGACTTTCAACTGCAGATGCACGGGGTTGCATCACCTGAACACTCAGGAGGCCCTGGTCAGCCCCGTGTGCTGCAGGAGGAGGGAAGTGACTGCAGAGCAAGCCCCTGGGGGGTCAGAAGGTTATGGTGGTGGTATGTGGGTAGGGGTCAAGCCGACTTCCTACCTGGACTAGAGGGAAAACGGAGAAGAGAGGCAAAGTTGAATCCAATTTGCATTGACATCACAGGATCCTGAGAACTCTTTCCTACTTCTTTGTCACCACGTCTGTCACCGCCGTCACACCACTCCTACCTTGCAGTTAGATCCAGCCAGCCCTTCCCTCCAGCTGTCCAGGAGGCTCTTTAAGGGAATTTGCCACTGACTGAAAAAAATACCAAGACACTCCTTCTCATATTTGGCCTTCAGTCAGCCAGTCCCTCTACTCCATCTCAGTTTCTTAGGCATAAACGCTGAGGGTCCACAGGAAGCTACTTCCAGTTTTATGTTTTTATGGCTTAAGACTTTTATACTTAGTTCGTTGTATTTATGTGTACACAGACAACATCGGTGTCTGAGTATTGATCGGCACTTATTTTGTAAGATACTGCCTGAAGTGGGGGATTTTAGAAAGCAGTGACTTGTGGGCACGTTTTTAATAGTTATATGTTCAGATTTATCCTTTGTCTCCTCCTTGCTTACATCCAAAGATCATGTTGGAGACATGCAGGTTGGGTGACATTCCATTGCATTCACAGTTGTACTATGCATCCTTCATAGCATTGAGAACACTACTCTTTAGTGTGTGTGTGTGTGTGTGTGTGTGTGTGTGTGTGTGATGTGTGTGGTATGTGAACATGTGTGTGTGGTACATATGTTTGGTATGTGAACATGTGTGTGTGTGTAGTCTGTGAATGTGTGTGTGCTGTATGCATGTGGTATGTGAACATGTGTCTGTGAAATATGTGTGTGGCATGTGAACATGTGGGTGTGGCACACATGTGTGGTATGTGAACATGTGTCTGTGAAATATGTGTGTAGTATGTGAACTTGTTGTGTTATATGTGTGTGGCATGTGAAAATGTGGGTGTGTAGTTTGTGAACATATGTGTGGTGTATGTATGTGTATGTGGACATGTATGTATGTGTGTTGTATGTATATATAGTATGTGGTGTATGTAGTATGTGAATGTGTGTGTGTGTATGTTTGTGTGTGTGTGTGCAAGCCATGGATGTGTAGAGATGGGAGAATGGCACCATTTGCTCTGCTATATCACTTTCTACATTATTCCTTTGAGACAACTCTATCACTGAACTTGAGACTGGACTGGTAGCTAGCAAGGCCTTAGATCCTCCTGCCTCCAACTTTTACACTGCTCGATACTCAGGCAAACATGGTCAGGCCTGGCATTTTTCCTTCTTAACGTGGGTGCTAGGTATTGTAATTCATCTCCCAATGAAGAGGCTCAGTCTCATACTAAGCACACGGTCTCTCAGTGAACTCCATCCACAGTCCTCACACTCAACAGTGAATTGTACCCTACATCTGGGAAACAGGGGTCACAGGACTTTCCTCTTTCTCTTCTACATCTCAGGAAGACTCAGGCCAGCTTCAAGGACCAACTGCTTATGTACAATTGAGAAACTTCTCCAATCTATATCTTTATTCCACCATGCCAGTGTTTGTCAGGAATGGCAATGAGCTTTGGGAAGACACTGTCACTTTGGCAGGCACTGGTGGCTTCTGCATCTTTTTGCAGACATTCTCCTTGGCCTCTGAATAGGGTGATAGATACACATTGTAGTGCATGCATGAAGATGTCATAAGTAACCCATCATTATGTACAATTAATACACGGTGGTGTAAAAAGAAGAAAGCAGTTGCTAAGTCTTCTCATTTTGCAACTGAATCTTGGTATCTTATTAAGTTAGGCCAGGAGAGGACTGATGTCATCAAGTCAAAGACAAGCAAAGGTGCTTGAATGAAAGTTATACCCCCACTTCCCCTGCTCTGTGTCTCTCCTTTTCCTCAACCTTTCTTTTACTTTTTATTTATGTTGGTGGAGAGCCAAGCACATGCATTCCTTTGAAGGGAGTGGCTCTAACCACACAGACTTGACACTGCAGCTTGTTCCCGGTTTACTTTTTAAATCAAAGGTACCTTAAGTTACTGCCTCTGAGACTCTATGGTCACCTTTCTTGTAGAAGATCCACTGGTTTATTAGGTTTACTGTGGCTGAATTGAGGAGGGTACAGGGTTTCTTAAGCTTATTAGAGTGTGAGACTAACATGAGCATTTACTTTCCTCATGGAGGGTGTTCCAGAGGGCAGTGAGGACCCAGTTTTGCTGACTTCTGCAATGAAGGGCAGCAGTTTGAATAAGAATTGTAAGGTTGAGCCCAGTGATGTGTTGCATGCCTTTAATCCCAGCACTCAGGAGGCAGAGGCAGGTGCATCGCTGTGAGTTCGAGGCCAGCCTGGTCTTCAAAGTGAGTTAAGGACAGCAAAGGTTACACAGAGAAACCCTATCTCGAAAAACCAAATAATAATGATAATGACAATAATAATAATAATAATAATAATAATAATAATAATAACAATAAGGTCCTAGGGTCGTAGCTTGGGCCTTCATTTCTGATCAAGTAAAGAAGGTGCTATTGAAGCTAAAGGCTGCTCTGGTCTCTCAGTTTTGTGGGGTTTCGTCTTTGTCCCTGAAGGCTGTGGGAGTAGATGCCCATTTTGAAGTCTTGGTTGCAATAAACCAGTACATGCACTGGTTTTTTATTTATTGTTTTGTTTTGTTTTGTTTTTTGAAGCCTGGTCTCATGTTATCCCAAACTGTTCCTGCACCTAACTTTAGCTTTGGGCTCCTGGTCCTCTTGCCTCCTCTTCCTTAAGCGCAGACATTACTGGAGGTACCACCCTATCTGGCTACATATACAGTTTTGTTTTGTTTTGTTTTTTTCTGATATGAATCTAAGATCTTCTTTGCTGAAAGTTCATTTCACCTTGAATTGAGTAGGCTACAAGGTGTTGTCAACCTGGAGAGGCAGGCAGACAGCTTATGGACCGCCTCTCCCATTTCTACTGAGCTCATTTCCTGATGACTAAATGGCTCCTTACCCAGGTACATCAAAGCAAGCCCATCAGGGCAGGAGACTCTGTTGTGGGTCTTGGATACCTGTTATCATGGCTTGAATATTTCTTAAAACAGGCTATTGAGGCTAGGACTCTACTTGATTACCACTGAACTAAAACCGTACTACATTCCAAAGATGTTTTGGAAACAACAGATTTTGATATTCACTGGTGGCTTCCATCCTTTCAACAAACGTGTATTTAGGGAGCAGGTGGTGTCTGGGAGCTTAAACTGCAAACTGGTGTTTAGTGGTGAAGCTGATAATTCCCTCACTTGTTTACAAGACTGAAGGGAGAGAAGCGATTTCTCCTGAACACGTCTCCTGCTACAAAGCCAGAGAAGCCCACGAGCCTGGGGAAGTTCACAGCATGGACAGGGCACACCTAAGTGATGGCACCTCTCTTTGGGGCAGAAATGCACCACTGTTAAGTGTGGTGCGTATGTGACAATGACTGATCATAGGTTGTAAATGTAGGGCCTGGAGTGACAGCTCACTCAGTAAAGTGTAGGCCTTGTATATATGAAGATCTGAGTTCAATCCCCTAGAGTCCATTTTAAAACAACAACAAGAAACAGCCAGACATGGTGGTGTAGCCTTTAGGGCAGATCCCTTGAGCTTGCTGGCCAACTAGCTTAACCTTCTTGGTGAGGGACAGGCCAGTGAGAAATGAATGAAATTTGCACTACTGAGGCTAGCCTCTGGCCTCTATATGTACATGCACACACTTTCATACACTTCGAACCCATGAGCATGCATAAATCCCTACCCAAAGTTATATGTAAATATAACTTGATTTAAATCAGGAGTGAAATGCCTTCCACAGAGAATAGTAAACTTTAACCAGCTGGAACATACAATATGGGTTTCACAGCTCTTTTTGCAAAACTCCAGACTCTGCGATTCCTGGCAAAGCAAATTTAAGAGAACGTTCAACATTCTATGGCTGACCCGTGTCATCTTTGTGAAGAATGAATCAGTTCGGGCTTACATACACAGTGTTTCATGCTCACGTCTGGAAAGGTGAAGCCCTAATTCTAAATGCTGGGAGTGAGACACCGAGGTCAGCCATCCGGTTCCTGCATGCGTTTCCAGTAGCCAAAGACCCAAGAAGAATGCAGCAGTTCCCTCTCGCCGTCTCTCAGTCAGCTGCCTTCTGGAGACCTTTAGCCTCTGAAGGAGCAGGGTCAGGTGGAAGGGGAGTCTGAGGCTGTGTCCTCAAGCTGCGTCCATAAGCATCCTTCAGCCAGAAGCATAAACTCTTAGGATATAATCAGCAATGTGCAGCAACTTAGCTTCAAGGTACACGCTAGGCTGTCCCATTATGATCAACACTGTGTAATTTCAATGAGATACTCCATGTCTCTGTTTTAATTAACTGATTAAAAATAATCCTGTGAGGATTAAATGAGGTACTATGTCTAAAATGTTTGATTCATTATAAATTTGAAGAACATTATTTGATATTATTATTATTATTACTATTATTACTACTACTATTTTAGCCATGTGTCTTAAAGCTAAGCAGAAAATGTATTCCAAGTACTTTATAGGGAAAGTTGCTTATGACTTCAAATGATCACTGGTAATAGTCATTTTTCTTTCTGAAATTAAAACTTTTTTGAACACTAATGAGAAGATAGACAATTTTCTAGGACTGAAACCTTTGGACTTGATTTTTGACATATTTTGGGCCTGTTTATTTTTCTAAGTTTTAAAATACACACAACTGTCAGGGAACTGGAAAAAGAATTAGATAGCCTAAAAATAATACCAGTTTTTACAAGCTCACTCTGCTTGAGAATTATTTCCTAAGGCAACAGGCCTTTCCAAAATAAATTTGCAAAAATATATCTTTATAAAAACTGAAACTTGGAGAGGCCAGAGACTTTAGGCCATATCGGCTCTGTCATCCTAAATTGTAAAACATTTAGTTTTACTTCAAGATGTAGAAGAACAATTGAATCTAAGGGACCAAGAAAAACAAACATAAAACTTCATGAAGAAATAACTGGGTAGTTTTTTTTAATGTTGCCAAAAATGTCTTTATTATTACTAAGTCCTAAGTTAGACAGTGGCCAAATATCGTATTTGTTTCTGACTGTGGCCATACTTTGTAGTCTATGGTACTCGAGGCTCAACACTCAGAGCACTTGGCCCAGCGGATGAGAGACCCTACCTTTCTGCTATCTAAAACCTGTGAGAACTTTGTCAAGAAGCCAGGAGTGTATCTTCTGGGGCAGTAAGGACAGTGTAAGGAGGTAGGATTTGAAAATGCCCTAAAGGGATGGTTAGGGAGTAATCTAGAGGCACAGAATCAATAGAATGCATATATAATTTTAAAAGGGGATTTCTTAGGTTGGCTTACAAACTAAGAACCTAAGTTGTCCCACAAAGGCCATGATTATATGCTGGAGAGGCAGGGAAACTCATAGCTCCGCAGTCTAAGAAGGTGAAAGCCTGGAAACAAGAGGGACCAGTGATGACGCTCCAGCCTAAGGCTTTGATGCTCCCCAGACAGACATTGGTATGAATGTAAGGACCTGGAACCCCAGGTCCCCTGGTGAGGACAGCAATAAAAGGGAACTGTGTACAGGCTTCCTTCCTCTTCAGCCAACCTGTGGGAAGATGCTAGCGACATTCAGAATCAGTTTCCTGACCACATGCCAATCAACTCTGGAAGCACCGTCCCCCCCCACACACACACACAGGAGAGTGCTTTGTCAATTCTCAGGATATATTTAGTTCTGCCAAGTTGACAACCAAGATTAATCATCACAGATATGAAAACGCCACCTCTTCCCAAGGACTCTTTCCTCTCATCTACATTCCCCAGAGCACTACTCTTCTTAGAGGCTCAAATGCAGGAAACCATAGGGCGTCATGAAAGACAGGAGGTCTCGGGGATACTCGCTTGACTTGTGAAGACATTCGTGATGGTGAGTGGTGCTGAATGGAACCAAAGGGGTACCCAAAACGAGTCATGATTTGGGGTGTTGATTTTGGCTTCTTGTACATACCTGATGTGCCATCCCACAATCCAGAAAGTTCTGGCATGAGACTTTGTTCTAGTTCTTTTCGGTTCCTAACATGATACACTCTGACCAAATGCAACTCGAGGGAGAATAGGGTTGGTTTTAGCTTTCAACTCACAGTCTATCATTGAGAGAGTCAGCGCAGAAAGTCAAACAGAAACTTGAAGTAGAACCCGTGGAAGAATGCTGTTTGCTGATTGGCCCCTGGTTTCTCGTGACTAGTTAGACCACGTGCTTTCTGCTGAGCTAGCTTTCTTATTGTGCAAACTGTGCTACCTGCCTCATAATAGTCCGGGACCTCCTACATCAATCAACAGTTAAGACAATACATACCCACTGATCTGGGCAATCCGTCAACTCAGTATCCCATCCCATGGCAACACTAGGCTGTGTTGACAGTTAACATTAACTAGGACAGACTTGAGTTCAAATCTCTCCACAATCACATGCTACATATGTTTTGACATATGTCTTTTACGTTCAGAAGGTAGATCTGTGTGAAGTTTAACTAGTATCTAACTAGTATCACTTTTTTGGGGTATATAGTATCAAGATGATCGCCATAATGGAAGTCTTCGTGGAAGAATCCTTACTATAAACATTTTGAAGTGTGTGTGTGTGTGTGTGTGGTATTTATGCATGTGTGAATGCCTAGGATATATGTGGGCACACGTGTGTGCAAATGAATGAACGTGTGTACATGGGCATGGAAGACATTCACTTTTGAACCCAGACCTTGCCAATGTAGCTAGTCTGGCTATCCAGGTTGCTTCTGAGATCCTTTCTCTCCATTTCATGCATGCTGAAACTAAAAGGCCTCCTTTCCCAGGGAGCATTTGGTGTGTGAGATCCCAATCTGAGTCCTCACGCCTGCACATCGAGTGCTTTACCCAGTGAGCCAACTCTCCAGGCTCCTGTAACAGTGTTGAAAGTGTGTTTTCTTTGCTATTGGTGTAAATGGAGATATACTACCCCCTTTTTGTTGTTGTTGTTTTTATGGTGACTCTATCTTACTTAATCATCCTGTTTATGATGTTGAATCTAAAAATGTCTCTAAACTAGTCATGATGGCATATGCTTGTAATACTGGTCCTTAGGAGTTGGAAACAAGAAGGCTGCAAGTTTGAGGTGAGCCTAAGCTACATAGCATATTCTATATCAGTAATAATAACAAATTATTTTATAAATAAATATGTCTGTTGAGCAGGTTAATAAAAAAAAACTTAGCCCAGGTTACAATCAAAGTGGCAAGGCATTAAAAAATAAAATGAAATTCTTTCTCATTATTTTACAGCCAATGTGCTCATTACCTGATACTGTGTGAAGAAACCTGGTGCAAAATCAGATTTGAGCCTCACTCCATAGGAGAGAAGCCAAGTCTGATCTGGCAAATGTGGTCAAATCCTGTGGCTGGGAAGGCCCTAGTTCTGTGTGGGGAGGCTACTCATGTTGTTTACTAAATGGGCACAATGTACTCCTCCAATTGCCTTCTTAATAACTATGTTTATGCCCACAGATGAATGTTGCTGCTAGCTTTGGTCAGAGAAGCTGCTTTGAGCATCGCCAGTGGTAACTGAAGTGACTTATGATGGGCCAAAGAGAATAAAGGACTATTGAGTGGCCAGCCATATGGGAATAAGACTTCGGAAATGTCAGAGAGGATGAGGTAGAAAGAATGTAAGAGTGGGAGGAAGAACTGGAGCAAGCTAAAATGTCTTTCTGAGAATTGCTGGAACATTCTTGACTGTATCAAAGTTATGGCTTCTGGTACAAGACCTGAACAAGATTGAGCTGCTCAGCATCCTATTGTGGAGGAAGAAGGGCTCATGAGCTGCCGGATGCCCCCTGAAGACCAACAAGCAGATGATAGTAATTAGGGGGTTGGCACTCACTAGACTCATGCTATCCATTAGAAATAGATACTGGGCCTCCTTGCCTGCCTCATCATTGCTGGACCTTGCTCCCATGACCATCATTTTTTGTTGATTTCATCTTTTTTCACTGTGGTAAGTCATAGCACCACTAGTATTGCTTGAGCCCCGTGAGTCCATCTAGGGCCTTAGTGAAATATGATGGGCCTGGGGACCATTATGAATGATAGGGAATCTGTAGCTCCATTTCTGTGGGAAGCGTAAGAGAGAGAAACAAGGATGAGAGACAGGAGAGATGTAGGAAAGGTGGGAGGGGTGGGTCAGAGTGGATGCTGAACGTAAGAACTACCCCAGGGTCTTTGTAGTCTTCTATCCACCCCCTGTTTTCTTACATCCTGTGGATAGTCTGCATTGCATTGATGAAACGACTTTAACAGTTGTTACATTAACATTTTTTTCCTATTTTTATGTTATTACATAATAACAATATTTTCTATTCCTAGAGTTACAGTTAATTTCTGAAAATTACATTCTTTAGACTTTGAGAAGTCAGTGTGACTACAGTAAAGCCCAGGCAAAATAAAGCCTAGAAAATATTTTTTCATGCCTATCAACAAACTCACTGGAAAATATAGTCATTTTAAGTAAATCTTTTAGAAGAAATGTGGATGTCATCCTGACAGGTCACTTGAAGCAGCACATGATTGCTGAAATTTTGTTAGAGTATGAGATTCAAAAACCGACTTTCGCTTAAGTCTTCTAGATTGATACTTCTTATAAAAAAACTTTTGAACATATAATTTTTCTGTATTGTAAGCCTTCCTGAAGCATAATTTTTCTTTTGCCGAATAAGAGAAGAAATCTCATTACACCAGGGAAGTAGGGCTAAGTGCTGGCAAGTCAGCGCAGGATAAATCCAGTGAGGCTGTTGAAAATGCTCCACTCTTCCACCCCTAGGCTCCACACCGTAACGCCCAGAAGAAGCATCAGCTAGCATGTCCTGTGTCAACTCTGACTGCTTGAAGTCTAGTGGTATGTTTGGAAACAAAAGGAACTCCCTTCATTTGGTAAAGTAATTACCAATGCCTTGAAAATTCTATTTAATGTTGAAAGGTTAAATAATATTTTCTAAAAAACAAGGTGCCTGGTCCCATCCCCTTATCCCTGTGCCTGGGATCTACACAATATTATATATAGGAGAAAGGAATGGGATCGACTGTTAGAAGAATAGTGCTACAATTACAGATGACAAAATTTTGGTTAAAAATATCAACTAATTCTTTGGAAGTTGTATATTGCCATATCTCATGTAATTATATCCCCGGCCACAATAAATGACCCAGGAATAAATACAATCTTTAAAGGCACCCATGGTAGTACAGAGATGCTTAATAATAAACCTAAGGAGCTGACCTGTTGGAGGCTAGGGCAACACTGTTTGAAAAGACACAGTAAAGACTTACAGAAACTGATTTATTTCACAAGTGAGGAGACTGTATCTCCTAAAGAGATCAATTATCTCTCGAATACTCTAAAATTTTAATTAAAACCTTGACACAGTTGGTGTTTTGACCCTGCTCAGAGTTAATTTGTCTTAGAAGAGTCAGGGTCCAAAATAGCAGAAGTGATTTTGAAAAGGTAAAGAGAGACACTGGCCCACCTGGAGATAGAGATATCGTACAGCAACCTCATGCAAAGCAGACGTGGTTAGAGATGGCAGGTGGGATAAGGACCTCAGGAGGAGACCCGCACATGTTAAACCTGGGCAAAATGTAGCCTTATAAGCCAGTGGGAGAAAATGTCACGTCCCCTTTAAAAGCATCTTCGTACATATACAAAGATATAGGGGAGGGGGCGATGGCTCAGTCTGTGAAGTGTCTCCTTCACTAGCTTGATGACCCAAGTCTATGTGAAATTCCTGAGTGCATGTAAGGCCAGCGACTTGCTGGCCAGATATTCTCATCTAATTGGTCCATTCCAGGCCAGCAAGAGTTCCTGTCTCCAAGCAGATGGATGCCATCCCTGAGGAGGACCACTGACGCCGTCCTCTACCTCTACACACATATGCATGCATGCCCATCTGGCACAAATAAACATATGCATACACCTTCATACATTCAGAATTTAAGATCTGGAAGGCAAAAATTATAAAATTCTTTCACATAAATCAAAGAAAAATGTTAATGACATCATAATAAATATTTTTGATATGTCAAAGTGCAAGTCAGATAACACAATATATGAAAAAGCTAAATTAAAAATATCTTGTTAACCTTCCTTTGTTACATACCCTAAATCAATTTTAAAACTCTACATTCCAAGATAACATATTCTGATACTTACAGATCATACCAAGTATATATAAAGCTCCAGAGTATTTGAAGACAGCTTGGACAGTATAAAAATAAACAAGTTTTGAGAGATGGATTATGAAAGAATAGCCCCAAAGTAAGAACAAAAACAGATAGCCATTGCCCATTTGTATTTGGGAAATACAGATTAAAATAATGAAATTTCATTTTCAAGTTAGGAAAAAGATCTGAGGACATCCAAGGTTGGAAACACGAGGAGAAGAGAGTTCTCTTATACTCTGAGAAGCATGACAGCTTGATAGAGGTGAGTTAGGACCATCATTCTCAGGCATGGTTAGAAAATACATACCAAGAACGGACATGTTTACCCAGGTGCGTGGGGAATCCCACTTCCTTATATGATCACAAGAGAAAGCCTCTCCATGGATGTCAAAGCTGGTCATGATAGATAACTGAAAACAACATCAACATATGTCAATAGAGGAAGGAGTGAGCTTGACATATGCCCACCAGGATTATTACACAGCAGTTAAAACTAATCAAGTGGATTTCCCAGGTGTACACTGGTTCTCTGTATCATTGCTTCTTCCAATCTTCTGACAGATAAATTGATAGATAGATAGATAGATAGATAGATAGATAGATAGATAGATACGTACATAGATAGAGAGACAGATCTTTAATATCATTTCTGCTCTCATTTCAAAAGACCTAGTGTGAAAACACAATAGAACATGGCGTCTCCTGGCTCTCATCATCCCAAGAGGTACTTGTGTTGGGTACTCTCTTTGCCCTACAAAGATTTAAGCTGGGTGGGGTAGAATTTTTTTTTGCTCACAACTATATTCTGATCTAGAAGAGCATTTGGTACTCAAGTGAAACAGAATCTCTCTCTCTCTCTCTCTCTCTCTCTCTCTCTCTCTCTCTCTCTCTCATTATCATCATCATCATCATCATCTATCTATCTATAATCTATCTTCTCTATATATCTATCAATCTAGTTGGGTGTTTATGTGTGTATTAGAGTAAGCCTTAGTTAGTTACCTGAGCACAGGGAAAGTTCATGAACCTCCCTGAAGATCCCTGTGCTCCTCCATCCTCACACATTCCTGTATTAGCAAGAACCAGTGGCTCCTCTTTGCTTCACTCAGCACTAGATGGGAAGGAAGATTGAGCAGTGAATCCTTGAGCCTCCTTTCACCCTCACAGCTTCCCTCTAGGGGTGTTTTCATGAGGCTGCCTTGGGTGTGGACTAGCAGCCTGTCTAGGTCGAAGAGTGTGTCAAGCTGGAGAGATGGGGGATGTCTAATGGCACAGGAAAAAGCCTGCCCTCATCTCCGTGAACTTGCCTGCCTGTCTGTCTGTGAACTTTTTGCAATGTCATCTATGCTGGAAACGATCATTGAAAGCCACAGTCTATCACAATGTGTACATCCGGAGGGCTAGAAAAGGAGGGTCATTAAGTTCCTCAGACAACAAGGCAATGTTCAATTACAGCTCTTCTAGGAGGGGGTGGCATTTAGCTCACTGCAGGGTGCTGGAGCAGAGAGTTGAAGGGCTCTAAGCCTTCACTAACTCTCCTCTGACCTAGGGTTCACCCTGTTGTCTCCTGGGTAGGTGGAAAATTTGAAGTCCCCATTTCCTTAAGTTAAAGAGCTTTCCTTGCTTGAGTTAACCATGCAAGAGGGAAAAAAAGATGGAATAAGGGTTCAGCTAGACCTGGATCTCAGTGTGTCTTCTCGCTTGTCTTTCCAGCCAGAAGACACTAGTAAGTGCTTTAATTGCTCTTGGTTTCTCCTTTCCTGACCTAAACCTCAGAGGTTAGAGTCTATCCTATGTCATATAATATATAATGTCATATATATTATAATTTGTAATTATTGTTATATATATATAAAACTATATATATAACTATATAAATATAGTTATATATATATATATATATATATATATATATATATATATATATATATATATAGAGAGAGAGAGAGAGAGAGAGAGAGAGAGAGAGAGAGAGAGCCTGCACATGCCACAGCACATATGTGGAGGTCAAAGAGCAACTGGTTCTCTTCTACAGTTGCACCCAGCCCTTCAAGCCTGGTCACAAAATCTTTCAACTGCTGAGTCCCATCGATAGGTGTTCTCCATGTTCTTTTTTGGACATAGGCTCTCTCATTGAACCTGGAGCTCACAGGATAGTTTGGTTGGCTAGAAAGCTCCAGGGGTCGGCCATGTCCAAGCTTGGCATAATTGATTTCCCCTGCCCACGCCCCACCCCCGGCAGGCAGCCTAGAACTGTAAATGCTTTGTCTTCACTCATGTAGCTGAACAGAGTGGAGGTCAGAGAGAAGCAGCAAGTGACCGTAAGAGCTAACCCCATTCACATCTTCACTGAGTCCCTCATGCACCTGGGTAACTTCCTTTAGCTATATGTGAGCCAGGTTACTATGGAAAAGGACTCAGTCTGTCATAACAGGAGCATGAGCCAACTTACTTGTCACAGGGAAACCACAGTCAGGAGGCAGAGAGCAAGGAATGCTGGTCCTTGGCTTAATTCTGCTTCTTTAGCTAGTCCAGTGTCCATGCTCCTGACATAGGGCTGCCCTCACATAACCCAGTGTAGAAACTCACCAGTGGACTGCAAGGTTTGCCTCTTAGGTCCTGTCACGCTGACACTCAGCGGTAGATAAGCCACCTCCTGTTTTTCAGTCTCCATATACACAATAATTGCTCTTAAGCAGAATAATGTTTTCTTGGTCTTATGACAACCAGTACAGTAGGGGCAGGAGATCCCGTTGGAACCATGGGCTCCTCAGACACTGTTCACAGTCACACCCCGCAATGTTCTAAATGTCACCTCTTCTCAGAAGAACTGCAGTTGAACTTTGCTTTGTTGTCATGAATGCCAGACACCCTCTCCTTTCATTCATATTATATTAGGGAAACTGAGACCCAGAGGTGTTAACATTGGCCTTGAAAAAGTTTTGAGGGGAATACTCTAGACAATATAAGTAAAAGACCTAGGTCACAGGAGGAATCAAGTCAACAGCAAGCAGTGTCATCGTGGTCCTAATTACCTTTCTGGCAGGCAAAGATGGAGGGGCTGTCTCCCTCTTCTCTCTGTTTATAGGACAGAAGCTAAGCAATGAAAACAGGACAGCAGGACTCCAGTGTCTGGTATCAGTGACAGTTTCTCAGTGTCACTCAGGTGAAGGTATATTGCTTTAGTTGGAACTTCTGATTACAGGATTTTCAAGGACTCCAGACACTGAACTTTCAATCCGCTGTTTTCCCTACTTTCAATAGTGTGTGTGTGTGTGTGTGTGTGTGTGTGTGTGTGTGTGTACGTGCATGTAAACTACAGGTTCACATTTCTCAGGAGCTCTTTTTGTTCAGAGTCTCTCCATGGGACACAGGTTTAATTCAATAAGCTAGGCTGGCCAATCACCAAGCCCAGGGGATCTGACTGCTTCTGCCTCAACGGCCCTGGGATTACAAGCATTTATCACAATTCTTGGCTTTTACATTTGGCTCTGGGATAGAATTTAGGTCCTTAACTTGAGGGCCAAGCACGTTAGTGATGGAGCCATCTCTCCAGTCCCGATGCCATCTTTTTCATATGCATGATCTACCCCTTGTCTTTTGATAGAACAGGAAAATGAGCACGCTCAGCCATCGGTCTGACACTGTCGCTATGAATGACACAGAGGGATCCATAATCCCTATCTTGAGTTTGTTTTCTTTTGGACACTTGATATGGCACCCATAAATGTAATTCTAATGCACCTTCTTTCCCTTTCCATCAGTTACACTCTTAAAAACCTAAAGGTGAACGTGTGGCTCCTGTATTCTTCCTTCCTCCTTCTAGTACTTTATCCACAGCCCCTACTTGACAAACCTTCCTGACTGACTATGATTATTTATAATCTCAGTTCAACCCTAGGTCTTTGACAAAAACCTACCATAGACTTTTAAACCATCAATTATATTATGCATCAAAAATGTGGGTGAAATGATGGAGAAGAATTTGGCACATACCACAGCTCACTAAACAGAAATGATTCTAGTCTATGTAATTTGATGAAAAACACTAAGCAAGGTACAATCCCCTTAATTGGTACTTATTTAAATGCCCCATGTTTACTGTAAATATGCTTTACTGTACAAGATGTACTTCTCTTGATTAGAGAACATTTAAATGTTGAAAGAGTGGTTTACGCATGTAAGATGAGCAAAAATACATAAACTTCCCAAAATAGGCTCATGGCACACAAATAATAAATGTTAGATCCTCTTGAATGAAGCACTAAAAGTAATTATACATAATTTACATTAATTTAATATGTTTTAATGGTTTGATGCTAGGGGGTAATAGAGATAACTCAGAAGTTAAAAGCATTAGCTGCTCATCCTGAGGTTCTGAGAGGTCACATATCAGATATTTACGATACACTTTATAACAGTAGCAAAATTACAGTTATGAAAAAGCAACAAAAATAATTTTATGGTTGGGAGGGTCACCATAACATGAAGAACTGTATTAAAGTGGTGTAGCATTAAAGAGGTTGAAAACCACTGTCCTAGGGCGTATTGAAAATTATCTAGAGGGTGAAAATCAATATATTAGGTTATTAGTGCTCAACACTGACCAGATGGCTCAAATAACAGGAATATGCTGTGTGTGATGGCACAGGCCAGTAATCTAAGCAACTCCAGAGGATGAAGCAGGAAGATCTCAAACTCAAGTCCTGAGTGACAACTCACACCCTTTGTTAAAATGTTGACCAATTGTAGAGCTCTTGTCCAGCCTTCAGCTAAGTTCAGGCCCCGATACTGAAAAAACAAACCAAACCAGAGCCTCAAATTTATATAGAATAGTTCTAGAGTCTATATGTATAGATTCAAGGACTTTTGTTTGTTTCTTTCTTTCTTTCTTCTTATTCAATGTGTATGTATGTGAGTGAGTGTATACTCTGTGTGTGTGTGTGTGTGTGTGTGTGTGTGTGTGGACATGTGTGTGCAGGCACTGTGCTCCTATGCATATGTTGGCATGCAAGTGCCACAGTCTGCATGTGGCCAGGGGACCACCCATGGGAGTCAGTTCTCCCTTTCCATTATGTGGGTACTGGGATTGAACTTAAGTTGTCAGAATTGGCAGTAGGCACCTCCACCCACTAAGCCATTTTAGTGGTCCTCCTAAGTTCAAGGTTTGTGTAGCATAGATTGCTTCTGAGGGCTGTCAGGGGAGGCGATCTGTGTCTTTGCAATGCTGGTGAATCTATTCTTTCAGGCTTGTCTGTTTGCAAATGTCCCCCTTTTACAAGGGTAGCAGTCAGTTTGGATTAGAGCTCACTGTAATGAATTAATTTTAACCTTATTATCTCTAGATGGAACCAATCAAAGTAATATTCCGAGGAACTGAGGGTTCTGCACTCTCAGCTATGAATTTTGTGGAGACAAGTGCCAACTTATTAGCAATTGCTAGTATAAAATATTCCATAAAGAGTTAATAATCTAGGGCTAAGGAGATGGCTCTGCCAGTAAAGTGTTTTCTCTGCAAGCATGACAACCCGACTCCCATGCCTAACCTACAAATAAAGGCGAGACATAGTGGAGTATATACCCATAAGTCCCTATGTGGAGAAGTGTAGCTGGTGGCTGCCTGGCGCTTGCTGGACTTTGTGTATTTGCTGAGCTCCAGGTTATTGAGAAATCCTTTCTGCAAACTAGAGGTTGACCCTGTGGCCTCCACAAGTATGTACCCCCTCACATAGGAACACCCGAATACACATACACACACACACACACACACACACACACACACGCAAAATGATAATCTAATTAAACTGTACAGAAGGAAAAATTTTACAGTGCCTTGTGTGAAGACATTTGTGGAGATAGTATAGTTTGGAAATATGAATCACGAGCCTTATGGTGTCCTAGAAAGTGTATAAGAATAGCTTGTGTCAGACAAGATCCAAAACTGTTCTTAAGGAAATCACCTCGACTCCAAACAGGCTCATTTTTTTTCCCCTTTGAACAGCTCACCCTACTTGGCTAACCTTTCACCTCCCTGGCCCCCTCAGTATCTCCTGAAGTAAATCAGGGGCGCACTTCAGGTGACAACAACAACAACAACAACAAAAATATTCACACTTTCTAAAAGCAGAAATAAATTTGTCCTGGGCCTTTGCTTTATTGGAGGTAGGTCTGCCTCACTGGTTGGAGCATGAAAAAGATTAAGGGACTCATGGTGTGTTGATTTCTAGGAGGATTGTATTGAGGAATTAGTCAGGCTGGAGGTGGGTCCTAGGAGGCTCAAGGATCAGCCAGGCTGGGACCTGAGCCAGGTGAGGTCTTGGCATGCTCCCCAGTGGAGAAGAGGCAAGAGGGCTGCTTTCTGCCTGTAGGAAATTTAAATATCTGTTTGTCTGTCTGGAAAGACTGAAAGACGGGGAGCTGGCTTCTAGCTCATATACTGTCACTTTAGGCACCTTCTTTAATCTTCTGGTTGGTTGCTTTCTTGGCTGCAGATTCAATAGTATTCACCTGCATGCCGGGCAAGGTCCCCTACAACAATAAAACCTTCGGAGGGAGATTGTTCCAAATAGTAAAAGTGATTTCCCCGTGGTTAACGACCCTAAGACAGCTGTGGTTCTGTGCCCAGCCCCTGACATGTTAGCTATCTCTGTCAGTCGGGTTGGGGGCAGGGACGTGTGGTCCCTGCCTCTAACCCAGGAGGAGGAGGAGAGCTCTCCAAGATGCCTACAGCTGACCTTCTGACCTGGCCCAGCAGCTGCTCTCTCTCTCCCCGCCCCCACCCTCCCCTTCCAGCCTCCACTGCTGGAATTTCCATCAGCTTTGCTGTGGGCTGCCTGAACAGCCAAGGCTTTTAGAACGTGCTCATGAAAACATTTAAAGTCGGGGGTGGGGTGGGGTGGGGGGAGGGGGAACAAACGCCTGGGCACCCAGGGATTGCGTCTTCTGGACACTTTTCACTGACTCTTAAGTCAAGGGGTGACAGAAAGGAGTGGAGGCCTGGACAGTTTAACAGTGGCTTCTTTATCTATTTCACCCACCGCGGACCAGGGCAGCTCTCGAGTTATCAGGGTGTCATTAACAGGGACAGCTGCGGGTAAACAGAAGGACATGGACACCAGCGTCCCAGTCAACAGGAATTTAACTTTAATCTGCTCCTTACTTAAAGAAACACCGCTCTCTGCGCAGAAACATCATGCATTTATCTCCCTTAACTTTCAGATAGAACACTGGCATGGGCTCAGGAAACCCCCGCCGGGCTACAAAATTAATAAGGTGTTAGTGACATGCACCTTAGGTCGATTGGAGGAGACGCTTGCCCCAGAGAGGAGGGGAGCAAGGAGATCTCACCCAGGAGTTGTCTGCTTAGCTGGAAACCGATCCTACATATTTATAAAGGTGAACTTGGCTCGCGGCCAAACGCCTGCATTTAAGTGATTAACTAATGCTTCTCTTTAAGCGGACACCTCTTGTTCTAAATATATTTGACAAGAATGCGAAGAGTCATCTGGTGGGCAGAGAGGGTGCAGCTCCGGCCTTCTCTTGTTAGGCTGCCAGGCCCGCCCGAGCCGTGCTCCTGCACACACGCTCGGTGCCAGCGGAGTTCACGTCGCTGGTGGGCAGGCTGCCAGAGCCAGCGGCTCCCCACTGTTTAACGACAACGGATTTACGGCTTCCCTCCATATTGGTGTTATTTTGTATAAACAAGGTTAACACTCCTTTTAAATTAAACGCACCACCTGGTGACTGAATGGGTGACCTTGCCAGCTTCACCTGCCCTGGCCTAGACCGGGTTCTAGCTGTCCTGTCAACCTGTAGCTCTCTCCCTGGAATAGCCTCTACTCCCCTTTTCAACAGACAGAGCTCCCGAGGGGGAACTGGCAAGTCACTTGCCTGGGTCCCGGATCTGGCAGGGCAACAACGGATTGGAAGCACAAGGTGCACCCAGCATCTTTCCACGGTATACAGCCCAGATCCAGACTGTCACTGGAGGACAGCGTGCCGGCAGATCCTTGAGAAAGGTCCTGCAAGGCATCCCTCAAATAGAGATCTCCAGAGGAGGTCCCGCAGTGAAAGAGATCTTTGTTTTGTACGCACAGTGGCTGAAGAACTGATTCCTTAGAGAGGGCTCAGCTCAGCCCCCTTCCCCACCCTCTAGGAATGTGAACACCTGGAAAAATTCTCCTGGCTTTACTTGGAAGAAATTTAATGGTGTAAACAAACGCAGCAGGAAGTCCCCTTTGATACAGAAGGCAGTGGGATGGCATGCTGAGCTAAGGGGGCTCTGCCTGCCAAGGTCCATTCTGAAAACATTTTAAGAATAGCTTGGAGTTGTCTAGGAAAATTTAGGTGGACTGCTTGGCTGTAGAAATCTCTAGCAACTCCATCTAGTAACTTCCAGCAAAACACACCTCAGTTCCTCATTTAATTGGCAACATGGCGCCAACCTCCCTTTGACTTTTTTTTTTTTTTTTTAATTTGCCAGTGCCACAATAGGGCAAAATTACCCCCATGGTCTTTTGCTGTGCCATGTAGCATGAGGTATTCTGGACTAGCTGTCAGCCCTACTGCTAAGCAAACATGGAAGTAGGGCCCGGAGAGGGACGTGACCTCCTCAAGAGTCTAGTCCCCAGGCCCCAAGTCCAACCGTATCACACCTGCCTTTTCTTTGTGGAAGTCTGCAGGCCAACTGCACAGCGGATTTGCAATTCCAGCACTCTGAAGCCCAGGGGCAGAGGCAGGAGAATCAGGATCCAGAGATTAGCTTTTATTACACAGAGTTAGAGATCAACCTGAACACAAAGTAACTGAGACTGTCTCAAAAAACAGAAGGAAACCAACCAAGCAACGGCAAAGACAAAGTAGTAGGCACAAGGAATCTGTCTTTCCCAGAAGCCTTTACAAACAAGCAGAGTAAATAATTCTAGCAAGTGGTATATAGTCTTTTTAAAAAAATAATTTATTGTGTGTTTCTGTGTGTGCACATGATTGTGCCATGGCGTGTACGTATGTGTAGACGTCAGAGGATAATTTATTGGAATCTGTTCTTTCAGCCTGCTGTGTGGGTACAGTGGATCCTTCTCAGTTTATCAGAATTGGTGATAAGTACCTTCACCAGCTGAACCAGCTCACTGGCCCTCAGAGTTAGAATTTTAATTGATAGAACCCCAACCATTTTAGATCCGTTGTAATAAATTAATTAAAATATCTCCATGTTTATGATAAAATGTTTCTCCTGCCCCCTAACAAATGTTGTTGTAGAAGATCTCCCAAATATTCCAATATTGGTAAGCTCCATTGTCCATGTGTGGTAAGTACAGCAGACTAAAGATATCTTAAACACATGAAGAGTGTAGTCTGGAAATCCAGACCACTCAGTTTTGGCAAATCTGAAAGTGAACAGGACAGAAGGAGGAGGAGGCAGAGGAAAAAGAAGGAGGAGGAGGAGGAGGAGGAGGAGGAGGAGGAGGAGGAGGAGGAAGAAGAAGAAGAAGAAGAAGAAGAAGAAGAAGAAGAAGAAGAAGAAGAAGAAGAAGAAGGCTACTTAACAACCTAGGAGATGAGTGTCTCTATTGCAACCTTATTGTGGGACAAGGGACATCAGGCAGCAGGCACCTTGGACATTGAAACAGACTAGCCAGGATTTTATCTGTGTTAAGTGGAGTGAGTGCGGATGGAACCTTTACCTTGGCTTACATAGAGAATACTGTTGCCCAGCCTTTTCCCGACTGCATCCGGTCAGCATTGTAACAGCCCTTTGAAGCAAGACCTGTTATTCAATGCCACTTGAGATGGGGGGGAAACTGAGGCACAGCAGAGTTAAGTAATTTGGCTGTGATTTTACAAGGAAGAGATCTGAACTTGAGAAGTCTAGCTCAAGTATATGCAGCTAGGCTGACCCTCCATAATCCAGTGGCCATTGTCCTTGGATTGCTGCATAGTACCTACATTCTTCTCGGTCAACATCCTATACTGAAGGTACTTAGTATCGCAATGAAGCCTGAACTTTAAAAAATTATTCATTGCCAGACGTTATTAACTAAAACCATTATTAACTACAACTGCCATGCCCACTAACCCCAAGAGATAGTGTCCCCTCATTTTATAGGTGAGCAACACTGATCAGGGGTCTCCATCCTCAACAGTTTCTTCCACCTTCTCCTCATCATATCAAAGGCACTTATTGCAATGAACTCCTCAGAGGCACCAGATTTCCTAGGGCAGTACCTATGGCAAATATCCTTTTTCCTGTGAAACTCAATTTTTGAGTTATTTTTGTTTAGGTTGTGCTAGAAAACACAGGGCAAATGAGATAGACCCATAAGCAAATGGACATTTTTATAGGCAGAGACTGTGTACGGAGATGGAGATGAGGAGAGGCAGGCTTGTCAGGAATACCACAGAGGCATTTGCAACTCATCCCAAAGTAGATCTTCCTGAGAGCAGAGAGCTTCCTGTGACCTGGTAGTGACTCTCAGAACAGGCTCACACTACTGTTTTTTCTTAGACTCATCTCTACTATTAACTCTTAGCTTCCCCTTTGTCCTGGGACCACACACATGGTACTGTGACTCTCGGTAAACATTACTTGTGACTGAATCACTTCTGTAAATCTGAACCAAAGTAGAAAAATAAAAGGCTTTTGTCTGGTCAAGGCTGGTTTTTTTCCCTTTGTCTACAAGTTATTTTTAATAACTTTTCTGAATCTATATTGATATCTTATATAATATTCTTTGATATACTACTATAGTAGATTTTGTTTTATGATACAATACTTTAGTACATACCACATATGACATTATATATTATAAAATATATAATAATTATTATTGAAAAAATAAGTCACAAAAAATGTCATCGCTGCAAAATTTTTTAATTCTATTTTTTTGGTCTTTTAAACACACATTTATACATTTTACGAGGTGAGAAAAAAAAAGCATCCATAGTTGTTTGTCCGGAGCTTTTCAGTTTTGTAATGATGATGTCCTTGAAAAAGGCAACTGGAGGAAGAATTTATTTTAGCTCACGGTCTCGGAGTGTGCAGTCCATCATGGTGGGAGAGACTGGCAGAGCATGTGAGAGAACGCATAGGATGGTAACTTCCTCTTTCTCCTTGCATGCCGGATGAGCCTCCAGCTTAGGTGAGGGTGTGGCCTGCTTTCAAAGCAGGTGTTATTCCCACGGTCACTCTTCCCTAGGAACAGCCTCAAGGACACACCTGGCGGTGTATTTTATCAGTCTCCTCCGTGCTTCTCAGGGCCATAATTTTGGCAATCCTCATTAACTGCGGCAGTGAGTTAAGATTGTATTCAGGCTGCTGTACTTGTTTAGATTTTTTTGAGGCAGCGTCTCACTGCGTGCCTCAAGTTGGCTTAGAACTTGCTGTGTAGTGTCTTCAACCCATGCTTCTCTCAGCTCCTTTCCCCATTCTTAGCCACACCATTTCACTTTATAAATATTTTTCACTATCAAATATTGTTTAAAATTTAAAGTAGAAGGGAAATACCTGGGAAGAAGGGGATCAGCAGGAACAGGAGTCAGGGGGCAGGGGCGGATGACAAAAGACTATGGGAAAGGGGTGACGTATGTGTATAAAAGCATCACAACAAAATCCATAATAGTTCCTAAATAATGTATGTGAGTAAAAGTTACAAAATAAAACTTAATTTTAATGATGTTATAACTTTATTGTAATTTATAACTAAATTATAATTTTTAATAGTCTTACCAATTATAGATTAAAAACTCCTCTATTCCTGGACATGGAGGCTATTTCTAAGTGTTGGCATTCTAAGCAGCCATACATAGACATTTTGCTGATTTACTTTTGGATAAATTGTACTTATTATTATTGTATTGCATAGCACATGTTTTTGAGCGAGTGCGGGCACGCACATGTGGAAGTCAGAGGACAATTATTGGGAGCTGGTTCTCTTCTTCGACCTCAATATTGGCTCAGAAGATGGACTGCAGATCATTTGGCTTGTATCCGTGCCTTCAACTGCTCTTGTACAGAAAATGTGGGCGTCTATAATATTTCTTCTTTACTAGATTTCTTTTTGACTTATTCTTTTTCTTTTATGTGTGTGTGTGTATGTTGTCTGCATGTACGTCTGTGTGCCACACACATGCCTACAGCCTGCATAAACCAGAGGAGAACATCCAGTCTCCTGAATGATTTTGAGGTGCCACCTGAGGTGCCACCCATGGGCTGGGAACCACCCATGGGTCCTCTGGAAGAACAGCCAGTGCTTTTAACTGCTGAGCCATCCCATCTAGCCCCATTAGTGAATTTTTTTTTAGAAGTCAAGTCATTGAGTCAAACACATTTTTTTTTGCGGCCTCCAGAATACTGCACCTCTATAGCATGCGAAGGTTAAGAGGGGAGAGCCAAACTGGAAAGCTGGTCACTGAAACTGTGCTGTTATTCTAGTAGATTTGCATGAATTTTCCATATTTATAAAATATACTTGTTTGTAAAAGTTAATGATTATGTTGAATGGTTGGGAACAGTGTGATCCTCTTCCTAAATCTTCTTCTTCTTCTTCTTCTTCTTCTTCTTCTTCTTCTTCTTCTTCTTCTTCTTCTTCTTCTTCTTCTTTTCTACTTGGACTTAAGGAGAACAAAAGGCATCAAGGAGCCCTTGCTGCTGTGGTTTCACAAACTCACTATGGTACTTACAGAGCTGCCTTAAGGGAACTGCAGAGTTCCTGTTTGTCAAATATTCAGGCCCAGGTTTCAAGCATTCAGGTCAGGAGAGCAGAAGGTCACCATAGGAAACCTTGACGAGAATTAATAAATCCTTCAGAAAAAAAGTGACCTGCACCATTTAGAGAAAAAATCAAACCGGTTTTGAAGTCCTTTACCCTTTTTTTTCTTTCTCTTTTGCCTGAATAGATTTACATATGGATTTTCATGGGCATTCGATCTTAGATTTAATAGTGCTCCATGTACCGTCTTGAGCATTAGAATAGAGGGGTTGTCCACGTGTTTTCTGGGGTTCTGAGGCAGCCTTCCACCTGCTTACCTTACTGAACTAAGGTCTTTTCTTGGGCATGGCCATTGGCTCAAACCAGCCTCTCTGTTGTTCTGTTGGATGCTCTCCTTCCAGTGCTGCACTGACTGCCTGTGCCACAGTATGTGAGGTACGCTGGGTTATCTCAGACCTCTTTGTGGACCTCTCCAAGCTCAGCGCCCACTTCACTTCTTCACCTCTGGACCCAATCCTGTGTTGTTGGACCAAAGTCACACTATTTCTCCTTGATGACAATGTACTTGAACAGGCTTTGCTTTAATGATGCAAAACATAGCCTGAATTTTCTCTGGAAATGTGTGGAATCAATGGGGAGAGGTAAACAAAACATTTAAGAGATGGAAAAGCATTAGAGACAGCTCAGCTTTGTTCTCTCCCGGGAATATGGAGCATCAGCATGAAGCACGATGCCGCCCGGCCTGCTGCAGAGCAGATCTGGACTCATTCTCAACCATGGCACCATTTGTAAAGTTGAAGTTTGTTTTGCTCAAACATTATAAAGCTCTTTGCAGCCCCAAGCTGTTATTTCCTCCTCCCATGCCGTATTGGTATGTAAGCTGTAGTTCCTCCACAATTGAGTCATCTCTTTTAGTATGGACTTGGGCATTCCCTAGGGTGTGTGTTTTGGGGGCCGGGGGTTGTACTAGGCTAACATCACAACCTGCTGTAGTTTGAACCTGAAATGTTCCTCTAAAGGCCCATGTGATTAAAAACTGCCTCAGCCTGTGGGTCTATGGCGAGATGATAGAATCTTTAAGAGTAGGGGTTAGGTAGAGGAAGTTAGGTCATTTGTGAGTGTGCCTATGAATTTTTGCCCCGCCCCACCCCCAGCCCTCTAATATCTGCCCTCACCCCCACCACCATCCACAGACTGAGCAGCTTTGTTCAGTCTCCTCTTCCTTGCTATCATTTGCTGCCTCATAACAGGCCCTAACGCAACTGAGACAACTGGCCTTGACTCCAGTGAATATTGTTAACCAAAAATAAGCCAACGTGTGGCCAAAGAGGTGGCCCAGCAGCCAAGAGCCCTTGTTGCTTTTGTGGCGGGTCAGAGTTCAGTTCTAAGCACCCACATTAGGGTGGTCCCCCCATGGCAGCTATGGGTCCCAGTGTATGTTGCTTGTCTTTGCTTCTTACACATACATTAGTACTTCAGCAGGAAATCACCTTTCCCATCCTGGGCATGGACCTGCCACTTGGGAAAGCGGTTCCACAGTGTGGACTGCACAATGAGCTGCATAGTGGGTTAAACGGGTGCATGGTGCTCTCTGAGAAAGTATAGGTGAGCTTCTTCTCTTCCCTTTGTTTCTCAGCTGTGCTTCAGCTCTTTATGTGCACTTTTCAGTTTTTGTTCCTGATAGTAATTGGTACCTTAGAGGCATGCAATAAGGATTTAAAGAGGCGTACATGAAAACCCCTAGCAAGGTGCTTTCCTGTCATTCCGAGCTTTCAATACACAGAAACTCTCATTGCATTTACTCCTAATAAGTCCAAAAGTTTTCAGTCTAAGGAAAAAAAAAACATGTATGACCAAAAGCTAACATGCAATTAATAATAATGATGATGACGACGATGATGATGATAATAATAATAATACATAGATACCATTGATAATGCATGATCCTTGGCCAATGAAACACAGTTCATTTAAGTATTTTTATAAGATATTCCAGTTCACATAAGGAATTATATGGCCAAAGTAGAATAACGATGCGGTTTGAGGTTGATGCTCTCAACCGTTTCCAAAATAAACACTTTCAGGAAGCTGGGAACCCTGTGTCTACAGTTCAGGGGTGAGCGACAGGTAGCTCACTCACTCTGTGCTCACCACGGGAGGTGTGGAGCAGATCAATATGTGGGGAAGTGTTTCCTTTGCACTTTTATTATGTTTGACAGTGATGACAGCGTAGTATTCACTGAACGAAATGACTAATGCGCACGCTCTCCCACTCCAACACACTGCCGCTATTTTTCGAACCTCCCGAGTAAAAGGTAGTCATGCAGAAAGCATGCAGCTGGGAGTTCTGAATGGCCAGAGCCCAGACTGCCCACGGATTCCAGCTTGTCAGAGCCACAGAGGAGAAACTAACTACACTAAATAGAAAGAGCACTAATAGCCAAAGCTCCGTGTTCAGGAGTCGGCTGAAGGTGCTGGGAAAGACTGGTTACATAGCTGTCTTTCTTCATCCTCAACTCGTGGCCAACTGTTTTATTAAAAGTATCTTTTTATTCGAGCAACGTTTCACAATTGTATTTAGATGCCACCCAGTTCTGCCTCCTCCCAGAGGCACAGATGTTTCCACTTGGATCCGAGGCCCCAGCAGGCAGCTTCCAGATGTGAGGGGGCAGAGGAAGCTCTTTCATTTGTGGTGAAGTTGAGATGCGAAGATCCGCGCACTCATGCGATATTCATCTTCCCACACGGGGAAACCGGAGCCAAGCCAGTTGTTCACCCTCAGTTACAAGTGGGGTCATAGACCTGGGGTGAGTCAGCGGGGCCCCTTTGACTAGAGTCGTATAACGATGGTGCCGAGTTCCAAAACACCTACCAGTTTCTGGTTAGCGCTTTGCAGCCTTTTCTGTTCGTTTGAAGGGGCATTTCATTGGAAAAGAAGGAACTTGCAGACGTTTCATGAGGTGTTCTCCGGGGTTTGTGTTCCAAGCTGCCATTACCAACCAGCATCACAAGCATTTCGCTCTTGGGCAACTGCATCCTTTCCGAAATGTTTAGCTTCGGAGTCCCACCACGGTGCTGCTGAAGACTACCTCCCTTCTTCACCTCATTTAGAGCAAGGAGTCCTTAAAACGTCCCTTCATTCGCTTCATGATTGTCCTTTCGCTTTCCCGAGGCCACCTTGCCTGCTGTGCTCAGACATGCGCTCTCTAAGCCTGCTTAGCATGCGTGCACTCACCAGATTGGATGGGCAGTCATGTGGTGGTTAGCGGGTGAGATCTTTGCTCATGGTTCTCCCTCTCTCTCTCTCTCTCTCTCTGTCTCTCTCTCTCTCTGTCTCTCTCTCTCTCTCTCTCTCTCTCTCTCTCTCTCTCTCTCTCTCTGTCTCTCTCTCTCTCTGTCTTTCTCTCTTTTCCGAGACAGGGTCTCTCTGTGTAGCCTTCGCAGTCCTGGACTCATTTTGTAGCCCAGGCTGGCCTCGAACTCACAACAATCCACCTTCCTCTGCCTCCCAAGTGCTGGGACTAAAGGCCTGCGCCACCACGCCCGGCTGCTCATGGTTTTCTTTGTTGCACCTTGGGCCTTCACAGGGTTGCCACGCATTTCCAGGTCTCACAGTATTTGGCAAGACCTTTCTTTTCCACTCGGAGTGAAATCGCCAACGCACTAATGGGTATCTAACTTATTGCCCCATTAGGTACACTGTTGTGTCACCATCTGACCTACCAAATGTTATTTATTTCCTTAGTTGCTTTTTCTGTCTTTACCCAGGACACTCTAAACTCCACGAGTGGTGCATGTGTCCTGTTTCTGTCTATCTATGGATAGACAGAAGCACACGCTGAATGCTGATGTCATGAATAAAATTTTCATTATTGCTTATGGTTTCTTATTATTTATAAAAGACATGCTCAGACTGACGGACACTGAGAGAGCCACATACATTTCTTGATGCCATACCTAGGTTCCCAAAGGCTTGGATGACTTGAGCTGATCCTCAAGTCTTCAGAGCAAACCCTTTCTGCAGAAAAGGCTGTTTTCTTGCTATTTCGCTGGCAGAAGCAAGTTCAGCTAGCTACCTCACTTTCCAAAAAAAGCGATTAAAGTTAAAAAAAAAAGCTACGTTTACTAGGAAGCAAAGGATCTTGCAAAGTCCATCCAGCCTTTGCCTGTCTCTTTCATTTGTTTCTTTTTGAGACAGGGTTTCTCTGTGTAGCCTTGGCTGCCCTGGAGCTTGCTCTGTTATGAGGCTGGCCTGGAATACATAGAGTGCCTGCCTCTGCCTGCCTAGTGCTAGGATGAAAGGCGTGCACAGCTCCCACCTGGCGCTGTTGCCTTTCTGAATCCTGGCGATGGCCAAATACATGGGATTCAGGCTGAAAATGTCCCACAAAATGGTTATTTTTAAGATGTGATCGTTTAGGGATTTGTAGTTGAAATCTATGTGAAAATTTAAATTAACTTCCACTTTGTTTAATGTAAGCTTCTACACTTTGTTCTTTACAGTTTCTTCTGGGCTGATGGGTCAATCCTGCGCTTGCCTGTATGACCCCTGAGGCCACAGGAAGCAGTGATTCTGTAGGCGCCACCACTAGAGCCTAATACTCCAAACTTGCACATTGCTGAGTGGTCAAGGGGTTCGTGTTGCCTGGGGCCCCCTTCACAGGTTGCTAGGGCGGACTGTAGAGCAGTGGGGCTGTTGCCTGGGGCCCCCTTCACGGGTTGCTAGGGCAGACTGTAGAGCAGTGGGGCTGTGCCTAGGTCTGAGATAACAAAGACAATGCGGTGGACACATTTCCTACAACCAACCAGTTCTCTAGGTCAGAAGAGTTTCCCTCTCCATAAGATATGCTATACTGTGTGCAAAAAAGGAATGATCTGTTAAAGGTGGAGGAAATCCCAAAAACCTACCCACACAATCCTAAAGGAAACCTGGAGCACCAAGCACTGTGGATGGACTTTCTCATAAAGACAGAGGGGCTGCCTCCCACCTTTTATCTAATTGAGGACAAAGGAGGGGTTCTTTAAAACCTGTGTTTGTATTTGTGGTATGTGTGTCTGTGCCCACATGTATATTTGTGTGAGTGTGCAAGAGTGTGAGAGTGTGTGTGAGTTTGTGCAGAGTGTGTGTGTGTGTGTGTGTGTGTGTATTAAGTCTGAGGTCAACATTGTCTCCATATTCTTTTCTGAGTCCTGTTTTTTTCACTGAACCAGGAGCTCACCTATTCAGCTAGAGCGGTTTGACAATGAGCCCCAGACATCCTGTATCTCTGCCTCCCCAGCACAGATATACTAACGTGCCTCCATGCTTGGCTTTTATGTGAGTACTGGGCAATCTAAACTCTTCTTGTTTTGCATGGCAAATGCGTTACTGCTCAGGCCGTCTCTTCAAAGCTCCAGGACATTTTGGAACTACAATCAGCTCTGCAATCTCTAACCCAGAAACACACTGACTCATCTCCGTAGGCTGGAGGCTCATCCTTGACAGCTGTCTTTTAAGGGTGAGAAAAAGCCCACATCCTTGTGTTTGGTTTGGATGAGACCCATAGAGAAGAAAAGAAAACAAAACAGAAAGTAAGACACATAAAACTGAGCTCCATGAGAGCAGTTTTAATTTTCCGAGGCAGAGAGAAAAACAGAGGTGCACCACTGGCAGTGGAGGGGAGTGCCCGCTTTCCACTGAGCACAACCTTTATGCGTGTATGAACAGAGTTATGGAACCCAGGCATTTCAGTGACAGCATGCACATCTTTATATTTTTCAATATATAGAGTATATGTATATAATGTACAATCTTTTGGAAGTCAGAAAATTTGTGATTTATTTGTTACTGTTTAAGTTTTTGGCTGTTATTACACAAGAATTTTAATATGCTGACTTCCCACACAGTTTTGAATGTCTCCCCATTTTCTTGACTATGTTTTTTGTAAATTGCTCACATAACAACCTTTTGATGTGTCTTCAATGACCCCTTTTGTAGATGTATGGAGGTCTTGGAATTGGTTGACTAGAGTTATCCAGTATGAGAGGATGACCTTTCACCTCAAAGAACCCTTGGTCTAAAGAGAGAGAGATGTCCAAAGCTCGATTTACCAGGGGAAGAGTGCTTTTCCTGCTCTGCGCAGAGCAGCACAAGGAACTCAAGCTTCAGCTTGACCTTAGCATGATCCAGCTTTAAGAGAGCACACTCCTCAAAGAGGAAGAACGAAGCTCACCCTTCTCCTCTATCCCTGGGTTAACGTACAAGCCTATGGGTCCTCCCCACAGTCCAGGCAACTGTTCCAAGGGTGAATGGGAAGAGGAGATAAAGACTGAAAGACGTCAGAAGGTTAGGATCTCTGTCTAGACTCCTAGCACCAACACCCAGTCTGCTCGTAAGGCTAGGCAAAGTGTCAGCCCCTGGCCTGACCCACCTGGTGTATGGGGCCCATTAGCCAGATAGGCAGAAAGATAGCAGTCAAGGGCTTTAGAAGCAATGAATGAGTCTCTCCTTCCACAGCTGAGTTTTGGCTGGGAAGCATGTCTCCATTATCCCCAAAGGGAATGTGCACCCATGAAGAGCTTCCTTCCCGTCTTTCTACCTCCTGCCCATGGCTCTCTACCTTCACAACGTTGTCAGCTTTGGATTTTTCTATGTTATGTATTTGCAATGATACATGAATCAGCATTCTCTGGCTGATTTTTTTTTCTATTTACAATCTTTAAAACGAACATTTATATATGCTGTAGCATTTTATCAGAACTCCACCCCTTTAAATGGGTGAGTAATATTCCATTGTATGGATAGGCCATGTTTTAAAACCTCTTTCATTAATTGGTGAAAAATTTTGGTGTTTGTATGCATATTTTTAGTTTAAATACTAAAGACCTTGACTATACAGAAACTCACTTTGTAGACCAGGCTGGCCTTGAACTGAGGGATCCGCTTGTCTCTGCCTCCTTAGTGCTGGGATTAAAGGCATGCGCTATCACTGCCTGGCTTAAATCCTTTTTTTAAGGCATAATTTGAGTGGAGAGGAATTTCTGAGTAATATGATAATTCTCCTTGGACTCATTCAAGTCTCACAAAACTGCATTGTTTTATATCCCTTCAACAATGCATTAAGGCCAGAGTTTCCCCATCTTTGCCAATGATCTTTACCCATTTCTTCTGCTAGTCATCTTTGTATGTGTGAAATTACATCTCATAATGGCCGTGATTTGCATTTCTCTAATGGTTAATGTGGGTGAGTACCATTTTAGAGGCTTGTTAGCTGTTTATATTATCTGTTTATAGATACTTCCTAGAATGCGGTGGTTCCCCCACCCAGTGTGACTGTCTTTTTAGCATGGTCTGGCCCTTTGAGAGGCCATACTTGAACCCAAAACAAGCAGCACACATTGCCACAGGCCAGTGTCTAAGGAGTCATTTCCCAAGCTTCTGGGTTCTACTTGGGCCCCCTCTATGTCTCTTGACTCCAGATGCTAAGATGTGCAAACTCTCTTCTTCCCTCGGCAGGGTCAGCACTGTGACTTTTGTGGAATCAACACTACAAGCCTTTGGCCTCAGACTTGAATCCAGCTTTGTTCCCATGGTCACCAGTCACACACATTAACAGCATGTGCTCCAGGTTTGACTGTGGTTTAAGAACCTCTGGACCTCCATTTAACTGTGAAGGGACTTTGAAAACTACTTTCTCCTAGTTTCTGTGTCCCTACACTTCAGTGCCCATGACAGTACGGCCTCATGAGATTGTTGTACTGCATGAGGGCAACACTACACATTACTAAGCCCCAGGTCTGAACATGTCTGAGCCCTGCCTGGAATGTGCTTTAGAAACAACTTACTTCTTCTTTTGAGTGGCATTCCTTTTAGATTGACAACCTGAGGATTCAACCTGGGTCTCCTGATACGTACTCGATAATATTTTCTAGTGTTGCTAAAGTGCTACTGTTAGGGCCTGCAGTACAGGCAGTGAGGCTTGGTACATTCTGATAGCACATGCATTAGCAAAATAACTTAGAAAATGTATAATCATTTCTAGGAGTGTATGTATATATATGAATGAATGTGTGTGTATGAGTATGTATAAGTGTGTGTGTGTATATATGCATCTGTGTATATGTGTATGTATACATTTGTATTTGTATATATGTGTGTTTATATGTTTTTGTATTCATGTGTATATGCATGTGCATATGTGCATATTTAGGTGTATATGTATATACATATGAAAGTGTGTTTCTGTTATGTATGCTCTTATGTGTGTGAGTGTAAATTTCTGGTGTGTGTGTGTGTGTGTGTGTGTGTGTGTGTGTGTGTGTGTGGCTTCTGAACAGAAAGTTGAACACTCTCATCTACTTATTGTGTAGGTAACAGGTGAGGAAGTTACCATGAGGTGCTTGTGTTTATTATTCCTTATGCAAATAATAACTCTGAAAATTGATTCTATTATTTCTTTTATCATTATTTATTTATTTATTTATTTTACAGTGGAGACCCAACTGAAGTCCAGCCGTGGTTGGACTTTTTGTTTTGTTTTGTTTGTTTGTTTGTTTGTTTTTGTTTTTCAAGACCGGGTTTCTCTGTGCAGCCTTGGCTGTCCTGGACCCACTTTGTAGACCAGGCTGGCCTCGAACTCACAGCGATCCACCTACCTCTGCCTCCCGAGTGCTGGGATTATAGGCATGCACCACCACACCCGGCTCCATGGTTGGACATAATCCTAAGTAACATAAACTTAGCACTAGCCTCAGCATCCTTTTCTGCCCCTTCCCCAGCTCTGCAGTAGTATTATAGAGATGCCACAGCTGCTGTACAGAGACTCCAAAACTCTAGCGGCCCAGGACCAGAGCACACTGTTGGCAGTTCTCTATTAAGACAGGCTCCATTCCTCTTTCCGTGCCCTCTGCTATCTCTGAGAGGGGAAACTGTGTTTGCTGGGAAAATCTGCAGACGATTCTCTTAAGAAGCTTCAACCTGGCGGTTACCCACACAATGTCTAACTCAGCAACAACTGGATTAGATAGCAAGAGTCTTGACAATTGTCAACAATACGAAGAACATTGAACGGAAGGAGACGTTCACATTTCCTAGCTGTGCCTAATCATAATGTTGAAGTTACAATTAATTCAGCCTTAAGTCATCCAGGTAATTGGCTAAACATAATTTATATTAATCAAATTTCATTAGCCTGTTTTCATATATAAAATTCTAAAGAAGAAAAATATAGGTAGTGCCTATTTTCTTATCATATGGGCCCGTGCTGGAGAAATCCATTTTTTCCCTGGGCTCTTTGCTATAACCTCACAAAAATTATGTATTTATTACTTTTGTTCTTCACTGAAAAAGCTACTCTCAGACCCCCATGGTTGGCAGGTGAGAGAACTCTGTTCTTATCACGTGAACCTGAGACACAAAGCCTGTGTTGCCACTCCATGCGGGAACGGATTGGACCAGCACAGGCTTTTTTGTCTGCTTTGGCACCTGTTTGTCCTCATTGTGTTAACTCTAGGCACCGGTGACTCACAGCCATGCCTTTGAGAAGATAGAAGGATAAAATGAACATGAGATGTACTAGATGCTGTGACAGAATTTGTGTTCCCTAGAGTTATCCGGAGCCTGGAATGTCCCTGGTGTGGCCAGGTTGCCTGTGGTAGTTAATGAACTGGATAAGATGTCTAAGCCATCCAGAAGGGATGGTTTTCCCTTTGTCTCAGTGACTGGATTTCTTAGGCATTGGTAGAGTCATACAAATGAGCAAGTGGTGGAGTGTGTGTGTGTGTGTGTGTGTGTGTGTGTGTGTGTGTGTTTTGTATTTTGTATGTATTTACTTGTAACTACTATTATTTAAAATAGTCAGTTGGGAGACGGGGTGTGGCTCAGTGGTAGAGCACATGCTTATCTTATACAGTGTGCTGGGTTTGCCCTACAGCACCAAAGTAAAGACAATAAGCCAGTCAACCAGTAAGGAAATCAGATGGGAATTGCATCCAAGTTCAGAGAAACAGTTGAGGTTATTCCAGTTGTTTCTTTTCTTTCTTTCTTTTTTTTTTTTAATGTAAGCACACATCAATGATCATAACAGAAATTTGAAATCTGATGTGTTTGCAAGTAAGTAAACCTAACAGTTTGGTTGTGCTCCTCAAGCCTTGGGAAGGCAAGTCCTCTGCTTAGCCATCTGGCGAATCTTTGCCATGTCGGAAGGTTAGCTGATAGTAACTTCATTAGAGGCACTCGTTCAAAGCACATTGTTAGTGTTTTTGATCTTGCAGGGACCATCTGGACTCTCACAGAGAAGCCTGTCAGTCTGCAAATGAGCATTCTGTGTGGGCTGCTAAGAGCTGGGCCAGTGCGAGCACGGGGTCTGAGAAACTTTGGCTATGCAACATAAGAGGTGGGTGCTGGGAAACACGGAGAAGCTAAAGTAGGCCGGGGAATGCTGGGAGAGCAGGGTCCCTCACTGAAGACTTCTAAGAGGGTGGACTCTTCCACTATGAGAATCAGCTACAGCTTGGACTCCATGTCAGCAACTGCTATTCACACAGGCTTGTGAGGTAAAGTAAAATTATGCTCACTCAGAACAACAGTAGCCGTGAAGAGGCTCATAGACCAGTGTGCGTAGCTAGGTATTTTTAATTCAAAATAGAAATTTCAAGAGGCTGTTGATAAATTAAAGATAGCATTCTATATGTCTGTTTTAGCTCTAATGTCTGCATGTTGGTCTACTTATAAAACATGATATTTGTTTGCTTTGGAAGCAAGGAGTGAGATTTGTTGACATGGGATCTGCCAGGGAGAGGTCTTTGAGATAGAACAACAGGGAGTCTTAAGGACCTTCTAGTGGTGGCTTTTAAGTTCATATGTGAAAGTTAGCTGCTGCATTTTTTTCTTTTTTAAAAACATATTTTATTAATTTATTCATATTACATCTCAGTTGTTATCCTATACCTTGTATCCTCTCATTCCTCCCTCCCTCCAATTTCCCCTTCCTCTCCACCCCTATGACTGTGACTGAGGGGACCTCCTCCCCCTGTATATGCTCATAGGGTACCAAGTCTCTTCTTGATAGCCTGCTATCCTTCCTCTGAGTGCCACCAGGTCTCCCCATCCAGAGGACCCCATCCAGAGGTCAAATACGGGGTACCAGAGTTTGTGTGAAAGTCAGACCCCACTCTCCACTCAACTGTGGAGAATGTTCTGTCCATTAGGTAGGTCTGGCATTTTTTAAAAAGTAGATTTCCTAACAGTTGAACACTTGCAGGAGAAGAAAAAATTTCTATTTTCTAGTATTTGCATGTTATTTCCAAGAAGGAAGCTTAAGTTTCCACTCTCAAGTCCACTTCTGAAACCATGTGTCAAGTTAGAAAAATATGCTTATAGAGAAGATAGAGTCGAGCCTTCCCTTCCCTCCCCTTCCTTTCCCTCCCCTCCCCTTCCCCCTTCCCTCCCTCTCCCCTTCTCTTCCCTCATGTCCTCTTCCTTTCCTTTCTCTTCTTTTTCCAGTCCTCATGCATTCTATGCAACAACTCTATCACTTAGTCATACTCATAGCTTTGTGTGTGTGTGTGTGTGTGTGTGTGTGTGTGTGTGTGTGTGTGTGTGATGTAGAACAAAGTTCTGGTGTTCATTACTTACTAGGGATGCATCTCTCCTTATCTATTTATTTTATTTATTCATTTGTTTGTTGTTTATGTTTTTAGTCAAAGTTTCTCCATATACCTAGTTGTCGTAGGCTGGCCTCATACTTAGAGATCTACCTGCCTCAGCCTTGCAAGTCCTGGGATTAAAAGCATGTGCCATCACTGCCCAGTGAATCTCTCCTTTTAAGGTACCCAAGAGGTGGGTGCTGATAAACTTAGAAGACTGGGATTCAGACTTTCGATTTGATTTTCCTAGCTCTAACACCTGCGTTGCCAGGAGTTGTACTGGCAGAATGAACAGAAAAAGACACTTCTTCAAAAGTTTGTGCAGTACCTTGGGTCTGCTATATACGCCAATGTCTCAGGTGCTGAAGGCTCGATCTTCAGCCCTTGGCACCATTAGAAGATGGGAGAATCATAAGAGTTGGGCCTTAGTGCAAGGATGTTAGGTCAGTGCTAATATGCCCTTGAAGGGGATTATGAGATTTTCTCTTTCTCTGTTTCCTGGCCATGGCATGTACTAACAATTGGGAATATAATATATAAGTCTTTTTTTCTCACATCAGGAGACAAATTTAAGGATGCTGAGTACTTTCTTTATTCTAACAGACTGAACCAACTTTTTAAAAAATCTCCCCAGTCAAATTATATTTGTCATTGTTGAAATCTAAACTCTCAGTCTCTCTCTCTCTCTCTCTCTCTCTCTCTCTCTCTCTCTCTCTCTCTCTCTCTGTCTCTCTCTCTCTCTCTGTCTCTCTCTCTCTCTCTCTCTGTGTGTGTATGTGTATGTGTGTGGTGTGTGTGTGTGTTTTCCATGACCATCTTTAAATTTGAATGTGTGTACTCATGGCTTTTCATTTGCACAAAAGAAATCCCTTTAAAATGGGTGAATTAGTTCAGCAATTCCTGTCTGAAGCCTGCCAGTTGACACTGTGGTTTGTGGTGAGTTTGTGGAGGTTTTGTGAGAAAACTCCAAGTGCTGAAAGCAAACTTTTCGCGGCCTGTAGTGCTTCAGTGCACTAAGCATGGTTTCCTTTTGTGGTCTGGGAGGTACGGCTTTGGATACCAAGCATCCGTAAGAAGATTTCTTGAGGTGGACTGGGAAACATTGCAGACACTCTGGAAGTGGCTGGTTTCACAGTTTGTCATAGTGGAGCTGGGGCATTTAAAGTGTGTGTGTGTGTGTGTGTGTGTGTGTGTGTGTGTGTGTGTGTGTGTGCTGATATCATCCTATAATTATCTGCTAACACATAAAATTTATCTAATCCCATTTTAAGTAATAATTGAAGCCCTGTTGAGAATGTGAGCCAACAAGGTGTGCATAGCAACCTTTGTGCGAGCGTTGCCTTCCTTTCTATACTTTTAAATTATCTTGTGTGTTTCCAACCTTCAGACAAGGAAATCCCACCTTATGACTCCCCAGATATCCCCAAAAGTGCTATTTGGAGTTCAAGAAAGAAGCACACACTTGCACATGCAACTTTACACAGAAACCCACACAGCATGCTCACATTAACTGTGGAAACTGTTTTCCATTAATGTGTAATCAAGAAGCAGGCAGGCCGTTGACTTTGAAAAATAAAATAAGAAACCAGTTTCTCCCCCCTGTAGCCTTTCCCAATTAGCAAGCCCTCCCTCTCCCCATAACCAACCTGTTTATCAAACTTAGACTCTCAAGGAGTCTCAGAAGCAGTAACAGAATGGGAGGGGTGGATTTTGGGTAGTGAATTAAAATATTCCAAAAGTTTAAGGCTGCCATTGCAAGCGCCCTTTAAGGCATGTTGTAGCAGAGAAGTTAATTCACTTTGCACATGTTGCTGAGCAACAGGTGGTAGGCAAGCACAGGGCCTGTGTGCATTCCTCCCTGTTCAAACTCCTGGCCCCTGGTATTCTGGGATTTACACTGCCTCCCCCAGGCCCTGACTGACAAGCTAATCGCTGTACTAGGAAGCACAGAGCTATTGATGCCACTGTAACAGAACACCACCCTGTCAATGAGATGGCAATGAAATGCTTCAGCAGCGAAGAAAAGGAGGCGTTGGACTGTTGAACAACTGGAAGAAATTTACTTGTAGGTACTGCAGCCAAATGAAAAAGATCTCAGGAGCAGGGCCTTGAAAAGCAAGTTATTTAAAAAAAAAAAAAAAGCCTCCAAGCTGGACTCTGGCTGAGTGGAGAGAAATAGTTATAGCTTAGTTTAGGCGTATCTAAAAGGCCTAGGCAGGAGGGGTGCAGCTTTCAAAATTGTGCTAATCCCTGGAGTCCTTAATTTCTTTTCTTTTACAAGTCTTCTAGTTTAGCAACAAGTGCTCAAGAAGTTAATAATTTCAAACAGTTTAGCTTACCTCAGGCAATGTTTTTTTCACCTTAATTAAAATTTTATTTTAGTAAAAAAAAAATATTAGAATGACATTAATATCCATGCATTATGATGGGATGTATGTGATAATATGAATATTTTATTATTACAGCTACTAGGCAGAAGCTGTGGAGCATCCCTTCACTATCAATCACCACAGGTTAAGAACATCCTAAGAGCTTCCTCCTGCAATATCTGAAAGTGTGTCATTTATGAGAAACAGAGGCCAAGTGTTTATTGAATTGTTAATATATGGAAAGAAGATCAGAAAATTGGTCTCACCATTGGTAAGTCCTTAACAAAGGCATCCTTCTGATAGAAACAGAAACCTTGCAACTCCAAGCATTCAACATCAGCCTTCCCAAATTCCATCTTAGTTATTCTGGTTAAAAGGTTTAACACTGAAAAACCTAAACTAACCAAGCAATTGTGCCTTGAAAGGTCATCAAAACTGAGGTAGAAATATAGAAGGAAAGACTCCCATTAGCTGTGTTTGTAACCCCTCATCTGCCCTCCAACAGTGTGTGTGCGTGTATGTGTGCATGTGTGCGTGCATGCATGCGTGTGTGTGTGTGTGTGTGTGTGTGTGTGTGTGTGTGTGTGTACCAGTTTCTTTGGAAGTGTTAGTCTGAACAGTATATAGAATTTAATGATCAATCACATCTTCAAAAGTGATTTCCAACACAAAACTAGCTATCTAGAAAACAACCATCAATTTTTCATCTTCATTCCTGTCTTTCATTTCTGTATCTAGAACTGATGACTCTGGCATTGAAGGGCTCCTTCAGACTAATTAGATTAATTTCACCTTCCATTGTATATTAAAAGAACATACTTAGGATCTCTCCTTCCAGTGAAGCTGGTAATTGACTGGCTAACAGTGTCTGGTCATGGAGACCTCTCTTCCTGCTAATAGGAGTGAAGGCCTGAACCAAGAGACTCACTGAAGATTCATTTCCAAAGCTGGAAATGTTGATTGCACTTGTGACTTTGAGAATGGAGTCCTTCAGTGTATGCCACAGCTGTTGTGGAAAACGTTGTCTACACTCTGCTTTCTAAACATATCAAGTATGCGTGCTTCAGTGGATGAACAGGCACTGGAGGGTGATCAGGAGTTGGCAGAGTGTGTTCAGTGAGCAGAGGTGGTACAATACCCAGGGGATAAGGAGGTATGGATTTTGAATGCAAATTCTACTTCAAACCAATGGGTGATTTAGGAGTTTTATTTGTTGTCCTCAGAGAATCAAAATTTCATATTTATAAAACAGACAGGGAGGAGTTATTCAGTAGATATTTATTGGACAAAATCTGCTGCACTGTATCAGTCAGGATTCCTCCTGAATATTCAAATGTGAGTGCAAAGAGGTCGCCTCTAGGTCTGAGATGCGATCAGTTAATGCACAGGAGGAGTGCTCGGAGTGTGTAGGAGTGAGAAGGGAGGCAGCCAGGAAGGGTACAGCGTAGGAGCTTCATGCTGGGGGTCAAAGGGCAAGGTTACTGTGAGAGAAGGTGGCCTGGCCAGTGTAGGCTCAGGAATAGGAACAAACCAGATCTGAGTTGGTAATGCGTCAGTGGGGAATGTGGTAGAAAAGATGAGGGTTAAGAACTCCATCAGTCTGAAAGCAGCTGTTGCAGTAGACCCACTCACAGATTCATCTCCATGATTTATCTCCCTGTCCCTGCATCCACATGAGGGCTGAACTGCTAATGAGGGTGGGGCAAGAGGAACATCAGGCTAAGGGTCACCACTGGCAACACTGGACATCCAGCTCAGTTTTCAGTTATGGAAACAGATGCACTTGCTTTCTGCTTGAAAAGACCCAGGCAATGGTGACATGGTGACATTACATGCAGACTAGGAACAGGAGAAAGGACCAGAGTTATGAGAGATCATCCATTTGGTTCAGGCTGTGAGAGCTGGGAGATAATCTATTTAACTGACGAGATGCTAAGAAGGGCTGGACTATCCCTGTGCACATTCTGACTCTCTGAGCGTTTCATCGCTCGGAAATGTGCCTGGATGATATTTGGAAGGGAACATCTGGCGGGGCAGTCACCATCCTCCTTCCTCACACATGAAGACCATTCCCTCCATAGCTGTTTTTACTAGCAAAGTAACAGGAGTCTAGTTAATTTACCTCAACCCCAGTATCTGGCTATAAACTCAAGCACTGCCCCTCTTTTCATGGTTGAAATGAATAGTACAGATGAGTTATGTGTTCTAGCCTGGTCCCAGAGTTGTGAAGAGCTCAATTCCTTTTTCAAAAGCTCTATCCAAGGTTAGACAGGATGGGATAGCCATGCATTGTGTCTAGTGTCGGTGTAAACTACTTGTGCTATAGGGTAGTGTCTATTATACACTAGTATAAATCTATAAATGATCATAGGTGACAGTGAGTGTAGTCTAAAGGCTCAGCTGCTTGTTCATCAGAGGGTCTTCTGTTTATCTGAGACACGGTATACACAGGATTCTCTAGAGAAAATTGTTGGGATCCCTGTTGAGCCTGCAATGGTCAAATGTCTCCCTATAGGGCCTTAGGAAGCTGCAGCTGGCCCAGACAACACACATAGACCCTCATATATGAGAATAAATGTTGCCATGTGATCAGAACAGAATGGCACCTCTACAGATGGAAACCTTTTCAGTGGTATGTGGCTTGGGAGGTCTACGCATATGTGACACATGTGTGTATATATGCATACATTAATGTGTATACGTGTATGTATATGTGTATGACAAATAAAAGTTTTGTCATCTTAATTATGAGAGTTAGCAGCACATTTTACAGCAGATTGAAAATCATTTTGTCTTCTAATGAGGTGTCTTATGGCTCATTTTGCCATGAGACATGAATCTGAGACCTGAGTGAGTTTAGGGAAATGGTAAAGCTGAGATCAGGGCTCACTTTGAACTTCCATTTGAAAAGAGCACAAGTGGATTTTGGAAGGTTTCAAGATTCTGATCAACTTCTTTCTCTGCTACAACGTGAAGCTAAGGTGATTATTTCAGCACTTTTAAAGGCTTTTCAACTTGATGGTTCCTAATATATACAGAGGTTCTCTGTTTTGTAAACTGCCTTGTTCATGCAAACTTTTGAAACTACTTGCATTTCAATTCTAATTTGTTATCACAGCCCAAAGTTGCACACACTCCGTTTATTTAAAAACACACTCTATTTAAAAAGTAACTGTTTTCCAGGCACTTAAAAACTTATTACCTTACTTTCTAACCCCACCCCAGAGGTTTATTTACTTGTAAGTTAATTAGATTACTTTCATCAGTTAAAAGAGATGCTGTCATGGCACAAAGATAACTTGTGTTAAATACTTACTTAAAATCAAAAGGTTTTCACCCAAAGTTACTGAAAATGAAGAGGAATTAATTCAAATAATATCCTTTTTAGATTTGCTACAGGGTTCAAAATCTAATCTTCAGTTATCCTCCTCTGGGAATTTTAGGGTTTTAAAAGTAGTTTTGCAAGATTGCGATGCGATAGGGTGGTAGTGGTTTGGCGAAGCGACGAAAGCATTTCTCTTCCGATTTAACAACTGCTCATTGAGCACTTAAGTAATCAATACAGTGGGTTTACTAAAGTGACCTAATCCCGCTTCAGAGAAGTTTGCACTTTATGTTTTGTGGTGAGGCAAGAGTGTGCACCCATGAATAATTGGCAGTTGAAGATATGCCAGCTTCATTCAGGGCGGAAAAATTTAATTTGGCACCAAGTCCAAGTTATTGAGTGCATATAAATATGGTTTTCTATACATTAAAAGTGATGTTGCCAGGCACATTATGCCCAACTCCTGTTTCTCTGTATTACTGGAAAACAAGGAAAGAGAGATTAAGGACCCTGGTTATGCAATCATTTCAACAACCCCCGCCCCCCCCACACACACCCCTGCCAAGCTTTTTGAAGTTCTAATGGATTTCTGATTTCAACATTGCTAATACATCTGTGATCAGGGCCAACAACTGGAAAGCAAAGTGGGGGTGGAGGGAAAGAAGGATCCACTCAGCTATGCCCTGCATAATAAAGAAATCACTGAGAGTGCTTGAGACAGAGAAGGCCTCCAACTGGTAAGGCTGTGTGTGTCTGCCAACAATTGCATCCTAGTCAAGGAAGAGGGTCTCTGCTAGGGTCTGAAGTTGTGTTTTACTAGAGGAATAACTCCCTTCTTCAGGTCCTCTGCATGTCCTGCAGCAGCAGCAACACAGAAGGAGAGACATGAGCTCCCCTCCTTCCATAACTTTCCCCCATTGGGGACTTTCTTGTCTTCTGATGTCACCAACACAATCTGTAGAGTGTCTGGTACAGTTTTTTTTCCTCTGTACACTTTTCTGACTTTGGACACTTAGTTACTCTTGTACGTTCTGATCTCTGTTCCCTGGAATATTTCCACTCCTTACTGCTTGCCGTAAGCTGGGGACGGACATCCTAGGCTATGGTAAATTGACAGCATGATACTCTCAAGAGTCTCTTCTCATCAGACATAGAACCCAGTGGAAACCACCTCAAGAAAAAAGGGAAAGGGAAGAGGAGAAAGAAGAAGGAGGAAGAGAGAGATGGACACTGTGGCTGATTTCAGAGCTAGGAAAGGGAACAGAAAGCCAGGGTTCTACTTTTCATTTTCTCTCACTCCCCACCTAGCCAGCTGCCAAAAGTATCTCTCTCGGGATCTGTGACAGTTCTATGTCTCTGCGATTCATGACATTAATGATGTCCTTACTGTTTCTAGGCATTGTTAGCTACAGTTAAGTCATGCTAGCCACAGAGATTAACTTGCACTAGCGGGATGCCTTGATAGGAATCAATCCACTGTGGCTCATGGAATGCATATTACAGGTCCATCTGGGAAGGCTTCCATAAGAAGTCCATTCATCCCAATGAACTTCTCAGATATTCAGAAATTAACCTTTGAATCCTCTTCTAGGCCTTCGATCCAACCAGACTGGTTAGTCTACTGGCTCTGCACCCATGAGTTCAACCAACCACCCACTGAAAATAATCAAAGGAAATAGTGATTGAACTGAATATAAACACCTTTTGGGGAGTAATTTTTCTTAATGATACAGTATAATTATTTGAATAATATTTCTGTTTTACTAGTTAGTAATATGTGAATGATCTATGAATTTAAAATATGTGAATATAAAGTATACTAGAAGACGCAATATAGACTATACTCAATGGACATGCTGTTTTATAAAAGACTTGAGCCTTTGTGGAGTTTGGTAACCAATGTGAGTACGTAGGTCTTTTTATTTGTTTTTTAACATAGTATTTTTTTCTTTCTAGGTAACTGTGGCTGTCTTGCAACCTGCCAAGTAGACCAAGCTGGCCAAGAATTCATAGAAGGCCACCTGCCTTTTCCTCCTGAGTGCTGGGATTAAAGGAGTGTGCCACCATGCCTTTAGGCAGAGGGGGTGTCTTTTGTAAATTTCAGAAATGATATATTTGACCATGTCCCCTGCATGAGGAGGCCTGGTGGCACTCAGAGGAAGGATAGCAGGCTACCAAGAAGAGACTTGATACCCTATGAGCATATACAGGGGGAGGAGGTCCCCCCAGTCACAGACATAGGGGAAGGGAGTAAGGGGAAAATGGGAGGGAGGGAGGAAAGGGAGGATACAAGGGATAGGATAGCAATTGAGATGTAATATGAATAAATTAATAAAACATTTTAAAAATAATCAACAGGAACAGTATTCACCCTCCTTGTACCTTCAACGTCTCCAAGTTCTCTATTTCTATAAAAACAAACAAACAAACAAACAAACTCAAAAGATCCCCCTTTCTCTATCCGCAAGAAAATACCAGAATTTGCTTCATTCTCAGGTTCAGAATCTTAGTATATTTCTCCCTCTTTGATTTATAATTCATGTCATTATTCATTGCATCCCCGAATCCTTTTAACCATAGGTTCATCTTTTTTTTTCTTTCTTGTCATTATCCTAATCCACCTTTTTCCTCGCCTCTCTACATTATTGGATTTCTTTCTTGCTTCCTTGTCTTGCTTCTAGTATCTCTATTTAAGTCGGCATTTCAAATTACCTGCTAAAATTCTCTTCTCAAGACATGGGTCACTTAGGAATTTACCCCTGGGCTCCATTGAATTCACCTTCCAAACTCTGGCTTATTTTTCTTCCATCTTTTACAACAGCACTCCTGTGAGCTGAGATTTTTTTTTTCCTGCCTGGAGGCCTCCTGACATTCCTTAATGCCTAGGAGAGGTCTAGATTTTACCAAATTGAGTACCTTGAATCGAAGATTTTTCCTAGGGAAAATGTTTCCTATCAGGCAAAAAACCCTTACATTCATGGTATTAATTATTTTTTTAGCTTTTAGTATAATGGTATTTTTATTTTTCTTCGTATTTTTCATTAAATGGAGGACATCAGCTATGCAGATTAATTTTCCAGCTAATATTTTATTTTTAAAAAGGTCGACTGCATTCTGACTCTTCTTTGCAGAAGCTTGCTATGATGTTGTATGTTTGAAATTGATCCCATCTTCGAGCACCCCGTTTGGAGGGAAGTTTGTCGTGATTATGTATGAGAAGGTAAAGGAAGATAGAACATAAATAGACCCGAACCCTTGAAATATCCCAAGATCCCCTGCACTAAATCAACCTGTCTGCAACAAGAGAAAACACACTCGGTTGGGGTGAAAATCGGTCTCACTAATAACAAACCTCATTTGGAAAAAAAAATATTTGCTGGTCCTGGTAAAATTCTAACTAAACTGTTTCTTCCTTAATTTGAAATGGGGGCAGGGTCCAGCTCAGCTCACCGCAAGCTTTAGATTAGCCGTGATATCAGAGCTGGCATGACCGGCGGCAGCTGTTAACCCTGCATGCCTATCATTTGCTGTTGACAGGCATTAATAAAAGCCTAATTTGAGGAAATTATGAAAACCCAACTCATTACGCAATCTGGTTTATGTTTTGGCATGTGGCAATCATTGGCTTGATAGCCGAGAAACCTTCATTTCCAGAACTTTATGGCCTATTCCGCAGTTGCAGACCCAGCCAGAGCCCCTCGCCTCTCCCGTGTGTTTGATCTTCTAATTGCCTCAAGACATCCACAGGCTCGCCTTTTACGATGCAGCAGGCCTTGCCTGGGCCGCGCTGTGATGTACACCGGAAGCCAGCCTTGCCGTCAGAAATAGGTATTTGCCTATTACAAGAAACTTAATTCTGACCTGTCTATCAAGAGCATGCACCTGAAATCCTCCCAACTCCCACCTTTAACTTGTTCCTTACAGCCTCCTTAGACCTTCTGGTGTATCTACTGTCTTTGTAATTTTCTCAACAAACAAACAAACAAACAAACAAACCAGAAGAACCACCTCCACCAGCCTTTAGTTTACGGAGAAGCATGCATGAAGTGACTAGTAGGTTATTCAACTTAATAATGCTTGATAAGTAACATTTAAGGAACTGGATTGTTTTAATTAAAAGAGACTTTTCTAGAAATGGGTATGCTGGAGAAATCTTGCCAAGAGATATAAATATAAGTGGGGCCACTGGATGTGTTTCAGTTGGTAGAGCACGAGTCCAGCACCCACAGAGCTCTGGCTTTGATTCTTAGAACCACATGAGTAAGGTGTTATGGTGCACACTTGTAACCTCAGCATTGAGAAAGGGGGAGGAGGAGGATCAGCAGTTTGGGGTCAGGTCTGGAGAGATGGCTCAGCAGTTACGAACTTGGGCTGCTCCCCCATGGAACCCAGATTTGATTCCCAGCACCCACACGGTGGCTTACAAACATCGGTAACTCCGTTTCGCGGAGATCCAGAGGTCTGTTCTGGCTGCCGTGGCTGCCAGCCAGGCAAGTGATGCACAGACATTCATGCAAACAAAACGCCCATACACATAAAGTTAAAGAAAAATAGGAAAATGAAGTTTATAGTCATCCTTGGCCGTGTAGTGAGTTCAAGGCCAACTTTGGAACATGAAACCCTGTCTTAAAAAAATGTATAAGTGAGAAAGAATCAAGAGAATCCATATTTCTGTTTTGCTAATCTCTTTAGATAGTAAACCTCAGAGAACACATTTAGCATCTGAGAAGAAGTGGCTTCACTCAGTGGCCTTTGACTGATGCTGTAAGAGTTTCCAGATGCATAGTTGTGGGAAACTAAAATGAAAAGAACTCTATTATGTCTGTCTGTCTCTAAATCATCTGTTACTATCAATTTATCATCTTTCTATGTACTTATCATGTACCTATATCTATGAACATCCATCTATCATCTATTTATCTATTAGATCTATCAGCTGTCAATCATCTGTCTATCTATCTATCTATCTATCTATCTATCTATCTATCTATCTATCTATCTACCTATCTGAGCATGTGTGTGTTGTCTTTTTCTTACTTGTCACATGATGTTGATAGAAGTCTTTCCATTACTCTTGTTCCTTACCCTTACTTGACTTCCTCTCTCATCCTCTTTGGTCTCTTTCTTTTCTGGTCACAGTTGGTTCTTCTTTGTCATATGCCTTTGCCTTTTTATTTCCTTTTGAATCCAAGTCTTGCTCTATACCAAGGCTAAGGAACCTTACCATCCTGAGTGCTTGGGTTAAAGGCATGCACCACCATGTCATTAAAAAGTAGACATGTTAAATCCCCAAGCAGCAAAGGTGAACACAATGTTATGTCTCCATGACGTCACTTGTATGTAATCGAGGGATACAGTGAAGTGAAGAGCCACGCTGGGCTCTGCAGGCCAGGAGAGACAGCCGTTCTTCCCTCCTAGGCTCACGGGTTCCACCTTGGGGTATTTATTCAACTGAGTTAAGAGTCTGGTTCTTCTAAAACAGGGGAGTCTGGGAAGAATCTTAGAAAAGGAAAAAAATTAAACTTCATTTATTTATCATAATCTGCATGCATATGGCCATATATCATAACAAGCTAAGGTTACAAAAGGTGGGAGTCACATTAGAAACTTGGCTTTGTGTGTGTGTGATTTACATGTGAAATGTAGTCACTGAACTGTTTATTTTGATGCATTGTTAGCTGTGCATATCATCAAAAGGGGTAAGATGTTACCTCCCCTGCCAGTGTCTCCTTTACATCTTCATAGAACAGGCAATAGCAGTAGAAGTACAAGGTTCCTAGTACCCACCTATGTCTCATGCCTCTGCCTGAGCATCTACACTAATGATTTGTTCATTGACGTGTCCTTCATTCCCTTTTCTTGTTGGGTGCTATTTCATTGAATGATAAAATGGCAAATGTATCCTTTGGCCTGTTGATGGACATTTGGGCAATTTCTTGCTGTCATAGGTACAGTTACCATGAACATTCCAGAAAACCTGGGTGGGCACATGTTTCCTTTTCTCTTCCCTCAATAGCTAGGAGTGAGTGCAGAGTTGCGTGGTATGTGTGCACCTAACTTCCAAAGGCGTCATTGCCTTATTCCCAAGTGCTTTTTTTCTCCAGCTCTCAATTCTGTGGGAACACTTGCTGTCATCATTCTTAAAGTCAGTCCTGTTATAGTGTGTGACCAGGAGCCCCTCATTCTGGTTGTAATTTGTGTTTTCTGAATATAATTTTTTGATATGAGTTCTGACATTGAATGTTTCATTTTTTTGTGTGTGATATGTCTCTTCTAATCTTTTAGGCTTTCAAATATAATTTATTTTTATTTTATGTTCATTGCTATTTTGCCTGCCTGTATGTATATGTGATGTAGGCAGATGTCCTGGAACTGGAGTTACAGACAGGTATGTACTGCCATATGGGTGCTGGGAATTGAACAAGAGTCCTCTGGAAGAGTAGCCAGCTCTTAAGTGTTGAGCCATCTCTCCAGCACCCACCTCTTTTTTTTTCCTTTGTTTGTTTAGAATTCTGTGGCCTTGTCATTACTCAGTCATAAGATGTTGTAAGCATACAAGTTTTTGATATGTGTTCTTTGTTATCTCTATGTATTAGAAAAATTTCACAGAGCATCTAATGACACGCATCATCATTTAAAAATACTAGTTCCTTTTCAACTACTTCTTTCTTGAGACATATTCTGATCTTAAGATTAGAAACAATTACATTTGAACTTTGACAAGAAATGATGGAAAGCATCAGTGGACTTGAAAGCAGCTACACAGGTTTATAGATTCCCCTCTGCTTCTGCCTACATGGTAGGTTTCCATCCATCACATGCTTAGATATGAACGAAAGTTTACATGTTTTTAATACATGGGTATTTTTATTAATCCTTAATTGATTCGCCTCTATATTCTAATTGCTGTGTTGTAAACCTCATTAGTTTTGAATAGTTATTACATAATTTTGGACAAATAATGTCATTTTACAGCATTGGGACCCAAATAAGAGGAGTTTGAGGAAATAAACATCTATGTTTTTCATCATAGAAAACTGCTCAGCTGGTCAGAGTCCCATTCTGGGGACATTGCCTACCCGTATGTCAGCTCTGGGAACTTGTTGAAACCATCACAACCTTTCCTAGAATTTGCATCAATTGATCCTATGTGAGATTTCTATGAGTGTCCAAGTTAGATTATTGTCACTTCCCCTCCTTTCTTACTTAACTCCCTCCCACATACAGACACAATACACTCATAGTGGGGTTTCAGAAATGCAGAGATATTATTAAGGGCTTTGCGGTTGGGAGTGATGTGAGGCAATAACTTCACTGTATCACAGGAAAAAGTGACATAAATATCAGGTGTATTTTTCAGCCAAGGTCCTTTGATGGCTTTGCTCTGGCCCCTGTGAGCTCTACTCTGTAGCTACAGCAGCTGGCGCTCAACTGCCCCCCCCCCCCCCCGCACCCCTGTCTTTTTCATCTTGGATCTTCCCATTTCTCTCTCCATCTAAATTTTTGTTTTGTTTATTTCTTTTAATGTAAACCAGTTTGACCGGTGATCGGTTTCTCAGTCGCCTTTCCAATTTGCTTTTAGAAAATTCACCCAAAACTGCTTGAACGGAATAGTCTTGAAGTCTAAAGGAAAGGGGGAAGTGGCTTTGGAAATAGGCATGTTTCATTCCCTTGGGGAGAGAAGAAGAGGAAATGGTTTAAAATTGTCTAAAAGCCCTCTGCTCACATGTGATACAGCAAATATGTATTTCAGTTTTAATGTTAATTTCATTTTTGGCAGTTTCTTGCTCGTACACAGTATGTTTAATTACTGTTTTCCTGTCCCTTGCCTTTTTTTTTTTTTTATCTCCTTCTCACTCCTGCTGAAACCCTTCTCTCTAACTCATCCTTTCCCCAATCCAGGTAGTTAAAGCTACTCTACATATATATGTATGTATTATGTGTGTATGAATGTATGTATGTATGTATGTATGTATGTATGTATGTATGCATGCATGTTCATGATTGCAACAGACATATCCCACCCAGAAGACAGCATGTTATAGTACTGATCCCATCCTCTGGCTCGTACTGTCTCCCCACTCCCTTTCCTGAGATGTTCCTGGTACTCAGGATGGCCAGCAAATGGCATTCAAACATTGGCCATCTTCGTGGCACTCAGCCCTTGCTGAGTGTCCTTAACCTGCTGACCCTGCCTGCCTCACATCCTAGAGATGCTCAGAAAATAGAGACTAGTTCCCAATGTTTGCTCTGGCTTCCCCGTAGTGTGAGTACAGATTTTTCTCTAAGCCAAGCATATTCGGAAAGTTTCATGAAACGCAGTGTCTGGTCCCAGTAAAGACTAAGAGTGATGGTTGTTTGTGGAGCTGTCGAGGAAGAAGATGACTGATTAGCCAATGAAGCAAGAGCTCCTCCGAGACGCACACCTTTGCCTACAGGCTGGAAGGCAGCAGAAGCCTGACTCATCCTTCCAGACCTTAATTAACTGGGAGATGCAGCATCTGCAGGGAGAAACCAGAGCACACTCAGGTAGAATATCCTTGCTCATTCTGTGAGTCCAATGTCTCAGTAGACAGAAGAAAGTCCACATCAGTCAAACTGTACCCAAACAAAACAACAACAACAACAACAACAACAACAACAACAACAACAACAACAAAATCCCAAACAACAAACAAAAAACAAAAACAAAAACAAAAACAAAAAAACAAACAAACAAAACTGCAGAAGACCTATATTCTGAGCTATGTGAGCAAAGCCAAAGGAATTCTAGTCTAGCCCAAACTACATTTTAAAAACAGAATGACTTTATGGATGAATAAACTGGACTCTGTGTCTCAGAACTAGATTATGTGTCTCAGAAACAGACTGACCATCCACAGAGCATATGGAATTATGTGCTTTCTTATTTTTCTGATATATATATATATATAACAGTCCCTGGTATCTCCATCACTATTCAGTGCTGTTACTACCCTATGTACATAGCACAAAGCATGCAACTGCAATTTCTTACGAAGATCTGAACAAGTTAATAAAAATCGACAAGTTCCTTTATGGGAGACAGTCTAACCTAAGAGGTTTTTGGGGGAGGGGAGTGTCAGACCTCAATAGCCCATTCAACATTGCAAATGGGAACACTGAGGGTACTCTTTGGATAAATTCATGCCAGATTTGGCCTGCAGCTCTCGCCGGGCAGTTCCCAGATGAGAACAGTCCCTTCGCCTGTGGTGAAGAAGCGCGGAATAATGCCTCTTTGAATTAGTTTCAAAATAGTGCCGCGATGCAGACAGACAACTTCTGAGGCCAAAGTGCAAGAGCATCATATAATAGCACTCTGTTAGAGTACTTCTAGCACCACTGGAGGACACGGTTACAGTATACACTAAAACCTTGAAAAGAAACCAGGATAAACTGGCATCAGATGACAAGCCTGAACAGTAGGACAACAGAGTTTTATTTTTTAATTAGAAGTAAAAATAAAGCAGTTCAACCTTATGCATGGAGGAGACGTTCTCAAGAGCCACAGCGGATGTTTGAAAGCATGGGTTGTAGTGAACTTTATATAGGCTGATTTTTCCTATTCAGACATGAGGTTTGATTTATAAGTTGTTCATTGAAAGAGATGAAGCACTAATAATAAATAGAACAGTTAATGATGACAGTATAGTTGAGTAAAAGCTATATGTGGACTCTCAAAAAGTATGATATTATACCCATCCGTCTCTTTTCTGTGGAGATGGACTAGCAGCACAATGTGTTCTGGATGAGGAAAATGGCGTGGCATTGTAATGTCGCTTCTTTGTGAGGGTCACTTAAACATAAGCACTGTTATGTCATGACAGTTCGTTTCGATAACCAACATGGCCACTAAATATTGAATGTGAGCACAGCACAGACAGTGCGGACTCAGTGGTCACCTCAATGACTTATCTCCTGGGCAAAATGAAGACTTTCAGCATATGTCTCAGAGTAGTCTAGAGCTGAAAATATGCACGTTGTTGCTTTCTGGAATTTTCATCTTATGTTTCTGAAGCATGGTTAACTATTGGCAATCAAGAGATTGAAACCACAGATAGTGCTATGACAAAACTAAGTAGGAAGTTGGTATATGACTTGCATTTACCTATAGTCTTCAAGTACAAACTCTGAATGAATATAGTATGTTTGTATCAGAATCGATAAATTATAAAACTGTATCCATCCTACTATGTATAGCCCATAAATTGGCTGCTGTTAGCTTTAAAAATGATAAACTTGCATGTATTAATTATGTGCAACATGAAGCATTGAAGTACATTGGAGTGGTTACTTCTAACTAAGTAATATAGCACCTTGCACAGTTGTTATTTCTGTGGTGATAACAACATCCATTTTCTTTGCATTTCTCAAATACGATGCCGTTATGCACCACATGCAGATGCTATGGTGTGTATTGAACCTCCTGATCTTATCTCTCTTATCTACTTATACTTGTACATTTTTTAACCAATCCCCTCCCTTTCTCCTCCACCCTAACCATCCAGTCTCTGATAAACATCAATCTACCCTAATTTTAGATCCCACATGAGTGAAATCTTGATCTACTTGTCTTTCTCTGTGTGGCTTACTTCACTTAATGTAATGTCCTCAAGATGTGGATGTAGTTTTCAGGATTGCAATTAGTCTTGAGAAAACTCAGAAGTATGAGAGTGCACGACCATTAGAACTTTTGCTAAAGAGCAAGTCTTTATTAAGCACTACTGTTGACTATGTTCGTGAATGAGGCATTGGTGCTACTGAGTTGCCTCATTGGTGGATAATCATCTACCTCTCAGCATGGTTTCCTTGTGAGAAATCATCATCAAAGAATGATGAAATTGTGGCAACAACTGAAAATGTTGTGATTTACGACCATGTACGTGGAAGGCATAAGCTTATTTGTGTACACTGGGATTTTGGGTTTCTCTACATAAGTCTTAATAATATACAATTTGGCTTGCTGGAAACTCTTCTCTGCTTTATTTTTCCTCACTCTGACCTCCATCTGGAAGCACATGTGTGTTGGCTAAGCTGCTTCATGTGCATTTCTTTCTCCATTACTGTGTTTCAGGGGTACAACCATTACTTGGCTTATAGGGGGCAACTACATTTTCATGACATAAATGGCTTTGGAATAAATTGTACTTTGTTTATGAAAAACAAGATTGGTGGTAAACATTGGCCTTTAGAAAAGTCTTGGAGCAAGTTCTTTCCAATTTTCAAATGCTCATTTTTAAGGCAAAGAATCTCCATGTGATTTGAGAATAGTGAAGATACTGAAGCTTGTCAATAATGTTTCCTTAGGAAAAGCTATTCTAGTCTACTGGTCATACATTGTTTTGAGCCCATGTCTTATTCCATATCTAGGCCGATGTGGAACTCACTACATAGTTGAAGCTGGCCTAGAATTTGTGCAGATCCTTCTCTAACAGTCGCACAAGTGCTAGTTTACAGATAGAAGCCATGGCAACTAGGTAGATGAGCTTTTAAAATTCAGTCCCCTCACTAGGCAAAATAGGCAAAATTGAGTGAGAGAACCTCATAATTTTCAAAATGTCTTGGACCCATTATTTGGACATTCTAGTCATGTATTCACCCTCTTCTGCATGTCCTAGGACCGTATCTTTTCCAGGGCTATCTTCAAGTGATTTTTTGCATATAGAAATTAGTGTTACTTGCACCACTATGCTCATAAAAGAAAAGGAAATAAAGAAAAAAAACCAAAACAAACAATAAAAATTCCCCTCTGGTTGGGGCTGTAAGTCAGTGGTAGAACACTTTTTGACAGTAAGAGCATGGCTCCACCCACTGCAATAAACCAAAACAAACACCAATCAGCTTGCAACAACAATGCAATAAATAATGACAATGACATGGGAAACAATCACATAAGCATTCACATTGTCTGTAAATTTGTAGTTTTCCCATAGTTTGCGTGAAGATTTCATAGCAAAGAGACTTCAAAATACCTTTATGAGAACTGAATGGCAGAAACCAACACCTAACCACAGACACTACAGCAGGATACATGTCTACAGAAGATGATATGTCTGCTTTTACACTCTGCTTGCGCTAACGAAATGGTCCTTAAGCATATGTGTGCATCTGCTCCATTCAGATTGATGATCTGCACACCTGGGCTGTGTCACCCAGTAGATCCTGCCATAGGACCAAGATCTGACATTTCCAACACCTTCCTTGCTTATAGATCCTGGGGACTTTTCTTGCAGAATCTCTACCCTAAAAGATCATGAGGGTATCAAGGTGAAGGACATTTGTGGTGACAGCCACTCAGAAGCTAAGGGGATTGTGATCATGAGAAGAAGGGCAGTGGGGATCACAATTGCACCAAGGCTCATTCTCCACACTGATATACTTTTGAGAGCTCCTGTTTTAGATGGGACTTCAGGGAGGCCAAGATGATTTTATGAGAGAAATGAAGAGAAATTAGACAGCTACTCAAATTACAAACAACACATGATATTATTTTCATAACTCTTATTTTATCTCAAGTAGTAAGTACCTTGTTATCTCTCTATTCTTAGACTCTAAAGAAACACAGAGAATGATGAAGCATTGCTGCGTCTCACCTGCCTCTTCATGCAAATTTAGGTCTTACTTTGTTCTTCTGTCTCTGGAAAGGTTTGGATGCTTTTGTGTATCTTCCAAACACAGAGAATAATCTAATATAAATAAATAAATAAATAAATAAATAAATAAATAAATAAATGATTTTCTTGGAACCTGCTGGTGACATAATCCAAGGAAGAGAGAACCTCACATATTGAAGACAAGATGGAAGAAATGGATACCTCAGCCAAAGAAAATGTTAAATCAAAACAAATCCAGGGACAAAACATCAAGGAAATCAGAAACACTACACAAAGACCAAGTCTATGAATAGTAGGACTAGGTAAGGAGAAGAAAACTAGGTCAAAAGCATGGAAAATATTTTTTAGTAAAATCATTAAAACAAAATTTCTCTAACCTAAAGGAGATGCCTATCAAGACACAGGAAGCTTACAGAACACCGATTATGCTGGTCCAGAAAAGAAATTTAATTCATCACATAATAATAAAAATACTAAAGGCACAAAAGAAAAATATTTAAAACTACTTTGGAAAAACCCCAAGTAACAGATAAAAGCAAATCTATTAGATTTATACCTTAATTCTCAATGGAGACTCTAAAAGCCAAAAAGACCTATATACATAATATATAAACTCTAAGAGACTACAATGTCAATCTAGAAAACTATGCCCAGTGAAAGTTTCTATTAAAATGGGAGAAAGAAAGATATCCCAAGATAAAACTAAAATTAAGATGTATCTACTTACAAATCCTGTCCTACTAAAAGTGCTAAAAGGAAAACCCAAAGCCAAAAGGTTAACCATATCCAAGAAAACATAAGGATTAAACGATGTCAAGTCATCAAAGCAAAAGAAGTGGGGGAAAATACCCCGCAGGAACAAACTACAGCATTCAACAAACACTGCTTATTAATAACTCTGAATTCAATAGTTTAACTTCACTAGTCAACACTAACAGAATGAATGTGAAAACAGTATCTGTCCTACTGTATCCAAGAAACATACCTCAACATCAAGGGTAGATGGATATATGTTATCTCAAGATAAAAGGATGAAATAAGATATTTCAAGTAAATAGACCTAAGAAGCAAACTGGTATAGCCACTTTAACGTCTGACAAAATAGACTTCAAACAAATACTAATGAAAAGAGATAAGAAATGACACTATTTACTCATCAAAGGAAACAAATGCACCAAGAAAACAATTCTTAACATCTATGCCCCCAACACAAGGGTACCTAACTTCATAGAAGAAAACATCACTATAGCTTAAACTACATATTGACCCTTACACACTGGTAGAGGGTGATATCAGTACCCGACTCTTGACAATATACAGGTCATCAAGACAAAACTCAATGGAATTGCTAGAGCTAACAGACATTATTAACCAAATGGATCTAATAGATATTTATAGAACATTTCACCCAAACTTGGAATAATATACTTTTTTCTCAGTACTTCATGGAATTTTCTCCAAAACTGACCACATATTTCAACATAAAACAAATCTCAACAGATAGAAGAAAATTGAAATAACCCACAGGGTCCTATCAGAATATCATGGATTAAAGCTGGATAACAACAGCGGAAAGCTTACAAACGCATGGAAAGTGAACAACTCACTACAGAATGAAAAAGTGGTTAGAGAGATAAATTTTAAAAATTTAAGAGTGTCTAGAATTAATCAAAAATAAAAACACAGCATATTTTAAGGGACAGAATTATGGGAGTTTTAAGAGGCAAGTTCACAGCAATAAGTATCTACCTTAAGTAATTGGAGATAGCTCATACTGCCTCCTGAAAGCTCTAGAACAAAAGTTGAAATTAAACCCTAAAGGAGTAGATGGCAAGAATTAATCAAACTCAGGGCTAAAATAAATAAGATAAAAATATGTATATGTATACACATACACAAAGAATCAATGCAGCAAAGAGTTGGGTCTTTGAGAAAATTAACAAGATAAACAAACTATTACATAAACTAACTAAAAGATAGAGAGAGAAGATTCAAATTGACAAAATTAGAATTAAAAAGGGAGAATATAACAACAAACACCAAGGAAATGCAGAGAATCAGCCATAGGGATGCACTTTAAAAACCTGTACATCTCCAAATTGGAAAGTTTAAAAGACGTGGGTAATTTTCCTGACACAATCACTTACCAGTGTTAAATCTAGATCAGATAAGCAACTTAACCATACCTATAACCCCTAGTGAAATGGAAGAAATCATTAAAATTCTACCAACCAAAGGAGAAAAAGGCCAGAGTTTTACTGTAGAATTCTACCAGGCTCTCTCTCAAAAAAGAATTAATGCCAATATTCCTTAAATTATTCCACAAAATAAAAAGAGAAGGAACATTTCCTACTTTGTTTTATGAGGCCATAGTTACCCTAATATCCAAACTACATAAAGGACTAACAAAGAGAATTCCAGACCAATTTCCCTTATGACCACAGTTGCAAAAATTCTCAAGAAAATACTTATGAACTGAATCCAAGAACATCTAAAAGACCATCTACCATGATCAAATAGACTTCATCCCAGAGATTCGGGAATGATCCAAGGTATGTAAATAGATAAATGCAATAAACCCTGAAGGAGAGAGAAACTCCACACATGATGACCTCATTACATGCAGAAAAGGCCTTTGACAAAAATCCAACACCCTGCACGATAAAATTCCTGGAGGGATTAGGAATACAAGGGACATACCTCAGCATAATAAAGGCACTTCATAGCAAGCTGATAGCCAACATCAACATACATGGAGAGAACCTCACAGCAATTCCACTAAAATCAGAAACAACACAAGATTGGTGTCTCACATTTTCTATTGCTGTGATTAAACACCATGACCTTCCTAGGGAAGAACAGGGTTTATTCAGCTTATGTTTCCAAATTGGTGTGCCTGATCATAGGAATTTCAGACAGGAACTCAAACAGGGAAGGAACCTGGAGGCAGGAGCTGATGCAGAGGCCAGGGTTGGGTGGTACTTACTGGCTTGCTCAGCCTGTGTCTCCATCAAATCCCTCCCCTCAGGGTTCAGGGAATCCCATGGAAAAGGAAGAAGAAAGTGGTTTATGTACTTCTTATGTCTTCCTGTTTTTGTGTGTATTTTGGGATTCCTGAATGTAGAAATATATGTGCCTCTGCATCTATATATATTTCTTATGCCTTTTCCTGGATTATTTCCTTCTGTATGTTTTATCCTATTCAGAATTTGTTTTGTTCATTTTTATTGTATTGTATTGTATTATCACTTAGGTGCCTGTCTTTTTTCTAATGAGAGACAAAAAAGTGAGTATATATAGATGGGAGGGGAGGGGGGGGAACTCAGAGAATTAAAGGGAGACGAAACCACCAAAATATATTGTATGAAAACAAGTCTATTTTCAGTAAAGGAGAAACGCTCTATCGGAATGAAAGTATACATATACAATGTATTAAGGTCATATATGCCTCTAATTATCCATTTAGCTCCCTCTAGAACTCCTTCCAGCTGAATACCTTTGTTATGATTTTGTAACTCCAATTGCATCCAATCCATGCTGGCTTTATGCACATCGGTAAAGGGACTATACACAGGAGCATAGACAAACTACTAGTGGCTACCCTCCATGTGACTGTTTCTCCTCCCCCATCTCACTATAAACAGCTAGGCATGAGGTCTCATTACTTCATCCTCCATCCCTGCTGGAGTTTGGACTGGCTTGATATTTTGCCAATCTTGTGCCAGCAGCCAGACCTTCTTTGAGTTTGTGCGTCCACCATACTGAGTCCAGCATTTCCACTGCACTCTTCCCCATCCTCTGGCTCTTAAATTCTTCCTACTCCCTCTTCTTTGATGCTCCTGAGTTTGGGTAAGGAGGTGGTAAAGATATATCATAGAGGCTGAATATTCACTCTCACTTATTCTCAACAGTTTCACCAGGTAATGAGTCTTGGCATTAATTGGTGCCCATTGCAGACTCTGGTTCCTATGATTCATTCATTTTCTCTAGAGAAGAGGAATGGGCAGGTGCTGATGCTGCAGTGAATGATGAGTGGTCATGACCCCGTGGTCCAGGTACTTGATGAGAAATGCTTTCCTCCATGAGCAAATTATGCTGAGCAACCACCTGTCTGGGTACCTGCTGGACCAGGGTGAGGCCCACACTATACATTCACATAGTCTGTGTACTCTATTAACTGTGAAAGTCCATAGAGATGTTTATATCTTTCTCACATAAGGCCTCCCATCACTCACCCTAAATTGTAGAAACCCAAGTCCCCTATATGAAAAATTCTGGTTCCTCATAAATAAAAGAAACTTCAAGTGGGAAATGGCAGCCTCATTTCCTCTAAATATCAAGCTTTTACTTTTTTGTTGTAAAGGAAAAAGCTCCTGTAATTTTATGAATGAAAACAAAACCTGGGAAATGTGTTTTGTTGGAGGGCATTTTGCTCTGCCATCACTTATCCTAATAGATCTATTCAGTATCTATAGAGAGATCAGTTTAATGAAGAGATGTGTGTCTCTTTGCTTTCAACTTAGTAATTCAAGGCTACTAGTGAATTCACAGATCAAAGATTAAGCCTTAATTGGTCACTTGCCTTTGCATTTTAGACACTGATTAATAATCTGAGGGGAGCTATATTGTTGCTATTAATATAAATTTCATGCCGCTTTTCTTTGATATTTATTCAAATGAACATTTTGAAGTATTCCTCATTTGCTCCTGTGGTCTTGAAGTTATATTGGTTCTGATAGTAGCTAATATATCATTAACTCTGAACTCCAGAGTCTCCTGTGTAAATACAAAGGTAGAGGTTGGTCCTTTTCCCACCATATACCCCAGGAGTTAAATGAATCAAGTACCTTAATCCCCATAGCTGTCAAAATGCTAGGTATTCATAAATACAATTGATTCTGCTTAAAGGGACAGAGGCCAAAACACTCTTTAGGGAGTTTTATTTTAATAAATAAGGTCAAATATGCCCCTTCCACAGTTATTTGTGGAAGCAGAATAGGTACAGATTTTTTTTACTGATTTGAATATTTAAACAATTGACTCCAGAAACTACCGGGTAGTTGCTTATGTGATAGTTGAAATGATGCTTCTGTCAGTAAAATCAGGCCACAGTACACAACTAACTAAAATATTGATTTTTCTGAATGGTGTGAAGAAGACAGTTGACCTGACAACCATGGAGTTAAACTGCTCGTTACTGTTGCTCTGTTTGGGTTACAGACATGTCAGGACTGGTGTCAGTTTCCAACACAGGTAAAAGTAATCTTGTCAACACTGGCCTATATTGTGACTTTTTTGATATTCATTTTCTCCTTTTCACTTATAGAAGCCTTAAAGTTTTGTCAGACCTCAGACTGTCTGAGGAAAATAAAAGAGTATGCCTTCAGGATTCCATGCCAACACATGTGGTCATGAGGCAAAGTTCCAACCATGTGAAAACAACAGTGGTGTATAGAACTCCTAAAGGACAATCCTGTCAGAGACTGGGGGGCCACTGTGTTCTTCCTTCCCTTCCCACCGTTCCCCACAATGACAGAAAAAGGAACAACCATTTTGGACACTGTAAGGATTTTATGAAATCAAATGTAGTAAAAAAATGAAATGGTGAGGAGAAGATGCGCTCTTATGAATTTTGAGGATTGGAATCAGTTAACTGGTGACCCTTGATTCGCCTAAAATGGTACTGAGGCATCTTGTTTGTGTGACGCTTGTTTGGAATTATTGTGATTCAAAGTTCAACTCAGTCTTAACATGTAAGTCATATTGCAGTTGGATTTGGAAAGGACATGATAGGACCCTACAGGAATGTCATTGTCGCCATTAAAAATAAGCACAGTGCAGCTGGAGAGGGGCTTGACAGCTACAGGTGTGCACTGTTCTATCAGGACTTGGGATGCTTCCCAGAACTCTAGTTCCGTGGTCCATAACCATCTGTAAGACCTCTGGACTCCGTGGGTACCTGCAGTTTCACATGGATACATACTGTGCACACACACACCAACACACTTGTGTAAGTAAAACTAAAATTGAATCCTAAAAATATCATCACAAATTTCTTGAAATGCTGTATTCCTTTCCAACTTGAGGAAATAAAGTTTTTTTTTTTTTATAGACAAAAACTGAAAGGTTAGAAAGGAAAATAATTCATCAAAAATTTTGTGCCTTGCTATTGGTCTTTTATGACATATTTCTATGAATTGTGGAATACAGAAGAATAATATATAAAATTATGGGGGAGGACATTACAAAGCAAAAAAATGTAATGCTGGCATTCATAATTTTATAATCCTGTGCATTTTTACAAGTTACTAAGTCTTTTGTGGAAAAGGTGGTAATAAAGATCAACAAAAATAAAGATTATCACCAAAAAAGTTTTATAATACAATTTTAATGTGACTTTCCAATTAAAGAAGGCAGGTTTTTCCCCTGAAATGATTTTTCTTTAAGGTGTTAGAGGACAGTGCTTCTGTGCATGGAAGAGAGTGTCTCCAGCTACCAGCATGGGAACGATGCCCCTCTCCTGTTCCTACGTCTCTGCATTTCCATTGTCTAGTTTGTGCCAATATAAATGTCAGTATTGTGTGAGAGACACCAGGCGTAGGGTAAAGCATACATGCATGCACACATAAGCATATACATGCACACATGTATATGCACAACACAGGTATACACACAACACACCAGTGCATGCAAGGTGTGCACTTTCAGACCCAAGAACTTGTCTAGTCTAAAACTTTAAATCTTGATTAAAGACATTTACATGCATACTCTTAAAACCCAGTTATAAAAACAATGTTGATTTTTTTTTTAATGGACCAAAACTGCTAACAGATACATCACCAAAAATGTACAGAGGGCAAATAAGCCCAGGTGACAATGTCCCACATCACCTTGTACTGGGGGGCTGTGGTAGATACACCTGCAAAGCTTTCAGGATGGCTCAACCAATGACACTGAACAGTGAGTGCAGCTCAGAACATGAAGCTGCAGAGTCATTATCCACGGCTACGAATTTAAGATGACTCAGCCTCCCTGCAAGACAAGTGGAGAGTCTCTCCGAAATCAAACATCAGCATATTCAGTAGATGAATGAATCATTAAAAATTGGAACGATTTTTACTGTGGACTGCTATTCAGCCCTCAGAATAAATGAACTATCAGGCTATCAGAAGTGAAGGGAGGGGACTCGGACTCAGGTGGCCAGTTGAAATGATTGGCAAAGGCAGGACAATTTGTGCACGTTCTATGCCATCCTCCCAAGGTTAAAACTTTTGACAGGAAAAAGATTAGGGGCTGCTAGGGTGCTAGGCATGGTCAGCTGGGGCAAAGAGAGTCTCGAGAGTTGGGGAAAAATACTCAGGCGTGGTAGGTTGTGACATGGATGTTTCACAGGTCATAGACTGACTCTTAGGAAGAGTGAACACTCTGCAGGTCTAGCTGGGGCTCCGGGAGGTTTTGAAGTATCAACCTAGGATCATCAATCGGCTGTGGAAAGCTAGGCAAGTGTGTGGGCAGGGGACTTTTCACTTTTCTTGTGAACATAAATGCACTAAAATAACCCTGACTTATTGTATATATGTGTAATAATACAAATGTATATGTACAAAAATAAAATAATGTTTTAAAAACCCTGACTTTTTCATTACCTCTTTTTTTTTTTTTAGAACAGGCTGAAAATGTATTTGCAACCATAATATGCAGTTTTATGGAAATGGTCTTTGGTGGGGCCAAAAAAATTAGGATGAAAACAAATAAAGGGGAATCTAATTTCCTATCAGTTTATGAGCCTAAGGATTTTTCACTTAGTCAAACTTCTTGTAGACATAATGTCAGCAGGAAGACACAAAAAACAAAATCAAACAAAAAATAGAGAAGGAAAGAAGGAAGGAAGAAAGAAAATCGGTTAAGTGGCCCTGAGGTTGTGAGACTACAGCGTACAACTCCATTACCATGGCTTTTTTTCTGTTTTTTTTTTTTTTAAATAGTATTCTCTGAAAAGCACTAGATGTAATAAAGTCAATTTAAAATTTGTTCTACCAATCTTTTGCATCTGTAATTTTCCCATTAAACGTAAATGCCCATGAGGCAAGCTATTTGCATTACATTGCATTTGCAGTCTTTAAAACAAACTATAAATCCCCTCCTTGTTTCATGTGATTGATGCCGTGTATATAAATACCACCATAAACCTCAAAGGGGGCTAACAGTGACAGTAAATTAAAGTTTTCAAGTCTGCCAGCATCTCAGCACTCCAGCCCTTGATCTTAAGCAGCGCCGTTAACCCCGCCTTATTGCCCTCCTGAACCTGTTTTTCCTTCTTTCCCCATTCTGCTCCCTGCCTCCCAGTCAACCCCCCCCCCCACTTCATTCTGATTTCCTTGGGAAACACCTTCCTGGCCATGAAGTCTCACCAGGGCAGGGGTAGGCAGTTAATTAAATCAAGGCAGCACTGCTTGTTGGAGAACTGAAGGCCCTGAGTTGCAAGCCCTCCACTATTTGGGATCAAGAATCTGGGGGAGGTGGGGGCTTCTTTGTATAAACATTGGGTGGCCACAGTGATACTGACTGACAAACTCTCCCAAACCCCAAGTTTAGTTGTTTTTATGTCAATTGTCCTCCTCTTGGGGATGAGGAGGAGGTGGGAGGGGCTGGTGGAGGGGAGGCAGGGAGAGGGAGAGGCAAGAGCCACGTTGTTCAGGTTCTAGTTTTACTGTCCTCTCTGCCCTCACCAGTTTACTCTCCCCTCTCACACTGAATAAAGGCGACACTCACTGCATCTTACAGCTTAGAGGCTGACAGAGATAATTGTTTACCTATAGAGGATGGCTTAAACAAGGCATAAACAAGCCTCCTGGGACTTCAGAGGAACCTGGTGTCAGTAATTCACTGATGGGTGTAGCTGTTAAGTTCTTTCTTTCTTTTTTTTTTTTGTTTGACCAGCAGTAGGATTGGATTTAGTGACCACTTAGAAGCCAAACACAGGGCACTCAAGGACAGCTCTCTTTTCCTAGTCTCTGAACCCAGTCACTCAGATTTCTTGACTGATTTCAAGCCATCTCTTCCCAAACTCTCCCCAAGTCTAATTGAGTCAGGGTGCCCTGAGGTTTCTCATGGTGCATTCCAAGGCTGCTCATAAATTCTCTTTGAGTTGTCCCCAGATTAAAATGAAAATAATTGTAAAATCCCAGGTTGGGTTTTTTTTTTTTCCTGGCTGTGTGTTTCAGATATGACTTCAAAATAGAAGTGTAAATTAGTAAAGCTTCATAGCTCATATATACATAACTCTTGGGGGGATGGCAAATCTTCAAGGAGGAGGTAAATTATCCCCTCAGAAGGGAGAGGAAAGACGCAGTGGGGAAATGGCTGGGAGGTGGGGAAGAAAGACAGAGGAAGGGAAGTAAAGGCAATGAGAGGATGAAGCTAATTAATTAATTTAGGCTATTAATCTAGGAGAGCTGTCCTCTGACAATCTGAGGATCAGTGGGATGTCCCACATGAATATTGACAGAGACATTGAAAAATATGTTTGGAGAGTGGTAGTTAAGTGATTTCTCATTTTTTCTTCCTAGAAACTCCTAATATGCCCAACATAAAGAATCTTCTTGGCCCCTTTTCAGCCACCTAAACAGCATTGATGACAGACATGATCCTTTCCATTTGGCAGTGCTGATGGCCTCCCCGGTGGCATCAGAATTTCTTAGATGAGGGGGTTGGTGGTAGGGCCTTGCTGTGCCTCTGTTGTTTCTAAAGGACTTTCATAACTAGGGGTCATAAAATAGAAAACTCTTGAAGACATGTCTGAAGATGTGAAAGCTATGAAATTTTGCAAAGGATTCTTTGTACATACTTAAGAAAGGAATGCTGGGAAGGGGACACAGCCATTCTTTGAATGGCCTGTACACACTTAGCACTTCTGTTAGAGATCTCTCTCTCTCTGTGTCTTCACAATAGCCTCCTAGGAAGCTTTATTTTTCTTTGACAGTGAGATTGGAGGAAAGAGTATCTAAGAAACTTCTTCAAAGTTTTTTTTTTTTCATTTAAAAAATTTTTATTAATTTATTCAGATTACAATAAATGGTTATCCCATCACTTGTATCCTTCCATTCCTCCCTCCCTCCAGCTTTCACCCTATTCCCCTCCCCTAGGTCTATGACCGAGGGGGACCTCCTCCCCGACTATATGGTCATAGGCTATTAAATCTTATCTTGGTATCCTGCTTATTCTTTCTTTGAGTGCCACCAGGCCTCCCCACCAAGGGGAGGTGGTCAAATATGGAGTGCCAGAGTTCATGTCAAAGTCAGTCCCTGCTCTCCACATAGCTGTGGAGAGTGTTCTGTCCATTGGATAGATCAGGGTTAGGGTTCGATGCTTCCTATTGTATTTTCCTTGGTTACTGCAATAGTTTGAGCAGACCCTCCTGGGCTCCAATCCACCCATCATGATGTTCTTCTTGTAGATTTCTAGGACCCTCTGGGTCCTTCTATTTCCCAACCTCTTATATTTCTTTTACCTAGAGTCTCAATAGGATGTCCTCACATCTATCCCAATCTCCTGTTAAGTGAAGACTTTCATGGGACATGCCTTTTGGGCTAGTGCCCAATTATAAGTGAGTATACCATGTGAGTCTTTCTGTTTCTGGCTTAACTCACTCATTATGATCATCTCTAGTCCCATCCATTTGTCCACAAATTTCAGGATTTCCTTGTTTTTAATAGTTGAGTAGTGTAAATGTACTACAGTTTCTTTATCCATTCTTCAAATGGCCATCCTACCAAAAGCAATTTACAGATTTAATGCAATTCCTATCAAAATACCTACACAATATTTTAAAGATATTGAAAGATCAATTCTCAACTTCATATGGAAAAACAAAAAACCCAGAATAGCCAAAACAATCCTATACAATAAAAGATACTCGGGAGGAATTTCCATACCCGATCTCAAGCTGTACTATGGAGCAACAGTAATTAAAACAGCATGGTACTGGCACAACAATAGGCTGGTTGATCAATGGAGTTGAATCGAAGACCCAGAAATGAATTCATTCACATATGGTCACTTTATTTTTGACAAAGAAGACAAATCTATTCAATTGAAAAAGGATAGCATATTCAACAAATGGTGCTGGTCTAACTGGATGTCTACATGTAGAAAAATGCAATTGGACCCATATTTGTTACCATGCACAAAACTCAAGTTCTTCAAAGTCTTAAAACCCCAGATAAATGGTCCTTATTTGGGAGGTAAACTTTTAAAAAATTCAATTAAATATGGATATATGCAATGTGAAATACTGAAGGCTGATCTTAGATATGGACCCCAGGTTTCAGAGAACACCCAGCCTGTGTCACTGACATAAGATTTTGAAGTGATGTGGTACCCTGGCATCATGCCACCCTGGCATCATGCCACTGACTTGCAGTTGAGCTGTGTGGAACAAATGAAATGAATCCCTAAGACACATGAACATGTAGAAGTACATGCTTTGGGTGTAGGACACTAAGAAACAAGGAAGGTGGTGTTGAAAAGAGCCATGGGCATGCTCCTAACCTTATGGAATTTGATGTAATGATGAGAAACAAGGAATACTGGAGTAAATGTCTTAGTTACAAGGTTTAGTTTTAAAGTCATAGGACCTCTCCTTTATATAGGCATCACCCACTCTCTACCTACCTCTCCCTAGTTTACACAGCTGACCACGACTCTCTGTTATAGAAGTCTTCTGTTTTTTATTCTCATTCTTCACTTACAAATCAAAAGACGTTTATATTGTGTCCCCTTTCCTTAAAACACAATTCAAGGTGAGCTAGCATACTGTTTTGTTAGGGTTTCTATAGCTGCGAGAAAAGACAATGGCCAAAAGCAAGTTTGTAGGAAAAGGCCTTATTTTGCTTGTACTTCCACATCGCGGTCCATTCCTGAAGGAAGACACGGCGTGAACTCTAGCAGGAGAAGAACCCAGAGGCAGGAACTGATGCAGAGGCTATGGAGGAGTGCTCCCTACCATCACTGCTCACAATGAGCTGAGCCCTTCCTCATTCACCAACAAACAAGAAAGTACACCACAGCATGCCTACAGGGCTATTTGGTGGAGACATTTTCACAACTGAGGTTCCTTCTCAAATGACTCTAGCTCTCAAGTTGATACAAGACTAGCCAGCATACTTGTTATACCAATTGTTACTTTATTGTTGGAAGGAATACCTCTTTAGCCTGTGACTTCTTGATTGAAAGAATGTAGTTGCTTTTCTTGAGTTCTTTATATATTTTGGATATTAGACCTTTGTCAGATGTAGGGTTGGGAAGATCTTTTCCCAGTCTGTAGGCTGTCGCTTTGTTCTCTTGACAGTGTCTCCTGCCTTACAGAAGCTTCTCAGCCTCATTTGACCATGTCCCCTGGAGGGGGAGACTTGGTGGCACTCAGAGGAAGGATAGCAGGTTACCAAGAAGAGATTTGATACCCTATGAGCATATACAGGGGGAGAAAATCCCCCTCAGGGACAGTCATAAGGGAGGGAAATAAGGAGAAAATGGGAGGGAGGGAAGAATGGGAAGATACAAGGGATGGGATAACCATTGAGATGTAACAAGAATAAATTAATAAAAATTAAAAAAAAAAAAGAATGTAGTTCCTTAAATCAAATCAAGGACTGTTGATGCAAAGGAGTTCATATGTATCTAATTACTTTCAGAGAACTATCTCATATTCCTAGAGAGAAAGGGACAAGGTAGTGGGAATAGCAAACAAGTTGAAGCAAACAAGTACACTGTCCTGTGGAGAAGATGTGCAGGCTGTGTATCTTTTCTGCTCCTCAAGCCTCCTGGACTCCTCTGGGAACCTGTAGGCAAGTTAAGTGTGTGAGCTTTGGGAGAGTTGTTGGTAGTCTTTCTTATTAATACCAGCACTAGGAACTTAGATTCTGAGTTACTTTGGGTCATTTAGTAGCCCGAATGTGATGTATTATTGTTCAATAATTCAAACACACAGTAGGGAGATCATGTCTGAGGAGAGATCAGAACTGAATAGAATGTTTAACTGTTCGAGGAAATTAAATAGCACATTGCTATGGCAAGAACCTTGGGAAGAGTACAAAGGGATCCCAAGGAATGGAAGACCGGCTCAAAAATCTGGCAGTTTTTATTGATCAAGGCAAGCTAGATGCAGAGGTGAGACCACTCACAGGAAAACTTACTCATTAAAATACTGGGCAGGATTTATTGAATTCCAACTCCAGGGGGAGTTAGGAGTAAAAGGAGTGTGCTTACAGCACTTCACCTGCTGAGAAGGTGATGGGAGAATGTTTTTCAATCTATTCCAATCTGTTCAGTCTGTGTGCTGTATCAAAGTGTGGAGAGTCAGGGGGACAGCACTGGTGTTGAGGCAGAGCAGAGGAGCCACATGGAGAAATTTTGCCTATGATCTCAGGCAAAGCACAGACATGGATTGGAGGAAGATGCATTGTCAGGAGGAGAGATGAGTGGAGGAAGCTATCTGGATATAACATGTGGTATTATTGTTGTCTTTGTTGCCGTCACTGTTGATGATGGAGATCAAACCCAGGCACTTGCCCCCCGCAAAGCAGGTGATTTACCACCAACTCGGATCCCAGCTCCTTGGTTTATGTGAATGGACCTCATCTGACCTTAACTACAAAGTGATGATGAAAACTCTGTGTTGCTATCTTTGTTAGAGTTTCTATTGCTGTGAAGAGACACCATGACCATGGCAACTCTTATAAAGGGAAACATTTAGTTGGGGCTGGTTTAGATTTTTAGAGGTTTAGTATTATTGTCACGGTGAGAAGTATGGTGACGTGAAGACAGACAGACATGGTGCTGGGGAAGAAGGAGAGAGTTTTACATCTTGATCTGCAGGCAGCAGCCAGAGACTGTGTGCCACACTGGGTGTAGCTTGAGCGTATAAGAACTTAACGCCCTCTCCCAAAGTGACATACTTCACCCAATAAGACCACACCTACTCCAACAAGACCACAGGTCCCAATAGTACCACTTCCTATGTGCCTCTGGGGGGCATTCTCTTCAAATTACCACCATTGCTAGTGAGGAAAAAAATGGAGAAAAATTTTCCAGATTTCTTCTGTGAAAAGATTTGTAAAGCTATTTGTTGTGGTTCCTTACTAATTTTCTAATTGAAGAAGACATGTCATATAATATAAATACAAACTTGAAACTAATGTGCATAAACAAATGTACATGATTTGATTCTGTTATAGTTCTGAGGGTTTCTTATTTTGCAATTATCAATATTGTGTGTACGGCACTAACTTGCTTGTAGTTAGTGCTTAAAATCATCCCTGTTTTATTGTTGGTTTTAAAAACAGCTACTTTGGGTACACACACACACACACACACACACACACACACACACACACACACACACACACCACACAAATGAAAGACTAGGAAAACGTTGCCAGTGGCATTAGAATCCAGGCATCTTTGTATGAGCTATTTTATCAAGGTGTCCTGAGACCACCAGCTCTATAATCAGAGAATATCACAGGGGAAGCTCACTAGGAGAAAGGGGCTTGCAGTGGGTTCTGCTTGGTGGCAGGATATTGCTGGGCTCGATTCAGCTTCATTTCCGCTGAGCATCCATATTCTAAGCCTTTGGGACTCATCTAAACGCAGCCACTCCACTGACAAGTTCAGTACACAGTAATCTCCTTTGACACTGTGAAAGCTCACATCTTTCTTCCTCGTTAGTGAGTTCTCAGAAATTAACTGACAACAATTCAATGGTAAAGTGGGTAGAGGAGCAGGTACCAGCCTCTACCTATCCATGCAGTGATGTAGCAATATTATCATAAAGCCTTGCTTTATATGATAAGGTACTACATACACTTTTCGTGCCAAGCAGATTGCAAATGTATACCTCTTCTTCAATCATTTTATTAATTCAGATATGCTGAGACCTGAAGTTCAACACAGGAATCTACAGAATCTGCCAATTAGAATAACCCACTGTGTCTCACCGAGGCGGTGCTGTAGGGTTTAACAGATGATGATAATTTACCTTCGGAATATCCTTGTATCTGTAAAAAGAATTAAAATTATAACTCTTCCCCAATCTTAGTGCAGGGCTTTCTACAGAATATGCTGTGCTGAGTTTCAAGTAATATTCCTCTGTCGCCCCATATCCCCAGGTCCTGGATAAAAATGAAATGTGCATTTCATAAGAAGATCCCAGTGAGCAGTAATAAGAAAAAGCATTCAATCATAGTCAATTGACTAAGGCTGCGGGGACAGGCTCAAGCTACCATTTTTTTTTAATAAGGACTCAAATAAAAAAATTAAATAAAAATGTTTCTCCCACCAGATCCAGCTGGCTAGGAAAAGAGATGGAGTTATGTGTTTCATACTATGAAGCTAATTTTCAATAATTAATTTACAATTAGTGGAAGCACTGTTGGTTACCTTAAATATAATAATAAAATATACTACTACTCAAGGCAATATGTATTCTTTTAGGTATAGCATGAGATCATATAAAAATATTTTCCAGATATCATTGCACCTCAACCCTCCATTACCCTCCATTAATACAGTGGAAGGGCATTCAATATTGTTCCTATAATACTTATAAAAACCTGGCAACATTTTATCTCTGCAAGGCCAGGATTTCTGTTTTCAGAGTTGTCAATAAAATTAAAAACGATTTGTTCAAAGAATACCTTTACATATAAACAAAGAAAAGAAAAAGTCATATCTTTATAAATGTTAGACCTTAGAATCCACCTCCACCCCATTTGAAAACTTTTGTTAACAAAGAATTCTGTTGTACCAGATGTAACTCATTTCTTCCCAAATAATGACCAGCCTCCCCCCGCCAAGTGGTCAGACCTCATTGGCATCTTTCCATCTTCAGAAAAGTATAACATATTCCAAGATTTTGAAACTGTAGAAGCGAAATCTTAAGATCTTCTCACAGATGTGATTTTTGTACAAATCTAGAACAAAGCCTTTCCCTTTACCCATAGGAAACCTCCCCTATGGCCAGGCCTGCAGCATCTTCTATGCCTCCAAAACTGCTGGGAACTTTCACTCTTTCTCATTGACTGGGAAAGGAATTTCACTTTAAGTTCATGATCAATACACACCACTGACTACACTGTAAAAAAAAAAATCAACAACACCAGGAAAGTCCAACATTTTTTTTAAAAGATACTTAATAGTTGTTTAGAGAGACCTCGGTGGGTCCCGGAGCTCCAAAATCTTCTCCTGGGTTGTGAACAATCAAAGATTTATTATTCGAGCTCTCTGCTCACTGGGAAATGAAGACCCAGAAGCTCATTATCATATCTATTAAAAAGCAGAAACTGGGGTATATCTAAGAAAAGATGTATTACTTTTCAAACCGCACTGCAAACTGCAGGCCAAGAGGGACTTGAACTATATAAAAATACTCTCACTTGTGGGGGAGGGGTGGACAGAGGGTGGGAGTAGAGAGCTTCACTGTCCCACACAGCAGGAATACCTCCCGTCCCACCCTGGCTACCAGGAGCACATTCTGCTGTGTTTCTTCAGTTTTCTTTGACCCAGGATGCCAGAAGTCAGACTCTTGCTTTGACCTGGGTACATGATGTCAGTACTCCAAGACCTTGGGGGAGACAAGTCAGGGGGAGATGAGAGAGGTTTGATGAACAATGACCAGTTAAATTGTAGTTAACCCCAATTCTCAACCTTCACCTTTGCTAATTGGATTAATTTGTCGGCAGGCGGTATAGTCATAAAGTCTACGAGGGCCAACCTAGTGCCATGTTATTACAAGGCGGAAATCATGACTCCGGCATGGACTGTCCTTTAGAGCGGATCTATACGGAATCTCTGCAGAGCTAGAACAAAGCTGACCTTGAACTATAAAGTTGGGAGGGTCATTAATTACACATATTCTCTTTTACAGTCCCCCAAATACGCCAAGTAAGCAAATTCTTTCTCAATTAAGAGATTTCCAAACCCAGGCTTTAATGAAATGTTAATTAAAGTCAATGGAAAAGTCATGTTCAAAAAGAAAAAAAAAAGCTGAAGTACTTAAAGGTGTCATTTCTGACTCCCTCAACTGGTCCAAGCATATCGACACTCATGTCTTTCAATTTTTTAGTGTATTTTTGCACACAGAATAGCACAACTTTGACAACCATACTGATTTCAATAGGGAGCCCCTACACCCAGTGAGATGGAGCTCCTGCCTTCTTATCACAATGGTAAAAGGCTCTTTCCAAATAGTCAAATGTCAGGGACAGAAGTGGCTGTATGATATTGGGCTGAATTTCAGTGACAATAATATAACCTTATAGGTCTAACTCAGAGAATCTGTGAATAAACATGTCTGGGTGAAATCAAGCCTTAGTGTCAATGGTATTTATTTCTCTATGGTGAAAGTGAAAACTCTTTCCAAGTTAACCGAGTTGGAATGAACAGAGATGTTGTTATCCCTGGAAATATGGTTAATAAGCCTGCAAAATATTGTGCTTTAGAACTGGCTAAAGGGCAAGTAGCTATCTTCCACATTGTCTGGGTCTTGGGTGAGCCAGTACCCACTGCTGAAAGAGATACAAGGCTGCCAGTGTTCTGTGCAGGCTTGAAGCTACAAAAGAAACACTGTGGCATTCCCCACTTCTATTAACTCTAACAAAGAGCAACCCTAGAGACCAGATATTCCAAGAGAATCTAGATGGTATTTATGATTGTTTTTCTTTTTCCATTCCATTCCATTCCATTCCTTCCCTTCCCTTCCCTTCCCTTCCCTTCCCTTCCCTTCCTTTCTCTCTCTCTCTCTCTCTCTCTCTCTCTCTCTCTCTCTCTCTCTCTCTCTCTCTGTAATAATACTTCTAAGAATATAACTGGTACATTTCCTACTTTTACAAACAAAAAACAGTTCTCAGGAGATAGTTAAAAGTGATCAGACTATGGAAGTTAATTATACTGTGCTTCCTCTCCCCAACTTCTCTCTCTCTCTCCCCCTCCCTTCCCATCCTCTTCCATGTGGTGTGTGTGTGTGTAAGAGAGGTGAGAGAGAGAGAGAGAGACAGACAGAGACAGAAAGAGAGACAGAGAAAGAGAGAGAATGAGAGCACTCCCCACGTCCAGGCCAATTAATACGCTTTTGCATTATCAGAGCCAGATCTGGTCACCTGTTGACAGTAGAAATAGAAAAGAGACAAAGCCAAATGCTGGGATCAGGACAAAATAATGGAAAATAATGGATGTTGACAATGAATTATCAAAACAATAATCATGTTTAGCCAATCCCTTTGTGGGAAACCGTCATTATGATGCCAGTGCCAGCTGTCTGAAACTTTAATTTAAGTGCTTGCTTGAGGCAAGCCATTTGGAATGCTAGTTTAGAATGTTTTATAGCCCCAACAATATGTTTTACTAACCTCAAATACTGTGGTGATGGTTTCAATGGTAACTATAATTTGTACACAAAAGGCTCCGGGGTGAGTTTTACTTTCTATGAAAGGGGTCTTCTTGCACAGTAGAAGTCCAGGAATTTCTGGGGTACCTGGATTAGTCCAGTCTATGTGGCCTTTGGCACTGAGTATACCTGTTCATAGATCAGACTTAACGACGATAGCTTTAGGTACACCACTTCAAGTTCCTTGCAGAGAAACAGATACTCGCCAATGGAAACTAAAGATGTGATGTTCTAGCATCAGGTGGCCAGTAAGCGTTACTTACTAGATTTCTTTACAAGCAACCACTCTCTTCACCCAAGACAACCTAGATTTAAATTCTGTCACATTATCAAGAGCACATATCTATATTTCCCTGACAGTGAATTAGCATTGAATCTGTATATTAAGATAATGATTGATGTTTCCTTTAAACTCAGTGTGTTTGCCCTAGTCATGTTCCCTGTTATTTTGTCTTTTTTTTTTTTCCAGAGCTGAGGACCAAACCCAGGGCCTTGCACTTGCTAGGCAAGCACTCTACCACTGAGCTAAATCCCCAGCCCCATTTTCCCTGTTGCTATGGTAAAATATTCTGACACAAGCAACCTAAGGGATGAATAGTTTATTCCTGATTGTAGTTCAAGGTGTAGCCCATTATGATGCAAGGTAGGAGGACCTTGAAGCGGCTGCTTATATAGAAGCCACTGTTATGAATACACAACACTAAATGATTGCTGCTGCTCAGCTCCCTCCTCCCAACCAGAATCCCAACTGGGGAATGGTGTCACCCACAGTGGGCAGGGATTCCCACACCAGCTAATGTTCTCAAGATAATACCACATAGGTAGTCCCAGAGGTCCATCTCCTAGGTGATTCAAGATGCGATTCAGTTGATAATTACAGCTATCACAAGGCTCTAGCATATAATCCATCTCTAAAAAGTTTTGAAATTGTCTTTCTCCTATTTGAGACATTTTGCACAGGCGATATCAACCTAAGATTAATTATAATTTTGACTAATATTAGAATACTGTTAAGATAGTACAACTGGGTACATCGCTGTGAGGTTAACATTACTCATGTTATTTGTCTTTTTAGAATTTACCAATCATCTTGCGTTCATTATCCCACACCCAGAAGAGCATCCCTGTTGTGGTTAATGCAATCTTGCAGTTGAGGAGTCAGAAGCTCAAAGAGGTTCTGTGATGAACTAGGTTCTATGCACAGCTAGACAGCCCAGGTGACAACACTTTACATTTCCTTTACAAATAGCAATGAAAGCATCAAAAATATTAAGTATTAATCGGCTCTATATTGCTAAGAAAAAAATATTACAACTGCAGATTCCCAGTATCTGATGGTTTGGCAGCTACACCATAAATCACCTTGTATCTTTTCCAGATTAGATAACCCAAGTTCTGAAAATGTCATCTGATGCTCTTCAATACACAAGTCTACTGGTAGAAAACACGGGTCACCTTTGGTCAACAGCCATGAACTAGATGTTTCCCTGGCAACAGTCTCTTCCAGTAGATTGACACAGATTGTATCAATTATCTCACGAGTGACTCTGATGGAAGAAGTTCATGTGCAAGCAATGCTCATGTATGTAGACAGACACACTTCTCGTAGAATTGTATATGTCATGCCCTAACACAGTGCATGGACCAGAAGAAAGACTTGATAAGGATGTGATTTATAAACCAATACATTTTATTCTAACTGAGCAGGATCATCACCCCTTGAAGGTGTTTCAGAGGAAATGATTTGCAAAACAATAGCTTCTTCCTCTCTTTTCAAAGTATTGGCTTTGTAATTCTAGACGCTTGCGTATGGATTTATAGCAGACCCTGTTTAAAATTACTATGCTGAGAAACAAATGCTCTACTTAATTGGCATCTTGCAATGCAACTTTTCAATTAATTAGTATTTTCTTACAGAGGCAAAGGTACCATTTATATACTACATATGATATTTACCACTTTAATGCTTCTATGAAAATGTTTCTGTAGGAAGTAGGCAGAAGGGATTCATAAAAAGCACTGCAAGCCTCAGTTATCTGCATAGTATGGCTGAGTGGAGTCAGGGAGGCGTTGCCCAGCAGACGCCCAAAGTGGGGATGTTTGGGTAGACTAGAACATTATTCTGAAAACCAGGTTAAGAATCCTAAGGTTCAGCACAATGCCAAGGATCATAGATGTGAACTAGAAATGACTTGATTCTGTCTGCCAGTTTTTACCTGACAGTTTGGGCACCTGACAGTTCAAAGTAGAGTTTAATATGATATAGTTCTTTGGAGATAGAATTGGCGTGGCCCATATTCTTGTTTTGTCTGATATTTATAAGATGATTTTCATTTAACAACCAGTATTGGTAAGTTTTTTTAAAAAACAGCTAATATGTGTTTGTCATCAGGAGGTACAATCAGAAATAACTGTTTCATTCATTTAAACACAATTTTCCATTAGAATAAGCAGGACATTTTTGCATTGCAATAATATCCTTCTACATGTCTCTGCGTGTAGTTACTTGGTTTTTAAATTTATTTTTTATTTATCTATTTTTATTTTATGTATATGATTGCTGTATCTGCATGTATACCTGTGTGCTGGAAGAGGGCATCAGATCCCAGTACAGATGGTTGTGAGCCACCATGTGGTTGCTGGGAATTGAACTCAGGACCACTGGAAGAGCAGACAGTGTTCTTAACCACTGAGCCATCTCTCCAGCCTGGTTACTCAGTTTTTGTTTCAAAATGCTACAGGTCCTAAACCCCATTCTTTCACTCACAGCCTGCACGCTAGGCACAGGCCTTCATAGCACTCTTGATTTTTGCAATGTCCTAGTGAAAAGTTTGCTTTCACTATCATCCTTAAATGGCATCAAATCCTCCCTTTTATTTCCTTGTCTATGCCTTACAGGCGGCCTTGCTTTCCCATCCACTGTCTAAGCAGAGCTCTTTCACACATGGGTTTGTTTTTACACCCACCCATTCAATCACTATCATGTAAACTATACTATCGAGAGAGTCGGCCTTGTATAAGGAGAAAATAGGTCTTCGCCACTGCTCACAAAAGGTCTACAATCTAGTTAAAGAGACAGGACAAGAAAAGGAATGTAGTGAAGTGCTATCACACTGTAGGAAAAGAACACTTTAGTGGGGATTCATTCCCCTTGGAAAAGAGGCTACTCGAAGTGACAGCAAGGGGCTTTACAGATCCAGTATGTGGCACCCTGCCTAGCACAAAATGTAAAGCTGACATTCAAGAAGGATGGTGGATCAAAAGGGAACCACAAACCTAAGGCCCCAGGGCCTACTTTATCCTGTGAGGTTTTTGAGTGGCGCTGTGCTTTTGCCACACTGCATTCAGAGACTCTGGGGCGAAAGAGTGACCCTCTGAAACTCCTCATCAAATCCCAGAGGAAAGATGGACAGAGCTCCTTTGGGCCTTCAAGAGGAAAGCTCATCTTCAAGGTGTAGAACTTCCCAGAAAGTTCATGATAGGATGGCATCAAAGTTCATGGCCAAAGAATTTCCCCTGTTAGAAGAACAGATCAAACTCTATCAAGCTGAACTGGACATGGCTGAATTGGAAAAGCACTAACCTTGTAATGACACGCTAAGTGGAAGAAACTTCCCCTTCTAGCAAAGGAAACAATAAATTACATCAGCAAGAGATAGCTCTGGGATAACAAACCCTCCCCTTGGCTTCTTTGCTTGTAGCAACAAAGAACTTTATAAAAAGAAAAAAACTTCATGGGCTGGAGATTGGTTGGCTTGTGCAGGCAAGAGGACCTGAGTTCAGATAGCTGCACCCTCATAAAAAAGTCAGCAGGGCAGTGTGTGCCTAAACTTCTAGGACTGCCTTCCACACATGAGCACAGATGCAACACCTGGACACACGTGTGCTTGCACACGTGCCCATACACACACACAAAGAAAACTTGTATGTGCTAACTAAAATAGCTAGCTAAACTAAACTAACTGAAATAGCATTGTCAATCAGAAAGACACTCAAACATACAGTAGAATATCCCAGGTGAATAAAAGATGATTAAGTTTTAATCTTGGATATTTTAGAACCAAGTAGAATTCAAACTGTCCTTTCATAGTTACCTTACTTACACATAGTGCACCAAAACCTCTCAAGAGTCAAAAATTGCATCTCTGTCACTGAGGTCAAACTTTCACTGGAAAGTTGTAAAGACTGATTTACAATAGTTTTTATTCATTCATTTGTTTGTTTGTTTATTACTTTCTTCCTTGACCCACCTCCAAAGATACCACATACCAGGAAAAGCCTTCATGCCATAGAAAACTGTAGCAGAAAAAAAAAATTAACCCACATTAACAAGTGGTGAGTGTGAACTCCTTCTATACTGCAGAATAAAAACTGTACAAAAAAACAAACAAAAAAAAGAACAAGAGGTTATCAGTCATGCAATTTGCATTTTCTTGCAACATGAATGAAATTGTTACAACTTGGCTAGATTCCAGTCTAGGTGACATCTGCCAAAAGCCTTGGGTCATCTTTCTTCCATTAGTAGAAGTCTCTGTTCCAGCAATCGCCTCCATATCCATATTCATCTGAGCCACAGTTGATTTTTCTTGTCAATCTTGTCTAGTAATGGGATCAGCAAGTACAGAAACGCGGAGTCTTTCACTTCCTCATGCATAAAGAGAAAATGCTGCCTCTTTTCAGGGACAGAAAAGCAAGAGCTAAAAGAGAAAGCGAGTGCTCTGACTTCGTGTCATCTAATGTTCTATCTTAACTTGGCTTCCAAGCCAGGAGCTCCCCATTGTCTCCCTGCTAAGGTATGGAATTGCTCTGCAGCTAAATTGCTGTAACATCTCCCTTTGGGATTGATCTGCCCCATCCCAAAGGGCTGGACAGTGAACAATTTGCAATGTGCAAGGTTAACTGAGGCATTCAATGACTACAGTGTGCCTTCAAGAAATCAACCGTAGACTTTTGCATCTGGTTTTAGGGCAAACAACTGTCTAGTTGTAGGGTACCTGGCCCGTGATTCTAGCCTCAACTTCCGCACAGGTCTGCTGATTTGATCCCCATGAGTCCACATGCTCTGAGCCGATTGGAGCCTTCCAAAGGTTCTGTGGAAGATACTTAAGTGAAATTCCTGAAGCTGTACGTCAGATTTTCTCCTTTCAGTGTTCCATGATTGATTTTTGTGTCTCTCAGACGAGAAATGAATTGGTTCCTCGTTCCTGTGAACAAATGACCCCACATTTTGGATGTGGGATTGAAGTCAAAGGTTGTCTTAAGTATTTTCCTTAATTCAGTTTTGAATCTGAAAATCTAGACAGATGGTTATGAACCATATAAGACATGATAAAGGGTGTGGTTGGAAGAGGAAAACCACAGGCTCAGGATGTATTTGAGAAAATAAGGCCAACCTTTTACCACTAATGTGCCTGGTGGGTACATCTTGTGCAGAGAAGCCTCTTTCTTAAGTCATTTTCCACTTTGTGTGAGTGTCCCAAACATACAAACAAAGGCCAGAGGAGTGTGTGGAATGGCTTCCTGTGTCACCATCCGCATTGTTTTGTGAAACAAGGTCTCTTACTGAACCAAAGCTGACCATTCCGGCAGGCTGGCTGGCCACCAAGATCCTGGAATCTGATCTCCAGTGTTAGAGATAGGAACATAGGCACCCCTGCCCATAGAGAAGGTGAACGCTGGGGACTTGAACTCAGGTCCTCTCGCTTTCACAGGAGGACGTGTTGCCCACAGAGCCATCTCCTCAGCCCTTCTGTATCTTTTTAAAGCATTAAAGTCAAGTTAATATGACTAAATAATTCATAACCACGAAATTACTGTAACTGTATAATTTAAGCATTGTCTAGTTAACTTCATTTGTTTTAGGCTCATTCCAATGTGTTTATAGTTTTATTTGTATTGTCATCCACCCACAGGAAAGAAATGACTAAAAGAGCTTGTAGCATAGTGTGTTTTCTCTTCATTAACCTAGGGAAGATAACATTGATGTAGATATAGCATATATTATTAACTAGTTAATATTTATTTTGTTTATGTATACCCCTATGCTTGCTATACAAATATATAACATACCATATGTATGCACAATAGATACAGAGCTATATGCCTATATAGACTGAATATATTGTTTAATTAAATGTATATAATGTAGTATATATTAAGTTAAACTAAGATCTTTCATTTAGCATAATGAAAAGGTAGTTTCTCATATCGGGTATAGAAGCCGGTTGCTGTGAACGGTCTCCAGATCTCTCACTTCGGTTCCTCTCCTGTGCAAACACATATACTCTGTTTAAAAAATGATCCTGCCACTTTTGTTCAATTGAATTTGTTAAGTGCCAAATCCCTGAGTCATACCCCTTTTTCCTACTCTGGAATGTGTGCCAAGTTCTGTCTCCCAAGGCAAAGCAGAAATAAACACCTTTCACTAGCACTTGACTCTCATGGTCACATTCGAGGGCATCCTCCGAGAGCCTCCTCATAGCAGCCTCCGAAGACATCTTTTTTTTTTTTTCAGAGCCTCTGCTTTTCTCATTCTATTTTCTCCCAGGATCTGTTTGCAAACATTCTGTGGAACTGGCAAGTTGTTTGTTCTGCCTTTGTATTGCAGTCTGCCTAATGCAATTATTTGTAAACGGCCGCCATAACTCTTTCTTGGGTAATGCCTGCAGACTGTTTACTAAACAGTAAACTTAATCATGCATTCATTGTTGCAAATGTCTCCAAACGGCTTCAGAGTGGAGCTGACTTGACATTTTTTGCCTCTTTGCAAAGCCATGGAGGATCTTTTCTGAATACACACAAAGTTCCCTCATAGCCAGTCATTAGGCTTGCTGTTCCTCCTCTCACCTATAACAAACTGGGGTCGCTTCTTTTCCGGTTCAGTGAGTCAACCAGTGCTAGTGCGTCCAAAGGAAACTGGGTAGGGGCTAAGGCCTTCATCTGCACTGAACAAGGACAGAGTACCCATCACGACACAGACCAGAGTGAGGACTAAGTATTCTTTGGGTCTTCACTGAGGATGTTAGCCAAGTCTATGCTTGCCACACATCCAAGCACGGCTTTGTCTTGGATATCTGACTGGGATGGTAAGAGACTGAAGAAAGGACATACACACAGACACAAGTACAGAAAAGCTGCTGTTGGGTGCGCTACGTGATTTCTGATAGAGTCTCACCAGCATGCGGCAACCTCAGACATATAACATGGCTGGGGATGGGAGGAGGAGTTAGCTTGGTAGGAGGACGCTAGGGGAGCCGTCCCGGCGTGCAAACATCCAGGAGGAGGAAGCGGATGCCAATGCTTCCTGTACACTCTGTCAGCATTCACACTTCGGCCGACCAGAGGAAGGCCAATTCCCTAAGCATGGCTTGAGGAAGACTTTAGCAACTCCCATGGGTGTGAGGTATTGGGGTCCTTGTCAATAATAGCGCATTCCGTCAGGACTTCAAACACCCTGTGCGCATTCACTCCACACCCCACGGCTTCCTCCTCTACACATGCTCTGTTTAAGACACTGCATGGGGCTCGCTGAGAGATGTATTGTAAAACATGGCTCCGTTCATTTGAATTCACAGTAGACATGATTGTGAGAGGATAAAGAAAAGTCAAAATAGCCTTGTCACAGGTATGTAGAAGGCAGCAAGGGCACACTGAGTACACTAATGAAGTCATCGAAGAACCAACTGGAAGTAACTAAGAAAACTCAAGGCCTATCTGATGGGTGTAAGGTGCTGAGGAAACCAGTGGGGAGCCTGGGCAGCTGCCTCCACACTGGCAGCCTTTAGCTGCAAAGGGAGAGAGGCTGAGCCGTGGCCAGTGAAACTTCCTCAATTTGCCAATTGTTCATCTATTTCCAGTCTCACTTTAGAACAGCTCTCCTAAATCATTAACATCCCCACACCATCCTTGGGGACCCACTTACAAAGTTGGGGGCTTAATTAATAGAAACAACAGAAGCAATGAGGAGAAGGATCTCCACACATTTGTCCTTGTATCACTGTTTATATTGCTAGCCTGTTATTCTTACTGAGTAATCAGCCTACATTCCCAAGTCCTGTCCCGTGCATTGCTTTGCATCCCTTTCTGCCTACTCCAAGATGGTTCCAACAGTTTCCTGTTCCCAAAGCACCAGCGCCCCCTTTTATTTGTTATATAATGACTCCCCTGATCATGAGTCCATCTTTCTCCAACTCCTGCTCCCTGTCAACACCTGTAGTTGTATCTTCCAACTCCTCTGAGCTAGCCTTACTGAGTTCTTCAAAGCAGCTTTCCGTGTCTTACCTCATTACTGAAAGAGGTTATATCAAGTCCACCCATGATGCTCACATTGTTAAATCCACAGATGGATCTATAATTCTCACGTTGCATGTAGCTAGCATCTTAAAACTTTTCCTTCTTCCAACTTCCAGATTCAGCATTCTCTTGGTTTTCCTTCATCCTGGATACATCTTGTGTCTTGTTGTTGTTAGCTCCTCATACACCTAACTCCTTGTATGAACATGCAACAACAATTTATCTTTGACTCATCTTATCTTTATCTCCTTTTATGGGAGCTTCCTTACTTTAGCTTTACATATCACCTAAATATTGATAATTCCAAAGTCATGTCTTGAGCCTAGACCTCTACTCTCTACTCCAGATATTGTGTATCTGGTCCCAGTGGGTATCCAAATAGTAACCCTAAACCCACATTACAGAAACCATTTGGGAGCCATAGCCACCACTCACTTCTGAAAGTCCCCAGATTTATACATTTTTCAGTTTGAGGCTTTCTGTCCTTCTCTTTCTTCTTTTCTTTCTTTCCTTACTCTCTTGTCTTTCATTTTATTCTTTTTTCTTTTTGCAAAATGTTCTTCCTTCCTTCTTTCCTTCCTTCCTTCCTTCCTTCCTTCCTTCCTTCCTTCCTTCCTTCCTTCCTTCTCCTAGAGTATCACTATGCTGCCCTGAACTCACTACACTGACTGGGCTAGGCTGAAACTTGTAGTGGTCCCATTTTTGTGTCTTTAATACTGGAATTACAGATGTTCACTACCAAACTTGGCTTCCAGTTTTTTGTTTGTTTGTTTTTGTTTTTATCTTATTATATAGCAACTTCATCCCTCCAGCTGTCCAGGAAAAGACAATGCAAATGTACTCTGTTCCTTACTTCACGCTATGATCTAATCTATCAGCAAATTCTATCTACCTTTGAAATAATTAACATCTAATTCCATCTAGTCGTATTCAATGTCACCATCTTGCTCTGAATAATTACTATTTTCTTTCTGAACCACAATGGTGGCCTTTTACCTGGTCATGCTGCCCACCCAAGAATTTTTCCTCCATAGAAGCCAGCACCAGCTTATGAAAACAGTATTCACATTGCTCTTCTGTTGAGGGACCTACAATAAAATCAAAAGTAGTGGCTCTCAACCTTCTTAATGCTGTGACCCTTTAATGTAATTCTTCATGTTGTGGTGACCTCCAACCATGAAACTATTTTTATTGCTACTTCATAACTGGTATTTTGCTAGTTATTAATTGTAATGTAAACATCTGTGTTTTCTAATGGTCTTGACCGGTTGCAACCCACAGGTTGAGAGCCCACTGGTCTAAAGTCATTGTGGTGACTCTAATGCTTCAACCTCCTATTCTTCACTACCTTCACTTACTGTGTATTAAATTTCTAGACCTCATACCTGCCTCTAAACATACTCAGTATGTTTTAAGCTATGTTTGCCCTTACTGGTACAACCTTCCGTCCAAGTCTGTGTAATTTGTTCCTTCCCTTCTGTAAATATCTATTTAAGTAGCATGATCTGAAGCCTTTCCTAGAGAAACTACAATTCCCAGCATCCATGCTTCTTCCTCTTTCCTGTCTGCTCAAAGCATGGTCTTCTGACCTAGGTTATTTACTTGTTTGTGGGCTTCCTGCACCCATCTCATCAAACCCACGATCTGTAAGGAACTAGGCTTTATTTTCATCACTGCTCTGTCTTCCTTGTTGACCACTTAGGCACTCTGACACATGGCTCGTGTTCAACCCATGTTCAAGTGAGTAAAACTCAACTGAGCAAAGAGAAGTTGAACAGTACCTAGTGTTATCTGAGGTTGCTGTCTGAACCTGGGTTTTTCCAGGTTCTCGGTGTACAACCTGAGGAATTGGAAAAACACATAAAGAAAAAGCAAAGCACCAAGAAGCTTTATTAAGAGCAAAGGAAAGTGTGTATTTTGTATACACCATGAAAAGAGTAAGGTACTCCTTGGCCCTGGATGCTCTTTGGGCCTTCTCATTATGAGGTCCCAGGAAAGGAGGAGGTGGTTGTTAGAGGTGTAGTGTGGTGTCTCTTTGATTGACAGTCTTGGGTTATATCAGCTTTTCTTTGTTGCCCGTGTCCTTCCCTGTGATGCATCTGATTTTAATCATACACATGCCCAATTATGCAAAGTCATAAGAGGTAAGACGGAATTCCCCCGAAAAGTTCACTCAAAGGACATACTTTGATTTATTATGGATGCACCCAAACCAGTCCAGGCTGGATCCTGGATCAATCATGACATTGTTTTTAGTAGAAAGAGGCAATTACCAAGCAGTTATAAAGAAGAGTAACTTTCTTCCATTGTTTAAAGAACAGGCATACATGCAGTGGGAGACAGGTGGGAGCATTCTCGGTTGCCCAATGCTTGGCCGGGAGAGGAGTGTGCACACAGCTCAAGTGGAGTTCCAGGTTGCTGAGCTATCCCTGTGCTTGCTTTCTTTGCTAGCACACAACCTAGGATATCACATCATCTCAATTAGCATCTGTTGAGTGAGTGAGGGAGTTTCTAGAACTGATGAGACTCATGGCTGCTTATATGCTGAAGGAAAAAGCCAGTGGGAGAAAGATACTGTCGAATACCAACCAGTTCAGTAACATGCAAATATGTGCTCATCAATGGGCATCTGAGGGTTTTGTCCCATCATGATATTACTCAAAGCACTCTTGCAGAGGAGGGTGCCTCATACAGATTGGTTGCTCCCAGACAAGGTGATGAAAAAAACTCTTAAGTGCAGCAACATCACCAAGAAAACACATCCAGGCAATCCATCAACTGAGAAGGCAAACTCAACCACCAAAATCCAAGCACTAGAGTCCAGTTGAGGAAGAATCACTCCTGATAGACACTACGGCTTCCTAGACAGGTAGCATCTAAATGCCAGGCATCAGCAAGGTGGATTTGCAGCAAGAGGACAAGACAACCGTAGCTACAGACATCAAAACTAACAGAGAGTGCACTTTCAGCCTGTAACCCAAGCTCTGCCTCTGGCTTACAAGAAAACCAGAACACGAATATATCACATGTTTCAGGCACTCAGGCCCAGACACAAATCTGTACCGACACGGGGTCAGCTCTGCCTATACCAGGCCTTGTACTTACCGCAGGCAGTTTCTAACCCAGTAAGAGTTTGCTCATTTGACATAAGGAGATGTCAGTAAAAAAAAACCCTGCAAAGCCAGACTCCTGATTGGCCAGTTCAGCAAAGGCCTCCTTATGTGGTATAACCCACCTTCAGAGTTTTCAAACCATTCCATTAGAATCGGATATTTTCCGCTTGTAGGACAGGCCACAAAACACAGCTTATGCAGTTCTTCCAAGCCGCTCCACCAGCTGGCATGACTCTCAGCTTTCTAAGGATTCAACCAAAACCCCTAATCCCCAGGCCTTCCGCCTGTACATTGGACAGAAAACCGCCCTTCCTCCTGCCAGCCCATCCCTTCTCCAACCACAACGACCAGAGAAACCACTCTGGAGGCTGCCAGCCACTGCAGAAAATCACACTTTCCACTCATCTCCATCTCAAGGGTACAAACCTCCGTCGCAAAACTGTTAAGTGAATCATCAAAGGTCATTTAGGAAACGCGACACTTACTTGAATCAATGTCTTCTTGAGGCTTTTGAAGGGTGCAGCAGGCATAAAATTTAATATTGATTGTTGGGGTGCGTTCCATTCCCCCTTTCAGAGTCATTTCAGAATGACAAATACTTTTTTATTTTGTGATCTATAGCAGGGCATGTCTCCCGGTCGCACCACAGTCCTGGGCCTTCTTCTTCTTCTTTCTTTTTTTTTTTTTCTTTTCTTTTTTCTTTTTTTCTCTTTTCTTTTTTTCCTGGCCACTTGTCTCTGTAGTTTCTGCCCGCCCTTAAATTTCCTAGTTGCTGCCGTCACCCCCTTCTGCTCACTTCTCTTAGCTCCTGTTCTAATTTCGACTGTCATTTCCCCTGCTCTCTCGAGTGCTCGGAGCTCCTGTTCCAATTTCTCAAGTCTTCTCCCAGCGCTGTCCTCTTTTCTGCCTCCCTGACCGGCTCGCTCCTGCCCGTCTTCCCTTTCTTGGTCTTCCGTGTCCCACCAGGATCTTCATCCTCGTCGCTTTTGCTGCCCTGTACGTGTGCGGCCCAGTGTTAGCAAGCAGATAGTGTTAATACCATGTCCAGTCCGGTGAAATATACCCCCAGAATCACGAAAGGAAAAGATGGCTTTCTTTCCCATATTTTAACTTGAAATTTGAACTCTATCTCCCCTAAATATTTTTCCTTCCTCCCTTTCTTGTGAAAACTACTTTCAATCAGTAATCTAAGAACATTTCAGGCTTGACTGAGGAAAGAAAAATGTGGCAAGTTGTTTTTGAAGACTCGGTATTCCGTTGTAATCCTGGACCCACTTAACTGTGTGAGGTTAAGAAGAGTTCTGGTAAGTTTCCAGGTGGCTGTGGCAGCGACGTTTAGAGTCCATCAGGAATCCCAACAACGCTCAAATGAAGACTAAATTACTGATTTGAAAGAGACATTTCTCATGGGTCTATCTCTCCCCTCAGTTACTTTTGAGAAACAATGCACTTTTGTTAACCACAAGTGATCTGCGTTATTCACACAGTGCTATATTGAGTGAGTACGCATGGCAAACATTCTCAGGGTCTGTACGACACACTGCCCAGGGCTCTCACGGGGGTGTGAAAATGACTGACCAATATGGATAGGAGATTCTACCTGTTTGCTCTTCTGAGAGACCTGGCTGTTTATCTAAAACTGTCCTGGCTCTGGGGCTTGTATAATTCTGCATTAAGGCTTATGCTCATATAAGTGCACTTAGAGGCTGTGCTGGGACTCATTTGACCTCTGGGTTAATTTCCAAGGGTGAGAACATCTTCTAGCCTTATATAGACTTTTCTTATTATCAGTTTGGAAATTAAATCCTTTACTCAGCTACCTGGTGTTTTCTAAGAGACTGTTTTTATTTTATGCAATTAACCGGTTGTTTTTAGCAAAAGGCTTTTCCAACTGGAACCCAGCGTCAAGGTTTATCGAGAGTGGATATACCTTAAGGAGGAGAACACTGAAACCAAAGACGACAGGGTTCAAAACTAACACCTACCCATCCCCCAACATTCCAGTTTTTAAGGCATCACCACTCTTTCTGGAGCTAATTTCAAAACACTTGCTGAAAGCATAAAGGACGCAATCTACTCGGCTGTGGATCACTGTCATTATCTCTTACAGATGGTAAAGGAAAGTGTGGGGTTGTGACATTCAACCTACGTTGACTCAATAAACTCTCTGAGTGTCCACTTTGTGCCCAGCCCTGTGATGACGGGTGCAGGGGTCATAAAGATGAATAAGCCGACTTCCTTCTCTGGAGGCGTTTCCTGTCAGAGGGCATGTCAAGGGTCAACCAAAAATCCTAAGTCTCATCTGAAAACCTTAAGCCCAGATACCCCTCTCGATACAATAACTCCAGAGTCAAGGGCATAAAAGTTAAGAACAAAAGGGCGTGCACGTGTTAAACTCTCCCCTTGTCGATTTCCCAAATTAACAGAATATATTCAGCTTCTCAAAAGTATGGCGGAGACAGAAGAGAACGCAAAGCGACTTTCTGATGATTCCCTGCTTCTAATTAAACTATTTTCCCTTTCTAACCATCTCCAGGCTTTTTTTTTTCCCCTTCCATGAGAATGAAGACCAAAACAAAAATGGCGGGGGAGGAGGAGGAGACTTAACAGGAAGTTCTGTGAAACACCACTTGCTCTCTCTGCTGTGAAGAAGTTTGCTGAAGAGACACAACCCTGGGCTTTGCTATGTAAACCACCTACAGAAGTGGCCCAGTCACCGTGGGAAAAGAAGGAGTGGAGTAGTGCCTTGGACCTGGAGTGACAAGTCAGTGCATTCAGGCATCGCCAGATGAAAAGGGAAAGCAATGAGCAGTCAGATATTTTAGGGTTCTCTCTTTTTCTTTTTGTTTTTCTTCCTCTTCCTCCCCTTCTCTCTCTCTCTGTCTCTCTGTCTCTCTGTCTCTCTGTCTCTCTCTCTCTCTCTCTCTCTCTCTCTCTCTCTCTCTCTCTCTGTGTGTGTGTGTGTGTGTGTGTGTGTGTGTGTGTGTGTCTTTCTGTTTCTCTTTATCTGTCTTGTGAATTTCGAATCAAGAAGTCATTAAGTATGCCAGTCTTTTCAAATGCAGTCCAGCCTATGGTGCTTTTCTGTTTTGATGATGCCAGTCATCCTGAGATTTTTTTCCTCTGCAGTAATGATGACAAGAATTGAGAAGGAAGCAGTATTTACAACAGGAAGGTTCAACCTGCTTTTGCTCCATTTTTAGGGTTTCCTGGCAGTGCCTAGAGAGCCTCAGGATCACTGATGAAGGCCACAGTGTTCTTTTAGAGATTGGGCTTGTATGTTTTGCAAAAAGGTTCTGTGGCTAGAAGTCATTTTGTTTCGTTTTCTTTTTTCATGTTTTTGGGGTTTTTTTTTTTTGTTTGTTTGTTTGTTTATTTTTTGAGACAGAGTTTCTTTGTGTAGCCTTGGCTGTACTAGACTCACTCTGTGGACCAGGCTGGCCCAGAACTCAGGGCACTCCGCCATCTGCCTCTGCCTCCTGAGTGCTGGGATTAAAGGTGTGTACCACCATGCCCACCCTAAAAATCAGGTTTTAACAATGGTGGTCAGGGAATTCAGGGAGACCTTGCTGACCTTGCTGTCTGTCTGTCTGTCTGTTTCTCTCTCTCTCTCTCTCTCTCTCTCTCTCTCTCTCTCTCTCTCTCTCTCTCATACACACACACACACACACACACACACACACACACACACACATATGGAGAGAAAGAAAGAGGAACACACATTTCTCCTGTTTGTGGTTCTGGCTGCCTTTTGGGTTTTCACTTTATTGTGTGTATTCAGTCATAGGACGGAAATGTCTTTATAGCTTCAACGGTTCCAGATGTAATGCAGCAGAAAATCCTGATTTTAGGCCCATGTGATTGCATGGCCTTGCTTAAATTTCTGTTTCTGTTTGGTCAGTTCAGCATTATCCACACTGTGCCTTTTAAAGAGTGTTCTTAGGAGGCAGGGCTTATTCTTTAGGGCAGCCAAGGCATCGGTTAATTTATTAGACCAGCATTTAATTTTCTGCTCAGGGGAAACTGTCTTGGGCATTGGTTCAGACTTCAGTATGTACTGACAGCTCCTAGCAGGCATGATAGGTACCAACTCCTGAAATTATTTCTGAATCTGGAGAGGTAATTGGAGGACCGAAAAATATGAATTGTTTTTACTTTCTCAAACACTGCTGGTCCAGGGACTTCTCAGGTTAAAAATCAACCACTAACTTTAACATTTCCTGCTAAAGAGGCTTGATGACTATCAAGGAATTCTCCCAGAGCAATGAATTTGAGATTGAATTTGAAAGTCAATATTTTGTCTCATAAAAATTACATATTTTTTTCATATTTTCAATTTTTATGAGACTTGAAAATATTTTAAAATTTATTATTATGTTGCATGTGTGGGCATATGTGCCAGGGTTTGCATGCAGAGTTCAAAGGACAACTTTGTGGAATCAGTTTTCTCCTTCCAATTTTACATGCTTGTGCAGAAAGTGTTTTGCCAACTGAGCCATCTCTCTGGTCTCAGGTTTTTTTTTTCTTTTTTAATGAGGGCTCTAGTTGAAACTTATTTCTGTGAAATTTATTTTTCCTTTATGTGAACTTAATAGCTCTTTGTAGATTGTTGTAACTAGTAGCTGCTTACCTTCAGAAGCCTGGGTGCCTGACAGCCTTGGACATTGACTGTTCAGCTCCACTCCCTCAGCAGCTGGAGAGTTCGAGGGTAGGGCGGACTTCTCTTGGTGAAGCAAACAGGTCCGGAGGATCTTCAGTTTCAGAAGTGAGGAACAGGGTTACTGCCAAGCCAGGAGCAGCAAGCTTGGGAAACAGCCTGGCTCTAAAAGGCTCTGACTGCTCTGTCTCATCCAGAACCTTTGGTACTGCTCTTATCTGTTTGCTCACCAGCTTTCAGAAAGGATGCAAGTTTTGTACTCCTTTGCAAGGACAGTGCTTGCGCTCGGTCTCCCTACTCAGCATATGATACTATTTTAAACGTCCTCAATGCAAAACAGAAGTATCAGAAGGGAAGTAGGCAAGATGCCAAGCTACAAGGAGCTAATTTGCTGCCAGATTATAGAGGACCTTCAACATCGTTTCTACCTGTTCCACAAAAGAAGGGGCGGGAACCAAGAAGCTAGTTCAATGGAAGGAATGTTCTTATCTATACAGTGTTTTCAAGACAATTCTGAAATTATTATTATTATTATTAATTATTATTTATGTTGTGTGCTGTGATGCCTGTGTGGGTATACATGTGCCATGATACATGTGTGGAAGTCAAAGGATGACTTGTGTAGTCACTTCTCTGCTTTCACCTCTGCACAGGTTCCAAAGATCAAAGTCAAGTTTTCAGGCTTGCTGGGCAGATGCTTCATCCAATGAGCCACCACCTCACCAGTATTTCAGATGTTACTCCAGGAGGGATGCAATACGTGACCAAGTAGAATACATCGATCAAAGACAAAGGTGCAGAGAGGGGCCAAACTAGTGCATCCTCTAATGTGGGCATCATGAGGCTGTCTCTTGAGGACAGACAAACAGCTGGGGAAGATGCTTTTGTATTTATAGTCAAACCCAGCTTTAAAAGAGGTGAGACCAGAAGGAAGGAGTCATACTCATTTGAGCTTCCTCCTCAGTCTCCTTAGGGAAAATGAGAGATTTGGCTAACTGAAAGTTGAAGGAGTATGCCACACAATGATGAGCTTTGTTTTGGACTAGTCACCTACCAGGTACCTGGCACACTAGGAACAGGTTAGAGGCTCAGGGTGGTTTGAGGCCATCATCATTTAGATGAAGATTTCTTTGTATGTCCTTGGTTTTGTTTGGTTGGTTCGTTTTGTTTTCAATACCCCCACTTTTTCTCCATAAAAGGGCCCCCCCGTGAAAATGAACACACTAGATGTAAAAAGTTATCATTTTTATAGAACAGTGTGTCTTTGCTTTGGGTCCCTTTTTGAGCTCTGTGCCCAGCAGCATCCTGGCTTTCTATCATATCACTTGTATTCTGTGGAGAGCATGCTTATTCATACAACAGCCTTGACCTTGAAACAGCAGTGAACATGTCAAAGTCCCTGCTTTTACAAAGCTTAGCTTCTTGTATCAGAGACTGGAAAAAAAAAAAGAGAAATTTTGTAAAATTAAAATTTTACAAGTCTTGAATTAGAAGAAACCAAGATGCAAGAGTTTATGTTTATTCTGTTATCTTGGAAGTTAACGTAGGTAATATATCAAATGCTGAGGTGTCTCTTCTTATTTTAAATTGCAAGCCACGCTGTGTGGTGGACAGTGTATGGATTCAGCCAGTTTTCCTTTTCTTCCTGCAGAAGGATTGATCACCATCCTCCATGCAAGATGAGCTCTCTATGAAGAGAGAGTATGCTGTGAGATGGTGGCCATTCAGATTCTCCCTGTCTAATGGAGACATTTTCATTCTCCCTACCTCAGTCAAGATGAACCTTAGCTGTCTCTCCAGGACTCAGGTAAAGACTTGTGGGCCAGTTTCAGGACAGTCTCTCAAGGAGACATCCACTGTTATTTGGTCTTCTGAGGGAGCAATGGTGTCTTCTTGTCAGCCAAGCTTTAAAACAGAAGCAATCCTCATTGCTTTCCTAACCTCACACGAAGCACATGTAGTCACCACGTTAACCATATGGGCAAAGACATCAATCTCAGATTCCAAAAGTCTGATGATTCCACTAGAATGTGATTAAGCTGAACTGAACCTCTCTTTCCTCCCCTAGGGTGCTCAGCACACTAGAGAATAAGGCCATGGCTGGGAAAGTATGTTGTGAGAAGCTGTGAGTATAGACAGAATCTGCTGGGCGTTGCGGACAAATGTGTAACTCCTAACTCCATCATCCATTAACTCTGTGGCCTTGAAGGTTGAGTAACTTCTTTGGGCTTAATGTCCTTGGGCTAAATGTAACGTGATTGTAACAGCATCAATCTCAGGGGGCGATTGCAAAGATCAAAAGAAATCTCCTGTACACAAGAGATAATTGAGATGGCTCACCATTCTGCAGACCACAACTTTCTCTGAGAAGTTACCACCCAACCATCTGGATAAGGCTACAGTGGCCACAGGGAGGCTGGCAAACCCTGCTTCCTTGTACTTTGCTGAGGAGTAAATGGTGGGCTTTTCTCCCTAACCTGGACCAATCAGATTGCTCTTTTGATTGTTGGCGCTTTCACTCAAGAGAAGCAAGAGTGGAAGTTGCTGAACTGTGCAGTCAGTGGCTGATCTCAGGAGACAAGCCAATTACCGCTGCTCGTTTGCTGCATAGCCTCACACTCTTCCTATGTGTCATTTCTTTTCTTAGTTATTTTGTATGCCAAAGAAAAGATGGCAGCTAGGCTCTTTTTCATTGTCTCACCACAATGGCTGTTCACCAGAGAAATAAATGGATTGGAGAGTTGAAACTTTTAGACCCACCCCTTTGATCTCTATAGAGAAAAGAAGTACAAAAATTTTACTGGATCACAAATAACAAATGACTCATTTAATCAAGGTTTCTCAATGAAGGACTCAGGAAAACCCCGATGGATAAGCTTCAGAGAAGTCCAGGCTGCCTAATACATATTGTCATGGGAGGCAATGTAGCAGGGAGGACTGCAAAGCGTCACACTCCTTCCCCATAACCTGCCCTGCACATCTCTCCATCTGCCTGTTGGGTTCTTTATGAGTAAATATACACAAAAGGTTTCCTCTGGTTCTGCTCACCCTTCCAGAAAATCACTAGCTCAAGGGAGGTGCTCATGGGTATGCTCCGGCTTGCCACTTGTGTCAGAAATAGGTAGCGTCTTAGGGGAATTGACTCTTAAACCTACGAGAGCTGATGCTATTTCTTGGTACATGGTGTCAACACTGAGTTACACTATATGACCCCTAGGCAGTGCTTGTAGAAAACACAAAAACTGCCTGGGGTAGAAGAGCTCCCCACAAATTTGATTTCAAAAACACGCTATGTTGCTCGAATCTGAGCCTATTGAAGAAAACATTATGTGTTTTCCCATTTGTTCCCATAACCAAAGGTGATTCCTGATTATATATTTTCTTCATAATCATGAGGGCAAAAATCTCAAGGTACCATTGTCATGGAATATATATATTCCATGTGTATATATCGGTGTATATATGTACATATATACATATATACATGTATATACATATATGTGTATATATACATAGACATGTGTATATATCTGTGTATATATGTGCATATATATACATATATACATATAAACACATATGTATATATATATACATATATATAGCTATTTACTTAATCTTTCTGAGTCCAGTGAGAATATATGCTACATGAAAGGAAGAATGGCACAGCCTTTCTTTCCCTTAACTTCCAATGCCATGGATGATAAATACATGATATCAAGCCACCAAGAAGAAGGACAAAGGCATGGCAGATATCACCTAAACGAAGTCAAATCAAGCCGCAGTGGCATCACTCAGCCTGTGGCCAACACTGAATGGAAGAGGAAGGGCCATAAGGGATAAAAATTAAAATGCTGGACAAAATACTTCCTCAACCTTCCTCTGATTACCAGCTTGGGCTAGGCGGACAGTATTGAAAAAAAAACAGCAATAGACCATTGTCGATGCAGGCACTATGACATGCTGAAGGGATGTTTCCCATCCCTTTTAAAATTAAAGTCTCATGCAAGAAGCAGAAAAATACACTGCAGAATCTTTAGCTTGATTGCTTCAACTTTTAACAGTAAAGGCAATATGTGCTGCCAACTAACTGCTGGGCATTGCTCTATGACTGCCAGGTTGTTTTATGTAAGTGAAGCAACAAAACAATATAAGGTGACATACAAAAGATGGAAAAAATACATAAAATGGGGTTGGGGGAGTTGGCGATGTGCTACCTCAGGCTCTAAAACTCTTCTCATACACTTGGCCACGAAGTCTATTAAAGCAAAATATAGTGGAAATACAATATACTGCAATGAATGTCTTCAAACTAGCAATTTAGCGCAAAAGCTAAGGGCAGTTCTTATGCACCGACTTTTAATACCAAGACGATTTGTGGTCTCACAAAGTTCCTGCCTTAGGCAAAAGTTGTGCTGAGTTCTAACAGGTCTAGTTTGTTGGCTGTCAGAATAATGGAGAATTTGAGAGCGCAGGGCCTAGATGCTGTAAACAGCGGAGATAATTAGAGGGTCTGCGAGAAGGGAGAGAAGCTGGTTTATGTTCGGTTGCAGGCGAAAGTGTTTGTTCAGGAAAGCGCTGGTTGACACAGCATCAACTGGATTCCAGGAAGTATATTTAGGGGAACGTCTACGGAAGCCTTGCTATGTTGATGTTCCTTTTTTATTAGAACACTACCGTTAGTAGTAAGTTGTGGTTCATGAGATGCCTACTATGTGTTACTTCTCTGCCCATCTTGTGCTTTTGTGTATTTTGTTTTGCTGAGGAGAAAATGGGGTCTGAAAAGATAGGGGCCTTATCCAGCGTCAGTACCTTGCAAGCAGTAGGAAGTGCATTCAGCTGCGAACCACGATTCTTCTTCCATACAGCGATACCATCCCGTGCAGCAGAGTTGATATTGACACTGATAGTCGGGGTATTCGAGCCTAGTTTGAATTTGCAATAAGGGTAAAAGCAGATGTTGGTTTCACGAGATAGGGTTGGTAGCAAGAGTGATGTCTCTCAGAACTACTGATGAGAGTTCAAGAATCAATGGGGTCTAATGATTTGCTACGTGTGTACGTGTTTCTGTTTCTGTTTCTGTATGTGTGTGCAGGTGCATATGCACAGGCATGTGTATACATGCGGAGGTCAGAGGTGTCTTCCTTAATTGCTCTCTATCTTAGATTTTTGACACAGGTTCCTTCAGTAAACCTGGAGGTTACCAACTCAGCTAGATTAGCCAGCACGTGAACTCCATGTTTCCACCTGTCTCCAGTTCCCCGGCCCTGGGATTGAACATGTGGTCTGTTATTTTCGAGTTGTTTACATGGACCCTAGGTAATCTGAACTCAGGCCTTACTGCTTGCATAGAAAAGCATTTTACCCACTACTCCCTAGCCCTACAATTTGCTGTCATCGTATGTAAATTGGAATGGAGTCTATGCTAACTCTTATAACCGAGCCACCTTCCCTCCTTTATTGGAATTTTTTTTTCTTGACTCAGTGGACCAAGTGGCCAAGCCATTGCCCCCTTTCTGGGGGAAGTAGCCACATTTTCCTCTACACGATCTTGTGCCAGCTAACCCATAGCCTGATAAGGTCGCGAAATACAAGGATGGCTTCCATGGAGTCTGGAAGGACCAGTAATTATATTTCAGCTGTTATTGTTTTCTTTTTTAACCCTACTGGCAAATGCTAAGTGCATGAGAAGTCACCTGCCTGGGTGACAGGGACAAGACTGAGTGGGAACTATGCCTTGGCATCTGCTGGGAGCCCAGCTGTATACTTGGACCAATCATCTTGTTCAAAATTATAAATAGCAATTAAAATTTTATCACATCATGGAATGTCTACACTTCCCTCTCAGAAAGCTACCATAAACCAGGGAATTAACAGGAAATGAGAAACTGATGTCATCACTTACAGAGACTTAAGAGGATGTGATTACCCAGGCTGCAGGGCATGTTGAGAGGTGGCACTGTGACAAACCAAGGGATACCCTTCAGCAGGATTAGGGACCTATTTACTAAACACAAGATCATTGGAAAAAGATGGCTTTATTGCTGCGCTTTCCCACATTCACACTCCCAGGCAGATTCGGCTTCCTGCTCTCACCTTGCTCACTCATTTAAGTGAATGAGTTCTGCTAATGTATTGGCCTTTGACTTACTCCATTCAGAAGTAGGCAGTTCAGTGCCAAGAGTGCTGCTGGCTGAGGAGTAAGAAGCTAGTGGTTCTGAGCTAGTCTGTATGATTGTTTCCATCCTGCCCCCAAACACTCAGTTTACCCCTCTACCTAATGGGAGGTCAAGCCTTGCTAACATTTTCCCGAAGACCCCTTGGGTCCTTATAAAAGTCAATGGGTGTACAAAATGCCTTGCAGGCAGTAAGTGTTTGCCACTGGGTATCTGCATCATGTGATACAGAGCTGTAGACCTTTCCACACTAGCCAGTGCTGTAGTGTAATGGACCCTCCGTTTAACTTTCTTTAACCCCCGGAATCTTAAGCTTTCTGGGCCAAGCTTTCTCTGGAACCATATTAGGGTCATTTATGCATTACTCAGAACATTCTTTTCAAAGACTTTTGAACAATAGAGAATAGGAGCCAGAGAGGAAATGACACTTCCTGTGTTCAAATAAAAACCACTGAGCCCAGTCTATAAGTGTCTATAGATGGACATAAGACTATAAGATGAACTGAGCCTTGTCGGCCACACTACTGACCAACTAAACAATGTTCCTTTACATAATCTTACTGAGCTCCTGTTTGTAAGGTCTGTTTCTTATCTCATATTCTGCTCTTCCGGTGAAAGACAGAATAAGACAGGCATACAACAATGTGCAATCCCTCTTGTTCAGCTCAGAGGTGATCACAGGCTGAGTTTAACTAGCTAATTATAAAAGGATACAGGTGGACACAATGACAATAAGGTAAGACTAGTATTTCTAAAAAGAAAAACTGCAGGTTTTTCTTTTAAGCACCAAGGAAACTAGAGAGGACTAGTCTTACCTGTTAAATCCATACAGCCCTTAATTGATATTGTAGTTTGAGTGAGAATGGTCCCCATAGTCTCATGAATTTGAATGGTAGGTTTGAAGTTGGGCTTTGAGATTTCAAAAGCCAGTTTTAGGCCTAGTCTCTTCTCTCTCTCTCTCTCTCTCTCTCTCTCTCTCTCTCTCTCTCTCTCTCTCTCTCTTTCTCTCTCCCTCCCTCCCTCTCTCTCTCTCTCTCTCTCTCTTTCTCCCTCCCTCCCTCCCTCTCCCTCTCTCTCTCTCTCTTTCTCCCTCCCTCCCTCCCTCTCCCTCTCTCTCTCTCTCTCTCTCTCTCTCTCTCTCTCTCTCTCTCTCTCGCCCTCTCTCTCTCTCCCTCTTCCCTCACTTTCATCTCTCTCCCTCTCCTCCTCCTCGTCTCCCCCCTCCCACTCACTCTCTCTCCCTCTTCCCCTCCCCCTTCCCTCTGTCTCTTGTGGATAAGATGTCAACTCTCAGCTCTAACACCATGCCTGCTTGCCTGTTACCATGCTCTCTGCCGTGATGATTCACAGACTCACACTCTGAAACTATAAGCAAGCTCCCAATTAAATGCTTCCTTTTCTAAGTTGTCTTGGTCGCGGTGCCTCTTCACAACAATCGAAAAGTAACCAAGACTATGGGGAAACCAACAGTATAGAACCCTTAATACCATCAAGCTTCCACAAAATAGATTTTTTTTTCATTCTATTTCACCAAGCCTCCATCAGCCACCATCTGGACAGAAGGCATTGTTTCTGTGTGGGTTCTAATCACCTAGCCTTTCCATCTACAATTGCTGACCAGCAAGGGGACCATTCTTAACATCCCCCCACCAAAAATTGATTAAAGTCTTTCCTCATGTCCTCACTGTTCTCAAAATGAGTCAAGTTTTCTCATCCCAAATCCCAATAACTCTTGAGTCTGACATGCTCACTGATTTGTCCTGGTCTTGCCTTCTGCCTCTGTGCTATCCACACTGGAGTCATATAGGCTTCCCATCAGCTGTGGGCCTGATTGCTACCTCAGGCCTCCTGTCATTTCCTCTGACTGGGGTTCTCTTCAGCCACTGATGGCCGGGACTAGCCTCTTCTCTTCTTTGGTCTTTGCTTAAATGGCATCCATTACTGCAAGGCAATATTACTGAGCTATCCTATTGGGATGGAAACTTTTCTTCTCCTTAATTGTCCTCAGTGTGACCTGGACTTGTTGGCCCTCTGCTACTAATTTTAAGCCTTCTGCATCTTTGGGGGCATTTATTACAACCGTTAGGCATCTCTGAGTTCACATACATGTTTGTTGTCTGTACTCCTAGGTGAAGCAGGGAAAACATCCTTTCCTTTACCTCCGTTATCTCAGTGCCTGAAAGGATAGCTGGCACACTGGAGATACTGAAAATACTAAATTGACAAAATAATAATGCAATCCCATCGCTCTTTAATCTAACATCATCAAGTGTATGTGTGTCTAGTGTGTCTCACAGCTTTCATCACATGCTTTCCCTAGTTTGTTTATGAATCCCATGGTTAGAGACTTGTAACATGTATCACACAGTTTGTGGCATATAGACATGCAAACAAGTGTATGAGTAAGCAAATGAAGAAAGAAATGAACTTAGATTGAAAATTTCTACAGGCAAAGCATTCAGTTCACTTATTTCCTTCACTTTTTCCTTAGTTTACATGTTTAAAAGTGTATGGTCATTAGCCTATATTAATTAAATCATAATGAATTTTACTATGGCATATTCATATAAATATAATCATGTGGTTTGATAATATACACTTCCATTGCCCTCATCTGTTCCCCTTCTGCTTCCATTGACAACCTTCACCATTGATCACTCCTCCCCACATACATATTCTTCCACATTTGTTATTTGTTTGTTTGTTTGTTGTTTGTTTGTTTGTTTCAATGGCCAAATGAGTTTAATGTTGTCCACATAGTCCTGGTGTGGGATTATTTACAGTAGAATGGGTCTCTTTTTTTAATTTTATTTTTTTATTTAATTAATTTATTCAGATTATATCTCAATTGTTACCCCATTCCTTGTATCCTCTCGTTCCTTCTTCCCTCCTGTTTTTGCCCTATTCCCCTCCCCTATGTTCGTGGCCAAGGGGGCCCTCCTCCCCCTCTATATGATCATAGGCTATCGAGTCTCATCTTGGTAGCCTGCTTATTCTGTCTATGAGTGCCACTAGGCCTCCCCACCACCGGGAAGTGGTCAAATATGGGGCACCAGAGTTCATGTCTCTCCTTCAACTATTGACTGAGTTTAAGACATGAGAAATTTCACTACAACACAGGAAGGAGAAAAATGAACAATGTTACCTGTCCTACAATCAGTAAAGCAAGCCTTGCTTTCTCCCAGTTTTTGAATTATTATTAATAGTGTTGCATTTGTACCTCGAAACCGCCTGATTTGGACAATAAGTTATCTTGTCACCTGAAACATGGAGGGATAAGTTACATTTCTTCCCTAAGGACAAGATAAGCATGCTTTGGTTACGTGGTGAGTTATTGGAAGTTGGGCAGCACCAGGCTGTCTTCTGAGACCTGTATGGGTCTGCTCTTATTCATAGCAGCCTGTGCACATAGTGATAAGAATTATGGAAGGAGTTTCAGCAAGGCAAATGTAAATATTAGATTATTTGATAGGCTCACATCTGAGCTTCCAGTAAATGGTGGAAGCTTGCTTGCGGCATGTGAAAAGCTGATCGGATCTGGGGACATCATTGATGTCAGTACCTGGTTTACGTTTGTAAAACTGCTCATACCCCACATGTAGGCCTCATATCAATGAGAGGCCCTTTCTTACCGCAAGCTCTACTCAGCTCACACTAACCAGGGAATTAAGCATACTGAGACAGGTGTAAAACATTGTGGTTACAATACCAGCTCTAGTAACTGACTGGGGGCTGCAAATCCTTGCTGAGATATTTATCGCTTGTATCAGCCCTAGTTTTTCTGTGACTCAGTTTCCTCACCTGCAAATGTGTGAGTTATGGTCCCAATCTCATGGTGTTGCTGCGGTGATGCTACAAATCCTTGTTACAAATCTCACTTAGCACTGAGCAGTTGTAGGTTAACGGGTATCATGTACCAACACTTTCATGGGCTCTGGAGAGAATTTTCAACTCAAAAAGCTGTGAGAGGTGGTTCCCACATTTAATAAAGGCAAGGGACCGCTAAAGCATACATTTATGTCTTATGTATTCTAAGAGATATGAAAAAGATATTTCCATAACACTTTCCATGCCTTCTAATGTTCCCCACCCCCACCCCAGATATTTGAACATGTCTGTAACCTCTGTGAAGCAAGGTGACAATAAAATAAATTCAATGAATTAAAGCAGATAATCGTTTTAGCTAACCACCATTTTACACACTCCCTCCATCCACAATTCTTTGTCCTAAAGGACCCAGTTTGGTAGGTAAAAGTGAAGTAACAGAAAGTTTACTTCTGTTTAACAGCATCTGTTTGCATTCTCCTGGTAAGTCAGATAATTAAGTAATTCGTCTGTAATTATTAGTATTAATTTTATACATCCTGCCTAGTTCCAAGCACTATTGCACTATTATTCTTTCTTGTAGAGTGGCAATTATTGTTCATTTAATTCCATACTCTGTACTGACTCCCTATAAATGATTCCAAACCTAAAGCTGTTGTGTTTGTTTCCATCCTAAGAGCATGTACTCACATAACTTTTTCATTTCTTAGCTCATTTAATTTGTGATTTAGGTAGGTGGTTTCCAAAAGTTAATTTGGTCTTATCTGAAATCTAGATTTTTTTTGTTGCTATTTGCTCTGTAATATACAATTCATGAACAACTGTGTTTTTTATTGTTCTGGAATGAATTGTCATTTAGTTTTTGTGAGGGCTATAAGAATTCTTAGAAATTATTGAGATCACCCTCTCCTTTCACAGATGAGAGACCCTGTAGATGTTCGGCGATTGTCACAGACTCCTTCGGTCCCCTTCATCCTCTAGAATTTCATTAGATACCTTCCTTTCAAGATGCTTTTCTGGCCAAGATTGGTCCTTAGCTGTAGGAAGATTAGGGGAACATTTTAGAAGCTAGGAGTCCATGTGATGATGATATTGACACAAGGGGCTTCGAACCTGGGAGAGCTGTTGGCCTGAGCTGGTGACTGAGCGAGATGGAATGGCCTGAGCTCACAGGAGTATGTGTTCATGGGCTTGGGAGAGAGGGGTTGGCAGAAAGAGGGGAGAGCCTGAGAACTACAGTCTAGATCTCAGTGAGAGGTACACAGGAAGAAGGTAACTCCTCCATGGCCTTCCATGAACCCCCATTGGGTTGTTAGGCCCTAACCACTCTCACTCTGGAAAGCCCACTGAATCTGCCCTTCCTCTCCCTGCTGTGAATTCCTGTTCAGACTCCCATGGGAAGTCTCCTGGGCTTTGAGTCTCCCTCCTGGCTTGTCTGTCTTGGCTTCTCCCCTTTCTGGCTCACCCTTCATAGTTTTCTAGTGGGCCTTTTCTGGGGCACAAATTTGCTTTAAGTGCCTTTGAAATCTCAGCAGCTGTTTTACTTGCATGGTGAGGTCCAAACACAGATTCCCGCCCTGTGGTCTTCATGGGTGTCTCTATTTTTTCCTTCAGCCTCCTCTAGGCACCTCCAGCCACCCACTTACTCTAATGATCAGCAATATGCAGCCTTTCTGAGACTATCAAGGGATTTTCCACTTGTTATCTCCTGACCTCCTTCCCCTGCGCATAGGTTCCCTCTTGTTTATTGGGTCATCCCAAATGCTATAACCACACCAATCCTTCCTGTTCCTCCCCCAAACTGTACCAGAGAGTCTTTTGTTTTCACTATGCCTGGGGTTCACTGGAATAAATCCTTTCCAAGGATGAGGAATAATAACTTTCTAATGGTTTGCCAAATCTTTTCTAGACTCAGTAGGTGAAGGCAGAACCAGGAAGACCTAAGTCATGGCTTAAAAAATTAAAGAGTTTGTTGTTCATTTGTGACTGGATTAAAGCTGACTGAGGTGTCCTGGCTAATGACAGATCTCTCCTCTATAGTCATTTGGAGACTCAGACTTCATCCACAGGTAACTGCCCAGTTAGTTGGGCCACAACTCATTGGCCCAACTTAGTGGCACTTGCAAGATAGGGTGGCCATGACCCTAGTCCTGGTCCCTGTGGCTCTAGGCCAATTGTCTATTCACCATCTTCATTGTAAAGGAAACATTGAAACAACTCTGACATGCTATAGTTCCACTCACAGATTTTATATTATTTGTTGGTACAAAAGTTATGAACTCTGATTTAAAATACTTTGAATTTTGAATTTCTTTCCCCAAATGGGGACAATTTCAACTATGTCCAGTTCCTAGCCAGCCACTGATCAGGAGGAAAAACAACACACAAACAAAGTGTGTTGGCTGTCTGATGGCGGAAGCTCTGTAGGGTTAGGGATGGCCAGTGCATTTGGTACTGATGGTTTTCTGGAGGTCTTCACATCTGTGAATTACACATATGTTGAGGAGTAGGGGAGAGCAGACTAAGGTGAACAGCAAGCAGTATCCACCAAGGTTTCTTCTTGTTCGTCTTTGTACCTGCATCTCTCACTTCCTTGCTTTATCTCAAGTATCATAGCCGCAAAATTTCATTCTTACTGTGGAGAAAATATTAGCCTTTATGCAAATATATCAACCCTCTGATACCAACAGTTTTTCTGCCTTCACTTCTTATTTTCCCTGAAAAAATTATCATAAACTGTCCCACTTAAACTGTCGGGCTTTATTTTCCTTTTGTATGAAGAGCAGTTCCCGCACATTAATTTTGTCTTATTTCTTTGTTTAATTAGACAATCTCTATTTGGCATAACCCAAGCCTGATTTAAATTTCCTTTTTCCCTCATCTATTGTTTCTCTGATAGCACATTCCAGGAACTGTACTAATTTAGTGAATCTTTTATTTCGATCAGCCTCATAAAGCAAAGAAGGTAATTTTTTTTTTCTTTCTGGAAGTGTTTGTGAAAATTCTTTTATATGCCTACTTCCTCTTCTGGGTCGATCTTTTGTCCTTCTTACTTAATGCTGTTGCTGTCAGAACCAACAAGGATGCTCTGAAGAGAGATGCTAGTGGTGTCTGCTTCTTTCAAATCACTGAATTTGAAAGACCCTTGAAAGGCACCTGAGCATCTCTGTCTCTTCCATACCTAAGTAAGAATCCACTTTTTGTATTTGTGAGGTCTGTTAGTGACCCCTGCTCTGTGTACCAAACTCGTAAGCCAGGGTTTGTTTATTTTTCTTACCCTTACGTTTAGATTTTCCTGGGGGTAGGGCAGGGGGAAATTCAGTATCCCCCTTATAAGACGGAGTATCATACTCATGCAGTTTTATTGGTAGGTAGCGATGCCCTAATGTGATGCAATCTGTGGATCTGGGGAGGAAATTAGTTCCCCTGGTGCCTGCTCCTCCCAGCCCTGAGTGGGCCATGCCTTGAGGTCATGGAACTGGTTGGGGCAGTTCAGTCTGAAGCAATCTCTGCCACCTGCTCTTGCTTCCTTTATGCACCACAGCTGAGCTTTGCTTCTAGTTGGCCGGGCACTCTGCTCTCTCCATAGACTTTTACATCAGTCAGAATAAAGCAGAGTCTCCAACAGATGGAGAGAAAACACCAGCTCCCCCCCCCACCTCCCTCCTTTCCCCGCTCTCTCCTCACATCCCTTCCTTCCTCCCAGACACAGAGCATCTAGCCTTTCGCTTACACATGTCATCTGTGTCTACACTAAGAACTTTGCCAATACTATCTACATACACATCATGGGCATTGGTTACCACTTACCCTCTCAGCCTGGGTTCATTTGGTCAGAGTTTTGGGGAATTCCTTTGTGGCCTCTTCAGGCGGCCAATTGAAAGGCTTCTCCTCTCATCCTTCTGCCTTCCATGCCTTCTAGTACATCTTTCCTTTTGGGATATTAAACTTTTTTTTTTTTTAGCTCTTTCCTACTTTTGGAAGAACCATTCACTGAGAAATCTTAGGCAACGTCTTCTAGGGTGGTGGTTCCCAAGTTTACAGCGAGGAATCCCAGCACCCCAAGTATCACATAGCTGCATACCCAGGACCCTCCAAAGTCCTCCCTGGGGAGTCAAGTAGACCCCGAGTGAAAGTGTAAAAAGCTGATGAAGTCCTGAGTGAAGATGTACTGTTGACACTGGTATGGCCATGTCAAGCAATGCCTCAGCCTCACAGGAGCGGCAAAGCCTTCCCCATGTGGGTCAGGCTTAGAATTGACACAAAGCCTTTCTTTGGTCTGCATGTGAATGCTGGCACTGTGTACAAAAACTAGCATTGCATTGTCCTCTTTCCCAGTAAGGGCATCCTGAGATAACTCCCCTGCATGGACCGTCCGCTGAGACTAGCTAACCCCTCCATCTCTTGTTGCATATTTTGTCCTTCTTCAACTAAGTGCGCATGGCACATCCCACCCCAGCATTTCTATATGAGTACTTATGTGTCTGTCCTTTCTTCATTTCTTTGTTGTCCCTGGGTCAGATTTCCAGGGCCAATCTATGCTGGATGCGGTGTGCCATCTGGTTATTCAAGAATGTACCTTATCATTTAGTGTTGCCTGACACTTCTGTCCTAGTTACTTTTCTCAAGTCCGTAAGACAGAAACCAGCTGTCACCTCTCTGCTTGATATCCCCCATAAGCCTCGTGTCCAACTGACCCATGGGTCTTGTGAAACATGTTCAGTGAAGCTAGGGCTTAGTGTGCCTGAGATTCAGGTAGGAAGGATCTTCTCTTGGCTTCTAGGCAGCTAGATACATGTGGTGCATGCTCTGATGGCTGCCCACGCCCTTCTACACATGCCCAGTGGCTCCTTATCTACCCTCTCCTCACTCACACTGGCAGAGACACACATACACGAGTAGATTACATCTGGGTCTCTAATCTTTATTGCGCGTAGTAGCATATTGTTGAAAATATTCGGCTATTAAGGTTTATTATTAATCATATAATGATTAGGGATGCTGTTTTCTAACCCACTACCATATCAATAAAGGGCACAGAAGAGGATACAGGCGATCCAGATGGGACTTGATAGGCTGGGGTCAGATGGTAGGGGAGGAGGGCTCCCCTTTTCTGAGGACTAGGGGAGGGGGGAGGGGGAAGAGGGAAAAAGGGTGGACTGGGGGCAGACAAAGGAGGAGGCTTCAATCAGGATATAAAGGGAATAAATTAAAGATAAAGAAATGTATATTAAAAAACAAAAAATTGGCTATTAGTGTTTATTATTAATCATATAAGTATGACAACAGTTATAGTCTAACCCGCTACCATATCAATAAAGGACACAGACACCTGTTATACTTTTAATGTGTCTTAAGCCTGGGGCTGAGCAGAACAAGTCTCTTAAGCTACCTTGTTACCTGCCAGTGCCACACCCCATGTCATTTGCTCCTGTCATTCCTATCTGGCCTCCTTCCTTCCCATGCAATATTCCCAGAAATACTTGCTTATGCTTTCCTTCTGCGGCCGCTTCTACCCACACTGATCCTCAGAGCCATGTCCTCTCAGCCACACAGTTGTTCACCTACTCCATCGCAGCTCCCCTTCCTTCTTCTCCCTCTCATACCCGTCTCTTCCCTTCCTGTGATCCTTCTGTCCTCTGAGCCAGTGAACGTTGGCCACGCCTATTTCACTTCTGCCCTGCCCAGTGTAGGCAGTTTATGGGTCAAACAGGGATCATTTGGAGACAAGGTTATACAACAACATTTGGGTACGTGATAGTCTGCCCATAAAAAACAGCAAGCAGACCTCGGGGAGCAAAATAATTAACAAAACAAATACCAGACCATGACCTTAGAGTAGTGTCTTCTCATAATTGGAATACCTTGTTAGTCTGTCCTTGGTTCGCTCCCTTGAGGAAGCAATCTTCTTGAGAATAGGCACTGGTGTCTTTCTATCAGGTGCCTCCAGCCCATTGCTCAGGCACGTCAGGTCACTAGAGAGCATGCTGGTTAATATCCATTGTCCACTTGCTTGGCTTCATAATCACCCAGGAGACACAACTCTGGGTGTCTCTATGAGGTAGATTCCACTAAAGTTTAGCAAAAAGAAGAAAGACCCTCCTTGAATATGTGCGACACATTCTTGTGGGCTGGAACACTAGACTAAACTAAAGGGGAAAAAGGAGAAAGCCAGGGGAATACCAACATTTCTCTCTGTCTCTCTCTGTCTCTCTGTCTCTCTCTCTCTGTGTCTCTCTGTCTCTGTCTCTGTCTCTGTCTCTGTCTCTGTCTCTGTCTCTGTCTCTGTCTCTCTCTCTCTCTCTCTCTCTCTCTCTCTCTCTCTCTCTCTCTCTCTCTCTCCCCGTGTCTCTCTGTGTCTCTCTGTCTCTTTCTCTCTGCTTCCTAAGACAGTGTGACCAGCTACCTGACATTCCTCTTACCATGTTTGACTTCCTGCCATGAGAGGCCTTAGCCCTTCAAACCATGAACCAAAACAAACCTTTTCTCCTTAAGTTGCTTTTAATCAGGCAGTTTTGCACAACGAGAAAAGTCACTAATACAGACGATTGGGGAATCTCCAGGTGTTTGTGTACATGGAGTCCTTGGAGATTCTCAACATAGCTGGAGTCTGGTGTGCTGCAGCAGGAGGCCTTGGTAAACCTAGCGCTGGCTACAGGTGAACTCCCATCCCTCCTTCTTCCTTCTGCAGCAGGCCAATCCTGCCTGTGACTCGCTCTTCCAATGGCTACGTTCCTTCCTCCCGAGTCAGTCTGAGCCAGACAGCATTTCTCAGCACCTGAGTGTCTCTGGCTATCCTGAGTCAATTGTCACTTCGACAACACAGAGGAATTTCGAGAACACTTTAAGAACTTGGGAGCACTGAGACTCAGACAGTACAGACAGCGCATGATTGCACTGGGACTCAAGAGCAAACCTCAGCTCCCTGGATGTGGCCTGGTGCCAAGCATCCGCACTAGTGAAGACAGAACAGCCTTTTGAAGTGCTGCGGATTTAAGCTGAGGAATCAGTCAACATCTCCCCGAGCAGCCAGTAGTGGGAACAAGAAGTATATTTGATAATGGAGAGTCCCAGGAAGAACGGCTGAGCTGGAGCCTTCTTTGTGTCTCCCAGTGATAAAGCCTGCTAGGGAGCAAAAATTAAAATGACCTGGAGCAGCAACAGTTAGGTTGTTTTGTATCAGGAAATCGGGCATGAGGTTGAGAGACTCAGGAGGGCTTGAACACACATTTCCTGCTTGGTACTGTGACAGAAAGCAGGCTACAGCAACCTTAACTGTGCGTATCCCTCCACAATGCCTCTTGTGTGGTTTGCAGGTAGCCTAGAACAGGAAAGCAGATAGCACTGGTGGGAGGGAACGAGGGCCTCTTTGTTGATCTGTCATTTCTTTCAACGCTTTCCGTTCCCAGATACCACCACTACTCTCCAGGTGTGTGGTCCTAAGCAGAGAGCAACGGATAACGGGAAGGTTGCGGAATTTGAAGTTGAATTCAGCACTGTGTTTATATCAGTCTCCAGCATGCAACAATAAGTTAACCATTTGTCTCCTTTAATGCTTAATGGTCTAGTATCTTAAGTGGGAGGAAATCAATACCGGTTAGTCTTCCTTAACTAAAATGTTTGAGATGGACTCTGTTTTGGATTTCGGGAATTTTTCAAATTTGCCAATATTTGTGCGGACATACAGAGGTACCTTGAGGATGGGCTGTATTCTAGACATTGAATTCGTTTATATTTCATAGGCCTCTTCTCTATGTAGCCTGAAAGCAATTTTGTGCAGTATCTCTTGCAGTGTCTGTGTTTTGACTGTGATTGAGCGCATGGAGTCGGATGTAGGATTTTTCGCTTAGGGCGTTGGGCATTGTGTTGACACACAGAAAGGTCCAGGGACTGGAGCTCGGACTTTGTACTTTCCTGTGTGGGCCTTGTATGAGTCTCTTTTGAGCTCACAGGGTCATAGTGAGGTGAGCATAGCATATCATGAACTTACCTGGCACTGAATAAAGTTGGTAACTGTGAATATGAAGCTGGAAGAAATTTGGATCAGGAAAGCTCCGAGTTTGTTAAGCATCTTTTAAGTCCACTCATCTGAAAGATGCTTTAAATGCTGCTGTGTGCCTGAGACTCACAACCTCAGCAATGACTATGAGGCCCCTTCACATCGGGCCAAGTATATCTAGTCCAATGGGGCTGTACTCATGGTAATGAAACAGCACAGCCAGATGTTGTAGCATACACTTGTCTATAATCCACCAAGTTCGGAAGGTGAAGCTGGGGACAGAGGTCCTGATTGGATGTTATCCCGAGGTGTTAAGGACAGCCTGTCTCAAACCAAAACCAAAAGACAACAAACAACTTGTAATGTGGCCCAATAAGCTATTGGAGTATTGGCTCTACTAGTTGTTGACAACTAAAATTATTAATGAATGAACTAAGGCATTAGTCTATAACTAAAATGCTTTCTTCCTCCTGGAGGGAGAATTTCATAGAACCCATCAGAATGCAGTCTATTACTGTTCTACACTGCGTTATCAGAAAGCCACTGTATGTTTTAGCTGAATAAATGAATGTTGAACCAAAGTAAGCCTTTTTCTCCTAAGGATACAGTATGCTCTCTATGAATCTAGATGTCACTGACCAAAGATCATATGGCTAATTACACTAGAAATTCCTGGGCCAGGACAGAAGCTGAGAAATGTCACGGTGTGATGACTAAAAGGAACTACGGACACTGTCACCAACGGCACAGAGGATTATAGAACCAAGTGGAAATGCCATCTTCTGGGCTAATTAATTTCCCACTTGGATAACACAGTCATACTTAGTGTTCTGAGTGCTCTTTGCAAACTAATTTCAGTCAAATTACTTTTTTACAATCTGCTCAAAATGGGTTTATTATAGAGGATCATTGTAATGGCTTTCCTTTTCATCTTTCTATATCTCTTCTTTTCTCCTTTTCTTCCCTCCGTCTCTCCTTCCTTTTTTTTTCTTTCTTTCCTCCATCCCTCTCCCCCTCCTTCTTCTCTTCTCTTTCTTTCTTTTCTTTGAAATGTAGCTTCTCCATTGATTTAGATCCAGTGAATGGCGCCAAGTCAACATTCTTTGTTCGTTTTGTTATCTCTTCCATAGCTTTCTCTATTCATTGCCTTATCAAGAAACACAACTCCTTCCAAGAGATTGCCACATCTTCTGAAGTTTTTCATGAGTTAACCCTAGATGTGTCTTGAAGACCCCTCCACAACAGATACCTTGTCTCAGAAGAACAACATACAAGATTCACTCCTCTCCAGGAAACCCTAGGCAGTTGAGAGAGGTGAGTATTTCCGCATTTTTCCCACTGCATCCAGGTTCCCCAGGGACGTTTGGCAATGTCTAACAATAGTTTTGGTTATCACTGCTGGTGGCTAATGAACAGGGACAGTGGCTGGTCTTAACTTCCTGTAGAACTCAGAAAGTTCACAAGGCAAAGAGAGACTTAGGTCAAAATGTCAGTCATGCCTAGGATGAGGAGCCCTCCTGTTCCTCACAGAAAATCTCTCTGTTATCACGTCAATACTATCTGAACCAGAGGGCTCAAACTCCAATATCCATAATGTTCAACCAATGACCAAGACTATAGCAGTAGGTATGTGCTTCTTGGTAGGTGTAAATGTGTCAGTGTACCATAGTGTATGTGCAGAGGTCAGAGGACATCTTGTGGGAGTCTTCAACCATGTGTGTCCTAGGCATTGAACTCAGGTCACTAGGCTAGATGGGACTCACTTTTACCCATTGAGCCATCTCACTCAGAGTTGGACGTTTTCTTACAGACAAAGAATGTTTCTATTTGTGAAGGTGTAAAGACAATTAATGCTTCAAGCCAAGTCCTCAGGACGCATGGGTGAACACACTTGGCCACATGGTAGCTGGCCCTTCTGTCTGTCTCCTCCACTGTCTTCAGCCTCTCTCTGCCTCAGTGTGTTTCCTGATGCTATAGTAAAATACCTGTTATTGATAAATAACTGACTGATTTTGGCTCTTGGTTCCCTGGGTGGTAAATTCAAGATCAGTAGCTACATCTAATAAAGTTGGCCGACTGCTGCAGGCATGGAGGAAAAGCAGAAGGGAAGTTAGAATGCGTACGTGATAGTAAGGGAAGAAGCGTGCTCACTTTATACCCACACGCACAGAAAATAATGAGCCCTGCCTTTGCAAGCTACTTTAATCTCTTCCTGATACAAAACCCCTCTTAAAGGGCCCATTACTTTTTAACACCGTTACACTGAAGGCCAAGGCCCAGCATAAATTTGGGGGAGTAAAAGTTACACTCAAACCCTAACAACACTCCAGACTTGCTGTGAGGACTATATAAAATCAGCGGCACGAAGAGGCCAGGACTCTGCTCCAAGCAAGAGCCATCAAGTGAGCATAGCAGCAGCACTAGCAACTACTGTTTACGTAGGTGATGCCATGCCGGGCTGCAGAGATGGCTCAGTGTAGAAATCACTGTCTGGGCAAGCATAAGGACCTGAGTTCAAATTCCCAGCACCCATGGAATTGGCAGGTGTGCCTGAACACACTTGTAATCCTAGTTTACAAGGTAGAGATAAGTGGACCCCAGCGCCTTGCTCACCAGTCAGCCCTGTTAACTTGGCAAGCTTTGGTTTCAGAAAGAGAGAGACCTTGTTTCCAGAAATAACATGGAAAGTGACTGAAGATAGCATCTGACACAGATCTCGGGCATGCATGCGTGCATGCCCCCCAGGCGCAAAATTGTTGTTATTACTTTTGTTGTTTTTGTTCAACAGCAGGTTCCCTTTTCATTGTTTCTGAAGTACCAAAATCTTGCAGTAGGATGAGTTCTTCTTAGTTCAGTCTGAAAGTGATGGCTATAAAAGAAACGAAAACCCAAAACCAAAAACCAACCCTATAATCTGTGTTTCATTTTTAAAAATATTTATTTACTCGTGGTAGAGCCTTGAGCATGCTAGGCCCCAGCTCTAAAGTTAAATTTGAATTTTAAACACATTTTTAAACTTTATTTATTTATTGAGGGGAAACATACCAGTCACATAAGGGTAGGTCAGAGGGTAACCTGCAGGAGTCAGTTCTTTCTTTCCATTATGTTAGACCACAGGAATTGACCTAAGAGTATCATGCTTGGCAGCAAGTGTTTTTAGCTGCTGAGCCATTGGCTCTGTTTCACAGCTTATACTTATGAACATCAACATTGTCCACATGAATGGAGCAGCACATGATATCTCAAAACATGTGTACACTGAATTCTGTAAATGACATTCTATAAGGCTACCTTCTAAGACATCTATTAATTCTTTAGGGAGAGACACTCAATAGCCTCTCTAGCTGCTTTGAGATGTATAGTTCATTACCAGGTCAGGTCCCTCTACTGCACAGCCATTTCCTTTTCTCCACATCCATCTCTTTATTTGCTGTGCCTTCTCTCAGAACACAATCTCCCGGTGCTCATTTGGACGGGCATTCTGCAACTCCCCGATTTTGTGCACAGGCTCCTTTGGGTCGGTACAAGTGCCTCTAATTTGTCCATTTTGATTGAATTGTGCAGTCGTGTAAGCGGCTGGACTATGTCAACATGCCACAGAATTCACAGGTGTGCTTGGACGAAGTGGATGTGTGGGCTTATTTCACTAGTGGATCCCCCGGGTTGCTTATTACATCTCTAAGTGCTGCCTGCATCCCTGCTCTGCTCTGGAGGTGAGCTGCCTGGCTCCCCTGGGTATGGCAACTTTGCTCAGTATTCCCTAAGCTTATATTTTGTTGACTCAAGTGTGGCTTAGCTGCCATCATTAGCCACATCCACTCTGCTCTATTTTCCCCAAGTAAGACTTACAAACATAGGATTATTGCCTGTCCCCGGGACCCACAGGAAATCTCCGACCCACATTGATTTGGAGTAACCAAGCTCTGGGAATCTGGGCTATTTCAGAGCCAAAGATAATCTGTGTCACAAGGAAACCAGTACACTTGGTGTGGATGCTCTTAACATTGGACCTTATTCCCATGCCAAATTGCACATATTTTTTTGTGACTTATCAGAGAGATATAACGAAGTCATCTAAATATGAAAAAGTGTCTGTGTGCGCATGTGCAGATGCATGTGTGTGGTAGTTGCTTATAATGTTCTCATAAGTAATAAAAGTATGTTGCCTGTGATAGAGACACAGTATGAGGGTTTTGGGTGAAAACGAGTTGTTTATATTCTGTGTATTCTTCTCATATTCCTTATACTGTTTGGGTAAGTTTGGAGGAGACGTGGGTCAGCAGAGGCTAGCCTGCACTATGTAACAGTGTATCCAACAATTTCAACGGCTTTCAAAAAGGAAGAATTACTTCTCTCTGTGTGCTTTCTGTCCAAAGAGTCAGAGTCGTAGTTTTTCAGAGGTGCCCACCCCCCTAGACTGAGGTTCTATGCTTCCATGCTGAGCCTCAGGATGCCTGGTGGCAAAAACAGAGGAGAAGGCGTGGAAACCCCTGTTTTGATTGGGTGCGGTTTTCTCTAATGTTCTTTCCTTAATGAGGCCCAGCCCTACCTGTGGGCATGAGGCATATGTTTAGAGTGTAGTTAGGGATCACGCCGGTTCAGTGAAGCAGGAACTGGATGGTCTCCTCCGTGAGCCATCATTTCACTAGTCCTGAATATTTGACAACAAGTCCAGTATCAGGCGTGATTTCCCTCTTGTTGAGAAGCTCTCAAGCCTAGTTAGGGAGCTGTTGGTTCCAACTCCAATAAATACATCCGCAACACGATGCCACACATAAGGATCAGGGATCATTGAAAAAAGACGGGATGGAAAGATTGTTAGAGCCATAGGGACAGAGAGTTTGCTGTGAGACTGTGTCTCAGAGGAATGTCCAAAGCAACACCCATAAAGTCTCACCAAGGTGACAGGCCAAGCGCGGGGTGAACAAAACCAACAACTATAGTCATGCTCACATGAGCCAGGGGCATCGCTACGCAAAGAACTACAACTAAGCTCAGTGTGGTGGCGCATGCCTTTAATCCCAGCACTCGGGAGGCAGAGGCAGGCAGATTTCTGAGTTCGAGGCCAGCCTGGTCTACAAAGGGAGTCCAGCACAGCCAAGGCTACACAGAGGAACCCTGTCTCAAAAAACAAAGTAAAACAAAACAAAACAACCAACCAAAAAAAAAAAAAAAGAACTATAATTAAGGAATGTCAAGGACAAAGAAATTCAGCTAGATATCTAATACCAAGTGGATAGCCCAGAAAACATATATATGAGGAAGATTACACAGAGGGAGCAGGTTTTATTTAGGTGTTTAGGAATATATGTATATACATGTGTGTGTGTGTGTGTGTGTGTGTGTGTGTGTGTGTGTACATATATGTATGTAACAATAGTTATTAGAAAAGAAGCTATGGATTTGAAAGAGAGCAAGAAGGGTCTTTGGAGGGAGGAAAGTGTAAGGGGAAAGGATATAATTATGTTATAATCTCAAATTTAAATATTTTTTTTAATCTTGGAGAATTTCACAAAAGCTTTTTTAGACCTCCCAGTAAGAAGTAACATACTTCTACTCACATTCTATTGGCTGAAGCAGTAATATGGTACCTGTACCTATTTAACAAGGAGAGTCAGGGATTGGATAAGTCCTAACACTATATTCTTAAAGTAATCGCAACTGTCTCAATGAACAAGAACTACTTTACATGTTCTGGATCAATAGAAAATAAAGGAGAAAGACCTCAAAACTTCCAAATCTGTGTGTAGGGCTTAGAGGTCTAAGGTAGTGAGAGAAGCTTGCCCAGAATATGCCTGGTCCTCAGCATTGCAGCGCAGAACCACAGCAAATCCAAACACAAATGCCCTACCTCTCCACAGAGTGTGGTGAGGGAAATAAGTTTGAGAACAACTAATGACAATCTGTCCTCTCTGTAACGCAAAGCAGAGAGGTCATTTGCTTTGATACTTTTTTCAGAGGATATTTTAGTATAATTTATAACACATGTGTGTATGTGTGTGTGTGATTTTACAAAAATATTTGCAAATTTATAAAAGTTACAAATAAATAAATAAATAAACAAACAAATTTTAAGTGACTAATTTTGATGACTTCTGGAAATTTAAAAAGTTGAGAGCATCTCCATCATACCCAGGTGATTCACAGTGTGCATTTAAAGCTGGGTCTCCCTGGCTTCTACCACATAGACAGACTCAATCATCAGGTTTCTGCCTCTATAGAACTGCCTTTTCTAGAGTTTTAGTGTCCTAAAGGAAGCGATGCCACGTGATCTCTCTTTTCTTGACTGCTTTTCAGTTAGCCTAGCTGTAGTGCAGTTCATCCAGCTGGTCGCCTCTAGCCCAATCCTTAGACTGCAATTTGTTCTTGCTTTTGTGAGATGCAGTCACATGTACTCCAGGATGGAACTGAAGTTGATTCCAGGATGGCCCTAAACTTTTGATCCTCCTGACTCCACCTGTCCAGTACTATGGTAATGGCTATGCACCACCAGACCTGGTGTATGTGGTGTTAAGGGTTAGACCAAGGCCTTGAGCATGCTGGGCAAACACTCTAGCAACTGAACTACATCTCCAGGCCAGACTAAATATTATTCTATTATATAAACTTTTTTCTTTATCTCTTTATCAGTTGACAGGCATTAGCTTTGTTTCCATTTGGGGTTTATTATTACTCGTGTTATTATTATATTTGTCCATAAATGTTTATATAGATGTTTCTGTTAAGTAAGTATGTAGGAATTCCATATTGATATGTCATGTGATAAATGTTTAGGTGTTTTATCTCTGCTTTTCAGCATCAATTATTTTCCAACATGTTGCTAATTGACCTGGCAGCTTTTAAGAAGGCTTCCAGTTTCTCTATGACCTCAGAAATACCAGCTCTCAACAACAATCTCAATGGGGCCTGATGGCCTCACTGTAATATTAATTTGCGTCTGTACACAGAGACTCACATTGATCAGCTTTTCTGGCCTTCATCAGCCGTTCATCTATCACCTGTCTTGAAATACCTACTTACAAAAGTTGGCATTACTATGTTTTTTTTTTAAATGATAGAATTTTCAGTGCAGCAATCTGGACCTCAAGTGTTCTTTAGGTCAATTCAAATATAATTTTTAAAAAATTGTTTTTTGGAAGTCTATTCATATGTTTGGTTTCTATTGGGAGTAGCTCCAGAATTTGTGTCTCTATAGAAACACTGCCATTTCACTTAAGTTCCTGGCTTTGGTATCATAAAGTTTTTAAGAGAATGCACTCAGATTTTTAAAAAATTTTCATAGGATAAGTAGGGATGCCCCCTTTATTTCTTATTTCTTTTTCTAATTTTTATTATATATTCTAGTTAAAATTGTCAATTCTGTTGGTCTTTTTGAGGAGGAAATATTTAGTTTTCTGTTCTTTATGTCACAGACTTCTCTTTTTTCTTTATAATTTCCTTGCCTCTGTGGCTACGACTCACTATGATAACTTTCTCTAGGTTGTTATGGTGCCAACTTAATCGTTGAGCCATGAATTTTCTTTTCTTTTAATGAAAAATGTAAATGCTACACATTTCTTTATAAGGACTATTTTATTTGCCTCTCATGTATTTTTATATTTTGTGTTGTTGTTTTCATTTATGGAAGTTTAAAAGTTCTTTTTCTTTTTGTTCTTTGAGAATTTCATGGGTGTTTATAATGGATTTTAGTCCTTTTTTTCCTCCTTTACCTTCTCTTACCTCTCATTTTTCTCCCCCTGAAAAACCTCCTTATTTCCAACAAGTCTCCATCACTTCCTTCCTTCCTTTCTTCCTTCCATCCTCAGTGTGTGTGTGTGTGTGTGCGTGTGTGTGTGTGCGTGTGTGTGTGTGTGTGTGTGTGTGTATACAGAGATTATTTCAGACTGAATTATTATATTTTAATATATGAATTAATATTAATTGAAAACTTTATACATGTACACAGTGCATTTTGAGCACAGCCAACCCACATATGCTTCCAGTATCCCTTATGTCTTTTCCCAAGAGTTATTTTCTATATCATTCCTCAATTTTCACTTAATCCATGTTTGTCAAAACTTAGTGACAGAGAGAAACAAGGAGTAAAGTGTGATCACTTGTTCCAGCTTTAATGGTGGAGCTTGAACCCAGGGCCTTGCCCATACTTGATGGATGATCTACAACTGAGCTATATCTCTCACCAAACTGTAGCCTTTGAATCTACGTCCTGTAGACTAGATCCAGGTATAGGTAGTTTAAACCATAGCAAAAGTCTAATTTCAGTCAGGAGAAGAATGTATTAGCTACTTTCCTGTTGCTGTGACAAAACACGGTGACCAAAATCAGCTTATGGAAGACAGAATTTTGGGGAGTTTATGGTTCCCAAGGGATAAAATTCCTCCGGGACGGGATGGACATGGCAGAAAGTGGCAGACACGGAGGTAGGAGCAGGAACCAGACAGCTCACTTCAGGAAGCCATAGTAGTGAACTGGAAGTGGGACAAAGCTAATTCTCTCAAAGCTTGCCATAGTGACATACTCTGTCCGGAAAGGACACACCTTAAATCTCCCAAACAGTAAACCATGGCAACAACTAGGACCAAGTGGTCAAATGCCTAGGTCTATGGAGGACAGTTCCCAATTAAAGCACCAATGAGAGTATGACTAGAAAGCGGGGCTCAACATCTTATAGCACTGTGCCGTTCCTGCATGGCAAAGAAAAAGGTTACAACTTAGTGTCCGTCAAAAGCTCCCCAGTCCCCACTGGTGTAGCTCACTCTGAGATTATAGTGTTGCCTCCCAGTGAAGTAATCAGAGGAGATTACGTCTCTCAGATTCTCATACTTGCGCTTACCTTTCAGACCCATCAGCAAGGAGAAATATCTCCTCGTGGGTTTTTGAGTTAACTCTGCTCTTCCACGTCCATGCTACCCCCACTATACCCTCCCATCTTAGCACTCACACTTATACTTTTATATCACTTCTATTTTATTACCTCCCCTAACTCTCTTTAAAAACCTTGTTTTTTCCCCTTCACTATCTTATGGTCTCCTTTCTAGTTTTCTGATGGCTATACAGACGAAAACCCCTGTTATTTTATTAACTAGAAGCTAGACCTGCATATGAGAAGGAGCACCTCTCATTTGTGTTTTTTGAGTCTGGGTTACCTTGTGTATTTTAATTTTACTCTAAATCTAGGCTATGGAGTCCACATTCTTACACCCTATAGCATAGCTGTGCCTGGTGGCTGATTACTGCTGATGATAGGGCCAGCAGCCATAAAGCAAACCAAAAGCTTCCTGCCTCCGCACTGGTAAGCTTTCTTAGTTGTTGGAGTTTAGAGACCCGGATTTACAGATAGCTCATACATCTTGGATGACTTGCAGTTACAGAAAAACAAAAACTGCTTGATCAGTGAGGGGCTTGCCATTCAAGGGAGAGGACCTGTTGGATCCTTAGCAACCAAGTAAAAAGTTAGGCAGTTGCAGTCTCAGCACTGGGGATGGAGTTCTCTGTGAGCTAGCCAGTCTGGTGTAACTGGTGAGTTCCAGATTCAGTGAGAAGCCACGTCTTAATAAATGAGCTAGAGAGAGATTGAGGAACACATCCCATGCCTATTTCCCGACACTCTTGCACCTCCCCCGATACACACTAAAGGAAATCTGCACCAAGGGAAGATAGACAACAGGATATTTCTCTGCTAGTTGGATATCACGAGGGTATGAACACTTTCAGCCTTCTAATACCCATGTGCTTTTACTGCTTGCAACTCTGCCCCTTCTGCCCTGCTCCCTTCTTAGCTACCCATGCCAATGCTGTCTTTAAGACCAGTCCAGTTCCAAAGTGTTACAATTGATGATAAACTCAGAGATGTCTGTCTCTCAGTGGCTCCCTTGATTTTCTGTTTGAAGTAAATCTCAAAATTACTTACATTTGAGTTGGAAGAAATGAGTTAATTTCTTGTCCCAGGTTGTCGGCAGACTCAACAGTGTGGCTCTCATGCCTTGCAAAGTCGCCGTTGCTACACTGATATCAATATTAATCACACACAGCTTGATACTGTAATTGAATAGTTTTTACATAGACGATATTAGCGGGTAAAATATGACATCCTCGTGAGAAAACATTACCTTGAAATATTAGCATTATGATATGTTAATTTCTTCAGAGGATATGACTACAGATATATGAGCAGAGGTAAATTCTCTAGCACTTCGGGTGACAAATTCCGTGTCAACATAACTCTCCAGGATTTGTATTACCATTTGGCGATGACTTACATGATGATGTATAACAACTTAAGGGGTTTTAAAATGCAGTATTTTGACTAATGTAGTTTGGTAAATAGCATATGTGATTAGTCCTTTTTTCTTCTTCTACCCCCCAATTTCTGCAATGCTGACAAAAGCCTGTAATAATAATAAAAGTCACCTCTCCAAATGGAAAATGTCCCACTCCATCACCAGTGGCTCCTGGGAGTGATCCAAGTTCTGCTCAGCGTGAGGCCGGGGAGCACTGGCAAGGCAGATTTAGCCTGAGTTCTTCCTGTGGGTGTCTTGAGGGTCAACCTGGAAGTTTGACATTTAAAGTGGGCACGGTGGAGGGTGTTTGGAATGTAAGATTGCAGGATATGGCTGCCACGTAGGCATTATGACGCTGAACCATGAGGAGCAGGGCTCACAGGTGACACCTGAGACCCTTGGCATTCTGTCCGGTTTGGGGAGACAATTGTGGTTGAGATGACTATCATTTATAGCAATTCATTTGCCCCGGAGCTGTCTCCTGATAATGGATCATGGAGACAACTTTAAGGGACTTTTCCTGAGACCCTATCTTATGCTGGTCATGTCCTCTCCATATCCATCTCCTACCCTGTCACCTGGGGGTCACTAGCCCCCCAACTTAGCCTTCTTCATCAAAACTCCCCTGGTTAGTCCCTGGCTGTGATGGTTTTCTTAGGAGGAGAGCTAGCTCAGAAGCGGCTCAGTCAACGGAAGGGACTGTCATTTACAAATATGCCAAGTTTTCTCTGGACTGTAAACTCACGTTTCTGCCATCTAAGATGGGGAAACAGAGCTCCCCCAGCCTCTCTAATCTCGGCTGGTTTGTGGAAGGGCAACTTCCACAAAGGCTAGCAGAGTGCACCCATAAATCTTCTGCAGGGATTTCCTACTGGGCCTCATGAACACTTCACGTGCCTTTGGCTCCGACATCACCAATCCCGTTCCTCAGACTCCAGCGGAACAATGAACTTGATATTAATCTGTCTTAAGGAGTTGCATCTGGAGGCTGACTAATAAAACATCAATTTGATGGAAGAAAGGGGCTCTCAACCAACTTCTGCCTCCCTAGACTCTGAAGAGCTGCTCACTGTCAGTCGCCTTTGCTGGGGGATTCCCCAGGCATCCCTCCATTTTCTGAAAGTGACTAGTGTTTTTTTTTCCCCCTCAGTACTCACTTCAAACAACTGGTAGGATGCACAATCCCCAATCTCTGCAAAATCTCTTCTCATGTTCCTCTCCACCCCTTATGTACTCTCCCTTCATTGATTTCACCTTGCACCCCCCCCCACCCTCAGAGGCTCCAGCCAGATGCTTGGGCCCCTTGCTGTGATGTTAAATAGCCAGAACACTTGATACAGGCAGCCAGATGCCTCAGGAGCCACTTCTGGAAAACTTTCCTTACCAACTGATAAATCAGCCAAAGAGCCGTGGGAATACCAAAGCAGAGTGGCAGCCCGGCCTTCCTGACAGGGCGGCAGTCTCTACACTGAATTAGAGACATTGTTTACCAACCAGCAGTCCGTCTCTTCTGAGGGAGAAATGCCACCGTGCTTAGTGAGCATGAGGCAGAGGGTTTCCTATTACCAGTGCTCCCTATTACCAATGCTCTTTGGCTGTTGTTTCTTCACAGACCCTGCTACTGCTAGCACACCTCTAATCCTGGCACTCCCAGAGTGGGAGCAGGGGGTAAGAGAATCATATAAGTTGAAAGCCAGGCACAGCTACCAAGTCAGAACCCATCTCAATACTAAGAAGGAAGAAAAAAGAGGAGAAGAAAGAAGAGTGGATGGATGAACGAAAGGGAGAAATTATTCCCTTATTGAAACGAGGGAGGAAAAAAAATCTTGATTTTAATTTTTTTCAAGTAGTAAACTATATTTTCAGAGCACTGCGAGGTTCACAGGAAATGAGTGGAAAACACAAGTTTCCATGTACCTCTGCCACCCAAATGTTCCTTCCTGTACTAACCTCCTCTGTTATCAGCATTCCCCATCACAGTGGTACCTGTGTTAAAGCTGATGACCCTGCATTGACTCTTGATCTTTCAATGTTTGTTTCTACAGCTTTTACTTTTGATGTGGCATGTTCTGGGTAATTCAGAATAATTTTATTATCCTGAAATCCTCTAAGCTCTGCCAGCTTGTCCTTTACTCATACCACCTGTGGCAATCGCCTCCTTGTTTGTTGTCTGCACGGTTTTGCCTTTTTGCAGATGCGTGCAGTTGTCTACAACTTTTCAGACTGGCTGTCTCACTTGCAGTATGCATTGATGTTTTTCCATGACTGATTTTTTAAAATATAATATTGTTGGTGTGCGGTAAAGAAAGATATCTGCACACGAAGCTGTCTTCTAAAAATATTTCTTTTATTTTATGTGTATGGATGTTTAGTTTATATGTGTGTTTGTGTACTACATTTGTGCATGGTGACCACAGAAGCCAGAAGACGACAGCATCGCATCGCCTGGAACTGAAGTTACACATAGCTGGAACCACACATGGATGCTGGGAATAGAACTCACGTCCTCTGTAAGAACAGCCAGTGCCCTTAACCCTGAGTTATCTCTCCAGTCCTGAAGCTGCTGCCTTTCTGATGGAATGAATATGTCTGACTTGTATTACTTTGTTAAGAAACTGCTATTCAAAATAAGGAAATATCTCTGTAACTATTTTAATTCAATTAGACGCAAAGCCCCTGGGAAACTTGGATATGTGTATACATTCACTGAGGGGTCTTGCGTATGGAAAGATGAATGTGCTCAGGCAAGAGACGATGTCGGTAAAGCATCCAGATAGAATTAGGGTTGACGAGAGAGCACCTGGTGTTGCCACACGTTGGATGACCATTTCTGGGCAAAGCTGCAGCTGGGGAATGAAGGGGTAGACACCATGTCAACAGGGTCTGTTGGGGGCTGGTCCACTGGAGGAGTTGAAGTTTCCTAGCTTTCTTTGTAGAATGAGGCTTAAGGGTATAGGATAGTAACATGAGTGTCCATTTCAGAGCCGTGGGTTGTTGGCATGACTTTGAGGTTTTATTGGAAAGAACAGAAGCTTGAAATCTGTGAGGTGTAGTGTGTGAGGCCCATTTCTACCACAGGATAGGAACCTTGGGAACAGGTCTCTTAATTCCTCTACGTTCTCTCTCTCTCTCTCTCTCCCTCCCCCTCCCCCTCTCTTTCCCTCCCTCTCTCTCTCCCTCTCTCTCTCTTCAAATGACTTTAATTATACTTACTCCATGGGCTTACAGGGACAATGCATCTGAGATTATTTATGAAAACACTTAACACATCATAGAGCAGACAGTTGGGCCTACTTGGTAGAGTGTTTCCCAACATACACAAAGCCCTGTGTTTGATCTCCAGCACATATACACTACACATGAACACACACACACACACACACACACACACACACACACACACACACACACCTGTAATTTTTTTTAAAGGCATGCCAACTGTGTGATGTTAATGATTACTCTATATGAGCTACTGAGATGCACAGAAGCCCTTATAGATCTAGCTGGTTATTTGAGATGGACCAGTCATGGGATAGCATATCACAGGTTTGGCTTCACACTGCCTTCTCATTTCTGTGCTGGGAAACTCAGTTTTCTCCTAAACTAAACAAATGCAAACAACAAACGATTAGTAAAATGGAACTGCTATTTATGACCAACGTTTTCCTGGCAGATTTTGTTTTCTTTAAGCTAAATTTACCACAAGAGGAAAGGTCAAAGGCAGTGAAGTCTTCTGCAAGCAATGGGTAGCAGGAGCATCTGGCTGTGGTTGCTGGGTCTCTGCCATGGTAGGCCGAGTTTGTACATGGAGATGTACAAATATAAAGAATGGAAGCAATGAGAAGGTGTACACGTGTGTAGAGGGCTGAAAGACACACACCCACTGGGGGCGGGAGCAGGGATACACATAAAGAGAAACAGAGAGCCACATACCAAAAGAGAGAGATATAGAGAAACCCTTTTGATACACTCACCCAGTGGGTCAGGGGCAGAGGCACAGACACAGAGAGAGAACAAGAGAGAGGAGGGTGAGAGAGAAAAACACATGTGTGCACTGAAGCCTGCAAGAGACAAACACACAGAGAAAGAGAGATGTGGAAAGAGAAGGAAGGATCTGAGATAAGTACACACACAGGGAGGGAGACAGATAGACAGACAGACAGACAGACAGACAGACAGACAGACACACACACACACACACACACACACACACACACACACTGAAAATGTCCTAAACACTCTGTCACTGTCCCTCCGGGCCATGATCCTCCTCAGAATGGTGTGTTTAAAAGCAATTGTATGTCTTATCTTTTCCAAAAATGTCAGCATTAATATAAATGTCATAACCTCAAAGGTGGCTTCAGAATTAATATGTCAAAAATATGTCCAAGTTGGATTTAAAAAAAAAAAATGTGTGCCTATGTTTCACCTTACTGGGGAGATTGAGGAAGGAGGAGGATGCTTGAGCTCAGGAGTTCAAGGTCAGCTTGCACAGCAAAGAATGAGAAAGGAGGAGGATGGGGCGGGGGCAAAGGAGAGGAGGGGAAGGTATGGGAGGGCAGGAGAGGGGAGGGAAGAACTGAAGTGAGTGTTTATAATGTTGCTTGTTAAAGACACTAAGCTCTTACTGGATAGACATAAGAGAACTTTATTCAGAGAGCAAGGTCAGAGCCTTTAAGTTTAGTTTGTTTGTGGGGTTTTCGTTTTGTTTTGTTGATGTTATTCACAAAGAAAACTGTTGATTACCAATAGCTTAGACACTACTGTCCCAGAAACCTGTAAACTCAAGCACATACACCAAAGTCAACATCGAGGTTGTAATAGTATCTTAGAGCTTCTATTGCTGTGACGAAACATCATGATCAAAAGCAAGATGGGGAGGAAAGGATTTATTTGGCTTAGGCTTTCATGTTGCTTATCACTGGAGGAAATCAGGGCAAGAGCTCAAGCAGGGATGGAACTTAGAGGAAGGAACTGATGTAGAGAGGCTATGGAGCAATGGTGTTTATTAGCCTGCTCACCCATGGCTTGCTCAGCCTGCTTTCCTACAGAACCTGGGACCAGCAGCCCAGTGATGGAAACACCCACAATGGTCTGGGCCCTCCCCCATTGATCACTAATTTTAAAAATGCCTTACAGTCAGATGTTATGGATGCATTTTCTCAACTGAAGCTCCTCCCTCTCTGAAGACGCTAGCTATGTCAAATTAACATAAAACTAGCCAGTACAAATAGTTATGAAATATTTACCAAAACTTCATTCTCACTCCTAAGTTCTTATCTCATTGCATTTTAATGTCTCTGTAAAAGATGGTCTTTACTGACAGCATATATAGTTTTGCATTTTTTTGAAATTAAAATATATCATTTCTTCCCTTCTCTTTTCTCCCTCCAACCCCTCCCATGAACATTCCCACTCAAGTTCATGATCTCTTTTTCTTTATTATTGTTATTGTTACATATCTGTGTGTGTGCATAAATATATAAACACAGTTTTCTGAGTCCATTTAGTGTTAATTGTATTTTATTTCAGGGCTGAGCAATTGGTATGACATAACCAATTTGGGGTTCAACCTTGAGGAAGACTATATCTCCCACCCTCAGTATTCCTTGGGTGTCTAGTTCTTTGTTAAGGATAGGGCCCCCATGAGATTTGCCTTTTCCAGGTTAGCATTTTTATTGGTGTCTTACTAATTCAGGTCATGTTTAAGTAGCCATGTTACTGAGGTATAATGGGTAAAGTGTCTCTCTGTCATTTCTGGGAAACAAAATCTCACAGTAGATTTTCTGGCCCTCTGGCTCTTAAAATCTCACTATACCCTATTTTGCGATGTTCCTTGAGCCAGCAATAGTTGTATTGAAGATGTATTCACTGTAGCTGGGCATGCCATGATCAGTTGTTTTCTGGGGTTTGACTGGATGCAGTTTTCTGTAATGGTCTGTCACAAGGGAAGTTTCTTTGATGAGGAATGGCAGATGCACCTACCTGTGGAATGAAAATAAACACAGAGAATGCAGATAGGAACTAGGCTGATTCAATGAAACAGTGAGATAAGGTTCTCTAATACCCATGACGTTACTATCCCAGAGAAAGTGCTTAGCTTTCCATTTCTATACCGCTGAGCAGGCCTTCCTTAAGTCTAATTAGACAGCTGTTGGTTACCACCAAGATGTGAGTGGCACTGTTGCACCTTTAGGGAGGCCTTGCTGTGGTGGCCATTGTTATGGTTCACAGGCGTCACTGCTGGGTAGGACTGTTGGTTCCTTCCCTCCCTTGGAAGCTTGAGCAGGACTTTCCAGCACTATGAGAGCTTGTCCTCAGGGAAGAGACTTTCAGGTCAGTCCTAGCTAGGTCATCTGAGTTCTGTGTCCAAAGTTCATGGTATCTTCAGCAATAGCAACCTCTGGAGGCAACCAAGGGCAATGGAAGTAACTTATATTGTTTGGGGAGTTTTCTGGACTCCCCTGAGCAACAGCTCTAAAGAGAACTTCTCACTCCTTGTATTCAGGTTTTCTTAGATAGTCTGTGCCTCTACTTGACATAAAACTAGCCAGTATGAATAGGGAAAAGTATTTTCAGCCCTTATGGTATAACTTCATTTAAAATATATATGATGTATACGTGTATGTATATGATGCATAGCTATACAGTTATATTTGTTAAATATAATTTTAGGTAAATAAAAAATAACATTCTTTATACCTTTTTCAAACATCCTTAGTGTATTTTTTTTCTCTTCCATCTCTACCACATTAAAGCTCCCTTCTCCATTTTTTGAGCCCAGCCTTTAACAGCTGAGCCATCTGTCCAGTTCCTGCCTCCATTTTTTAATTGTCAACTTTTCTCCTTTTAGAACATCCAATAACCAGCTTTTTTCTCTTTATCATAGAAAATATTGTCTCTTATATTGATACTATAATAGATTCAACATATATCAAGATTCAGGTATTTTAATATTCAAATGTTTAATAATTAAGATACTAGTAAAAATAACCCTATTGTGTTTCTTTTATGAGTTAGTCAAGGGCATTGCATTTTATCTACCTTAGGCCAAGGACTTCAGCTTTTAACTTTGTAGTTGGTTTCTTTGGAAAGACTGTGATTTCAGAGGAAAGACTATTCTTGGTCTCACGGGAGACATTGCTTGTACATCATGGTCTCCAGTTCCACATCTATTCATTGCCCATGATGCAGAGAGCATGGTTTCTAGCTTCAGGACACAGTCTTCTCCTGCTGGTGTCCTTCCTGTATGCCCGCCTTTGTTAAGGGAAGGTGGAGGCAGGAGGTGGGCAGAGGGATACAGTCATCATGCATGGTATTCTTGAATAAAGATTTTCTTTTTTACCAAGCTCAATACTATGTACAATGAATACATGCCTATATATTCAAAAATCTACAAGATAAATGGAAAGGCTTTGAATAATAAAAGTAAAGCCCCTGTTCCTATTAAGTTTATTGCCTTACTTTTCTCATTCCTTTTTACCAAAGCCTCCTGAAGCACATCTTACTGCTAAAAGTACATAGATTTTTGCTTTACTTCACTTCTAATCCTGTGTGTGCAGGGGCCTGTGGAAGTCAGAAGAAGGTTTCAGATGATCTGGATCTAGAGTTATGGTTGGTTGTGGGCCACCTGATGTGGGTGCTTGGGACTGGTCTCTGATTTCTCTGCAAAAGGCGTAGATGCTCTTAACCTACTGGGCAATCTCTCAGGCCAAATTGAAATACTAAAAAGCAATATATGAGATAGATAGCCACAAGGCCTCAAATTGATGGATCTGAGTTGAAATCTTATTTGCCCTGCATCCAAATCCTTTTCCCGCTTTGCTTCATTGGTTTGTTATTTTCTTTTTCCCAGCTTGAATGTTCCGGCCCAGATCATTAGATGGTAACTACAGATGGGCTCTGTTGAAGCAAAGGATGTGTAGCCATGGTGTCATAGTACTTGCTCTTGATCCTTGACTGACATTATAGACTGGCTGTCAACTGTTCTTCTGCAAGGTGTCAGATAATATTTTTCTTCTTACTATACTTCTTTGCCATTCACAGTCCCTGCAAATTTGTTTGATCCCAAACTAGAACCTAACTAGATAGTTTCAGGTCTTTTATGTTATGACATATCTTACTGTTAACACAGACAAAGAAAGCATTTAAGCTTTAGAAGCTTGTTTCTCAGGAATGAAAACCAAATAAGCTGTTTTGTTTCTTATCTTCAAAGTCTAGCTTGGGGGGGGGGGAGAGGGGAGTCTTCACTGGGGCTGGAGGGATGGTTCACTGATTAAGATCACTTGCTGCTCTTGCAGGAGACCAAGGTTCAGTTCCCAGCACCCACATGGTGCCTTGCTGCCACCTGTAATTCCAGTTACAGAAGATCCAATGTCCTCTTCTTGTCTCCGCAAACACCATCATGTATGTGGTGCACATGCAAACATGCAGGCAAACAGCCACAAACATATGATAAAAAACAAGTAAGTCTTTTTATGAAGAGTATCTTTAGTAAACAAAACAACAGCAACTAATCCCTCACTCACTAGATGCCTATATTAAGATGGTCTATGTGATCATAGGGGTGTGTGCTGGTAGCTGACAGTCAGATTGAGGAAATTAGGGTTAGATTGTAAAGTCGTGGACATGGGTCGAATGGTGGAGATGCTATTCAAGCCTACTCTATTAAACTTAGTGGTTAGCTTGGTGAATAAGCTTTGATCAATGTGGTGGTTTGAATAAGTTTGGCCCCCATAGAGTCATGTGTTTGAATGCTTGGCCATAGGGAATGGCAATATTAGAAAGTTTGGCCTTATTGAAGTAGGTGTGGCCTTTTTACTGTAAGACATGTGTTACTGAAGAGGTAGGCTTTGAAGTCCCTAGTGCTCAAGCTCCACCCACTGTGGAACAGTCTCCTCCTGGCTGCCTTTGAATCAAGATGTACAATTCTCGGCTCCTCCAGCACCATGTCTGCCTGCATGCTGCCATGCTTCCCACCATGATTATAATAGACTAAACCTCTGAAACTGTAAGCCAGCCTCTACACCCTCCAAAAACAGAGTACCTCGCTGGGGACTGAGTGTACAGGCACACATGCTCACATGGGTATTTCAGATTCAAACCAAAAGGAATATGCTTTTAAGGCTGTCTGCATCTGTTGATATATTGTATGACTGTTTTTGTCTGTGAAGATGGATTTATTATTTCTAGGCTGAAATCAAATTAAATGACGCTCCCCGTTTTGAATAAAACACTTGGCTCTCGCTTTCCAAAATTGATGCTAAATATATAAAGATCTTGTCTCATCTCTTATATAATCCTCTTACTTCATTTTTTTATAAACTCATTATAAAATTTCTGTTTTGTGGACAATAGGAACTAGAGGCCAGACAGAGTTTTTGGAGGTCAACAAATGTTTTTGAAAAGAGCAAAGGGGTAGGGACAATAAGAGTTCAACTATTTCAAGTTCAGATATCTATTAGTAGGATTTTTGCTTTTGACTGATTTTGTAATGTACACAAAAGTCAAGTAATACTTGCCAAACCAGACCGTCATCAAAAGAGAGCATTATGTTGACCCTCTTTGTGACTGCCTAAAGCTGCAAAGTGATTGTGTTTCGTAGGGCAGAATTAGTTGCCTGACTTTGATGTTCCATAAATGAAGTCAATGAGGGTTTCACGCACAAATACATGACATATCCCTTTCCTTATTTTACTTTACCCACAGATCAAAATTTACATGTATATTCTTGGAAAGAAAACAGGAAAGTGAAGGATGTCCATAGCACCACTGCAGTGTCCAGGAGCAATGAGAAAATGGTCAAAGCAGATTGGTAAGGAGCTTGGGAAAACAGTCTATGTCTTCCCAGAATTGGTTGGGAGTTGACTGAGGCTAACAGCATCATTCCAAGGATAACTGGAAACCATATGTAAGTAGCATGTATGTGACTGCTAATCCATCACTTAGGGTATTCATCCATAACTTGTGCTACATTAGTCCTATGGAGCCCTTATAATGTATACCTTATTGTCTCCATTTTCCTAAAGAATTGAAGTTCAGATACTATAATTCTACCCATTTTTCCATTTATGTAGATTGATTTTGGGCTCAGAGATATTTTCAGTGAATTCTGTGCTTTTTCCTTGATACTATATATTTAGCCTTGAAGTCCTGGTGGATTTTAGGAAATGTGGTGCCGTTCTAAAAAATGAGTTGCTTGCCACCATCCATACCCTGAATCTAACTCCAACTGATAACCACTTGCAAATGAAAAATTAGTTTTCTCCGAAGAAGTCTCACCAGAAAAACAAATCACTCTTTGGGGCAGCCCTATGCCCTGTAGGAAATGGCCAACACAAAGTGAACTAACTCAACAGCATCTGTAGAGGGTCCTGGTCTTACAAAGTTGAGTCAAGCCATTCTATTTTCTCCTCTTTTCTTCTTCCTTTCCCCTATCTTTTCTGTAAACTTTCAGAACCTTGGTGAACATATTATGGTTTCCTATGTGTCTCTGCTTCTATATGCACTTCTTGTGCTTTTTCTTTGGATTTTTTTCCTTCTGCTTGTTTGTTTTGTCCCATTAAGATTTGTTTTGTTTATCTTTTATTTCATTTTATTACTATTTCTTGGAGCTTGTTTGTTTTCTAGGGGAGACAGAAAGGGTGTGGATCCAGATGGGAGGGGAGGGGAGGTGGGAAGAACTGGGAGGAGCAGGGGAAGGGGAACCATAATCAAAATATATCGTATGGAAAAAAATTTTTTTAAATAATAAAAAAATAACCTGTTGAAAGCAGACAAAAATAAAGTACAATTTATTTTTGTACAAATAAAAGTAGCAAAAATAAATCAGGAATCTAATCTCTACCTAGAGAGCAAAAACAAACAAACAAGAAACTTCACCAACTTTTTAATAGCTTTCTACTGAAACTTTCAAGTCTCTTGTCCATCCTGAGCCTGCATGAAGAAGGCACAGGCACTGGACATGGATCATGTCCAAGGGTCACAGGATTCTACTATTTCACCCATCACTACGTGGGTTCACTAGAGCACAGTAAGTTATACTGGGTCCCCCTTTTCAGTAAATTACTTTCCACAGTGGGCCATATCTCCTGACTTCTAGCTTTGCTGTTATGTTTTTTAAAAGATGCGCCTAGTAAGCACTCCCAGGTCTTACATAAGTCTAAACTGAAATGTTTGAATTTTTTCATGTTGAAACCTTTTCTCTGACATTTCTCCTATCTTCAGTTCTTCCAGTCTAGTGTTCACACTAGTCACATGGCCCTGCTGACTTTAGGCAGGGGAGTGTTTCTTCCAGGCTTGAATTAAACCCCATTATTTACTTCATCACCATTTTTACAATGGGAACAACAGCTTTGAGTGCACTTTTTATGTTTAACTGATTGCAAGTTAATATGAAATGTGTAGAGGAGTTTTAATCCAGCAACATGGCTGCTGTGGTAAGGGACCACATCCAAAGACCTTGGAGGTCTAAGTGATCCGGCTGGAATGCAGACACTTGCTTAGTACACATAGTTATCCCAACAATGAAAGTAAGGTTAGCTTACAGAAGGAAACATGCATATTTGAAAGTGAAGTCTATCTGGGCATAGCGGCAGATGCCTTTAGACCCAGCCCTCATGGAGGCAGAGGCAGGTGAATCTCTGAGTTCAAGACCAGCCTGGTCTACAAAGCAAGCCCAAGACAGCCAGGACTATACAGAGAAACCTGTCTCAAAGACAAAAACAAAACAAAACAAAAACAAAAAACCAAAATACTACAACAACAAAAACCAAGCCCCACCCTCCCCCCCCCCAAAAAAAAAACAGAAAGAAAGAAAGAAAAGAGAAAAGACGTCAGGAAAGAGGGCTAAGATAGCAGTGCAGAGTGGGAGAAAGAGGAGGCAGTTTTACCTGGACAGTTGTAGAGAGACAGTTTGCGGGGGAGGTGGGGGCGGAAGTGGGGGCAAGGATAGGGTTAAGCACAGGTGAAAACAACAAGCTAGACAATGAGAAGGAGCCGGGATATTAGAACAAGTTGCCAGAGTCAGTTTGAGGCCAAGCAGAGTCCCTCCTTCAATCACTATCAGCTGATTTCTTACTCTGCTTATTGACCTAGGATTAACTTCATTACATCCTCTGTACGGAGAGCTCTTGGATTAAAGGTGTGTGCTAGGGCTGGCTGAACCACACCGCAACCACCTGTTTACAGTAAGCAGAAAGCTCTTGGGTGAAAGGGGTGCGTTAAGGCTCAACCACACCAAACAAGAAACAAGGTGTTACAGTTCACATTCTCAGGGTTCACAGTGAGATCCAGTATCCTGCAGCAGATTTGGACACTATATTCCCTACTGGAAACCTGCGTCCTTTATTTTTCTTTTAACAGGCAAAGATGGCATAAAGTCAAATAAGACACGAGGCCGCTTCCTTCTAGAGCATTCCACAACTTTGTAAAACACACTGACGTTTTAGAGAAACATATTTTACACTTGGTGTTGAGGTTTCCTTTCCTTGTGCGTTCATTGTAGTTTTAGAAATATAAATGTTGAAGGGCAGATACGGCTGCCAAAAAAGGGTAATGCAATTTTGTAAGTAGCAAAAAAGGAGTTAAATAGAGATGAAACAGAAGAAAGGGGTGTCCAATGTACTACAGTTAGCAATGAGTGGGGGAGACACTTGCTCATGTGAGCAACAGGTCCAATGTTCTTACATAAAATAACCTCTCTTAACTGTTTTCATGCTACCCTCTACTTCAAATCAGCCATGTTTGTTTTCTAGTCAAAATTCAGAGATTGGTGGTGGTGGTGGTGGTGGTGGTGGTGGTGGTGGTGTGTGTGTGTGTGTGTGTGTATTGTTTGTGTATGTATGTATATATATGTATGTATGTATGTGTGTGTGTGTGTGTGTGTGTGTGCATGTTTACATGTGTGAATGAGAATGTCACAGGGCATCCCTGATGTCAGTCCTTGCCCTCTATGCCATTTGAGATGGAGTGCCTTCTACAGCACTGTGCATGCTGCCACACAGATACTGGGATTCTCCTCCCTCTGTCTTAGGGGCTCAGAGACCACAGACTCGTGTTAGTCAACCCTGGTCCTGATGCTTTCCTGGCAAATGCTGTACCCATTGAACCCTGACCCCAGCCCCTGTGGCTATCATCTTAGTTAGAATGCTGTGAACTTTTGGAGAACTCAAATTATATCCTGTTTAGGAGTGTATCCTCCTTCAAAGCTAGCACCCAAAACCGGGACAATCAATAAACATGCAGTATGAAGCTATATGTCTCTAGTGATGAAAAATACTAAAACCCCATGTTAATTTGCGGTGGTCCCATTGGTTCCCACCCTATTTTAAGGGGCAGAAAAATGTCTCAGATCAGAGTTTCAGGACTTCATCTTGCATTCCTTTCTGCTTAGCCTCCTGTTTGAAGCATTGGGTACCAGGCCCGTCACAGCAGCTTTCTCTCTTTATGCCTCAAAATGTTAATGCAACAATAAGAAAAGGGATTCCATCAACTGCCTTTAAGAACAGATACCCTGATTTCCAAGGTTTACACTTATTGAGTTCTCAGATGGGCCCACAGATTTCCTCCCACTTCACCTAGATGTATGGCAGTGTGAGCTAAAGCTACCAACTTAAATTTGAGCCTGTCTGGAAAAGTTTGCAATTAGGGTGCTTTTCCTCTTGCTGACATCCTGGGACCCACACTCACATTTTGTCTTTGGAGATTTGAGGCTTAATGGCTTGGTACCTGTTGGATGAGTCTCAGAGAGTGCTGTCGCTTGCCTGGTTAAAAAGGTGGGAGTGAGGGGCGGTGGGAGGGGAGGAAGCTGTGCTTGATCCTTATGGAAGCCAGTTAAAATTAATTGGAAAAAGCTTTTAAAGATCCAAGATGCAGACCAAATGTATCTCCAAGCGGGGCCTCATCCCGCACCGATCGCGAAGGTCACCGAGAAGCTGCAGATTTATGCGGAGGGGTTGGGTGATGGAAAATGAGACAAAAGCATTTGGATTTTATTATTCCATTTACTCTGACCCTGGGCCATAAAGGGTTTGGAGAGCCTGTTTTATGTATTCAGCTGGTTGCCACACTGACAGGCATTTGGAGCCACTTAAATAAACCACCCCGGTCCCACAGCTGCAACAACACCCTATCAAATATAAGTTAGGGTCGACCACGGAGCCTGCAAGGAGGATTCTCCAGCAGGTGCGCTCGGGTGAGAGTTTGTTTGTTTGTTTTTGTTGCACGTTGTTTTGCAAATAGTTGTCCTATCCCTGTACTGCTTTTTGATGTGCAGTTGACCTGAGTGCTGAAATAGATTTAAAAAAAAAAAATGTGTGTACAGCTTTGGTTTGACCCTGATTTTTAAAATGTCCCGGATTTTCACTGAGCTAGAGCTGGCTTCACGTAGGGTGTCCCATAGTGGGTAGCAGGTAAGGATTTTGTCTTGCTAGATTTAAGCTACACCACTCACCTTTTACATTTGTGCTGTAAGATACCTTTTTTTTTTCCTCCCTAGACTCTTTCTAACAGGTTTAGTCATGAAAGGTACAATGGAAAAGCAGACGAGGGGCAGAATTCCACATGGAAGACAATGAAATTCAATCCACAAGTGTGCCTGGGTAATGGACAAAACACCTGTCCGGGGTTTATCATCTTTAAGTGTGGGTACGTAGGAAATAAACAGAAGGGAGGGAAGAAAGCCACATCGGTGACAGCTCCCTCCGTGGAGATTCTACCTTGCAGGTCTCATCATGTCTCCTCGGGGAAACGCATCCCAGAATGCACTGTTGTTTCCATTGTATAAGTTTGAGAACTTAGCCTGAGGTAAGCTCACAGGCACGTGGCTAAAGGCTTACTCACGCAGCTACACCCCATGGCTTGGGCCCCACACGCCCTTCTGTCTATAGTAAAATATTTTGCACGCTGTTGAGAGACGTACAACTGCCAGATAGTCCTATTCTGAAAACTAGAGACACCCAAGTTGTAAGAGGTTCTAAGATAGCCGAGGCGGTATGACGCCATTTCATCACAGGGACACTGCCCTGCTGAAGCCCAGGGAGAGTGTGGACAAGCTAATTGACACTGCCTGCTTGATTTCCTGTCCTTCCTTTTGAGATCTATTATTCATAGAAAGGCCTTCAAGACTTTGAAGTATTAATCTCTTGTCACAAAGACTGGCTTTGTCCTTCACTGTCCTCCACCTTTGATATAAATGCACCCAAAATGTACTTTGTGACTTCTACCATAGCAGGTTTTTCTTTTCTTTCCTTTATTTCTTTGATGCAATTTCCCCAATATCTGAAGTTACCAACAGAAAATGATGATAGCTAAAATCATTACATTATTTTTCATTCAAATTTTATGAGCATCTTGGAGAGGAGTGTCAGAATATTGGTAGATCTCAATTGGGCTGTCAAAGAAAACTTTTGGTAGAAAGTTGTATACAAATACAAGGTTTTCATCTAATATATAGTATTAATTGTAGTACAAAAACATCTATTCATTGCTTTAAGAAATATATATCTAACATACAAATACTATTTTAGAGTTTAGAATGTTATGTCAAATAAACAATTGTCAATTAATTTTGGAAACATGCTAATCGCACTTCTTATCTCTTCAGGTAGACTTGGCAGAAATGGGAATTTACTTCTTTGCATCTTTACGACATTTAGCATTCATTTGCCCCATCACCATGAGCCAGCCGCAGATGAATATGTAGCTTTATATTTTGGGGAATCTTTTTGAGGTACACCTTCTTCTCCTGTTGGCCAACATCATCACTTTGCCCCTGTTTGCAACCTATCCCATTATCCTAAGAAAACCACAGTTGGATGACTCGGTGTTAGACTGTGAGTCTACGGGTAAGTAGAATTTATTTCCATTTTTGCTAAATTTCATGTACTGGATTGAATATATGAAAAGTAAAACATTAATATGATGGTCAAGTTCTTAAGACTAAGTTAAACAGTCCTTGTTTGAAAGCTTGAAAACTGAGATACCCTCAAATCTAAAGCCTTTGAAAACCATCATGATGCCAGAAATGAACATTTCCATACTGACCTGATATGAAGGGTCTTGGTCAAAATAGATGTGCAAAAAATATTGTATCCCTGCTCTATGTGCAAGATGTGTTAGAAACAAATAAATGTCATGTTTAGACTTAGGACTCATGCCCAAGGTTTTCCATTTTGGATATAAATAGTATAGCAACCACCCCCTGCCCCTATACAAAATTGGAAACCTTCTTGATCCCAATTAGTTTGCATCAATTAAGACAACCAGACTGTATTTATTTCAAATTCTGTATCAGCCCTGGATATTCTCCTGGCTTCATCTTTGCCTTCTCATCTCCTCTGCTCTGTGCCCAACCATCACCACCCATTGACATTTTCCTGTCTTCTTTCATTGAGCTCATGCAACGCCCCCCTTCTACTTAATAAGGAAGCCTCTTTCCTAGAGCACTCTTTCCCCCCTGTCCCCCCCCTCCCCGTTAACACTTCCTGCTCCCAACTGCCTAGCTAAGCTCCTCCCCCAAGTGTAGCAAATCCCATCAGGCTACTGTGTAAAAAGTGCATGGGAATATGTATGGAGATCATGCCTATCAAAATGATCAGCAGCTCTTGGGGTAGAGAGAGACTGATTTGGGGGGGGGTGAGGGGGTTTCGAGACAGGGTTCCTCTGTGTGGCCTTGGCTGTCCTAGACTTGATTTGTAGACCAGGCTGGCTTCAAACTCACAGAGATCCACCTTTCTGTGCCTTCCAAATGCTGGGATTAAAGGCATGTACCATCACTGCCCAGCTGTGGCTGGTGTTTTGATTCAGATGGGAGCTGGAGACTCTGTTTACCCACCCGGGCCTATACCTGGCAGGTGGGATGGATTAGATGCTGTGATGGTTTTCACACAGTGCTTTTCGGCACCTCCTGGTCCTTCTAGAGACCAACTCCCCCTCCTTTCCTGCTTGTCCGTTCTGCTTTAAACGAATACGGGTCAGTTATGCATCCTCCTCTTCTTTTGTACGACTCCTGGTCTTTGCTCCACATCAGTGGCTCTGAATCTTCCTAAAGCTGTGACCCTTTAATACAGCTCTTCGTGTCGTTTCTTAACTGTAATATTGCTACTGTTATGCATTGTAATGTAAATATCTGGTATGGGGGATATTTGATATGTGACCTGCAAAAGAGATCTCAATCCACAGATTAAGAAATATTGTTCTACATTATGTCAGAAATAAGTTTAATGCAATTTCTTTTCTACTGGCTGACCTGCTTAGAAGTGGCTACTTGTGTGGGTACCCCATGGTACTACTCCATATCATAGCTCAGAACTGTTATTTTTCTGTCTCCTTTTCCATTTAGCTTCTCGGTCAGGAGCTCTGAGGCAGTCCACTGATGCCTGCACATGCCATCCCAAGACAGGCTGAGATCTGTGACTGAAGTGTGCACACAGAGTAGGATGGGAAAGTTAGCTTTTACCATAACTCTCCCAAAGTCTGGAAGTTCATGGGTTTTTTTTTTCTCCCAGCATTGTTCAGTGTACAGCTGGGCTGACTGAAAAGCCCTGAGCCCCTGCGTGTGAATTTTAAAGGTAGGAATAGTATAATAAAAGCTAATGGTGATTCTTGATGACTTTGGTTGAAATTGGAGCACCTGCAATTTAATTGACGTTCTCCCACCCCCACCCTGAAGCACAACTTTGGAACATCTATGGCAGACCAGTTTGCAGCCGGGTGGAAAATCACTGGATTCACGTTAAACTTCTGCAGCCATCAGATGGTATTCATTTGTGGTGGCACAAGGGGGGGGGCGGGTGGCGGGGAGTAACTTCAGCTTGGGTCTGAAATAAAGAGGGAAAGGCTGCCGCTTGGCATGGGGCCTTTACACTGTCTAAAGTTAGCAATGCTCCGAACTTGATACACAGCCTCCCTCACCCACATTTTGGCATTTCTAGGAAATGTTACATAAAAGAAAGACCAAGAGATAAAATTTAGCTCTACATTACGACTCTGGCAAATATATCTGTGGCTAGGGGAAAGCTACATGGACCGTCTATGCAGTGCAAATGACTACCATGTGAACGGAATTCTTGGTTGAGTTAGCACCCTCCTTGCAGACAAAGAGAGATGACAAAAAAAAAAATGCAAATTCCTAGTAAAACAAATTCACACTTTTCTTAAAGCAGAAAGCCTTTCTATGATTTGCACCAACCAGTCTGCCTGAGTAATGGTCTTATATGTAAGTGGAAATCCTTTTTGATATTTACACTTCTGATTTCTTTAATCTCCACTTTGGAATTGATAGACAATAACAGCACATTGCTCCCTCAGCCGCCCTAGTACTTGTGCATATTTACCCAAGTGTCTACAGTGAGGATTGTACACAGATCTCTAATCCACCTGTCCGTGTTACTTAAAAGCCCAGATAAAATCAGCAGTCTTTAGATCTTAACCTTTTAAGTCTGAAATGTTTTTCAAGTCTGGCCATGGCAACCGAAAGCTCGGGGGGGTGTTGGGGGGGGCTGCACCCAGGGAAAGAGGAGGAGATGAGGGAGACACGGAACCGTAGGAGGATGGCTGTATAAAAAGTGTCTCGGCTTGAACCGCCGTTGCATTCAAATAAATCAAAAACTGTTATAATAATCGCAACTGTGTCCATAAGAAGAGGGAGGGTGACCTCAGCAGACAGAAGCAATCCCGTTTATGGGGCGGTGACCTGGGGCTGTACCTGGCCACCCAGCTGTTGAAACAAACAGCTTGGATTTACTTTCAGCTTCCTCCGTGAGTGTGTGTTGAAAAAAGGGGTAATAGGGATAGGGAGTCCTAAGTATTTAATGCACCCCTAATTATACTGAATATTCTAAAAGTAAAAGAAAAAATACAACACATATTTTAGGTGTTTGAGTTCGCTGTGGTGATCGCATGCCACAATTGCGTGCAGGGTTTTCCCTAGTTTAAATTGTGAGACTAACCACAGCAGAAGACCACATTCATTACAAAGAAGAGATAGTTTCAACCTTTATTGAACATGAGTTCTGTGCAAGGAAATCAATGCTCATCCCACATTGTCTCTGTAGCAATGGCTCATCTCTCACTTCACCCGCAATCAGCGGGTAATTTTGCTGCAGAACTGAAGGCTTGTTTTTCTTTCTGTATCATTCGATATATATGTGTATGTATGTTATATATACACATATATAATATTTTAACTAAAGAGAAGAAATCAAACAGAAAAGCAATTATAGTTTCTTGACTCCTCTCCTGGGATACGTTAATAGAATAAAATTGCATATTTTCAAAACCACAGATGTAAGGTGAAATGGGAAATTCTTCATTAAGAAAATTCATTAAAATTCTTCATTAAGTAAACAATCTTTTGATCAACTGTGTATTTTTTTTTAATATAACTGGTTGATGTCAGAGGACATTTCTCCACTTGACGAGTTTTCCATTGATGACCATTTAAGCACCCCCGGTCACTAGCCCAAGCCTCCCAGGCGGTGATATGAGGGCTCATCTTTCCATTTTTCATCTCATCTCGATTTTTCCTCAAGGGCAGGCACTATATTTTCTTTATTTCTGTACCCCTGGCATAGAAGGGAAGCTCAGTACATATTTATCAACTGACTGCTTGAATTGCTTAATAGCAGAAACCTATAAACTTTTGATTGAAATGCTGCCCCAAGATCCCACTCCAACTTTAGTTTTATTTGATTCGGTCCTTGCTGCTACGAGCAGGTGGCCTTAGCTGCTGTGCTGATGTTCCAGGTCCCTTCCACTGGGGATGCAAGCAGAAAGCCATCCATCAAGAGTGGGTCCAGACCTCAGGTGCTGCCCACTTAGGATGGAGTCCACAGACTCCCTTGCTTTTCCTGGTGCCAGCCATAATAGCAAATTCAATACTCAGGCCAAGAGCCTCTCTGTGATTAACTGCTTTATTCCAGATATTGCACTGGTAACTTTATATCCATTATCCTATTTCATATTCCTATGAACACTACAAGATCAATTTAATATTGATAATGTACCATCAGTACCACCAAGACACGTGATGCCCAGACTTGTCTAAGCTTACGCAGGCCCTGAGTGACAGTGCAAGAATTCAAGCCAGGATGTCAGATGTATTTACCATACAACAAAAACAGGCTGGATTGCGTAAGGATCTGAGGTCAAAATCCACATAAAAAGCTGAACATGGCCACACCTACCTGAAACTTTGTTTGGATGGGGAGCAGAAACAGGAGCATCTCTGGAACTTCCTGGCTGCCAGCCTGGCTCCAGGTGCAGTGCAGGTCTCAGGAAAAGCAAAGGGTGACAGATTAGGACATTCTATATATTCCTCTGGCTTCCGTGAGTGCAATACACTCTCACACACACACATGTGTGTGCACACACTCATGCACACACAGATATGAATGCCACAGACACATACACACACCTAAACACACTACACACACAAGCGTGCACCATGCACACATACATAAACATATAAATTAATACACCACACACATACATACACATATAAACTAACACAATACACACACATTCGTAGACATATTGATTAACACACCACACACACAAAGCACACACATGTATATACCACACCTATACACACCACATACACACAAGCACACACCTACATAGACATATAAACTAATACACCACACACATACAAAGACATGCAACTCAACACACTGCACACACAGCATGCACACACAAGCACGCAATACAGCATGCACACACAAGCATACACATATACATACCACACACTAAGAACATACACATATTTACACACCACACAATACACATATATACACACACAAGCACACATATATACATACCATACACGTACACATATGTACACATACAAACTAACATACCACTAACAAATGCACACATGCCATATAAGCACTCTTATTCACACGTGTACCACATGAGCACACGTGCTCACCACACAAACTTGCACACACAAACATATTTATAAATGAGGCAACCCAATTTTCAAAAATATAAGTAAATGCCTACACTAGAAATCTCCCTGAAAGGTGGATAAATGGTCAATAAACACATGAAAATATTCTCAGCCTTATTATTTACTATAGAAAGGCAAATCACAGCACAATGAGACACCATGTATGCTAGAGCAGCTATAAGCATTGGCCAATAACAGATGCTAACAGAGAGTGGGGGAAATTCGAGCAATCGTACTGTACTGCGCTGTCACGACAGATATTGGAGAAAATAGTTACATGACGATTGCTCAAAGAGTTAAACGTAAGATTACCACATCTCCCAGCATTTTTTTTAAAAATAGGAGTTAAAAAATCCTGAAAACAAACCAGATATCCAGGAACTAATGAGAGGATCAGCAACATGGTTTATCTATATAGTGGAATATTAGTCAGCCACAGAAAGGAAATACATTTTCCGCATTACGCATAGATGAATCTTGAGAACATTATGTTAAGCGAAAGAAGCCAGGCATAAAAGGCAGTGTTCTGGATGAATCCTTTTGGATGAAATATCCAGGGCAGGCATCTTTTACAAAGACAGATGCCAGTTAGTGGGTTGCTAGAGAGTGAGATTAAAGGTGAAATGAGGAGTAACTACTTAATAGGCAGAGCTTTTCTTGATGGCGCTGAATATTCTAGAGTTATATAATGTTATTAATTGTTCATGATTGTGAACTAAGAGCCATTAAATCACACACTTGAAAGCTGGTAAAACGACAAATCCTGTTCTGTGATTTTTACTAAGCTCAGTCCCCCTTTCCTCACCTACTTGTATAGCGATAAATACCTCTTCTTAGATTTCTGGTGCAGATTCTTGCTGCAACCTGGAGCCCAACACAGTTTCTTTAGAAACTCTGTAGATCAGGCCTATGACTGCAACACCCTGAACACACCTGATCTCTGAGGCTAAGCAGGCACGGACCTGGTTAACACCTGCGTGGGAGAACTTATACAGATCTCAACCATGATGAAGGTTTGGATTTGTACATTTATACTTACATTATGGCAAAGAAAAAACCCTTAGTGAGCTTTGGTAAAATGTTAAGGAAGCCAACACGGCTGTCATGTGTGCTAGAGTGTCACTTTGTTGAGAAAAAAAATCCCGTGAACATGGAAAAAAATATTCCTTTGACTGCTTGAGTGCATCTTTCTTACCCCTTTTTTTTACTTTCTCTCTCAATCTAGGCCCAACAAGGGTCCCCATAGACACAGAATAAAGGGTATTGTCTGGTGGGGGATTTAATTTCACTCCATCACAAGTGACCACCGCAGCCCTGTCATTGCAATTGGTCACACTTTTTTGTGTGCTCTATCTTACTAAGGTCCCGTCTCCTCGCAGCCCACTGCATAAGCTCCTTCTCTGAGACAAAGCTCTCCAACATAATGAAAGAGGTGGAATTGGGAACGAAAAGTCAATGGACACAGTTATCAATTTGGGCCCCACACCCTCTTGCCTCCTGGGATTTGGCCCCAGTAGCCATAGAGGCGGTAGCGGGGCCTGCTGTGTAGGGAAAAAAAGGCACCACTGCAAGGTTTGCTGAGGCCAAAGGAAGAGCTGGTGGCTGCTGGGCAGTGTAATCCAAGGCCCTCCGGAGGAGGAGACCACCATACAGGCGTGTGCGGATCCCATATCTGCAGCCCACCTCGGAGGGCCAGAGCTCGGTTTAGCTTGCCTTGGTTCATCAGAACCGAAGCAGTAGAAGTGCATCCTGGGAAGCTGTGAGCGGCATCTCAGCGTTCACTGTGGGTTTCTCTACAGGTCTGACGGCTCTTGCCACAAACCACAGTATACTTTGAGATTGATCCTGGGCAACGAATGAAATCTAAACAAAAGCAAATGTGTCTTACTTGTGGCAACGCAAGAGCCCGCTTTGGGCATTAGGGGTGGTAATGGGGTTTAGCCACATCCCTCAGCAAGGTAACAGAATTCATTCGGAAGCATTCACAGAATGTTGTATATGCTACACTTCTCTCTGTATTTTAGCTAGTGTTTTAAGGATGGGGCTTCCATTTCATTAAACTGTTTCGATTCTAACATGTCCAGGACTCCCCGTGGAAGATCCAGATGAGCCTCTAATCCCTCACACGCGGGCGTCCCAAGAGCATGAAGTGGTCTGCCTTCCACAGCACTCTAAAAAGGGAGGGCAGGTATCACACATGATAGCATCCTTCTAGATCACAACTGCAGCTACCAGGAGTGCTGCCATGCTCCTGTTCTCCCCATGGCTGCCTTTCCATGCAGAACCAGTACTTTTATGTTATAAATGCAATTTCTAGGTCTATTAATGCAACAATGAAACAAGCATGCTTGAGATGACTGTGCTCATTTAAGGTCCTTCCCCCATCCCTATGAAAGCTTTGAAAACGGGGCCAAGGAAGAGGTGACCTTGACATTTGATTCTGTCACTCATTACCTGTAAGAGTTGAAGAAATTCACTTAACCTGCGTTCAGATTAGCATCTTCATTGAATAAATCAGAAGAACCACCTTCATCTATGAGGTTATCTTGAGATCCAATAGCATGGACTTGAAATTCTAAACAGTCGCAAGCTCCGGTGTTCTTACTATAGGTTTACAGATTTATGGCTGGCAATTTTTATAGTGTGTGTATGTGACGTTGTGTGCCAATCTGTATCCATCTTTTACTATGAGAAAAACACATTTCTATTCGTTTCTTGTCATTTACACACACACACACACACACACACACACACACACACACACACACACTGCTTTCACTGCTTTCTCTTTCTTTTAGTGGAGACCAACCATTTCCAATTGCATGACTGCGTCACCACCGTTTCCTCCATTCAGAGTGCATGCGCTCAACTACAGCATGGGGGCATTTTTTCTATGTCTTAGAATTCAATACAAAAGCCATGGAAGCCTCACTGGGCCACATCTAAGCCACCTCCATACTTGTCACCCTTTCACAATAATCACTGTGGCTATTGTACTTTTATGGAACTTTTGACCTGAAATTTACCTTATAAATATTTGTTATCTACTCCTACCCCACTTCAGCTTTAGGCGCTGGAATGGAAAGGGTCCCTTCCTGGAGCACTGCCCTTCGAGTAGCAATGAGCACAATGCTTGGGATATAGGAAACATTATGTAATGAATATTTGTATAATGAGTGATTCTATTAAAAAGGACACAGGCTATGGATCTCTTCGTGCATTAATCTTTACCCATGGAGTAGATGACCCATGCTCACTTCGTCCCTTTCTCTTGAAGAATCAGCTTCTCTTGCTCTCAGAGAGGATCCCTATGTGGTCTTACGTGTGAAGGGGATGGAGAGGGGGGTTCCGGGTTCTGTGAGTTCTCTACGGGGTGAGCTGTCACCGATGGTTAAGATGTAGACCTTGACAGACCATGCTAGTGTCTTCACAGCCTTGGGAAGGTTCTGGGAAACAACCTCAACACAAAGCCCAAATCAGGGATTCTTTCCATAACACATGCCACCCAGGGAGAAACTGGTCCCCAGGGAGCTGCAGAGATGCACCCTGCCAAAGGCGTGTCCTTGTATGCTAGGAAGTTAGGGCGGGGTGGGGGGCGGGGATAAAAGTGGGCCAACACGCAGAGAAGCTCATTCTGATGTGGCTTCCTGGTCTCTGCTTAGGAAGAGGGGAGCATCACATATCATAGAGGTGTCGTCTCCTCTGGGAAAAGGTAAAGCTGTGTGCAGTCATAATACGATGGTAGGCAAACAGGGCATGTTAGGGCTGACATTCAAACATTTATAGTGAGAATCAGGCCACATTACGGTTTCAAACTACGATGTCCTCCAAAGGCCCAAATGTTAAAACTTTGGTCCCAAGCAAGGTACTATGGGAGAGGTGATGGAAGTTTTAAAAGGTAGGGTCCAGGAGAGGGACCTACAAATCAGTGGGATGTACCCTCCAAGGAGACTGTGGGATGCTGGTGTCTTCACATCTTGCTGGCCACCATGATATAAGAGTTTGCTTCTGTTTTATCTTCCCACCATACTGGGCTGCCTTGCTATGGGCCCTAAGGGAGCGTGACCCATGAAACCTTGAGCCAAGAAAACCGTTCCCTTTCTAGGGCAGATTATCTCAGGTATTAGTATAGTAATGGGAAATGATGAAAATAGGGCCATCAGAAACAGACATAACTGTGGATGCCATAGCTTTTTTTTTTTTTTCGTTTTAAATGAGTTTTTGAGGTTAGCTTACACATTAATGGGTTTCACTGTGACCTTTTCATACGTGTGTGTTATTACACTTTGTGCTCCCCACCTCCACTGACCTTCCCCTTGCCCACCATGCTTCCTGCCTGATTTATTTCCTCTAGCCAGAAAGTCATAAAGTATTTTAAAAAGTTAAACAAGGCATCCAGCTGGGGAGCTGAGTACTGAGCAAGGAATGGGAAGGAGAGAGGAGGCTCCAGAGTGGTATGAAACTCATCTTTGGGTTTTTCTGCCTAAGCTCATCTGTCTTTACCTGGGTGACGTGTCAGTTTCCCTGGCTGTCTGGACTAAATCCTGAGCTTCAGGCCTAATAACTGCTGTAGTATTTCTTCCAGAAAACCCCTGGGTGGTCTTGTCTTGCTTGCAGAGGAAAAAAATTGATAGCAAGAAGCTTTCCAGGCTCTTCTCCTAAGCCTTCAAAGGGAAATGGCCCATCCATAAGGGCACAGCAAGTCCAAAGGACAGAGCAAAGGCAGCCATCCAAGGTCAGGCAAGCCAGGAAGTGAAGTATGCCCCAGAACAGTTGCACTGATGAGTTGCCTTCAAGTATGAGCTGGAAAGATAACTTTGCCATTTTCATCCCTCTACATTTTTTCCTTATGAAATGTATTAATTGAGCAAGAAAAATATGTCTATATCACAAAGTTTTGGAGACAGTGAAGCACTTGCTATGATTACCTTTTATGATTGTTCCTCCTCAAAAATATGGTTGGCCTAATGGAAGAGGACACACACAGAATCTGTGAACTATTCGGTCTAAAAAGACATTGACAAGCCTGTTTGCACATTTCTAACACAGAGCTATCAATGGTTCAGTATGTACCTTTGAATGGAAATCAAATGATTGGATCCTCTCCATAGATGCATTTACACCATCACTTTTGAACCCTGAAACATTTATAACATATCTGAGGACTCAGACTCAGAAACGCTGAGCAGGTCGCACTGACTAGTACCAATCTTAAGTCATGTCTTCCCTCAGATAGTCAATCATTAAACACTGAGTTCTGGTCATGGTGGGTACCAAGGCACACAGGTCAAGTTGGATAGTGTATAGCTATGAAGAGTGGATTTTCATAGGCCAATAAGCATGGTGGTCACAGAAAGAGAAAGGAATTATTGTGTGAGAACTTTGCTTTGTTCTATAGTTTTTATCCTCATTTAGAAGTATTCCCATGATATATGTCAGTGTAAATAACCCTTTGTCTGAAAGAAACACAAATGAGAGTGGCTCAGCAATATGTCTGTGAGGCAAAATGGGTCAGACCAGTCCAATTCAGGAGTCTAAATTCCCAGTGTTGGTCCTATTGGCATACTTCTTGGAGTCTCACTGTCCTTTACCGAGCTGTTTGGAAAAAGTAGCTGTCTTGGAAGAAGCAGCTCCCAACTTTTCCAGCTGCCTGCCTTCAACAGCACGGAGAGCCTAGCCCCAGTGTGACTCCATTTAAAGGAGTGTGGTGGTCAGTGGGCTGGTGGTGCTGCCTTTATCATAGTGATCTTCAGGAAACGAGGCAACACTTTTTATCTGAGGTCTCTTTGAGCTACTGTAATGAGCTACTCTAGACAAGGTGACTTACACACAACATGAATCTAGATCACTGCACTCTAGAGACAGCAAGTGGTGTCTGGTGAGATCCTGCTTTCTCAGGATCACATCTCAGGGTATCCTCATGGGGTGAGAGGGGCCAATAAACCCCTTTCTGGTATTCATAAAGATGCTAATTGCAGTCATCAAGGTCCACTGTCTTGTCCTATTGCCTCCCAAAGGCTCCATTTCCTAAGACCTTGGATGTTGGGACCTCAACATGTGAATGCGAGGTTACAACATGCTCTGAGAACAAGCTTTAATAGGATTGAAAAGAGTGCATCCAAGTGCTAGAGTAATGTGCTCTGTAGCATGTTTGACAGGTGCTATCTGTGCTCAGTCATTAGGCTATTGCTTATTAAGGTAGACCAAGAGCTCAAGACATTGAAGAGTCAAGATTTCCCAATCAGAGTCCTGGTCAGACTCAAATCATTTTAGATGGCTTGGAGAAAGGTTTCTTAGTGGAAACTGTAAGGGGAAATGATTTCTGACTTGAAGTAGCTACTAGAAAATAGAAAATATAAAGAGGGACATTTCCAAGGCTTGAGATAACGATCGCATTTCTCCAGGGGAGGATGGTTTTGTGAGCTATAAATGGATGCTCAGTGCAAGTGTCACTCGTGATATCATTTAGCTCTCCAGAAGGTTTCCACTCTTGAAGGAAAATGAGGGTGACAAACAGGTACAGGCAGTCTTGTGAAGGGTCTAGAAATGATGTGTTTGCTGCCCCTGAGAAGTAGCAAAGTGACTGCATGAGTGTGTTCCACTCCCTGTCACCTGGCCAAGTGACTTGGGGAGTGAATCAATCACCAGCTGGAGAAGGTAAAAGCCAATCATCTTCTGAAGAGATGGAGACATCTTATCTACCGCGGACTCCTCGTGAGAGCTGACTGGTTTTCTGTACAAATGGAGTAGCTCAGCAGAGTCTTTTGTTAGAGACACTGTATATTTTACATAACCTGGATTCATCTGTGCCAATCACAATTATTTTAAATAACATGGATTCATGTGTACCAAAGACAATTATGTTGGCATATGTTTGTATTGAAGACTATATGGCTCATAGCCCTCTGAAAGGCACTAACTCTGTGACTCTGATCAATATTATCAGTGATGCACCTTGCCTCCCCTACACTCTCTTGAATGATTAGCACTTCTTTCCCCTTCACCCCACTCACACCAAAATGCCAAAGAACAGTCTGTGGTATTTAGTAAAGTCTTAAGTTTTTCTAGTATGAATCCTATACTCTACACAGATCATTCTAGTGAATTTTGCTCTTTCTGGGTCCTTAATTCCATATGTTTCTTTGCAAGCAGAGGCCACAGAGAGAATTGTTGCACTAGGCATTTATTCATAATTTAGGAAATCCATTTATTCACAATCTAGAAAATCATAGTCTAGGAAAGTTAGATAAGACAAAATCATAAATATGGTACAGGATACAGCAACTTACTCAGGCTAAGAATGTAGAAAACACTGAGAGCTGAGATATAGCTTGGGTTCCAGAATGGGCTTTTCCATCCAAGTCCACCACAGGAAGCACTGCTGGTCCAGAAGTCTCTGGGCATCATAGCCAAATGTCTACATTGAAGATGTAAGGCCTGTTGTGGACATTTGGAAATCATCAGCAACAACAAAGACAAAGAGTTTTGAATGTCTTAAATTGCTGAGGCAATGGGGACAGGGCTGATAGGTGAGTGTGGGAAAGGAAGGTCTCTCCAAAACCACTTTCAGGTGGTGTGGAATCATTTGTTTCTATGCCAAGACGTGCTGTTCCTGACTTTGGCACGCATGCTAAGATTAGGGCTCAATGTAAGAGGAATCTGTGGAATAAATTGGAGATGACATTACTTGATGGGAACCAAGGCTGTGTAAAATGGAATCTGTAGAGTTTGTGGATTATGGGTTCAAAAGTAGTTAAACAGCAGATTGCCTCACATATATAATGAGTATATTTATTATAATTTGCATATATGTAGAGGATCACAGGGTAGAAAATGATAGAACTCAAGGCTTTGTACAGTTTGTAAAACTAGTTTGACCATTTTCAAGAAAATCAACCAGTGCATTTATTTATTTCTAGCACCTGGTCAATTCAGTCAAAAATGTCAAAAATCCTGTGATGGAATTGACAGATGTTAGAGCTACCGACTGTCAGATTCCATCAAAGCACTAGGACCATTTGTGCTTCTTAGATACATTTCAGACCCAATATAGACAAGGGAATTCAGGGAATTAGCACTGAAGAGAGCTCTTTGAGGGACATTTGACCCAAAGAGTGGGTAACAAGTCATCAGCTGGTTATAGCCCCACATTAACAATAGTAAATTAAAGTTACAGCAATCCTCCAGACATTCCACAAACCAACCCCATTGGAGATAAATCAATGCTATTGATATTATCCATCCTGAGCCCCTTACACAGTTCACTGTTGTGCCCAGCTTTGCATTTTCTATGGGCTAGGGCATTTTGAAGACTTGTTTTGATGCTCTTATTTGATCATAAGTAAATTTCCATGAGAGTGGTATTAAAAAGTGTGGGTAAAATACATTTAAATATTTATCGTCATGGCATTTTAATCATCTCAAGCACTGGGTAAGAAAATGTACATTTGAAATACTTTTGGCCATTTCCTTTTACACATGGTAATTTATTACCAATAGAAATAAGTTATTGGAATTAAAAATTGAAAACATACAAAGGAGCTAAAAAGGCTAGATATTTTCAAGCCCCGATTTGTAGTAACTAAACCTAGTGTTTGGTATGTGGCCCATGGGGGAAGAATACAGAAAAAAAAAAAAACCATCAGAATGATGGAGCAAAGCCTCACATGGACACCCACATCCAAGAGGCATGTGCAACTGCATAAAGTCCATTATATTAGAGACCAAAAGGGTTGCCAGCCTCTCCCACGGTCTTAAGTTAACACTTGGCTTTGTGCAGCTCACTCTTTTCTGAACTTGAAATCCAATTGGCCAACAATTAAAGCCAATTAGCACACGAGGAAAATAAACTAAAGGCTCTCCTCTTGTGTTTTCCATGGCTGATCGAAAGCTAGTTAGCTCAAGGCATTAGCAGAGCTGCGTGGCAGGCCAGGCATATAACAGAGACTAGTTGGCTTAAAGTATTTGAAGAGTAAGGCAGCGGCTGGCCCAACAGAACTGTGTTATTCTGAGCTAACAGCTGCCAAACATTCTTGACAGGAGATGAGGCAGATGTCCAAGGACAATCAAAGGGAGAAGAAAGTTTAAGCCAACGTTTGCCTATCTCATATTCTCTGCTTGATCCTCGGCCTCAAAGACAATCCACAGCTGTTGCACTTCAAGGTCTAAAGGCTGATCCCAACTCCCAGCCTGGCCCCTCACCCTGCTTACTCTGAGGGCACTGATCGGTTTCCTTACCTCCCCCTCCAGAGGTCTTCTCATTGGAGTGAGGAGGTCTTTTGGGAGATTTTTTAAATTTCTGAATACCCAACGGCATCAAAAGTCCATAATGTGTGAAATTGTAAAATTTGAGTCCAGGAAAAACAAAACAAAATAAAACAACCCAAAACCAAAGCCTCTCTCCAGGTCTACCTTAAATGGGTTAGCTTAGCCCAAGACAAGGTATGCTGCTGCCAAGTCAGCACCACATTCTTAAAGGCAAGAAATGACCAATTCTAATACAAAGGAAAGAGGGCTGACCTATGTGGAATCTAAGTAGTATACAGAGGCAAGCTAGGTTTTAGGTGCTTAATATAGCAGACATGGGGATGGAAATTAGAGTACAGATGTCATGGATAAAGAAACACAAAATGCATCTGTACTGAACACATTTACTAAGACATAGACATGTTATCTCTCTTGGGGGCAGAGGCCAGGAGACTTGAGTTCCCATCAGGCTAAAATGCATTTTATGCCCCATTGTTTGGTGATATGCTTATTTGCTAGTCTCCTTTATTGTTGTACTTTACCCAGAAGGGCAGAAATAAGCAATTCTCTCATAGAAAACATCCAAGGCACATGTCTTCTACACAAGAGTACAAGGAACCTGCGTAACTATCAAAAGCATTATATATTCCATTATTCTATGCACAGGGAACAACAGATGTTTATGTCTTCAAAATGTTTTTGTCCCACTGCCACAGTATAATAATACTAAGTTACAACGAACTGACTAAAGCATCAAACCTAAAGCACCTTCACCCCATCCCCAGCCAAGAGCCTTAATAAAAAGGAGTGACTTAACGAATATTAACATCCCCAAGCATAAGACGTAGTATGTGCTCAGTGTAGTCACTGAACAAGTGAATGTGTGATAGATACACCTAGTCATCTGCCCCCATTCATTATAAATGTACACAGATAAGGGGCTGGGAAAGGCCTCTGTCAATAAAGTGCTTTCTGCTCAAGCTGAGTTCATTCCCTAGCATCCATGCAAAGAAGCTGGGCACAGTAGCACCTGCCTATCATTCCAGCCCTGGTAAAGCGGAGACAGAAAGGCCACTGGGAGCTTGCTGGCTAAATTGGTGAGATCCAGAGAGTGAAAGAGTCTGTCGCAAATAATAAGGGGAAAGTGACTAATGGAGACAACTGATGTCCACCTTCACCTCTACATCCATGTACCACCGCACAGATGCACTCCCAACACATGTGAATAAAACACACACACACACACACACACACACACACACAGACACACACACACAAATAATATTCCTGTAATTAAGTCACAGGTAGAAGCAATAAGAGCTGTATTTTTAGAGATTACCTGAAAACAACTCAATATGAAGTTTCTTGGTAAAAAAAAAAAACTAATTAGTTTAGTGTGCTTTTATTTCAACAAAAAATATCTATTTAAAAATAACTATTAGAATTAGACAAGGCTTTAAAGATTGTCTCTATTTATACCCTGACAACTAATTACAGGGATAACTTTCACATGCACTATGATTGCAGGTGCAAATATTTAATTGTTTGTGCAAGCCAGGTGGTGAGGGGGCTACTTAACTGTGTGTTCAATTGTGCCTGCACTAGTTGGCTCTGCAATTAGTTGTGAGTGCTAAAACCAGAGACCTCACGGAGGCTCTATTAAAATCATGCCTGTATAGTTCACAGTCTTTTTATCTGTGAGGGGGAAGGATTGTGCAGCTTGCATTTACTCTAGCTGCTCCTAGCTGGGGCCTGAGGGAGTCACTTTCACCCAAAGGTGGGAGCCAAGGGCAGCTGGCCATTGGCTGATAAGAATTGGGCACAGCTGCAAAAAAAGTGGCCCATGCTCCTCCGCCACACGTTTAGAGGACAAGCTAAGGTATCCATGAAAGGGCACATGGCTTGATTATCCTCAAAAGTGCTTGGAGATCATGTAGAGACGTTTTTCCTCATGTGATCAAAACACAAAATTAGATCCAAACATTTGAAGTAGGCATGCCCCTCCTGATAGAAGAGACTTAGACGCTGTAGCTACCCTTCACCTTTGTAGAGGCTAGGGAGCCATGTGGGTGGTTATTTGAGTCACTGAGGACAGTTTCTAAATGTTCTGTTTTTTTGTTTTTTTGTTTTTTTGTTTTTTAAGCACAAAAGAAACCCAAAGAGTGTTCTGGAAGAATGAAGCTATGAGGCGAAATATTGTCTTAGAAGTTGCATGGTTCAATTTTGGCCGTGGCTGGGAATTATACAATTATCAACTTCGTACTGAGTCTTATACAGTTAAGAGAGGAACTTCAAAGCACAGAGGGCTATGGAGCATCAGTCATGGTATTTAGCTTCTCCGATTTCTGAATCTCGCCCCCCCCCCCATACTCCCAGTATAGCTGTAGGACTGTGCTACAGCTAGAGCCCCTTGTGCAGAACTAAGTCTAGGGTGGCTGCTTCTTCTTCATATCTTCTTTAACCCCACACAGAGGGGCCAGATGAAGAACACACTACAATTCAGCTGCACCAGAAATGACCACATCCCCTGGATGGGGATGCCTGGTGGCACTCAGGGGAAGGATAGAGGCTACCAAGAAGAGACTTGATACCCTATGAACATATACAGGGGGAGGAGGTCCCCCTCAGTCACAGTCATAGGGGAGGGGAGTAAGGGGGAAAATGGGAGGGAGGGAGGAATGGGAGGATACAAGGGATGGGATAACAATTGAGATGTAATATGAATAAATTAATAAAATATATTTTAAAAAAGGAACTCAGGGAGGGAACTGCTAGGTCCCTTTTATTTTGCCTTTGGTCGTTGATGGCCACTTTCACATTCATGGTGGTTTATTGGCTGATTTCAGCTACAATGATAAGTCCTGCCTCATTTTGCAGGCTTAGAGAACACAAATATGTTGTAATTCAGCATCATGCCATCTTATATATTTCTGTTCACCGCATAGGGCTTATAGTGGTAGGGTTCACATTTTTGTTAACAATTCTTGCATTTTGCCTGTCTTCGCGTCTCATCATGTAAAATTACTGGGTTTTTTGTGCTGTTCCCAGTGTATAATATATTAAACATGATTCAAGATTGTGTTTCTAAGTCTAGAGTTTCTGGCCATATTATTCATATGGGTGTGTTCATACTCACATACATACATAAATGCCTCTTGTGCTGGTTGGCTTTTTGGTCAACTTGATACAGGTAAGAGTAAACTGAGAAGGCGGAATGAGTGAGGAAACGCTTCCCTAAGAGTGCCCTGAAGGCATGTCTATGGGGCATCTTCGTAATTAGTGATGGATGTGAGAAGGTCCAGTTTTTATGGGTGGTGCTACCCGGGCCAAGGTGGTCTTGGGATGTCTAGGAAAGCAGGCTGAGCAGGCCATGCACAGCAAGCTACTAAGCAACGTTCCTCCATAGTCTCTGTTCCAGCTCCTGCCTCCAGGTTTATGTCCTGCTTGAGTTACTGTCCTGACTTCCTTTCATAATAGACTGTGATTAGGACACATAAGCTAAACAAACCCTTTTGTCTTTTGGTCATGGTGTGCATCACAGCAAAAAAAAGAAAAAGAAAAAGAAAAATAAGACATCTCCCCAGCCTTCCCTGTGGTGCTAATAACCCACATTTCTGACTTCGATTGAGAAATGTTCAGTTTTGTGGAGAAACAAAGATTGGCCTGGGCATAATGACAGCCTAATGTCAACAGAGCAAGGATATGTTCTCAATAATACGCATTCTGGGATATGCAGAGGTAATCAAAAAGGTGAGCCTGACATAGGGAAGTCAGAGATTCCTCCAGCAGGAAGTCAGGTAGCTGTTGAAATTGCCTGACTCAGAGCTCCTGGGGGACGGAGGCATGCTTGTGGGTCTGACCTAGTAGCTCTTGATTTTTTCTCTAGATTGAGGTGAGCTTGCTGAGAAACTCTCAAATTCAGAAGAGAAATGAATCAGCTCACATGATCCTTCTTTATGATAAGACTTGGGGTACAATTGATTTTATTGGAATGAACTTTCTTTTCATCTGGTCTTCTCCTTTAGATAAAGAAGTTCGGGCTACCCAATGGATAGGCCATTGGACGCGTGGCCTTGAAGAGATAGTTGGACTCCGGCCTCTCCTCACCTCCCCCTCTTATTCTTTTACTTCTAACTACCACTGAGGAAGCAGTTATCTCTACCACTGGCTTCCACTAGGAGATCCTGCTCCAAGATAGAACTAAGTAAGAAGGCCAATTAGCTATGAACTAAAATCTCTGGGACCATGAATGGAAATAAACATTTTTTTCTTGATAAGTTGGTTATTCCGGTATTTGTTACAGTAACTGAACAGACTAATGTTGGTGGGGACCAAGGTCATGAGCCAAGGTGTCTAGTATTTGAATTCACTATGAAACCTGAGAGGCCAACACCTCCCAAACAGCCCTTTCATTTGTTGCTGATTCTACTCATGTTCTCATTGTTGTCCTTTGGAGACTGTGAGCACTTTTGTTGTGTGTGGTCAGTGGTGACAAGATTGGGCCTATTCAGAAATTCTCTGAGAGCTAGTGGGAGTCTGACAGGTATGACAATATTCAGTTGGTCAGCACCATTTTTTTTTTCATGATAATTGTGTGTAATCACTAAAATGTTGTGATAATAAAAACAAAGCCACAGAAAATGCTTTTATTTTTCACATAAAGTCATCATTGTAACCATGTTATTTAAATTTTTGCATGGCCTAGCATAGGTATATTCTTGGTGCTTTGCATATGCATCGTCTTGTAAGGTGTATGTTGACTAGCAGCAATACTCTTGGAAATTTAAAATTAGCGAAGCCTAGATCCGAGATCTGTGTCTTCCACACCGCTGGAAGGACTGTGCCTTCCACAAATCTCAGTCATGGTCTCCTCACTTTTTGTGAGCTCTTGCTCCCTGGCTTGTCACTTCCTATGGCTCCTTACTGTTGTTGCTGTTCCATGCTGATAGCATCATGGCCCATCCTTTCTCATGTGTTTTCTAAAGTCTCCCCTTGCCCATGGCACGTATCATGGCAGTTTTTTACAAATGAGAAGAAAAAGATTGGTAGGAAGTAGGACAAATGATAAAAGTATTGGGCCCTTGACACCAACAATTAATTAATTTCTTCCTTTACCTCCTGGACTGGTCACAATAACTCCCTGGCAAACTGAAGGAGGCACCCAGGTAGACTCTTCCAGCTTCATGGATCTTCGGGATCAAAGGGGATAACAAAGTTACGTTGCTCTGAAGGACTCATCCACTAATTTGAATATGAACGTCTTCAATATCTCTGGAATGTTGAAGATGAGGAGAAATAGTTAGTCTATTGTCAGCTTCCTTAACCAATAAATGAGATTCAAGGAAAGGGGCACTTAAAGCCAGGCTTGTTTTTCTGTACTGCTTAACTGTAATGTACCTATGGGAGATCCCAATGTGTCTGATGACAGCCAGTCTTCACTCAGGAAACACGAATGCAAACTGAAGTTGGGATTGGCCTCATAGTTCAGGGCTCATTCACTCATCCATAGCTTCACATCAACAAAAGGCTGAAGATTCGTCTCTCAGACACTTCTCTCCTTGTATGGTTAAGTAAGCTCTAACCTCAGCAGAAAAGTTTATAGCCTCCATGGGCATCCTTGAGACTGTAGGATGAGAGACTCTAAGCATAGGATGGACAGAACCAGTGATAGAAAGCCTCTGGATTCTTATGAAGATGCCAAGGAAGTAGGGAAGTAGTACATTGCAGTTCTAGGTTAACATAAACAGCCTTGAGGACAATAATGTTTGTTTTAAAGGTTAAAGTATGTACACACACACACACACACACACACACACACACACACACACACACACACCACTTAACATGTTGTTCCTCAGTTCTCAGGGTGCCATTCATCTTCTTAAGAAAGGCCCTAAATCTAGAAGTCAACAAGAGAAATAAGGAGCAGCCAACAAAGACTGAGGTTCTGCCCCCTCTGGGTATCTCACCAAACTCATCCACTACGACAGGGTGCAGAATCCAGTTCTTCCCACTGAGAAATTGCTAAGTGCTATGGCCCATCCCCATGCTTCCCCAACCTCCCCACCCCCACACGCTATGCTGGCCAGTTCCCTTGTTTCATAGCATGAGTTTTTAGTGCTTCATAGCTTCATAGCTTCAGCCTTCTAGGATGGTGGGACCCGCTGTGTTCATTGTGAGTCCCTTGTGTTCTTGCAGCACTCAAGGGTAGGGAGAATTCTGAACTGTTAAGGAAAGTGACATCTATGTTGCAGTATGTTCCGTATCCTCATTCTGCACATGTGACTGTATGTTTTCATTTTAAATATGTTACAGTGAAATGTCCATGAAGGTCATTAAATGAACAAAGAGAAATCCAGTCCCAGCCTCTGGTTCTCGTAGCTATTAAACAAGAATTTCCAGATTTGGTTGTGAGGAGTCTTATTTGTTACTGATTAAACAAGAGGTATGTTTTGAGAATGGCTTGTTGATTGTATAAATCCTTTTACTTTCCCCAGAAGTATTATCATTAGCACCTACTTGCCTTACTGACTGTCTTTCTAGAATGTACTTTATCTCATAGCAAGAAGCAGGTATATTATATGTATAACTTAACTTTGATAACATGTAGAATCTATACTATAGGTGGATAGTCAACCCTGGTTGACGTCCCCTACCATAAAAATATGCATCTTCTAATATCTGTGGCAAAGTGACAGGTGGCCCTGGATTATCAGACAGGTGAATGGATTAGGAGTCCCTTACACATGGGCATCATTTTCTCAGGATCCAGTGCACCTTTAGCAGAATCCATTGAGTAAGAGGTTGTCTTAGTTAGGGTTTCCTTGTTGTGAAGAGACACCATGACCAAGTCAACTCTTATAAAGGACAACATTTAACTGGGGGCTGGCTTATGTTTCAGGGGTTCAGACTATTATCATTATGGCGGGAAGTATGAGAGTGTGTAGGCAGACCTGGTGCTGGAGGAGCCAAGAGTTCTACATCTTGATCCAAAGGCAGCCAGGGGGAGACTGCCACCAGGACACAGCCAGGAGGAGGCTTTCTTGTGCACTGGGTAGAACTTAAGCACTGGAAGACCTTAAAGCCTGCCTACGTAGTGACATACTTCCTCCTTGTTAGGCCACACCTATTCCAACAGGGCCACACCTTCTAATAATGCTACTCTACTCGCTGTAGGACAAGAATTCAAACACATCAGTCTATGGGGGCCATTCCTATTCAGACCACCACAGAGGTGATGACTCTTTATAAAGAAATGACTATGTGTTTATGGAAACTTCAGCTGATATATTTTGGTTAGTATAACATGTACTCAGCGCAAGCAAATGAAATGTAACTTCTCCCTTACTCAAAGTTTGGAAGTAGTGATGCCATGATGAATTGGCAGTGGGTTTCCTTTGCCTTTTCCTCTGCTCTGTACATCCATACATTTGTATAAAGCGTTGACTTTGACAGTGTTTGCCTCTCCAGAAACTAGCCCCCTAGAAGAAAGCTTTGCCTATTTTTTTTTTTATAGTGTTTAAACAAGTCCATGGTTTGAGAGTCAGAGCTCAGAAAGGTAATTTTCAAAGTCAATGCTCAGGTGTGGGCCTCAGTTTTCTCATTGGTCAAAGCCGCATTGAGACTTTTTAAAATTAAGTGTGTAGTTTTGAGGGTGCTTGGTGAGGCCTAAGGAGCAGGGAATACTTGATAAGCAGGAAGAAGATGGGCATGAGGCTGGAGCAGAGACAGACAGGGATCATACATGCCTGCAGTAAGAAAACTGTAGAAAGTAGCCAGGGTCCAGATGTCACCCACAGCTTGTGCTGGGATGCTGCCACAACAGCCTGTCAATCTAAGGGCACACTCAAGACAAACCTGACTGAAGGATGCTCTGATTGGGGCACCACTGTTGTCTAGGTTACACAGCTCTAACAGGGTATTGGCAATTTGGCCACCTCTGAAAGTTCAGATTTTATCTGCGAGTTCATCTGAAATGTTCATTTTTAAGGAGCCTTCTTCCCTGCCAAGAGAGGCCCTGGGCAAACTGCATGTTTATACTACCCAATTCCTATGTCCTGGGCTGCATGGAGCTTTCAAGAGCACCCTGGACAGGAATAATAGTGCAAAAAAAAAAAAATGCACTGGTGGGTAAATGGAGAGTACGCATATCCCAATGTTCAATTAATGGAACTTTACTTCCTGTCTGAAACAATGTCTATCATACTTTTCCTTATGCAGCTAGAAAAATCAGAGGATATTCTTTATCTCTTTTAAACCTTCACTTGTTTATTGTGGATGTCTTATTTGTGAATTTGTGGATGCAAACATGCCATGGTACACACATGTGGAGGTCACAGGGCAAATTTTGCAAACTCATGTGTGTCTCAGGAATCAAAAGGTCCTTAGACATGGTAGCAACTCACTTTTCCTGCAGAGCTATCTTGCTAGCCCACGCTGCTCTTACCTTCTCACTGTTTCCTACCAGGTCTCTGTATTTTTATTTCCTACTTTCCCAATTCTGACCAGATCTCAAGCCTAATGGAAAGGGAAATGCACATTGCCTTGCCTGTGACTGGGTTCCCAGAGTCTGTGGTCTGAAGAGGACAGAGCTGTAGCTTTCCAGTCCTTCTCGTGTTGTCAGAGAGGGAAGGACACAGGGAAGCCCTGCAGAGGGCTACAGTGAGGTGGAACACACCAAAACCTGTCTTCCACCCTTCCAGAAACATCCAAGAGAAGATGAACAACCAGAGATGCTTGGCCTTCACAGTCTAGGTCATACAAGGTAGGAAGAATAGGGGACCTTTAAAAAGCTACAGCTACTCTCCTTCCTAGCATCTGGTTCCCCACAGTTCCAGATGAATCATGAGAGGTAATGGGAATGAATTAGGTGAGAGAAGAGAAAGAGAAAAAGAGGAAAAGAGGGAGAGAGAAGAGGAGAGAAAAAGAGGGGAGAGAAAGAGAGGAGAGAGAAAAGAAAGGGAGGGGAGAGGAGAAGGCAGAGAAGAGAGAGAGGAAAAAGAGAGAGGGAGAGAGGAGAAAGGAGAGGGTGAAAGGGAGAGAGCAGCTAAAATTGGCACCTGTTTTAAATGTGCAACAAATTAGGAAGAAATAAATAGTCTAATCACTTCATTTTCCAAATACGTTTTCGACATATGAATTTGAAAACCAAAATTATGGCAGACACCCACCCTCCAATTTCTGACAAGACCTTGGCACCATTAACCCTGGTATTTATTGCTCTTTTTAACTACCATGTGACATAGCACTTTCCCAGCCTTCACTGCAAAATGTACGCATAATTCATACGCCTAACATTCTGCCCCGGCTTTCCTTGCATATTTTACTATGTTGGAGACTGTTTGCGTGTTTGCTATATATCAGTTGACACCTCTGTAAAATCTTTATATTGAATGCCGTTAGCAACCATATGCCAAATAATTGCATTATGTTTGTAATGTTTGTGGGTGCCATTTTCCTGTAAGCTTAAGCAGAGAAGGCTTAAAACTCCTCCTTTCTAACGCCCATCTTCAATGGCCTTGCTCAGAGTAAATTGCAGCCTGCCTTTGTCATTTTTTTCTCATCTATTAAAGACTGCATTGATTCAACAAAATATCTCTTGCCTTCTGGATGGTGCCATGGCCCACCGTGTGACTGAACCTCAAGGATTCACTCTTTTACATTGAGACTCTCAGGGATTAAGATGCTACTTCCCATAGTGCCCAAAGAGATTGTTTATTTTACTAAGCCAACCATCCTACTTTCTAGAAAAGGATGTGAAGTTGTTTATAAAAGAGAGGATTAAGTGATGAGGTGGGGCCTGGAGAGATGCCTCCTCAGTTGGGAGTACTTTCGGCTCTTGTGCAGGACCTGGGTTTGGTTCCCAGCACCCACATGACAGGCTACAATTGGACTATAGCTCTAGTCGCAGGGATCAGAAGCCTTTTTCTGAACTCTTCTAGCATCAGGGACTCATGCGATAACATGCATGCAGGAAAACACGTACATATAACTATATAGTACATATAATCATAGTTAATATATTAAAATTATAACATGATTTATATAATTACATATTATTATTATAAATATATCTAATCTGAAGAAAATAATTTTAAATGAAGTGAATAAGATCACAGATATACAAAACTGGTAGATGGGGCCAAAATTGACTCCTAGAAAGTAACAATTTCTCCCCCTACCTCTCCTCTCCTCTCCACCTTTTCCTTTCCTTTCCTCTTCTCTATTTTTTTCTCTCTCTGTCTTCCATTCCCCTCATTCCATTATGTCCTCCCTCTCTCCTTCTTTCTTTCCTCCCCTTCCCCATGATGCCTTCCAGTCCCCTTTTCGTCTTTCTGTCCCTTCTCTTCTTTCCTCCTTCAGGGGTAGAGCCCCAGGCATCCCTTGTGCTGAGTGAGCGCTCGCCCATGGAGCCATCCCATAGGAGAATGTGTTTCCATGAATCTCTGAAGTGACCAGACAGGAGTCTGCAAATAGTGACTAGATTACACCTTCTGCATAAAAATGTAGTTTTGGATCACACTGAATTCTACTATTTTGAAATGTTTGCAACTAATTTGTGGGCAAAATCCAGCCTTTCCTTTTAAAACAGTTTAATTTTTTTCATAACTGATGTACTAGAAATTCTGTATCCAAAGTTACAGAAAAAAATAGGCAAATAATAAAAATATAACAAATTGGATTTATGACAGCTAATTAATAAAGCAACTGCATGAATCATTGGTGTATGTACAAACACATGCATAATGTCTGTTTTTATCTTCTTTGGCAGTGAGGGATGCTGAATCCAGCCTCTTCATCCTGCTGCTATAAGGGGACTGCCTGACAGCCAGCACAGACACCCTGTTCCCAGTGTGAACACTGCAAGGATGGGCTTGTGATGCAAATCAGGCCTATGAAAGCCAAGTCTCTGACCAGCTCCATTCAGTCTTGTGCATATCAAATGTCCAAGGGCCTCCAGCCCTGGAGAATGCTGATACTGGAAATGGTCATTCACAGGCATCTTGTGCATGTCTAACCAGTCAAGAGAAATTCAAAGTAAAATACAAAGCAAATTCATATATTTGAAGAAAAAATCGTCACTAAGTTAAAACCAAAAGGAGTTTTCCAGTTAATTTTTCTGTTTAAATTTTTTAATTAACTGAAATTTTAATCCCCTAAAGTCCTCAATTAACTTAGCCTTGACTGCCAAAACTTTTTAAGGATTTTGACTTTTAGAAATAAAATTTATTTTTTTAAAAATTAATAAAATCCTTTCAAGAAAAGAAAATCTAACATTGCAATTAAAATAAAAATCTATTGGCCTTAATGTGGTACCCAAGTAAGACATGGTCTTCTCAAGCTTTAAATTCTATGATGCCAATGTTATATTAAATAACAGGTCCTTCAGACCTTTTCGTCCCAAATCAGTGCTGAGACTGTCTATGCAGACTCTACTCTTTAAACCGAATTCCAAGGTACTATGCAAAAGCAAACAGCAATACCCAGTTGATTGCATAGAGCAATCATTTTCAAATGACCCTTATAATGGAAAGGGTTTTCCCTGCAGAATTCCTCGGACCCTTCGCTATGTGCAGCTGCACCACAGTAATACATGTGAAGCCTTCCACATTTCTTCAGACTTGACATGCTTTAAGAAGGTCCTCTCGCATGCTCACATTTGCAAGGAAAGCACATGAATGAAAAGGGATAAAAGAGAGGCCCTGTGCTCATCTCAGTTTAAAGCCCGAGAGTTCTGAGCCTCTCTTCCAGTCTACCGCCATCGCCGTATCCATTATGCATTAAACCACAAGTAATTCCACCCTGGGCCTGATCGACCTCCAAAACCCACTCATGGACACTACCTACTTTTGAGCAGCTCGTGATTCCTTGGCCCTTCTCCATGTGCTAAGTGAGGGAGGTGTCTCTTTCCCAAGCACTGCCAGGCTTCCCAGACAGTGGCCTCAGCTGCCAATAGACACGCGGTGTGCCCAAACTGTAATGCTGGACTGCAGAAGGCTAAGTCAGAGGGGAAAAAAGGGTCAGCAGCCAGGGGAGGAAAAAATAATTGCAAATACTGCAGGCTGGGGAGATGACTTACTTGGTAAAGGCCGTGCTGTGTATGCATGGGTATCTGGGTGCAGTTCTGGAGCACCTATATAAAATGCCAAAATGGGGATGAGCAACTGTAACCATAGCGCTGGAGACAGGAGATCTTTGGAGTGAGGAGTCTGGCAGAATCGGTAAGTTATGCGCTCATTGAGAGACACTGTCTCAAAAAGTAATGTGGAGGACGGTTAAAGAAGACACCTGATGGCAGCCTTCATCTTCCACACCCATGTGCTCAGGCACTTGCACCTACACAGGCGTGTGCACACGCATGTGCTACATGTAGGAAAATAAGAATGCCCTGTATTTGATACAAGGATGCTACATACATAACTTACCTATACTGGTAGTTATTCCTCGAAATGCCTAGTGAGCCACAAGAGAAATGGTAGCACAGGATGCCTGGCAGTAGCATCATAGAAAAGCTTCTGATGGGAGATGGCAGTGAGCTCAGCATTAAGAACACAGGCTGCTCTTGCAGAGGATCCCAGTTCAGCTGCCAGCATCTATGTCAGGTGGCTCAGAACTGCCTGCAACTCTAGCTCCGGAGGATCCAAAACTTCTGACGTCTACAGGTACCTACATTACAGTACATAGACAATACAGAGAAACATGCCCATTTACATAATTTAAAAGCAAATGTTTTAAAAACAAAACTGTGTGGATCTGAGCTTTCATGGGAATTGCACACCAGTTCACAGGAGTGGGCCCTGAAGAGGAGGATGGTGTTCTGTGCTGTGACTATTTCTTTAGTCCAATGCAAGATTAGGAATTTGACATTTTAAAAATTCCACTGAAATTGGGCTACAAAATATAATAGGTTTAGGCACCTGCTATAATAACCTTGCATAAAAATATCCCAACAGCTTTCACATAGACATATGTTACAGTATCACGGTCAAATTTTATTACATCATTACAAGAATGTTCCACTGGACCATATGATTGGCTATTGTACAGGCACAGGATGCTGATGCCGTAGTCCAAACACAGCATCACATTTCCCTAATAAAAGTTTTACGGTATCCCTATGCACATTAAAAACGACACTAACTGCATTAATACATTTTAATTTACTTTTTTTGTTGTAGAACAAATAAAAAACTTGGCGCTAATGAGCTCATATTTTCCATTATCCCAAATCATCCTGTTCATATTTTCAGGCCATTGAAAATGCCCCTGAAAGTAGTCATACTCATGCTTGTTTTACAGTGGCATGTAGTGGTCCAAAGTGCTTTCCTTTCCTGCTCATCCGTAGACGTCACCTTATATTATAAACAACTCAGCTTTAAAATATATCATTTGCTTTTTGTGTTATATGTCATTCTTCAACAGGAAAATGATTCTTTGGTTAATATTGTCCTTTTTTTTTTGACCGCTTTTCATGTCCCAGTAAACATAGGTGTATTTGTAGCTAAACTGCACAAATGGGACAGCTAGCTTCCTCTTTGGCTGTCCTTGGTGAGGATGTAAGCTTTTTTAATGCCTATTTTCAATTTGGTATCTAGGAAGTACCTGGAAGAAATCATTTTTTTTTTACAAGACATGGATTGTTGTTTTGATAACACTGCCTGGTGTTGTCTTAATGAAGCTATTAAATAATTAACTTTCTTTCCTCTTATAGATTTAATTACTAACAAGAAGCACTGTGACCCTCTCAGTGTTATTCTCAATTTAGTGTAAATTGACTTATCGCGCGGCCCCTCCTCACTAAAGCAATCAGTCTCCCGCTATCAAAGTTCCCGGGCATTTGTTTGGAATAGTGGTGATGGTGTGGTGGGTGGATGGAACAAAATGCTGATTACATTTGAGAAGAGATTTCAGAAATCTGAGAAGAAAAATAGGAGTTACCCCTTGCCCCCGTGCCTCCGGAGATAGCGTGTTCCTCTACTGTAAACTTCAAGCCATGGTTATCTAGGGCCAGTGTTGTTTGTATGGGTGTCTCTCTTCCACCCCGATTGGACAGGCTGCACTCTACACTTGGACAGTGGAGGTTCTATAGGATAAGATAAAGGACAGCATTGCTATAGGTGTGACCTCAATGAATCTCCAAATAAAGTCTCCTGATACTTCCACATATGGCCATCTGTCACACCTCCCAGGCTGTCACTGTCTGCTTTTCCAGCTTTAGAAAACTTCAGATTGTATTTACACTGCTGTACACACACACACACACACACACACACACACACACACACATTTGCTCACTGACAACTTGGGGCAAACTCTAGTGCCTAGAAGTTCATAATAATGTTGAACAACTGGTTTCTTCAGGTTTTCTTTCAAGCAAGACACCAGAGAGTGGGAAAGCCCACTGATACTATGAAACTGTTGCAAGTTCACAATGACATCACTCTGAAGATACAGTCTCAACAGGTATGAAAAAAATCATGACTTTTCCAACTGAGCGCCATGTGGCTGGCAACTCTAGCAGGTTTCTGTGTAACTTATATAGTCACAGCATAACTTTGGGCATTTCTATGCCCTTATACATTTCTTAGATATGCATATGACCATGTCAATGGCGAAGCCAATGCTTAAGAGGCAGTTGACTTTAGAAACCACAGAATAAAGCAACCACAATAATTTATATTTATTCATAACTTATTTTACACCAGTTCTTCAAGGAAGTTTGCATCAAAACACAGATCAACTCTGAGAATCAACCTCTCTAGTTCTTTAATTGTTGCCCGGCTTATTTGCCCTATACTCCTGGGCTCAAGTATACAAGCTCTGTAAGCAGGCACCACAGGCAAGTGCCATCTAGGCCAACTTTCCTAGGTCTTTGTTTTCATTTCACATTTCACAAATGATGAAACTGAGGTACCAAAAAGTACCTTTGTCATCATTAGTAAAGCTGAGATCCAGGCTGCTGAGATGGCTCAGCAGGAAAACACTCTTGCTGCCAAGCTTGGGTGACCCAAATGACCCTGTCTCAGGGTGTGCACAGGAGTGCGAGGGGGCTGGGGGGAGGAGGGCAAGAGAAATGCCAAGCATTCTGAAACTAAAAATCAGCATAAAATGCTATGTTAGAAAGCATACCACTGTCACGTGTTAATTCAAAATATTCTTAATTGTTTAAGGATATAAAAATGTAACTATGGGTTTGACTTCATATACTATGTACTTGTTTTCAGTTATCACAATATGCTCAAAACACCCATACAATATAATTTTTTTCTTAGAATAATTCTTTGAAAAGGATGTGTTAAGAATGGGTTTGGTTCAGGAGGCAGAGGCAGGCGGATTGCTGTGAGTTCGAGCCCAGCCTGATCTACAAAAGTGAGTCCAGGACAGCCAGGGCTGCCACACAGAGAAACCCTGTCTCGAAAAACAAAAACAAAAACAAACAAACAAAAAAAGCCCGGCGCTTGAGGAAGCTGAGGCAGGAGGACTCCCAGGAGTTGGGCTACATAGAGACATCTAGATCAGCTTCAACCACCCAGTGAGGCTCTATCTCAATCTTCTTATCCCCAAATTGTAAAACAAGCCACCTTGGATTTTGAGACAGGCATGTTTGTGCCTTGTATATGTGCCTGTGTGTCTACGTCAGGATGTGTAAGAAGTCCTCATGTGTTTTAGGCATGATATTACTATGTTAAATCACTTGCAAACATTTGTGTGTGTGTGAATTGCATACCATGTTAAAAATAATTACGGAACAGGCTGGGTAGTGGTGACACATGCCTTTAATCCCAGCACTCGGGAGGCAGAGGCAGACAGATTTTGAGGCAGCCTGGTCTACAGAGTGAGTTCCAGTACAGCCAGGGCTACACAGAGAAACCCTGACTCGAAAAACCAAACCAAACCAAACCAATCAACCAACCAAACAGAAAGATAAAACAGAGGCGGAGGAGGGGGAGAAGGAAGAGGAGGAAGAAAACTTACTCACATCCCTATTGTGATACAAATTTGATTTTTTTTTTTTTAATGAAGTGGTATGGCCAGGACCTTAGGTTTGATATATAATTTATGCCCTCAGTCAGTATGGCTCAAATACACACCCCAATATCCTGCAGAAAGAAATGTCCTCATCTAGTTGCTAAGTAATAGAACTGTTTGATTTTAAGATCCTTCTCCATGTAACTGCATGTTTCTTGCTTCGTCTCTCCAACCATTACAGCTACATGACATTTAGGGATAAAAGCCAGGTATACCCTGCAGAGAAAGACAAATCCGCCTCTAAGTCCTGACTGTCACTTTACAACTCTGTGGTTGTGGGCAAATTACTTACATCACAGAATTGTTATGAAGATTAAGTGGCATATGCCTGCAAGGCATAAGCTTTACAAGATTCTTGCAAATAACAAGTGTTTAATAAATAGTAGAAAATATGATTTTTGCCCAACTTTCTTTAACGAACACATTACCCCTATATTCAGAAAAGCACAGTAACTATTAAAGTGGGAAAAAATGAAGCAAGTGAATAACTTAATGTAATCCTACAAATATTTTTTAATTTTTGTTTAAGGAAGAAAAGAAAAAGCACCTTTGTCTGGAGCTACGTCCCAGTTGTGGTTGCTAACCACAGGTGGGTATGGAAGCCCGGAGGGAAACCAATTATGTGCAAATCCTTTGACTTAATGAAAAATAAAATTAAGCAGACTAGTACTCAGCAGGTACTTAAACATCACCTAATATTATAAAAGCCAGTGTTTCCTAAGGAGGAAGAAAGTCTCTGGACAAACTGGAGGAAGAGGAAGCCATGACCCAGGAAGAAATTCCCAATGTGTGGCATGATTTACTACAGAACACATGAAAATGCCAGGTGGGATCTCTTCTACTTATTTGTCAGCCTCCGCAAACTAGGTTTTCTCAGAATTTAAGACACATGACATTGCTTTCTGACAAAGGACTGAACTTAGGTTCCCTGGTTTCTGGTGCATGTGTATATGTGTGTGTGTGTGTGTGTGTGTGTGTGTTTGTGTGTGTGTGTGTGTGTGTGTTTGTGTGTGTGTCTGTGTGCATGCTAGTGTTTGTGTGTGTGTGTGTGATGGGGGGAGGAGAGAGAGAGAGAGAGAGAGAGAGAGAGAGAGAGAGAGAGAGAGAGAAAGAGAGAGAGAGAGAGTACATATTTATTAGAAAAGCATTATTTTTTACTTGCTGACAACAACTTTACACATTTTATTTAACCTAGTCTCATCTTGGCAATAGTTAAGAAATTAGTGCTTGGCCTGTTATTTTTTAGTTATTGTTTCTTTTTGTTTTGTTTTGTAGTTTTTATCAACCTGACAAGAACTAGAGTTATCTGAGACAAAGGAACTGAGAAAATGCCTCCATAAGACTAGCCTGTAGGCAAGCCTGTGGGGTATTTTCTTAATTAGTAATTAGAGTGGGAGAGCGCAGTCCTTTGTGAGCGGTGCCACCCCTGAGCAAGCGGTCCTGGATGTATAAAAAGTCAGGCTGAGCAGGCCAGGAGAGCCATTCTAGTGAGCAGCATTCCTCCCTTGCCTCTGCTTCAGTTCCTGCTTCCGGTTTCCTGGCCCAGCTTCCCTCAGTGACAGACTGTGACCTGAACGCGTTTGATGAAATTTACCATTCCTCCCCACGTTGCATTTGCACTTGATGTTTTATCACAGCAGTAGGAACCCTAAAAGGGCACTACAATTTTCCCCCACTTTCTAATATGTCAAAGGCCAACCAATTGGACTAGAGCCTATGACATTTTCCCTCAAAAGGCCTGGCTCCAAGATATTAATTTTATTTCCCCCCCAAAAAAATTTGTTTAAGAAGCCTGGGAAAGTCAGAGGCTGACTTGGCTCGTGTGAAGCACCCCTTTGGTGGCCAAACTCTCCCAAACTCTGAAGAGATGCCTACCCAATAAATGGCCTCGGTCTATCATTTTCAGTTAAATTACCTAGAAGAGCTGTGAAGCTCACACAGGACAGGTCTCAGTGGCAGAAGTGTGTTTCCCCCATGCTGTGGCTGGCCTATGCAGGAGTCTGTGTGCTAGGAGGTTTGAAAGAGAACCTTCCAGTCATGGAGCCCCGCCCTGGCTCCCGATTGTCCAAAACCACTCTGAGGGACTGTGGTAGCATCAGAGGGGCCTCTTAACTAATTTTGAAGCAAAAAGCTCTGAGCCAGGGCTCTCCAGGTGGGGCCACTGGCAGTGGTTCTTTATTGTTGGGTGATATGGGAAGCTGACTTTTTCCCCCCTAGACAAAGTTTCTCTGTGTAGCCTTGGCTGTCCTGGACTCAATTTGTAGACCAGGCTGGCCTCGAACTCAAAGACTCACCTGCCTCTGCCTCTGCCTCTGCTGGGATTAAAGGTGTGTGCCACCACCTCCCGCCAGGAAGTTGACTTTTGTAATAGCCAGGAAAGTTCTCTCTTTCTCCCTCCCTCAGTCAGGGAATCTATTGTCACAGAAGCGGCTGTGCGATGGGTTTCTCTCCTTGGATTGGTTGAGCGTTTTTCTCTAGCTTTTCCTTCCCACTTTCACTTCCCCTCTGCCTTTTTCGTTTTTCTTTTTTTCCTCCTCCTTTTCCAGGATGTTTTCTGACATCTGTATCTTTGGCGTCCTGCTCTGTGTGGCCCTCTCTTCCTCCATTTTCCTGAACAGTCCCTTCCTTGGGGGACTCTTCCTATTTTTTTTTTTTTTTAGGGTGCACGTGTTTCTTCCCCAGATGAGAGACCTGACCTGGCATTCTCAGAACTCCAGACGGGGGCCACACAGATTGTTTCCACAGATTTCTGTGCCACTTCTCCTGGAATAACTCAAAGTGTGTCATTTCTCCTTCAATGCTGAGAGGCCCCAGCCTGTGGAAGGCAAGGCCAGTCCCACGGCTGGGGAGCCGATGAAATCTTGCCTGATCTGTTATCTTCCAATGCTTTATAGGTCTTCGACTGACTGGGAGATTAGAGCACAAGGTTACTGTGACAATTTGTTTACACGCAGGGAGAGATTAAGATCTCGTTGAAAAGGAATAAAAATAACATCATCATGAGCTGTCACAGCGTGAGCCCCATTGTAATCAACACTGGTCTGATTTCAAGGATAATTTAAGACCAATTTATTATCTTAATTAAAAAAAAATAAGAAGGGAGAATTCAACATTTCAGATGGCAGTTAGATTGTTGGAGGTGTGGCCTCTGGAGGGCCCACGAAAAAAATAGAACACACAGGGTTCCAGCCGGGAACACTGAGTAGGTAAAAATAGAAAACTTTCTTTTTTTATCCCCCTTCCCTTTTTCCTACAAATCAAAGGCAAATCAGAAGGCAAAACAGTACTTTGGTTTGTAGATGGCAGGCCACGGAAAGTCACGCTCAAAAAGGTAAAGAGCATCTCCCACAGCATCACTACCACCACACCGCTTTTATTTGGAGTCTTCAGTATAGTGGGCCAAGGGGTTTTTTTGTTTTGTTTTGTTTTGTTATCATTTTCGCTGTCCCCGTGTCTTAATGAAACCTGCTTTTTTTTTTTTTTTTAATGTTTTTGCTTTGGGTCCAGGTTCATTTTCTCATTTTTTTTTTCCCTCATAACTAAATTCTTCCACTTAATCCAAAGACTTGAAAAACTCCAATTGCCAGAGAGGGTGAGAAGGCCAGAACATAGTGATTTGTGGTCCACCCCCTACCGACCTCCCCCTTTGAAAGTTCCCCCTTCCCCGGGTAAACCTCACTTGGTGCTTTCTCTACTGCTGGCGGGGCAAAGCCCTAGGCCTGGAGTGAATGGAGCGACAAAGAGCCCTTTGAAGCCCTGGAGGAAATGGCTCAGTGGGACGCCAGGTGGACCCCGAAGGCTCCCTTTCCACCACAAATGAATTCCGAAAGAAGGCCACCTCGGGGACACCCACCTCCTTCCTAAGACCAAGTCCACCCAGCCCACTTATTTGAAAACCAAACACTTTTCCTTAGAGCCTCCCCGCCCTGTTTACAAACACGTTTACAATGCCTGATAGGTGACCTTATTTACTCAGTAACCTGTGGATTCATTTATCTTGAAATTAGTAGGTAATGAAGTGGAAAACCCCAACAGCCCTCCCACTAATTAACATGATAATAAGATTGTTTTTGCTACAGAGGTACAATTAGCATGTATGAGCCCAAAGGGGGAGAAAGATCAATAAAGTGTCTGAAGGGTTTTGCTCCCAGGTCTCCACAAGAGAACAAAGAGCCAGCCACGGACTGCGAGAGTCATCCTTGTAAAAACCTGCGCAACTTACTCCGACCCGGCTGAAATCTTTTGATGCCTTCTGGAGAAAGAGGTGGTGGGGACGGAGAGAGCAGGGAACAAATTACAAAGCGCACGGTTTTTTGGCGCAGTCCGGCCTTTGTAAAGAAAAGGAGACAAGTGTGGGAAGTTTCAGATGCTGATCCTAAATGCACTTTGATGGGGTGGCGAGTGCAGTGGCTGGGGTGAAGAATGCCAGCAGGTAATTACCCCCATAAAATGGTTCCATTTGCTTCCCTTTCTCTGCACCCCAAGTAAATGGCTCCCCACCGAGAGGGTGGGAGGTGGAACCTTCTGACACATCTCCTTCTGTCCACATACATTTTCATGAGGTGATTTAACACAGAGTGCCCAGCTCCAGTATTTATTTATTCCACAGACCGAGGTGTGTAAAGTAAATAAATAAGACTTTAAAATTTCCCCCAGTATGTATTTACCCAGTAGACTCATTTCTTGGGTAAATTACATGGATTTGGTAGCCTTCCATGACATTTCCCTCCCGCCCCGCCTTGATTTTAAACATACACAAACAAAGAATTTGAATGTCCAAGGTGTCTAAATAGCCTAATTGAACTTGTGACACAAACCAGGAAGGCTGGAGACTTGGCTGTGGAGGGAGAGGGGGAAATGCAAGAATATGTGGTGGTCCCAGAGCAGCCCCAGCTCATGCAGAGTGAGCCCAGCCAAGCTTTGTGGGAGACCAAGCCCCGTGTTCTTCATAACTACGGAGGCACTGTTGATCCCATCTTACTGGCTACTGCTCATCCTCCCTCAAAAGTGGGTTTTCTTGTGAAATTCCACCACAGACTAGGTCTGGAATAAGTGATTTTAGTGTGAGATTGTCTGGTGGTGTTGTTGTTTTTGGTGTTTTGTTTTGTTTTGTTTTTGCACTTGAGAAGTTAAGAATTCCAAGATTTCTGTTGTTCCTACCATCTTTGACACAATACAGTGTATGCTTATCAATCAGACTTATGCTTCTGTCTTTGACAAAGGAATATATGTTCTTGCTGGTTTTTCTTGGTCTCTAGTTAGAAAACAATGACTCTCAGTGGATTTTTAAAAAAAAATAGAATTAGTGATGTTTTTTCCTCAGTGATTGTTTGAAACAACTGCCCCTGCAATTAACAAAGTATCAATAGGATGGCTGGGGACAGGACTTAGTAAAATGCTTGTCTGAAGAGCAACAGGACCTGAAGCACTGCTAGGTGTGCTCGCTTGCCTTTGGGTGATAATCCCTGCCTTGGGGAGGTAGAGACAGGCAGGTTCCTGGTGCTGGCCTGCAAGCCTAGCCTACAAGGAGAGTTCTAGGCCAGTGAAAAAAACTGTCTCAAAACACAGGTGGACAATTCCTGAGGGGGTCTCCAAGTTATCTTCTGAGACACCCCATCCCCCAATCCTCCAACCTTTGGCGGAAAGCAGATCTTTCTCTTTATTTATTTATTTTTAATTTTATTAATTTATTCATATTACATCTCAATGGTTATCCCCTCCCTTGTATCCTCCCATTCATCCCTCCCTCCCATTTTTCCCCTTACTCCCCTCCCCTATGACTGTGACTGAGGAGCAGATCTTTCTTTCGTAGTTTGTTTTTCTTTCCTCTCTTCCTCTCTCTTTCCTTCCCCTCCCCCTGCTTCTCTTCCACCCAGCAACTACAGCTTTAAATATATATATATATATATATATATATATATATATATATATATATATACCAACCGATATCTTCATGTTTTGTCTTCACTTTAAATTTGGTACATTATCATTTCTTAAAATTTTATATCTTTGGAACCAATCTTTTTTCTAAGGGACATTTGAATGGTTTTCCCAAATTTAATTAGGAAATTGATGTCTGTAATATCTGGGGCAGTGTGTGGCAAGGGAGAGGGGACTACACATCCATAGAGAGAAGCTCCAAGTCCGTGCCTAGCCTGAGGTCTTACTAGACACTGGTAAGCGGGGCTTGAAACTATCTCTGTGGATGGACTCTAAGAAGAACTCTGAACCAAGGCCCTGGGCCAGAGCGAGAAGGAACTGATCTGAATTCACTGTATCCATTCACCTTCACCTTGACAATCACAGCTTCACGTGAGAAAAATGAGGGTCTCTGTTTTTTCAATTATGCACAGGCATGAGACGAGTCCTTGGATTTTTCTGGTGTTTTATGCCTCTTACACCCTCTCTTTGATCTACCACACTGCACAGAGAGGAGGTCCTTGCAATGAAAAACCAAGACAGCCTTTCAAAACTCTAGGCTCCCTACTCTTTTGAGATTTTTGACACCCTATTTTCCATATTCTATAGTACTGTCACCTAACCAAAGAGTCATGTCCCTATAGAATATATACTAATTCTAAGACCCAAATGTATTGCTTTAAAAACTCTCTCTCTCTCTCTCTCTCTCTCTCTCTCTCTCTCTCTCTCTCTCTCTTCCTCTGTCTCTCTCTTTTTGTAAAGAATAATTTGAAAATTCCCCACTATCTCTGGAGATCACTTGGGACACCCTGGGGTGTCATACAATCTTGCCTGGGTAAAGCTGCCGTGGGTGGGGAGGGAGATTTTTTAATAACTGGAGCCAATTTCTGCTAGGAAGAAGTCCCTTTGGGTCCTGTGGCTTAACTTTAAATCCAAATTCCTCATCTGCGAACAGTTAGAGCAAGATGATGTAGCCCAGGAGAGTAAGAACTTGAATTCAACTCAGACAAATGTACAATTCGGAGAACTGAAAACTACTGCAGTTGTGGCGGGTAAAGCTTCAAAGGATCATATAATAGCCTCCACCTGTCAGACACACACTCAAGCCCTCTGGTCTTCAAAATCTGGCCCCATTTTACAGATGGCAAAGACGAGGGTAGGGAGCCTTGTCAGTACTTCAGGGTGCAAGAGATAGTAGGTGGGGAGCTGGTGACCTCAAGCAGTTTGAGTTGGAGAGAGAACTCCCATGTCTCTTTCTGTAGGAAGAGGCATGGTCTGATTGGAGAGCCTCAGGCGCTACTGTTGGCACTCGCTGGGAGTCTTCAAACCTTTGCCTCTAGGAGGCGTTTATCCTTTGGTGTGCATACTCTTCTCAGCAAAGCTGTACCAATACCCTTCTAAAAGACAGATCCATCACTGTGTAGTATTATTAAGTTCTTTTCAGACCAAGAATTCTCCAACTGTATACATAAAAATATACATTTGATTTTAAGGACTTTTAAAACAAATACCCAAGATTGTTAGTTAAAAAAAAAAAAACATAAAGTGCTTCAGTGGGAGACTAGAGCAGATATAAATTTAACTTAATGTAATTCCCTTACTCCTTGTTAAGGGTGAGCATGTGATGAAGAATTTTTAGAAGGGCTCCAATGAGCTGGCTGTAATAAGTAGACTTTTTGGCCTAGATTTGTATCTTCCTTGAGAATAGTAGTAATTTTCAAGTTTCCTTGCAGATTTTTTTTTCTTCCTTGCATATCCACTGTACTGGGAGTGTGTCTCCAGATGTGAAGCCCTTGCAGATTTTTAATAATCGAGTTTTCTGCCTTGTAGTCTTAGGGAGTTCCTGATATGAACAAGACTGAATCCTCAGTTCACAGGATTTCTGTTGTCTCTCTTATCCCATGGCTAGCCGCATAAGTTTGGCCCATTTGGATCCATTTCACTGTCTGGACAGCCGATTCTTCCCAGTTCATGTCCTGAGCAAAGTGTCTTTGTGGCTTTAAAGGCCAACATGGTTACTGGATGGTCATTAGCTTCACTAGCCAAGGTGGAAAATGGGGATTCAGAGACTGCTCACCACCATCCACAGTTGATGGAAGCCCAGCACTAGCTGAAACCTGGGCTCCTGGGAAGGAGTTGGAAAGAAGGGTTCTGGGCAGTGGAGGCCTCCACACTTGTGGGATATTTCAAAGTCAGAGTGAAGAGTACTTCACAGAAGCTTTCTTCATGGTGGAGCTCAGGGCATTTATAGAGAAAGGTCATGCAGGGGTTCATGAGGCAATGTGCCATTCTTGCTCATGAATGCTTGCTACCTGTCCCCTGACTCCAAGGCTCTCTCGCTCAGCTCATATTAACAACAGAAAATGAAAGAACCCCTGGGTTGTTTAAGGAAAATAGTCTTGCCTATAAATCCACTACAGTTGCAAAGCTGGCCGCTACTGGGTGGAGATGGCATGTTTTTTAATTTATCACATAGTTCATTCTTGATTTTGATACCTGGTAATAATCTGCTGCCTACCATGGTAGGGCTGTGATTTCCCTTTGCTTTTCTCTTCCTAGGATGGAACTCATGACTAAATACCACTGTGTATTACTGTTGATGGTTTCAGTGTGCTTTGTTTTCATGGTGATTTGATGGCCACAGGTGGAGGAGTGTGTGGTACTTAGACTTAGCCTACTTCCGAGGAGTTGTTCCCTATGTGAGAATTGAAAAGCATGTGTCTCAGGCCAAAAGATGGGAGTTAGTGTCCTTGCTGCCTACTGGCAGGCCGTAGCCATCGGGGATCTTTCTTCATCTCACCCATGAACACTAGTAAACAACCTTCCTTTCAGAGCTCTTCATTCCTTTACCCAGGTCCTCAGGTGGCAGGAGCATGGCTAATTTTTTTTTATAAATACTGGACATAAAGAAAACACTGTGGCACATCGTCTTGAGTTCTGTTATTCGTAAAGATGCAAATGAAAAAAATCAGACCTTCTTTACTTTAGGCGATAATATAATCTCGTCCACCAAAGTCAAGAATGTGAAGGCAGATTTATCTGTCAAAAGAGCTGATATTTAAGACAGAGGATTGGCAGGTGTGTGTGTGTGTGTGTGTGGCTAGGGAGGAGATGGTAACATAATGGAATGACTAATGCTCTCTTTGTGTTGTGCTAAATCATGGAAACAAAGCAGGATATGCTGGTTGTGTCACATCTGAGAGGTGTTGGGATGGAGTAGAGATGGAAGGATGCTTTCAGCCATAAAGCCAGACATCCTTGCCGAGGCTGGTCCATTCAAGGTGAGACCTCAAGGATGTGGGGGAAAAGAAAGCCAACTAAGTCTTGTAAGGGAAAAAAAAAGTTCCAGGTTAAAGGGAGCAGGAATTTGGAGCCCTAAGAAAGAGTAGCAGTAGCCAAAGGGCACAAGAAGCTTGAGATGGATAAACAGCATTGGTTTTTAAGAATTCCTGAGTCCAGATCAATACATGACTGGATGAAGCATACTAGTGATTTCTCCATGATTAGGCATGGGTTATACTCAGAGCCAAATGAGGGTGTTTCTGAGGATGTTTTACTGCTTGTTCTTTTGACTCATTCTCTACATAAAATTATTTTTGAACATATTACTGTAATTGTTTTTGGAAGTGAACTTGGCACACAAATGTTGCCTGTTCTCAAAATAGCTTGGAGTGGTGGGCTTGGGTTAGTTAGGAGAGTTTCTGGAATGGATCCGAAGGCCTCTTCAGCCATCAGATTGCATATTGGTTATCTTGTTGTCACTGCAGCAAAACTCCTGGCAAAAGCCACTCAACGTAGGAGGGGTTTGTTTTGGCGTCCAGTTGATTATACTCTGGCCACAGTCTATCACGGCTAGAAAGTCACAGTGGCCAGATCTTGGGACATCTGGTCATGTGGCACCCACAGTGGGGAAGCAAACCGAGATGAATGCTTGTCCTTACTAGCTATCTTCTTTTGATTCAGTCCGGAACCCCAGGCTATGGAAAGGACACCCACACTTCAGGTAGATTTTCCCCAAATCAAGTTACCTAATCTTGAAAGTCCCTGAGCAACATGACTGAAGGCGTCTCCTTTCTTTGGTAATTCTACATCTTGTAAAGTTGTCAAGTGTGTATTCTTGGGCCTCCACTTCTATATCTGCAAAATGGAGTCACATTCAAGTATGAGTGAAAATACATTATAAGGCCTTCAAGTGTGTACTGGCTTGACAAATCAAGCAGATATTAAGTTTTCACATCTATCGATCAATGTGGCTATTCTCCTAATACTAATGAATTGCTCAGAAAGTATCTGGTAAGCCCATGGAAATGAACAAATTTCCTGAAATATCCAATATGAGTGGGTGCTTTATTGAAACCTAGAGAAAAACAGTACAGAGGAAGAATTTGAACATCTGTTTCTAATAGATTTAAGTTTTAAGTCCAGGTCATTCTATGGGGATCCATTTCCTAGGTGATCATGGCCAATGCCAGTGTCTTTCTGAACTTTTCAATTTAAGAAATTGGTCAATTTCACATTCTGAAATGTGTGATATGCTCCATCCCTTCAAAACACCGAGGATGCCCCCCCCCAGGATCTGTCCTTGGCTATTAATATTGTCATAAGTTAGTACATTAATGATGTAACAAGACCAACTGAGGGCATAATGGGAGGCGTGAGCTCCTTCAGTCTCTGGAGCTATCTGAAGTAATTGGTGAGAGGCATACTGTCTAAAAACTGCTTCACATCTCCTGCAATTAGATATCTATATACATCCCTCTCCATTGCTTCCACAGTGCTTTCAATGTGTACACACACACACACACATACACACACTATAGCAAACACACACTCATGCACGCATGCTTTCCTCTGTTCAACAGATCTAATTCTTCTTCTTTTTTTGTTTTCTTCATATTTCATGCCTACACCATGTAAATCTCAATGCTAAACACCTGGCAGGCGTCATCTTGAAAATGAAAGCACACACCCCTTTATGTGCATAACGCAGAGCCAATTTACGACTGCCCCTGCAAGTGGGAAACGGGTTCCTCCACAAATCTCTCTCCTTCCTCTTCAGTTTGATAAACTCTTGGCTCCTTTGTCAGGTCAGATCCACTCTCGTTGACTTGTGACTGAAAAAAGCTTACAAATGGATTCTCAGTCACCACTCAACAGAGCGGGTGGACGGAGCTCCATGGAATCCTTTTGGAGGGAGGCAGGCTTTTAACTTGATTGATGAAATTATATCTAAATCTAGTAGATTTGAGACTTCAAAGACATTTTTCCCTACTTAGGGCATCCCGGATGAAGGGTGTATGCTATTTGTACAAAACTCCCAGGCTCAAGTGGTTCGCAAATTGACCCCTTTGTAATAGGGTAAAGGTTTCTTGCTAGATAACGGTGGTTCATTTTGATTAATTATGTCAGGGAATTAATGTATGATTACTAACTTTTAGCAGACCCTGCTCCTTCTGACCCCAGCTGCTTGTTTGTGTGGCTGGTTGTAATTTTCAACCGATGGGTTAGGCGAGGTCACTGTGTGGTCAGCATATTTTAAACAAAGGAAGAGAAAGAGGAGCGGCCTCCAAATGGACTGGACACTAGTTCACAGCCTTGACAGAGAAGGCCTGTTAAGTGTTTTAACAGTAGGCTTTTATATATTTACTCATGGTAAGAAAAGCTGGTTAAGCCAGAAAGGAGAGGAACCTGGGAAGATGTGGAGAATAATTAAACAGTAACATGTTAGTCCATAAATGTCACTGGGTACGGGTTTCAATGGCCTAGGATCTTGTTAAAGACTAAAGTAAGAGTGTTGGTTGGGGGCAGGTCAGTGGAATTGAGATGAAAGGTCCTTTTTAACAATGTGATTTTTCTAGGAGGTAGTGTGGGTTATTTTTAGATTAACTGCTAACTGCTTAGAAGAAAGATAATCTATAATAAGCTGGTGTCACTTTAATTATTTTTATTTTCTGTGTTTATATCCAGTACGTGATGACCCTTCTGCCTCAACGTTCCTACCCTTCAGTGTGAGCTAAGAATGTCACTGTCTACTCCACACAGTCTGCTCTCAGCGCCTACTGACCTCTCTGAGGAACTGAGATATCTCGGTCCTTTTGTCTTCATGAAAGTAAGCATACTTATCAGAAGAGTTCGGCTCTCTGGGTTCTGAAAAACACTGTCAAGGCTTGCTCTAGAAAGGTAACTTTCTTTTAACATTCAACTGTGAGGCAGCCTCTACACAAGTGCTGTAGATGTTATCAATTGTTTTCTGATTATGACTTCACTGAAACACAGTTATAAAGTGCCAAGGGAGAAAAAAAGATAAAAGAAAACACCATTATAGGGTAAACAGAAGTGTATTATGTTCATAGGTGTGCACACATGCTTACGTGATTATCAAGAAAGAAAAAGAATTGGAGGAGGCATCATCATGCAAAAGATTAGTGGACACTGGGAAGATGGACCAATACTCTTTAGTTTCTGAATAAAGGCTGTCTGTCGTGTACCTAAAGAGAGGGAGAGAGAGAGAGAGAGAGAGAGAGAGAGAGAGAGAGAGAGAGAGAGAGAGAGAGAATATTACAAAGGAAAGTGTTACATGATGCCACATTCAACTTTTAAACATTATGAAGCACCCTTTCTCTAAGACAGTTCAGAAATAAATTGTGCTTTAGCATTCAGATTTTGTTAGCTCTGTCCAGAAGGAGCTAGAGAGACACTGGGCATGCAGACAATTGCTGATCACCCATAGCCTTTATGGACAACATAATCACAATTACTGTATTTCAAACAAGCCCCTTTCAAAAATTAGAGGTGTTGATGACTTTAATGGGGACATAGACCATTTGTCTGTTCCATTATTGCAATTACTGTCTGGCTTGGTATCTTCTCTCTGACAGTGGCTAATGCTGTATACTTCAAAGGAAGATATAAACCCTCAATAATGCACTTACGGTCCAATTCACATTCAGCTCTTCATGTCTCTACCATGGTCACCCCACCTCTCCTGCATGCACGATTGCCTGGGGGACTGCACATGCACAAATGCGCACTCCTATGGTAGAGGGCTCGCTCTGTTGAAGAAATCTGTTTGCATGGCACTTGAATTGGACCCATAGAAACAGGCAATGCAAGAAGAAAGGAAGCACAGGAAGATTGTAAGTGTTTAAGTTGTAGAGACAAACAGGTGGAGACGCTCAGTCCTCCGGGTGAAGTGTAGCTGACCCACATCATTTGGAAATCTTGGGATAAAAGAAAACTTTCCTTGAAAACACCTGCAGCATTTTGGGGGTGGGGTGGGAATTAAATGCAGATCCATTGGTTAATTGTTACAATTCAGCCTCCAACCTTTTTTGTTCTTAGTTCCACTTAGTTGTGGATATAGGTAGACAAAAGATGTTGAATATGACAGGTATATTTTAAAAAATTAATCCAAGTTATACATAATAGATATGTATACATACATATATATCCTATTCATGTCCTAAATATCTCAATGCATTCCATCCTGTTTTCTGCTCCCAGAAGCGTTAACTTTTACTCTTGTTTTAAGATGGTAAGATGTAATATGTCATAATCCATCTTCATGTGTTCAAAGGACAGCAATCTGAGGAAAGGAAGGACTTTGGGAGGACTCGTGTCTACATGCTTGTGTCCTGGTTCCCATTCAGGTTTCCTGGAGAACATGGCTGATCCACCAACAACCCTGATGTTCAGGGGCTCTGTCAGTCTATTCTCTTGTTGTGCAGGCAAATCTGACCACTGCTTCCTTCCAGATTTTACTAGGGACACAATGAACACTCTTCTGTGGCCTCAAACCTCAAAGTCTGTAGGGTTTTGAAATTAAAAAAAAAAAAAAGCACAAACCCATCAAAAAGAAAAAATAATAACAAAGAAAATGAAAGAGACCAACATATTGAAGATGCTGTTGACTGCGTCTCATTTTATAGCTGTGAAATGAATGGATGTGACCAAGGTTGTGCTGACAGCTGCTTCCATAGCTAAGGTGAAACTGTGTGTTCCTTTGCACTCCAGTGAATAGTCCAATGAATGTATATAGATTCAAACTACTGTCTCTGTCTCTTAGGTCTCCAAGGAAGCACTTATATTTCATATGTCCCCAGATCTTACCTGGAGATAAGGTAGTTCGAAACGTCTCCTGGGAGACAAGGGGCTATAGGTCAAGTGATGATATCTTAGTTCACTTGACTCCATTCCTGGAACTTAAAAACTTTCCCTTTGCAAAAGCAAGTTTCAAGCAGACTAGGACAGATCAGCTCATTAGATACGGCTGTAGCTCCTAGAGGCCAAAGTCTAGTCTGTGGTAGTTGGGATTTCACTTGACAAGACTTGGAATGGTTGTCGTTGACGGGTTGTACCAGGAAGTAGCTCCTTCCAATGACAGTAGGAAGTCTACCCTGTGCAGGCTGATGTCCACTAACTGTGCTGACTAACAGCCTACTGTTAGCAAAATGAAGCTCATTGAATGATTTTTTTTTTTTTACAATTCTCAGCTAGAAATTGCAAAGCAAACTCTAAAAATCCACTCAACCCAGAGTAAACTATTTACCAAATGTCATGAACCATTAAAAGATGGATTGGTTAACTGGCCTTAACAGGCTAAAGGGAAAATTTCAAGGAGTTGAAAATGAAACGACACTCTACTGCTCAAGGTACAGAAACTCTCCTCAATACATTTTAAAGAATAACAACATTTTGGATTTTTTCTTGTTATTGTTTTTTTTTTTTAACTTCAGAGGCGACGGTTGATAGGACTTCAAAACCGAATTGAAGAACGATGGGCATAGAGAAATGGTCTTTTTAATCACCAGCAAAATCTATCACACATGTTCTTTCAAGTAAAGTTTATTGGCAAGAAACTGCTACTAGAGAAACCACATGTTAACTCCAACTTGCCAAGGTCAGGCCGGGGCAATAAACCCTTGAACCTTACAAATATGCAAAGCTGACATAAATAACAAATTAAACTCAGCCAGGTAGAACACTTTGACCAGTGGGTATGAGACAGATACCAAGCCCAGGCAGCCAGAGGCTCTTGATTAGTAAGCAAGACTGGTCGCACCCTCTTTGTTCTCTGCCTGGCCATTAGTTTTTGCATCTGTGAGGCCCTTTGCTCTTCCCTGCCGAGGAGCAGCCTAATAAAATGGTTCAGATAAGTTCTCTGCTCATGGATTGTTGCTGAGGTACATTGAACTAGTAACTTAGCTTATCGTTACAGGAGGCACTGGGTGGAATTGATGTAAGGTACTTTTGAGTTTTAAAGCCATTGTGTGTGCGTGTGTGCCTGTGAGCACATAGGTAAATTTGTGAGTGTGGTGTATGTGCATGTGTATGGATGTGAATATGGATGTGTGCATCTCTAAAAGCAGGCTCACAGAGTCAGAGGAAGATGTCAGGCATCCTGCTCTATCACCCGTCACCATATTTCTTTGAGGCAGCAGCTGTCACTAAACCATATACTAGGTCTGGGGCCAGCATTCCAAGGAGTCCCCTTTCTTTGCCCTCACAGTCCTGGCACTACCACAGTGCATGTGGCCACACCTGACTCTTTCTTTGGGTTTTGAAATCTAAACTCGGGTCTTCACGCTGACACAGAAAGAACACTTTCACCCACTGAATCAATCTCTAAATGATGAAAACTACGGTGTCTCTCAGGAAGAAGTTGGTCTGTGACAACCACACAGTAAGTTTGGCAGGAACATGGAGTTTGTGCAACTTTACTTGGTCCCGCCTAACATACAAAAGAGGATAGGCAACTACAAAGAACATAATGAAGAGAGAGCATGCCCCATCTCAAAGTTCAAGGACGGCATCTTCGTCTGTTTTTATTATGAAAATGTCAAAGAGATGCAGAGGTTGAGGAAGGAGTAAAGGGGCTTGACAAGCTCATCTCCATTGCTGCCTAAAATTCATCCCAAAAGGCATCCTTGATGTCAACCACGAGGCTGAGTGCTTTTCTAGATAAAGAACATATTTCTGTTGGGTGAACAGTGTAGGAGGGCTCAAGGTCTTTTCCAAAGTTCTAATGCTAAACTTTCATAATTTTACTCTTCTTACAGACCCAATGTTTTGGCAGGTTTAATCTATGGTGTATTTAATTAAATGGAGCCTGTCATACTCGAGAAAGGGAAGGCTGGAGTCCGGCCTTTCAGCTGTTCTCTCAGGCTTTGGCTGTTGGCTCTGACAAGGCATTAGCTTTAATCCCAGCTGGTGAGCCATGAAAGCTTTCGAGGAGTGAGTGGTCCCTATGCAGATTATCCTTGAGGGAAAAGCATTCTTTAGCTTCATTTATTTTTTTCTTCCTTTATTCTTTATGATTTGTTTTTTAATTAAAACGTAATTATATGATTTCCCCTCGTCTAGCAACCACTTTATAAGTTGCTAGTGACAGGATGGGGCTTCTTGGTGTTTGCGCACAGGGAGCAGGACAGAGATCATGTGTCCTGTTCTTTCTTTTGGAGTCAGGATTGGGGGTAGAAGACATCTGACCACATGCCGAAGGAGAAAAGATCATATCAACTTAAAACATTATAAGAATTATCTATGTGATAAACTATGGGTGTGTAAGTCATTTGGTTTGTTTAAATAATTTTATAATTTAGACTGCATACATTTTATGGTTTATTTGAATAATAATACTTTATCTTTTTAAGTCAAATTTAAAATTATAAACATAGTTATATCTATATAGATCTACATATACATATATGTATATATAAAGATTTTCTTTTTTACACAGGGTCTCATTATATAATTCAGGCTGGCCCTGAACCTCTGCTCTTCCTGCCTCAGCCCCCTACTATGGGCTGTACTTATAGTCCATATGCTTAACTGAAATTACATTTAACTTCTCTGTCAAAATGAGCTGCTTTGGGTAATTGTAAAACATGTATTTCTCCCTAAGTACAGATGAACTGCAGGGGTCTCTGTGGTAACCAGGTGACAGATGGGGCAAGTGGGACCTCCTCTGTGTCAGGTGCCAACTCTGGTCTGATGAAGAACTGTCACTTCCAGAGGCATTTTCTTTTTTTCTTTATTTTGTCCCCTTTCTTTTGGTCATTGGCCCCATTTAAGGAAAAGAAGTTTGTCAAAAAGTCTCACAGGGACTTAAGAACTCCTGTCAGCATGGAATTCAAATACCAATAGTGAGAAGGCAGGGTGGGAAGAAACTTATGGCGATTTCTCAAAACAAAACAAAACAAAACAAAAACAAAAAACAAACACCCCCCAAAACAACAACAACAACAACAACAACAAAAACCCCTGGATTTATATGATTTTCTTTCATTTGAAGGCATGCACACACACCATATCTTCTGATGACATCAGCAGGATGTTTTAGTTTCTTGGGAAAGTGAGTGCCCAGCATCTCACTTTTCAAAACACATGAAAATCTACGTCTAAAATCTAAGTCAGGTTTAGATTCTTGAGAGTATATGTATGTACTCCTGTGTGAATTGGTTACATAGAAACAGGGCCCATGACATTGTCAAGATAGCCCAGTTTCAAAATGTTGGCTTTCTGGCTTGGGCTAGCTTGTGTTTTGTAATCTTCCCTCTAGTTCAAGTCTTTACTCAGATCAGGGGCTCAGAGTGGAAGCTAAATTGCATCTTCTGCTCACTATGGAGTTGACACAGCTGTGCTAGCTTGAGGCTGAATGGATTTAGGGGTAAGGGGCTGGGGGTGGGAATGAGCACTGTGATTTTCCAAGAATCTGCCTCCTCATCATCATCTGATACCTGGACCAGTTCACATATGAATGGTGTCTATCCCAACCCCAGGCCTTTGAGAATTTATGATTTGATGCAAGCTGTCGGGCTGGCCTTCTATCCTCTAGTTAGCTCAGTGTGGACCCATTACTTAACCCATCCTTCCAGCCTTGACCTAGTTGGGATTCTCAGCTGAGGAAAAACAAGACACCTGGCAAACATTCAAGTTTAATGTCAGGTTAATCTCAAGTCATTTTGGTAAAAATAGAATGGCCTTGTGCCTAGCTTCCCTGTTGACTGTAGGTGGGAGGTGACTGAAGTGAGCTGAGAACAGCAATTAACAGGCTCTTGTACAGGAAGTTAAATCATACAGTACATTACTACCTTATTTATTTTTGGATTCTCATGGATCCAAGGTTGTTGCCTGTAAGTCTCAAGGACTAAAAGGATTAGAATGTGTAGAAATACATATATATCACTGAAGTGGGAGTCTTGTTACTCTTGTCTATTCATCTCTGGCTCCAGGGCACACACTCTTGAATTGTATTAAATATTAGAAGAAAATGTTTATTTAAAGTCCTTTCAACTGACAGGTTATTAAATGCTAGATCAAATGATGAGGAAATTCAACATCAGGCTTGTTCGTGGGCCAGTGCAGGGTGGGATATGCTGATCCCTGTATAAACAAATAGACTTGGAAATACCCTCAACTCCATTGAACCTGTTGAATGGGGGCTCTAGTGAAAATGGATTGAGTGAAGCAATTAAAAAAAAACTATTCAAGGGCAATCAGTGTTTGCTGAAGCTCATGTACTTATTATGAATCTACCGAGGAAGTATAAAGGTAATTTTAAACAACAGATGTTTGGCTACTAATTCCTTAGTCTGTAATGGAAGTCAGCCACCCCAGAATTCAGCACATTCAAGACATTTGTCTGCACATTTATGTTCAAATCATAATAGAAATATAATTAGCAAGTGATAGAGGGAAAACATCCTTTTTGCTGCCCCCCCCCCTTCTCACAAAGTAGCTAGTAGACCTTCCACATCCAGGTCATTAATTTATATCTGTCTATAGTAAAATAATCTTTAGTCTGGAAGGAAGAAAAAAAAAAGAGTCTCTGTTAGTCCAGTAATAGGTTGGTGCAAATGGCACTCATGCTGTCCAGCTGTCTCCTGGCAGAAAGGCGGCAGAGGAGTGTAATCAGGCTAGAACTTGATGCTGTAACTTACTCGAATGAAAGACTTTTCTTAAGGTGACATTAAGATGAAATATTTAAGATAAACTGGAAGATTTGACTGGGAATTCACAATGGCTCTCTGAAATAGTCTGTCCTGATTTACAGATCCTCAATTTTCAATTTATGAGCTGAGACCAGAGTATACCACCAGAGGATGAGAATAGAGTACTCATATTAGAGGCAGCTCATATATCCTGAAGACAGACTTTGGAAGAATTAGAAAGTATAATAAAGTGCCTGTCCCTTTAAGACAGGGCCTGGCTCCCTGCCAATTTCCAACCTAAAGCATTAGATATTTTTAAAGCCCTTAAAACTGTCACTTTTTCCCTGGACTTTTTGTCATCTCTAAATGAAAAAACAGTACCAGAGAGATTTGCCCATATTGTTTCCAGTCTCCTCAGGATATTTTTGAAAAGTAAATATTTATTGCTGACAATAATTTTCTTGCGAAGGTTAACTAGCATTTCAAGTGCAAACCCGGGCATCTGAAAGGCAGAGAAAGCACCCTTCCACCTTCAGGGCACAGGGGGGAAAAAAAGGGAAGCTTGCAAACAAGGCCACCAGAAGTGCGAACCCTTGCAATTTTTTTTAAAAATTCATTTTCAAAGAAGACATTAGCAATGATTTCTGGAGAGTCAGGCCAGAGGACATTTGGGATTCAGAGGTGTTTAAATAGAGCCTAGGGACCACTGGGGGAGTCAAAGAGGGAGCAGCTCAGAGGTCTCCTTGAGCCTTCATTCTTCCTCAGGGCCTAGAGGTGGCTTTGACACCCTGATCAACACAAGGACACTGAACTCCCTCCCTCTCTGACTCCTTTCCCGGGATTCCAAGGCCAATTTCCAGAAATCATTGCTTCCTGGCCTCCCTCTGTGTGCTTTACTGTTACCCACTGGAAGGAAGGAAGAAGGAAGGAAGGAAGGAAGAAAGGAAAGAAGGAAGGAAGGAAGGAAGGAAGGAGGAAGGAAGGAAGGAAGAAGGAAGGAAGGAAGGACAATACTATCCTTCAGGCATTTTTCTGCCAACCTCCTCTGAGGGACTTTTGGAGTTTCATATTTTTTAAATATTTTATACTCATCAGATAAGTTATGAAAAAATGTTAAGCCATACCCCTCCCGCAAGACTTTAATGCAAACCATATGCCTTAATTCCAGTTTGAAGAAAAATTTACTAAGACACAATCAGTAGGCCATATTTTGTTAGATGGCAATTTAAAGGTGCAAGGGAAATAGAGCTGCTAAACTCTGTTAGGTTTATAGCTGTTGTAATATAAAAATTTATCAGTTATTCAGGTAAATAAGCATTAATGGTAATGTACAGAACTTCTTATGGTGAAGATGTCAAAATACTGCCCAATCTGTCTGTCTGTCTGTCTATCTATCTATCTATCTATCTATCTATCTATCTATCTATCTATCTATCTATCTAACTTTCTATCCATATATGTGTACATATATATGTGTGTATAAAATACAAAGGAACAGACGTTAAAGATTATTTATCTATTCATTAGCTATACAGAAGAATGCACCCTCACAAATACAATTTCAATACAATATTCCCACCCCCTCCCATGCACACACATTGACTGTACCACTTAGGATTCACACTTGTCTCCAAACCAGAGAAAGTTCAACAAGCAAGGGATTTGACTGATTTGTATATGCTCCCCCCATAAAATAATGTTCCCACGCAATTGAAAGAGACACAGGCCTTTTTTCTCTGGATGTGAACGTGGGATTGTGTCACACAACTGCAGAGTGACTTGCTGAGATTCAGCAGCCCTCGTTAGCTACACTATAGTCAGGAAGAAGAGCAAACAGAAAAGCATGCCTGTGGAGTTAAGCCCGCATCCCAGCCCTTAAATTTCTGTTGATGTTTTATTTGCAAGGACTTGATCCCAAAGCTACTTACCTTTGGATGGAAGGCTGAGGGAATGCAGTTTCGCTACTAGCAACAAGTTCAAGGGTCTATTAATAAGAAAAATGCGGAGATGAATATTGGATAGAGAGACAGGCAATACTGCTGGAGTGCATTCTTTAAATTGCCATGGAGTGTGCAAAAGGCTGTCTGGGGTAAAGGTATTCAGTAAGTATTGAGTTAAGCACTTAGTGTCCGTAGAGCAACTAGATCTGTATTGAGATTGTCAAGGATCACAGAAATATGTCTCAAGACTAAAAACATGAAGAAAGATTTAGGCTCAACTGCTGGGAAAGCTAGTGGGGGAGCCAATATTTTTGATTTGAGGTATATAGAACAAAAGTTAAAAAAAAAATAAGGGCTGGAGATGTAGGTTCTAGGCAGAGGCCTTGCCTCATACAGAAGGCTCTGGGTTCTATTCCTACCCCTGCTAACAAACAAAACTGGCTGATAGCCAAAAGCAGTTTAGAATATTTCTTTCTAATGTTCGTTTGTTTGTTTTGTTTTTGTTTTTTTCGAGACAGGGTTTCTCTGGGTAGCCTTGGCTGTCCTGGACTCGCTTTGTAGACCAGGCTGGTCTCAAACTCACAGAGATCCACCTGCCTCTGCCTCCCAAGTGCTGGGATTAAAGGCGTGCGCCACCACGCCCAGCTCTAGACAGTTTGTTAAAGGCATGAAGTACTGACTTCAGCATCAAAAGAGGTACACTTTGGAACAGGCATTCATCTGGTTTATTCTCATCCAACTTAAATTCTACGACACTTAGTCCTTACAATGTCTGTATGGTTAATTAACATTTTAAATCTAACACCACAATGAATTTGTTACTTTTCCAGAGGCGGTGGCTTTGGCTTATTGAAGGACACTATACATCAGCGTCCCATTCCCTAGGAGACCCCTGACATTCAGAGCATCGTCTAACGAGGATTATGACTGTGGGCACATGAACCTTATGGTTTGTGAGTAGGGAGGAAAATGGCCCTACGTGAAATCAGCACCCTTCAGGGTGGCTGCTGGCCCAGGCTTTCCTGCCTTCCCATTTCTTTTCCTTTCCTCCAGCTCCTTTTCTTTCTGTTGCACCCAAACTATGAATTTTCTTAAGAAGGGAAGGGAGGCTGCCACAGGTGACTAGAATTCCATTTTATCCTGCATGTCTGTTTTCTGTATTCATACATCTGGTAATGGACCTCTATTCTGATTCTATTTCCACGACATGGAGAAGCGTAAATGAAAGAGAAAGTGGGTGGAGAATCAACAGAAACAAAGCTCTCTGGAAAATACCACAATGAAACTTAATGTGCTAATTAAAAAATCTAAGCGGACATCCTGCATGCATCTTTCCTCCTTTGTAGCTGCTACCTAGTCTCCTACATTGGGCTCTTATGTACATGTATGATGATTTTTCTTTCATATCTTCTCTTAATAAAACGTGGAAGCAGTGTGGCTGGTAATCGTCTTAATGAATATCTAACTCCTTGCACTACAAATTATCAATTTGTGATATAGCAACGATATCTTTGCTGTTTAGAATAAGAGGAAATGTGAAAGACAAAAGCAGGGAGCAATAGTATGTGCAGTATCACATGATCAAACCACAACAACAAAATGCCCTCGGGGGAATATACAGGGCATATTTCTCAATGGTGGACTTAAGAAATCAACTTTCTTTTCCCCGAGGCATGTATTCCATGCTGTGAACTCACTCGGTAGCCAAGGATGACTTCGAACTCCTAATCCTCCTGCTTCTATCTCTCTGGTGCTTAGATTACAAGTGTGTACCACCGTGTGTCGTTGCATATAAAGTACAGAGCTTCCTCATGCGGGGCAAGCATTCTGCCAACTGAGTCACATCACCAGCCTAAGCAAGCAACTTTGAATTTCAGCTTGGGGATCCAGCAAACCCATCAGCATCACATAGAAAAAGACAGTGGCTTGCTGACTGAGGGGTACACTGTGAAGGAAGTATTAGGGCTCTGCGCAGCACACACAGGAGAAAGCGAGGAGGCCTGTTTGGTTCAACTGGAAGAAATATTTTCAAATACAGATACTTGAGTTTCCTTGGATTAGAAATACCCTTGGGCCCCAGATCTAGGAATTTCAACATGGGGGAAAGAGTTTGAAGTGTCAGAGCTACTTAATAATAGGATGAGTGCAGTGTGTTTTCCTACACGCATTACAACCGAGGAAACACTTGTTTGTGGTTGCGAAGACAGACACTGGAAACCAAAGGAAGAAAGAAAACAAAGCAAAAAACAAAACAAAACAAAACAAAACAAAAAACAAAAAAACAAACAAACAAAAAAAGAAAACAAAGCAAAAGAAATTGAGACCAGTGAACAAAGAGAACAAAGAAGCGTGTCTAAAAGGAGTCAATAGGAAAAAGGGGGTTCTCTTTGGATCCTAAGTATCTCCCAGTGCTCTGCAGTATGGTGCTACTGTGAAGTGGGCGACGTAAATGGTTAGTGCCTCCTAGGTTGTCTTTGTATCACTAGGGCGGTGTCCTCAGGAAGGATTCTGGGACTCCAGACTTTTTTTTTTTTTTTTTTAATCTTTGCCTTTCAAGTGAGGAGGTGAGTGCGTTGGTTCTGCTATACTCTCTTGGCCTGCATCCTCAGGCCCATTATGAACAGGAACTTCTGAAAGTGTAAGCCCACACATACCTTCCTCTTTGTAAGCTGGTAATCTCAGGGATGTGCTTATAGTGGAAGCTGATTAGCACAGGAAGTTGCTGTGGACGACAAGGAAAATGTGGCATACATAAACAAAAGATTTTTTTTCCAGCCATAAAGGATAACAAAGCTATACCATTTGCAAGGAAATGGATGCCACTGAAAACAACAATATTAAGTGCATTGAGCCAGTCTTGAATAAATACCTATTTTCTCTCATTTCTGGCTCCTAGTTTTTTTTTTTAATACAGATACAAAATCATGTATGTATATGTGAGAGGAATGAAGAATTAAAGCTGTTTAAGGGAACAAAAGGGACAAATGGGAGTGGAGGAAGGGTGAGAAAAGGGTAGAAGGGCATGGGGAGGAATAAGTTCAATGTACAATATATAACTGTATGAAAATATCCTTATACAATGAGGTGCTTGGCACATGAATAACCGTTTCTGGGGTTGACCTCTGACCTCTGCATACATGTGTGTGGGCTAGATTACACAGGAGCACCACCCCTTCTACACACAGAGAAAAGCAACCTTCTGCTCAGAGTACTGCAGATGACAAATATGCACAATGAAAACTTTAAAAATACATTAAGATAAGTGAAAATAATGGAAGGTTTTGGATGGGGTCAAATGAATTTAACAGGAAGTCACCAATTGAACTAAAATATATCTGTTTTATTCCCCAGGGGAGGAGGGTAGCAACTGTACTTGGTTGTCCAGAAAGCAGAAGAAAAATTGTGTGTGTGTGTGTGTGTGTGTGTGTGTGTGTGTGTGTGTGTGTGTGTGTTTTGGTCAGATTATACAAACCATAAAGATTAGGAAAGTTCTGGGGAGTGCAATCTGACTCCTGTGAGAGGCTTTGGAAGTTTTCACTGCTTTAAGAATGACTAAAGAACCATCTGCTCCTGGAATCTTTTAAAAAATTGCCATGAAATGGTTAGCACTTCATGGTTCCATCTCAGTGCTGTCAAAGGCAGAAGGGAAGAGCTCTGCACCAGGCCTTGCCAGCCCCCTGCACAATGGCGTGGCTCACCACGTAATGAACCTTGCGGTTTATGGTAATGAGGAGGGAGTTTTGAATATCAGATAGCCAATCTTCTGGTCTCCCCATGATTCCAAAGCTGCCGAAACTGGGGTTTACAACTCATGACCTGCGGTGGAAGACCTACCCAACCGACATCGCGGTATCTCTGAAGACGTTTGCTGGTCACCCATCCAACATTCTAACTTTTGAGTATTGCTCAAAAGTTAGTGGTTTCATTTAGAGCATCTTCAGTAATGGTACAGTTTTAAAAGCTCGAGTGTAGGAACTGTGATAAGGGGGCTACTGGTCTCAGTAAGTTGGGAGGGGGCACCGTATCCTCTCTCTGCTTTATAAATAGAAGGACTGACGTGAAGCTATGGTGTGCACTTCTTACGCAGAAAGCTGTGAAATCTGCTGTTTGAGACCTATCGGCACATGTATTACAACCTCTTTCTTCTAAATGGTAAATCGCTTTTCCAATTGATTACTTAGTTTATTTTCTTAACTACCTGGTTACTCAGATGATTAAATTAATTAGATTCCATTAGGGTAAGGCACATTCCCCAAGCTCTTGTCAGAAGCCATACTCCTTTTGGTTATTAAACCAAAAGCAGGCCCTACCTTTGGGGTTTTAATTGTGAGTATTTTCCCTTATGGAGGTATCGTTTTTGAATTCCATTTTCAGTAACTCGGGAACCAATCCTCCTTAGGGTTACCTTGTGTCTCTACTCTGAAGTGTGTTAAGATTTTGAGAGTAGTTGGGACTCTTGTCTTGACATGGGGGAGGGGGGGGTACAGGAACATTTTTCTTCTCAGGCACACAGGGCTGTTTCTGTTTCCTCAGGGGAGATTCCCCCGCACCCCCCACCGCCCCCAGCTTCTCCCCACCTAACAAGCCTCTTCCTGGAGATTAGCAGATAATGCAACTGAAATAACAAGAACTCATCCAGGCCTTTGGTTTATCTGAACATCAAATCCCAAGAATCTCAAAAGTCCAGCTGGCTGCATATACAAGTGGACAAACGTCAAGTATCACTCACAACACAGTTCTAATGTCTTCTAGAACAAGGGAGGAAGGGAAAGTTCCCATCTCAAGGCAGGGCTAAACATTCTTGGGCTTTGGTAGTGTGTTTTTTCTTTCAGCGGGCCAGACCGTGCCGTTTGGCAGAAGCTTAAGCTTCCCCGATGTGTTTGTTTCTCTTGAGGTTGTACGTGCTCAGCAGGCTTTCAAGTACGAACAGACCACAGACCCAACCTGTCCCAGGGGCTGAAGCACAGATGCCAAAGGCGTGAAAACATGAGTCTGGAGATTGGAGGAGATTCGCCTCTGACACTCTGAGGAGCTGGGCCTCCAGCTAGGGCGAAGAGCTGCCTGGTAGAACAGCCCGGAGGGAGGCACCGCAGAATGATTGGCAGAACTGTTAGCTGTTGCGCAATATCTCCACTGTACAAGAGCCAGGCCTAGTTAAAAGGCCTGAATTTTGAAGTAAAACAGATCATGGTTTTTGATCATGCTTGGATACATGCTTCGTATAACACTGAGCAGGTGGTCCGATCGCTCACCTCTTTTAGCACGGGGTTCAAGGCAGCATGTTGCTCATGAGGCTCTCATTAGCTTCAAGTGGGATGAAAGACGTGACATGAGCGGACACCAGAGGCTATCAGGGAATGTGTAAACAGCACGCAACTCCTGATCAAGCCCAGTTGTTTGCCCGTTCTGTCAGCAACATATTTTTGAAATATTTGTGTCTTACAAATTCTTAAGATTTTTAAAAGCCCTGCATGGGCCAACATTCTTCCTAGACCTTGTTGGCAACTATCATTACGTTTTCTGAGGGCAATTCGTTGATAAAAATCAAAAGCCTTGGGAAAAATGCATGCATTTCACTTAGAAATTAAAATTTTGTTAGCCCAAGGGAAGAATCAGAAATATAAGCTCAAAATTAATGTAAAATATGGATTATATCTCCCCAGTACATTATAAGTGTTACTCATGATAGTAAAATACAGTCACAAAGGTCAACACAGAATCATGGTATTCGTACATTTTATGACAGTTTTATAGCTGTTAGAATTCTTTGTTCTAATCTTTTAATGCAAAGGACTTTAACATTCAACACATTGTGAAGAATGACAGCCATAGAAAGCAAACATGCTATCAGAGTTTAACAAGTCTGAGAAACACGTTAAAAAAAATGGGTTAAACCACTGCCTAGAAACCACTGACACACTAGAGCAAAATTACAGATCATTTCAGAATTATGATCATATAGCCACAAAGGTAATTGTTGACTCTTTCAGGGAAGCCATAGTTATATAAAGCCTTTCATTTATTGTCTTGGTCATCTTGAAGCTAACTAAAATTCCATAAAGAGACAACAAAGTTTAGTGGTAAAAATTTAGCAAATAAGTTACAAAGATTCCTAGAGATGTCAATATTAAATTCCTTAAAGTAACGAATCACATATTGTTTTTGATTAATCCATCCAAATCTGACTCCTAATTCACAGTTTAAAAAGTAAGGCTATTGTGATTTGGCATATTTTGACATTTTAATGTCATGTCCCTAATTGAAAAGAATTCTAGAAAGTGACTTGGAGCATTTACCTACTATCAGAGACAAATGTCATTAACTTTAGAAAGTCATTAGATATACAGTTTACAGTAATTGATTGGGAAAGAAAATACTAGGTTTTATTAGAGGACCAGATAAACCAAAAAATAGAAAAATTTTAACTTTTCCTAACAAAATATCACACACACATATACACAGACATACACTATTCTCAGTTATGAATCAGAAAATAACTCCCTACCTTTTACAGCCCATTTAGATAGTTATTACATTTTAATTTTCTTTACAAACAGGCTATCTAAGTAATATAGATACGTGGTACCTGAGGTTTTGTCAGCCCTAAGGCTCTCAGTTGTTTGTTCTTTGTGGGTTTTGGCCAATTACCAAAGAATCATTTGGTAGGTGTGTAGAACAACCTTTAATTAAATTTTAACAACAGTGTAGACACCCACACAGCAAGATACAAACAAAGGTAAGTGTTAGTCTTCTCCCAGTCAGAATCTTTAACTGCACACACCAACCGTCACAGAAGAGGGAAGGGTAAAAGTCTGACACATTTTTAGACCAAGAAGTGATGGATTTTAAATATGACACATGAGTTCTGATTGCATTAATGGGTTAAGCTCAATTTTCTTGCTCATACTTCTGCCTCTAATCTGGTTCACACGTAGAACATAATCAGGTGAGATATAGGCAGGGTTTCTCTGTGTAACCGTCCTGGCTGTCCTGGACCGGCTTTTGTAGACCAGGCTAGCTTCGACCTCACAGCGATCCACCTGCCTCTTGCTGTTTTCTACAGTTGTAGAGATTGTGTATTCCAGATTTATTTAGATGCTCACCTAGTTAGTTCTCCCAGTGAGTGTCTTCTGACATGCTTCCAATGATTTCAATATGGCAAGATTGCATCCAGGTGGTCTCTCTTGCCTCTAAGCAGCTTCAATATCCATCTGCTCTGCTTCCAGGTACCTTTCTCTCCATTAGGAACAAGATGAGTTGGACTTGAAATGGTTCCACTCAAGTTTTCACTTTGTTGACCTTGTCGATGTAAGTGCTGGTGTGCCACTATGACCATAAACACAGCACACATACTAGAGGCCTATTAAGTGTCTGGACAGGGGACATGTGGAAAACTGACATCAAACAGATGCATAAATGATAACAGAAAATGTCTATCAAACATGCTTTGTGAACAGTAATGCTTAGCATCCAGGATGCCTAACCTCAACTTTTCCTTTAGATGCCAAACCTAAGTGAGTCATATCAGGTGCTTCCGAATGAATGGCGTTCCTGTGTGTGCTGCAGACACCCCCTGATTGCTCCTTCTGTTAGCACAGCTGCCAATGTCCATGCGTGTGCTGAGGCTGTGTCAGAACTTGGTTCCTGGGGACCATTGCAGTCTGGGAGACAATGTGGTCATCCTTCATTCTCAAGGCTTGAGTTCTATTCCCTTGCATCTTGCTGGGCTTTAAAAACCTCACAGCTCTGCATCTCCACCACAAAGGGGGAGGGGGAGGGGACTGGCATTCTTTAGGACCTGGGGGAGTTGTTGTGTTCCTCTGGAATGTGTTGAGTGGCTTGTAAATTAGAGTCCCTAATGAAAACTCGCCGGTGTCCAACTGGAGCAATCATCTGGCTAAAATCAGGCAGTAATTCCACTAATTTTACTGCCCTTCTCACAGCCCTCAACGCCTCATTTAGGAAAAAAATGTTTATGTTCTCCTCAAAACACCTGCATTTTAACTCCAGACCCAAAAGCAATTATGGATTTTATTTTATTTTATTTTCTGGTCTCTCTGTTATGAATGAAACATTCCTTTCTTTTGTAAAACATAAGTAAATAAAGGCAAGCCTGAGGAGGGGGCGGGGGGACGGGACTTCTAAGTTGTCCTGTTTTCTTTGGTGTGTACAGAGTCTGTACCATTTTACAGCTGTTGCCTAGAATCCTTTAGGTATTTCCCAGAAGACAATAGCAGGAACCTTCCCAGAGAAGTTTACATTGTCACTCCATGAGGTCTGGTTTGAGATCAGAATGGTGTGACTGCTGCCACTTATCCAATTTTAAACTTTTCAAATGGACCTTGGCTTTTATCAAAATTTAGTATGACTGAGACTCTCCCCTTTATAAAAAAAAAATTAACTTAATATTACTGGAAAAAATGTTTTGAACCTTAAGAAAAAGAAAGTTCTGGGGCATACACTAACTGCTAACAGAATGAAAGGCAGTAGGTCTCTCCTTTCTCTCTCTCTCTCTCTCTCTCTCTCTCTCTCTCTCTCTCTCTCTCTCTCCTATCATCACAATTAACAGACCATTACCTGTGGTCTTTTTTTTTTCCTCCTGGTATCCATTTGTTTAAATTCTTTGAAAATAAGGTGGAAAAATGTGTCTCAAGTTTTGGTAAGAGTTCATACATTTGTATTATATTTTGTTACTTGATAAAAAGCAGAGGGAAAAGAATTTCAAGTAATGTATATACAAATCTCTCTATTTGTTTCTAGAGCATCACCTTTCCCCCACCCTTTCTCTGAATCAAGTCTGGGAAACATCTGTGAACTGGAGATGCATTCTGGGTAATGACATGCAAATGAGGCCACCAGTTAACAGAATTTCCTCGTCCTATAATGGAATCGGACCAACATGTAGGTTTTTAAATTGGAGCCAGGCTTGCCCAGGCCAGATGTGCAAACAACAGCATGTGTTCTTGGTTTTAAGGACTGAAGCAGCCATACCCCATCGGGGAGAGGAACAAGATAAAACGATGGCACAGGGTATCAAATAAGGAACTAGAAACAGATAGAAATGCTCTTTTGGGTACTGTCCATGTCAGACAACTGAGGTATTCATAGATAGCGGCTAACTGGCAATATAGGCCTTTGACATCCTCCATGTCTCCCAAGCCTGCCAGCTTGGATGAATGGTGTGGCCACCCTGGTCTGGCTATCAGAGCGCTTAGCCTGCCTTAGATTACTAGCCACTTGTCAAGGTCCAGATAATGGGCTCACTTTCAGAGATACTCTGAAGCACCTGAGCTATCAGGTATATAAAGAAGTCCCTCTTTTTCTCAGGCCCTCTAAATGTTAGTCCTCTGGGAACACAGTGTGGGGGATAGAGAATAAATTCTCATTCTGTAGCCTTCCCATTGGACATCAGTAGAAAACTGTGGCTGCCAGCAGTGACAGTGGGAGTCTAGTTTTCCAAGTACAGTTTCTACATGTGAGGGGCAAGTTACATTTTCTGCCTCCTACATGGGAAATACACCTCCTCCTGTTAACTCTGCAATCCAAAATGACTGTTTGAGTGGCTATTGAAAGATTCTCAAAGAACTGAACAAGGAAACATCAAATAGGCTTAAGCCAAAAGTTAACTTACTCAAAAATGGCTTGCAACAAGATTTCAAAGCCTTCTTCTTTTGAAGTGAAAAGATATCTTGCCATTAAAAGAAAAAAAAAAGCCAAAAAACTATTACATTATAGATGTCACAGCTAATGATCCTCATACAGCCAAGGCACCAGGGGATCAGAGAACGAGCAAACATTTGGATGTACTTCTCAGAGATGATGGCTATATTTAACTGATGGCTATTGAATTTATCAGGGTCAGTTAGCATAATGAAAACATATTTTATTAGGCTGTTAAAGGGATAAATTGTTTTCATATTTATTCATCTGTTCCCAAGGCTAATTTGGGGCATTTTAAGACATGCTTTTCATGTCCCTAGAACGAACAGCTAAATAAATAAAGCATTAGTTTAAGGCCAGAAGTAGCCACTATAGACCCAGCGCGGTTCTCCTCCACACAGGCCTAAGTAATGCCTTTCTGCCTTGATGTTCATCAGCATGGCAAAGCTTCCCTGGAATTCCCGAGGTAATACAAAAATAAATACAAGTAGAAATATACACCAGCAAGGAAAAATAAAACAGCTTAGGCGCGGATGCTCATTGAATGAAATACAAACCTAACGTGATGCTGTTTATGGTTTAAGCTGAGAACACTTTTGCTTCAGCTCATCGCTAAGTGCATTCTCGTGGTCTGAATAACATGAAGAATATGAAAAAGAATCCCTGTTTTGTTTTGTTTATTTAATAAAAAAAGATCTCAACATTCCTAATTGAAAGTGGCAACTTTCAAATACTGGCTTCCAAAGCATACTTGAGGTCTGCAGGTTTTTGAGTGACAAACTAACAAGAATGGCAGCGGTAGGCCCATGACATGGTTTAGAGGATAAATGCGCTCACAGTCAAGTCCGATAACCTGACTTTGATCCCTGGGACCAACATTACAGAAGGAGACACTGAGTCATGCAGATTTTCTTCTGACTTCCACACAGGTTCAGCGACACAATTATCACCACACAGAGATAAATAAACATAAAACAAAATTTTAAACAGAAGGGGCACAGTCCCCTTGTCGGTTAGTAGTGACACTTTGTCCTCATGAGTGGCTACTAGGGTCCGCAGCAGTCACCATGGCAGAAGCATCCCCACGGTGCTCAGAGACGACAGATACAAAGCACCTCTCAGGACTGGCTCTGCCTGCTGCTGTCTGTCATCTCTTATTCTCTTCCAAAATCCTTATTCCGTATTCACAGGGTGCAGCCACGAGCCAGTGGGAACCTCACCTGTGTTCTAGCTGTTCAGCTGTCAAGTTTGCTCTGGATGTGAGAGCCACAGAGAGAGAGTTGCTTTAGGAGTCACCTGTCTCCCTAACCCTGGAGCCACCATGCAAAAACTAGGCTCGTGTTTCCAACTATCCGAGGGCATCTCATCTGGGAAGACACTTCTCCGTCTCAGATTAATGCCAACTAAGGGTAGCTTAGCATTTTGACACCATTTGGGCACATATCATGCGCCTATCCCATTTTGATTAAGGAAGTCACTATTTACTTTGGCCGCTCCTCAAAGATCACATCAGTGGAACAGTGGAGCCTGTTGTGTTGCCTCAAAACAGCTACCAAAAGGAGATGTTCCTCTTCGTTCACGCATTTCCACTGTCCCCAGTGGAACCAGAGAATCTCTTGCTGTGATATCTTGCACAGCGTCCCTCTTAGTTATTCGCTCAACTAGCTAGAACACCATCATATATTTTATTTATTTTACTTATTTAAACATTTTCTCCCCCAAAATCTCAAAAGTGAAATAATGCCTTTAGACAAAAATATTCTTTGAGTCCTTCCTGTTGCTTACTGCGTTAAACTGAGGTCCTTCCAGTATAAGAGACTACAATTAGAATGTCGTCTTCTTGCAAGCTTATATGTTATCAATCTCCCACCCACAAGCACTTCTTTCTTTTTCGCCTTGATAGTCCTCTTAGGATTCAGGATATTCAAACTATGCCTTTGAAAGTTCTTCAAGTGCAGCCGTGGAAGTTAGTTCAGTGTGTGTTATCGTTGTCAGCTTTACCTTAAGCATTTCAGAAGGTGGTACAGCTAGTAACATGGGCACCCTGTGCCGGAAGAAAAAGTTGGCAGATTTTTCCATTAGGCTTTTTAATGGAGAAGTGAGAAAGAAGGGACTTTCAGTGGGAAGTAAGTTGGCTTGGAAGTCTCCAGTGTAGAGGAGGTTCTCTCGGTGCCAAGAAAAACACATGCGAATTAGCATGGGAAATGCACAGGGTTGGCCAAAGAACAAAACCGGGTAGGAAGCCTAAGAGCCAAGTGATGGATACAAGAATGTGGAAGGTGATCCCTCACACACCCCAGCTATTGCCGGAACCTGCCACCTTTCTCCACACAGCAGTAGCAGCAATCTAGGCTGCAATTTACATTTTACATTTCTGTTAACTCCTGGAATTGGGTAGTGGAAGTGTTAGGGGCGGTAGATTAGAGAGAAACAGACCGAGCCACAGCAGTAGAGGAACAGGCAGGCATGCAAAATGTGCAACAAAGGGCAGATAGAAGTATTTGCTTCAGCTTTAAACCAAAGTGTGTGTAATTAACAGCTCCAATCCATGTTTTAATTTCCCCCAGCATATTACTTTTTATTGCAAACCCTTCATGGAACACTGTGAATTGGCTGTGAGTCAGAAAGATGCTTCAAGATGGGCCGGGCATAGTTTTCTTCAGTTTCTCCTGACTGAATTCAGCCTCAGTGACAGACAGCACCCCAAGGGCAAAACTCACATTCCCTCTGTACTTCAGCAGCAGGTACATAGAGGAGATTGCCGGAACAGCCCAGGACACCTTGTTACCGTGACACCGTGGGGACCAGAGGTTCACTTAGGGAATTCTGATTTCTTTCCCGTTCAATTATTAGTCGGTCTACCAAGACCACCTACAATTGCCAATTAGCCCAAGTTGTAAAGAGATTCAGACTAAATGGCTATTTCGATTCTACTCTACTTTCTCATTCAGAGTTGAAATTCTCGGATGGTAACGGCTTTCAGTGTCTTCTGAGAAAATGAGGTCTGAAACAGAAACCAGGCTCTCCATTTCTCAAAAAGAGAAACACACATGGCGCGGGTGGGCGAGGGAGAGATGTACAGAGGAAGAAAGAGAGACAGCTGCGGATACAGAGATAGAGACAGAGAGACTGACATAGACAAATGCACAGAACACTCACACACATAGCGGAAAGGAGGATGGAAGTGATGGGGCAGGTGGTCCTCAGTCTGCAGGATGAGAGAGGACCTATGTTACTGAAAGGGGAAAATAATAATGGGGCATTACAAAATCCACAAAGCCTTCCATTTTCCTGGTAACACATTGCAGGTTCTGATTCTATAATCATCTCTAAAGTACATAGGCGTAAAGGGAAAAAAAACAGTCTTTGATGGTAAGGAAACATCAATTATTTAGAACATGGCTCTATTCACACAAAAATGAAATTAACAGCCCACAATTCTCTTAATAATTCAAACAGAATTTTCCACTTTCCCTTAATCAATTGTATGTTTTAAATAAAGTATTTTTTCTGCCTGAAACGGTCAAGTGATTTCTTCACATGCCCACTCTATGTACACACCAGCAGAGTGTACACACATTCAAGTATGGTCTGTAATTAATTTTGAAGCAAAAGGAGAATGTGCCAACATTTAAAGTAGTGAGTCCATTACTGGAACAATTGGAACCTTGCTTACAAACGTGGGTAAACTATTTTCCCTTCTACTTAAATACTCATATGTTGTGTAAACAGAAAAAAAAATCCATTTGTAGTAAGTAGGACCTTTTCCTCTTGTCTATCTGGAGACATGAAAGAAGATATATGCAACCACAAATTAGACCGGGGACCAGCACGAGCTCCGGTTATAACAGGCCACAGGCCTTCGAAAATATGCTGTCATTCTGGCCCCGTTTTTCCAGGAAAAACCCCTTCTCGATCAAATACGATACCATCTGTGCTTGTAAGAAAATTTGGCTGAACTGATCTAGTTTACACCAAGTTACAATGGTTAGGTCTGGAATTCTGGAAACCTCACCTTTTGGTGATGCAGTATATGTCTGAAAACTGCAGTTAGGGAAAGAGGAAGAAAGAGCCACTCTATTTTCAAACTCTAGGTTTATGTCCCACCTCTTGCCGTGTATTACTCGACAGGCTTTGGAGGCGTGTCCTTCTCCCCAGTTACAAGGATGCTTCTGCCAAATGGCACGCTGAAACCTTAAGCTTAAGCCACGAACAGGTTTGCTGTCTGAACTGAAATTCAAACTTGGGATGACAGAGAAGTCACTGAAATGCTAAATATTGTCTAACTGAAAATTCAAGCAATGTGTTCTAAGACTGAATAAAAATAGTGGGCTATGTGGTATAAAGTTTCATCTTTTTTTATGTCTGGCAAGTTCTGATCACATTTCTACTTGACTCTTGAAGAATAACTCACACAGATACATACAAGTTTACACATATGGACATATACCACACTCCTTTTGTAAAAAAAATTTTTTATTTGCAATTTCCCGACTACCTTTTGCAGAGGTTTTTTCATTGTTCGCAGAAACAATAATGGCAATTTTGATATTGCTTTTGCACTAAACCAATGGTTCTTAACTTTTTAATGCTATGACCCTTTAATACAGTTCCTCATGTTGTGGTGAAACCCCCACCCCCGTTTTAATACATGTTGTGCTGAAACCGCCCCCTCCCACATAAAATTATTTTGTTGCCAATTCATATCTGTACTTTTGCTACTATCATAAGTCATAATACAAACCTCTCATATACAGGATACCTGATACATGACCCCAAAGGGTTTGTGACTCACAGGTTGAGGAACACTGCTTTAAATCCAGTGTGAAGCACAAGCACATTAGCTCATGGCAGTGGATGTGTGCTATTGCAGGGCAAGAGAGCATCACCAATCTGCTGGATGTTTTCACTGTAGCACTAGTTCCACCCTGTCTTTTTCCTCCATCGTATCATGGTGGCTAGTTTTGAAAGTAGACTGACCTTTGAAAATTCATATAAAACAGAAGTCTGTTTATATTTTAGGAATGCCTTTTCATTGTCACGTACGTCCCAAAGATAGCCTAAATTCTCAGTAAAACTGTGCTCTTAGTCTCACTAAAGCCTTCCAATTTTATGGATTCTGGTGCAACCCTAGATCTACAACTACTGAAATTCCTAAACGGCAGGCTGAGTATCTGTGTTTCCAAAAAAAAAAAAAGTGAACTCTGAAATGCTGAAAAATCTGAAAAATTTTGTGTATCAACATGACGACATAAACGGAAAATTCCACCCCCTCCACCCCCATCTCTCCCCATGTGAAAGGCAGACTTGAGAAAAATACTATGCAAGATTATTCTCAGAGTGTGTGGATATAGTGTGCAGGAAGCAGAAATGGATTTCATGTTTAGACTTGTATCCCACTGCCAGGATATCTCTTCATGCATATGTAAATATTTCAAAATAAAAAAAAAAAATCCAAAGTAGGAGATAATTGTCATTCCAAGAATTTTATGCAGGGAATACTCAGCCTGCCTCTGGCAGTGTAGCTCTTTAATAAGTCCCCTGTTCAGTTAAGAACTAGGACTTTTTACTATGTTGTTTCTATTCCCAGATGGGACAACTTAGGCAGAGTACACACTCAAGATTTCTGGTATACTGTGGTAGGTTGTCCTGTGGTAGATGAAATATCACAGATAGAGTCAAAGAGAAGTGTGAGTCTCGTTTTAACATTGAGATCATTTGAAAGACAATGTGAATAATTTAGGCTTGAATTATCTGGTTGGGCCCTAGTGCCAATTAAGTTGACTGAATAAATTATCCTAGGCTGATAATTCACAGTGAACAAAGACACTGAGAGTTAAGATAAATACCTGAAGGATTCATGTACACATTCAGTTAATAATGTTTTCAGTCCCAATTATTCAGTTTGGATATCTAAGTTGATCTATTTGCTGTGTAATTATATAATTGCTCAATTCTCCACTCCTGGTTATGGCGAGGAGTAAATGAAATAGTATTTTGAAGGAAATTTAGTAGTGCTTGCTCCACATGTTTACTTCAGGTTCAGGCCATAGCTGTCACGCCTCGTCATTGCTACCTTGGGTCTGTTGCTTTTGGTAGTAAAAGCCTGGATCACAGCATCATACAACTCTGCACTGTTTGCCTCCATGCAAGGTGCATCATGAGTTCAAATAATTGAGTCAAAATAGAAGAAAGGCACTGACACTTTATAAACACTGCTGTGGTCCAGTTTCACCCTCACACCAATCCTATAGAAATTAAACGGATAATTCCACAGAAAAGATGTAGAGATTTGGTGTGATAAACCAACACATCTCAAGAGGACAGTCCAAGCGTTTCTTTTGACTCTTTGAAGCATGCAGAGACTCCTTCACATACAGTACCCAAAGGGCAGAGAATATTTTCAAGCCAGCAAAAATACATACCAAGGAGTAAGATAAATGTTTGGCTAAATCTTACAGAGTCACTGGCTTACTTTGTATTTCAGAGACAGCAAAGATGTCAACGCCCCTGAGTATTTCACATTCGCCTATATTATTTAAATATCAGGGTGAGAGAGTTGAGAAAGCTAGCACGTCTATGGAAAGGTGTGTTAGGCTTAGACATATTAGCCATAGTATACTCAGTGGAGTTTCTTACTCCTCTGAGGGACTTCTGGAGAGAAACCTCCGGTTCCTGGGTGATTGTAGGGATGGACAACAGAAGCCCTATAGAGAATAGAAGAGGAGGGGAAAGAGCCAATAAATGGCTTTAGTGTCCTTATCCCACAATAGAATCCTAATGGATGGATCTTTGGTTTAAGTCAGAAAAGTGGGTTTAATTTTCTACGCTAATTCTTATTCACTCTGGGTGCCCTTGATCAAATCCGTCATCTCTTAGAGTCTTGGCTTCATCGTCTGCAAAATCAAATCGGCCTGGCCTACCCGGCTTGTTGTAGGGATTGAAGGCTAGGGTCTATGCGTAAATTCTTTGAAACACAAAGTAGAAAAAAAAAAAGCACTGTACAAACGTGAGGATTAGTAGCAGCCGGCCTGTTCCATCTCTGTTGCCAGGCAAATGCTTGGCCACTTGCCCTGACCGCAACATCCCCATGACAGGCATGGTGCATGGCAGAAACCGGAAACAGGCCACTTTCACATTATTTTGAAATTTGTTATGAAATTTTGCCAAAACTTTATAAATACCAATGAGGGCAACAGGGTGTTGTAGCACATTCTTTCCACCTCATGAACCATTGTTTTTTGTTCTGGACTCCTCAGTAAAAATGCGCTCAGCTGCAGTTGCCTAGCTGGGCCATCCTGCGAAATGCCTGATATTCAATGCTTGACTCTAGCCAATTATCTTTAGTTCCCCTCTTTTATTAGTGTTAAATCTGAATTACAAGGGGGAAGGGTGGGAGTAGAGTGAGGACAGCACACTAACCCTCCGTAGCAGCGAACTCAGTGGTACCGTTTTATTATTTCTCTTCCGCAAGCACTGCCGGCTTTAGTCCTTCGTTGAGTTTTGGATTCTCCGAAACTCGCCCTTCCTCCGCTTCTACTTTAAATATGTTTTTTTTTTCAAAGCTGAAGACAAACTTTCTGGTTGGGAAATTTGAAAGAAAAACAGAAAAAGAGGAGGAGGAAGAGGAAGAGGAGGAGGAAAGTTCACAACAATCTTAAGCTCGTAGTTAACAAAATAAACTGCAGATAAAACCCCTGAAGGTCTTGGCAGCGAACGTTTTCCACTAAAATGAAAACTCCATGCACTCATAGTCTGAAACAAATTATGAAGGAGGGGGAAAAAATCAACAGCTCTGGGGTGAAACTGGGGTCGCTGCTGCCTCATCATTTTTAACCAAAAATAAAACAAGCAAATTTTGTTTAACTGCAGGTCAAAATAAAAAAAAAATTAAAAAGTCCCTCATCTGTTCTGTGTAATTACTAACAGAGTGAAGCCTTTGCCAGCTGCGGGGTTCATGGATAAATGGAAGGAACCATAATTTTCTCTCCCTAGGGTTAAACCTGCAAACTTGATGTCTGTGCCTGTAGTATGCTTTTAATATTCCATGGGAAACCAAGTCAAGACATTTTGAGGGAATTCCTCTCTCTCTCTCTCTCTTTAAAAAGTAGAATGAAATAATTGTGTTGCTTATGAATAGTTAAATTTCTGAGAAGAAAGAGGCTTCTAGAAATTTGTTCCTCTCATGCCCTCAGTCATGACATTCTGCCTTGACTAGAACGTTGACTCTCTAGTCTGTAGGATTTTGTCAGCAAAAATGAGCAAATTTGGCTATGCCTTAGGCCACTTTGTTTCCTGGTGTTCTTGTCACAGCATGGCCAGGAAATGCTTCTTCCTCATCATGCACTTTAGCTTGAAGCACGTGTATATTAAGGGAAATGTGAGCTGTGTGTTCAGGATTCATTGACACTTAACTTATTGACCTGTTTTCAAAAAACATGCCCGGTGTCCAAATTGTTCAATAAATCCTTTCTGAATAATCTTTAAGTCCTTATTTCATTTGCATAAAAATGTCAAAGTTGACTTGAAAGGAAATGGAATTTGAGCCGAAAAGTTTTAGTTTGGATTGGAGATTGAACTTACCAGGCTCATGTGGGAGTCCAAAAGAGAGAGAGAGAAAAAAAAGTACATCTACTTTATTTTTCTACCTGTCTGGGCTTAATGGGCAATTTCATGCAAGCGTCTCCAGGAAAACCACAGAGTAACTACGAGTTAAGTATTCATTTCATGGGAAGGATGTTGAGCTGGAATGGTGGGGTATCAGAAGCTGTCAACGGACTGTGAGAGGGAACCCTGCATCCGGTAAGTCCCAGCATCATCTCTACGTTTGAATTGGACAGAGGCTCATCTGCTTAGGCAAAGGAGGGCTTGCTAAGAAGGTGCAAGGGACAAGACCGAGGGAGCCTGCACCTGGGTAAAATCTGATTATGCATACCTGAGCATAGATCCTTCCTGGGGATCATTGCTTTGGGGTTCTATGGATTTTCACAAGGAAGAACTGAATTTCTGGCACTCCACTCTCAATGTTAGCAACATTTCCCAGGGGGAAAGTCAATCACACTTGGTCTGTACAAGCATCCATCTGGGAGATGTTTTACAGTCCAGTCGTGATCTATGGAGTGGGGACTATGGGTAAACACAGGTCTGGGGTTTGTATCTACAACAGACCCAGTGAAGCAATATTGACTGATAATCTCAGTTTAACTACTTAGAGAAAGCACACTGCTTAGTAGCTTTGAGTCTCACTTTTTACCTGTATGTTGCTTATAACTGCTTCCTACCTTCAGCTGTGTATTGTAGGTCTTAGTACCTAACTGTATCAGGGGGTTAGATGAAGAGTTCGCACCAAGCGTCGTTATATTCATGGGCGATCACACCTTCTGCAATGCAGAGGTAGAGGTGTGTCTGCTTCATTTGTAACAAAGATGAAATGAGTGAGTAGGTGGTATGCAAAAAGGTACCCAATGCAAAAAAACCTGAAGAACACTGGATGGATGCAGTCCCAGGGTATCTTTACGTTCTAACCATCCTGAAAACCAGGCTGCATCTTCAACAGAAGGTGCAGGATGAGCCCGTTTTCCAGGTGGCAGTGGTAGGATAACTGATAACTGCCATTCCCTGAACACCTGTACACATCAGCAACTCCAGCATCCAAAGGAGCAGGGAGGTTCTGAATGCCTTAGGAGGAACAAACAAACAAACAAACAAACCAGGAAGTAAAGTAAGCAAGCAAGCATGCGTTAATCATTAAGAACAAAGCATGTGGGCAGGAGGAGGAGCAGAGGGAGATGATCAGAGAAGGGAGTGAGCAACATTCCTCAAGTCTAGTCAACAGCAGGCCAACTCTTCCCAGCTTCGGAGCAAACTGAGTAGTCCAGCAAAATGGTTTGTAGCTGTTATTCTTTCCTTATTAGCAGAGTCTTCCATAGCCAGGGCAAGTACCCATGGCTGAACAGCATTTAGATTTCAATAATGTCTATTGATCCGGTGCTAGAAATGAAAGTATTTGACATCACTGATTTAGAGGGAGAAAGGTGACTGAGTAAAACTTTATGAATGTATAAATGAGTATTAGGTACTTACATCTCATTTTCATCTATCTGTGAGTACATACATAGACATATATACACACATACGTCTGGTGATGGGACAACTGGTATACTCAGGTTTGAAGGCATTCTTTCAATAAACATATGTAAATGTGTCAGAAAAGTGTAATCAGATTCTTTGGCAGTGTCTTTTCCCCCTCTTTGATTTTTTTTTTTTATTTAATGAATGATATGTTAAGCCAAAAGTTTGATTTATAGTTCATGAGGTCTTAGATTTACAAGATACAGAGTTACTTTGGCCAAGATTACGTGCTGTGTTGAACAAAGGAAATAGGGTGGGGTCAGACACAGCGCACATTCATAGAATCATAAGTAGAAGTCGCAAACATAGTAAAATGGACCCTGTGCCATCTGATACTTTCTATTACACCAGCCTTACTTTCTGTCTTGCTTCAACTTTTCTTCACGCTCTGTTCACACCCAGGGTCAGTGCATATGCTCCTCATATTTGGATTATTCTTCTCACCATTGGACCAGCAGTAGCAGAAGTCCGAGGTGCCTCTCACTAACCATGTGCTTTGCTTCAACTAATGAGCCCTCAGGGAAGCAGTGTCTTATGGGAAAGGGAACGAAGCCAAAAACCAGCATTCTATTCTCTGCACCCCTTCCCCTGCCCTGCAGCAACCCCTGGGTAAAGATGACATTTTGGGACAGGTGATGCTAAGGCAACACAGGGACAATTGCTGCTCAGAAGAATGTTCTGGAACAGTGACATGTTGCTCCTGTCTGAAGAATATATTTTATGTTCTGGGGCCTTTGGAAGCACAATACAGTTTAGGGAAGCTGATCCTGGCTTACTTCAATCAAATCCAGACCTTACCTTGAGGGTTTCTTAGTTTCTCTGCCTCATTTTTCTTCCCTGAGAAAAAACAGATTGCATCTATTTCACACCGCTGTAAAAAAAAATGTTCATGTAAGAGCTTAGACCACTACATTATATATAGTGACCATTCTTCTGAAAAATTCATTAATTTTTTAATTTTACAAATGATGCCATTCCCAGAAATGTATATTTCCCACTTTCCTCACATTTACTCCCCAGGACCCTCTCTTACACAATGCATTAATATTGTTCAAGAAATCTTTCCTTGCCTCAGTCTTTGCAGTAGGTAGGTACTCATATGTCTTAAACTCATAGCACCTGTGTCCACCTGTGTCGATCAGAATCCTGTGTATTTCTGTGTTCTGATTTGACTGCAGATATCATGCAGGCAGGCACCTACAGTTTTATCTCTGGAAGGCAGCCCATGACCACCGACAGATGATGCTCGTAAGTATTTAATGTAGGAATGAAAAGATGCTGAAAATTAAAACACAGACTTGAATCTCCTTAGCATTTTGACCCCGGGTAGTTAGGCAAAACATGGATGTTGTTTGGTTTCCCTGTATAGGCCCCTCCTATAGATGCCCTTAAAGACTTCCCGCCAAAAAGCATTTCCAAGAATTGATGCACAGTTCCTGAGAATGACCCTTGTGGCTTAGAAACATAGTATTCTCTTGCTGCGGGAATCAATTCATTCTGTCATCTTGAATCATTCTGAGGATGACGGATACTTTGATGCCTCTCACTGCAAACTTCACATTTCCTGTTCCAAAGCGAAGCAGAAGTGAAGTCCACATTTGTGGTGCTCCACAGCCTTGTTCTGTGAAACTGTTGACAGATGACAGCTCAGGCCTCATGGGTGGAGTCTCCTTCAGCAGCTGTGACCCTGCACTTGGCTCAACCTGTTCCATAAATGGTCTCACTGTGTTCTCTGAACAATAATATCTTAAATTTTTATAGTGCCCAATAGCTAAGCATCTCTAGACATTTTACAGTAACATTAAAAGGAAGGCCAGTTCTTTTCTCAGCTTTGCCACAAGGGCCACACTAAACATGAATTGGTGGACTTCTTCTTGCAAAGGGTGGTTGCTTCAGAAATGGCTCGTCTCTCAGCACTCCTGGCAGGAACTCACCCTTCAGAGATGCAAACCTCCAGGCTGCACAAAACCTTCAAGACATCTTACTTCTCAGAGACCACACCCCTCTGCTTAAGAATTTCAGGAGATGAGTGAAGAGAACCCAGCACACACTCACATTGGGGTTTTGGATTATTTGAAGTGCAGTCAAATATTTACATGACAGGAAACTAATTTCCTTATTTGAGCAATCCTAAAACTTGTTCCTGGAAATGTGTGAAAATGTTTCTCCCTTAGAATTCTATTTTTACTGCCAGTATATGATTGAGTATATAAATATTATATCATTTGTATTATGTTTTTATATTTTATACTATACACACATATGCGTATGTATGCACTCACCTATAATGTTGCTTCTGGCTTTTTCTCAACTTTGTTAAAATGATTAGAATTCAGTGGGTCATGACCCAGTTTGTCATTTCTACGTTTTCAATTACAACCATCTGAGGGATAAGGCAAAAGATTCAAAGCCAACACAAGATTAGCACCATGAAGTGAGAATTAACACAATTGTCATAGTAGTTACGAGGACTGGCTGAACCTTTCCTAGCTTAAATGTCTAACTAAGTAGAGAAAAATGTAGGCCAAAGAAGGAAACAGCTTCCATTTGGAATGAAGACTTTCTTTGGCCAGTTGGCTTTGAGAACTGAAAATCAACGTCCACATTTTGATTTCCCCCAACTCTTGGCCAAGGTTACACTGGAGACTACCCGCAGAGGCTTCATGCCCCTAATACCTGCTCATTTCCCCAAGTCCATGAAGGCTCAGCTGTAGAGCGGGGTGAGGAATACACTTGCTTCACGTTGTCTGGATCTGGGTAACATACCCCTGACTTCCAGAAGTTTCTCTATTGTGGAGACAAAAAAATGGATCTCCCTGGAAGGCTCAGCACGGTACTCACAGGTGATTTGCACCATAGCTGCCTGGGAGACACCTTCCATTTCTTCCAGATCGTTTGGACAATGTTGTTCCCACCAAGGAAGTTTCTCCACTAACTTTCACTGCTTTTTCTGTTCTCCCTCCGATGTCACTTCCAGAGAGGGCAGCCCCAGGGTACTACTGTTTTCTTTGCCTCTGCATTTACTTCTGAGCTCACGTGTGCTTGTAGCTGCCTTTAAAAACAACAAATGTGTTCTAATTTTAGTACGTCTTGGCAATAATTGTTTTTATTTCCTTGGTGAGGAAAAGCAAAGGAAAAACAGCTTGGGACTTAATAACCACCTTAGCCTGCAGCCTCCAACTTTATTCATGAGACTTTTCTTTTTAAATCTTTTTTTTCTCCTTCTCCCTCCATTCTCAGTATCTTCTTGAAGGTGAAGCATTAAATTACCTTTGCAAAGGTTATATGTTTATTTACAAAGGCCCAGCTATGAATGCTTATTCCAAGGGTGGCTTCCAGCAATATGCTTTCCAGCTCTCTAGTTAGCAAGGCAGAAGCTGAATAAGGCAAGGTCTGGGCCTTCAGAGACAGTGGAGCTTACAGTTTCATCCACCACCTGACCCACAATGTGTGCAAATCTCGTAACAGCATGATGCATATTTGTTCCTTGAGGTACACTATGTACTGGCATTTTGTTTTTATAGGAAAATGATAATAATTATTTTTCAAGGTGAGATTAATTTTCATACAGCAAACCAGAGATCGAGTCAAATCCAGGCAGTGTGTCTTGACAACCTAGTGCTAATCAGGAAGTATAGACATAGTGCTATGAGGACTCTCAGCCACACCCCAGTTCCCAAGATCCTTTAAGGGAAAGGAAACACTTGCAGGCTCATGCAAAGTAAAAGTTTCTGTGTAGCATCTCAACTGTCTGGTCATATCGAAATACTACAAAAATGTATGTGTGTGTGTATGCACACATGTGAACAAGTTTGTGCATCACTGAAAGGACCTTTAAGAGGTGGATTTAGGTATGGAAAGGTGGGAATCGTGAAAATAATGCAATCACTAACTCAGCCTAGATGTGTGTAGGTGATTACGTGGGCAGCCACACATCCAATGACAGATGCTGACTTGGCATATGTTCACACATCCCATAGCTATTCCTGAGGTGAGCCTCCCAGTCAGACATACACCCCATTACCTGTGCTCTTGTCAAGGGTCTCAGTTTCGAAAGTTTCGTACTGGCCAACTTGTCCATCTGGCTCTCTTCAACCATTTTCTGCTAATCACTATCACTCTGTCACACATTGGTGTGAATTTCTCCATATGTATTTCTTTTTAGTCAATTTGACTTTCAGGAAAGCTAATGGCATTAGTAGTCTATGTTAGAAAACAGGTAAGGGATGCACTGGAGATCTCTGTTGAGCTCAGAAACTGAAGCCTGGTTTTTTGGAAGTCTTCTGGACCGAAAATCCATGTTGGAGGTGTGCTAGAAAGAATCTACAGAGTCACAGGTTTCTGTGGAGTCTCAGAGTTGAGCTGAGCTGCAGGAGTGAGTCTCAGAACTATGGAAACTGTAGAGACCAACGGCAGGGTCTATTCCAGTGGAACACTTGGGCAGATGAACAGAAGACCGGTGCAGACACCCTGACAGTGTTCCAGGAGGCTATGTCAGCCGTAGAGGACAAGCAAAGCTGTAGCCCCAGGGACAGTAGAGAATTCCCTTGACATGTGTATGTCAGATGACACAGCAGTGTTTGGTGGGGTCTGGGTAAGGGAATTACACACTTACCTCTGTCCAGTGTGTTGTATAAGTTTTCAGTCCTGCTTTTCCTGATGGGATTTTAATATACTCCCTGCATATATGGTCCCATTTTCCTTTGATTAAAAGTATGGGATGTCATTTTTACTGATTCTAGGAATAAACTATGCATCTGCTTGTGACTTGGGAGTGATCTGGACAGACGGTGTTGTTCCATTAAGGTGTAGAGTCATCCTTTAGTCTCAAAATAGAGTCCAACACTCCTTGTAAAAGTCTGAGGGCAGGGCACAGTCTGAGAAACCACTGTTTGACACAATGTGGAAGAACCTGTGAGTGGGGCCCAGCCTTCCCTTAACACACAACTCGATCATGGCCCCTACCTGCATTTCTCTGTTAGCTCTGTCACTCACAGTAGGTTGTCAGTAAACACGGTCTGATGGATAGTCAATCCGGTGGTCAGTGTAATGTATGGCATTCAATAACTGTTCAATAAACGTGAGTAATTTAGTCAGTTAATGGTGTGGGGGAAAATAGATGTTCTAGTACTTTCCTTCTTTAATACTGTGACACAGGAGCTAGACAGAAGCCTCATCACCTACAAATAAAACAGTGGCTCCTTGTTTCTCATGAGTCAGAAAGGCTTGTCCCTTTGATGACTAAATTCAGAATAGACTTTGCCTACCGGCCTATTGGAGACCCATCCCTTTCTTTCTGATGATGTCTGAAGGCAGCTCACAACATCCTCCAGCCTTCATCCACAGCCATACTCAGTCCCAGAGGATGTCCCCAGAGCCTCCGCTCTGGTTTCTAAGGTGGCATGAAGGGCAGGGTGAAGATTTTTTTATGTGATTTTTGACCACTCTTGATTTCTTTCACTTTTCATGGGTCCAGTAAACTATAGCTTCCTAATCACTGCAACAACAACAACAAAAAATCATTAGAACCACTCACCTTATGCTGGAATGTGTGAAATGTCTGTAGAACCTTAAGTCTCCCAGTGTATGTAGGTGTTGGCAGCAAAAATGGCCTAATGCTCCCATAGTAGCTGTGCACACAGGGACCAGTCTGAGGACTTTTGCAATTGATCAGGTCTTTCCGTGGGAACTGGCAGCGAGCTGCCTTAAGACTTTGAGGATAAAACAAACAATTTGGGCTTCAAGCCTTTTCTCTTTGGTTTTTTGACAAGAGTTATGTTTAATTTATTTTTGGGGGGGTATCAGGAGACCCTCTTGCTTGGTCCATAGTCTGTGTGACAGATCTGCGTTGTCAGTGACATTAAATAAGCATTTTAATTACTTTTTTCCCCCACAATAATCTTTATTTTCACCACAGTATTTTTCTTAGGGTGAGGTCATATTTTAACAAGGCCTTACTAAGAATTATAAATTACTGAGCATTCAGAAAAATTTTAGAAATAGTTTTTATCTTATTTGAAATACATTTAAAAATTAAATCTGTGCATGACATTTTAAGAGCATTCTTAAGGCAAATTATAAAATTGTTTAAAGCATTCTAATTATATCTCTACTTTAGAGCAACAATGTTGGGAACCCACATTTTTCTAGAAAATTACAGGTGTGTGTGTGTGTGTGTGTGTGTGTGTGTGTGTGTGTGTGTGTGCATGTGTGTGTGTGTGTGTGTGTGTATATACACTCATGTCCATACATACGTGTAGATGTGCACATTAGAAACAGAACCCAGAGCCTTGAAGATGCCAGATATGAGACATCCCTTTGTTGAAGTTATGGGCTTTAAAATGACACTGGAAATCCAGTACAAAATAGATTCCCCAGCGGGATGAAGCAGTGCACCATAGCTCAGAAATGGGGCTGCAATGCCACAAGGACTGAGAAAGGCCAGGAAAGAAAAGACAGAGAAAGGTTGAGAGGAAGTCAATATTGCAAAATTGCAGCGCTCTCTCGTGGGAGAGAGCTTTCCCACTGTATTACCTGTCAGTCGTCTTTCAGACCTCACTGCAGATGGCAGATCCTGAGCACAGAACATTGATGAGAATCTGCGAATCACATCTCCTGGAGATCTCCTGTGCACACCTGTCAACACTTGGCGTTCTTACCATGGTATCACGCAGGTGCCGGAGGGTGGTCCATGCTTTTAAAAGAGAGCTGATTGTTTCCATTTCATTGAAAATATTGAGATTTCCCCCTGCACTTAAGATAGCTTGATTCTGCTTTCCCATCTCTCTATCCTTCTCAGCTCTTCCCCACCTCCCTTTCTGTCTAGATTTGCTCCCTTTCTGTCTCTCATTAGAAAACAAACAGGCCTCTAAGGGATGATTAGAAAGTATAATAAAAAATAAAATATGATTAAACAAATATGAACATATTGGAATTGGGTTTAAAAAAAAACAGAAGAAAAAGAACCCAAGAAAAGGCACAAAAAAGAGATCCACTCACTCACACACTCAGAAATCTGATGAAAACACAAAAACAAGAAGGCATAATATATACACAGAGGGCCTGGTGCAGACCTGTGCAGGTTCTGGGCCTGCTGACTCAGTCTCTGAGGTCATATGAGCTTTGATCATGTTGATCTAGAAAGCCTTTGTTCCTTGGTGTCCTCTTCCACAAGACTGAGTGTGAGACCTGAGTGGAGGCTGAGACTTTTGCCGTCTTTCACTTTCCACATAGTGACTGGCTGTGGCCTCTGTATTTGCAGGAGGAAGCATCTCCAACTTTGGCTGCACAAGACATTGATCTATAAGTATAGCAGAATGTTTCTTGCTATGTCCTTTTAGTCAAGCATTACTATATGATTCTGCCATCAGTCCCTGGACTGTCTAGTCTCAGGTTCTTAGTCACCCAGGTATGGCGTCCCTCTCATGGAGTTGACTTAAATAAAATCAGTTATCAATTGGTTCCTCCCACTAGTTTGTGCATCATTGCCTGGGTATGTCTTGCAGGCAGGTGGCCATTGCATATGGTGTTTACATTTCTCATTGGTAAGATTCAGAGGACCTTCCAGTACTGAGAACACTAGCCAACAGTGGTAAAGGATCTAAGGGGGCCACAGATTAGCTTCTCTCTGTTCAATGAGTTTTTCAGGTGTTGGCTTCAGCAATGGGGTCTTGCTATCAGATTTGTTGAGCAATCTATAGCCTTTGCCACAGCCTGGATTATTTGGGGATTTTCATAGGACCCCTTTGGCCAAAAACTCAATTAGATGCAGCCCAATTCCAGTACTGGGAATTTCATTTAATGAAAAGAAATGACCAGTTAGGACTCTTTCTCCTCTACAAGGTAGATATTTCATTTAGATTCCTTTCATATATGTATATATTTTAGGAAACATCTACTGTACTAGGTTTCCACTCCATCACTCAAATGGGTTTTAATTTTAGTGGTCTCTCCTCATGTCCCCTCCTTTGTCTGCCTCTCCTCTCCTCTTCTCCATTTGTATCTCCCATTACAGGCCCCAATATCCAACCATAGCTATTTTATTTCCCTTTCCTAGGGAGATGTATCTGTACCTCTTAGTCCCTTATCTTATACTTAACCTCTATAGTTGTATGGACTGTAGCTTGGTGTCATTGATTTAACAGCTAATATTGACATATAGGTGAATATATACCAAGTTTGTCTTTATGGGTCTGAGTTACCTCATTTAGGATGATTTCTCTTGTTCCATCCATTTACCTGTAAACTTCATGATTTCATTTTTTTAGTAGCTGAGTAATATTCTATCATGTAAATGTACCATATTTTAAATATCCACTCACCTATTTGTGTATTTCTAGCTATTGTGAATAGAGCAACAAGAAACATGGTGGAGCAATTGTCTTTGTAGTAGGCTGCAGCATCCTTTGGGTATCTGCCAAAGAGAGGCACAGTTGTATTACAGTTTCCACTTCACCAGGGCTTAGAAGTCTTCTCAGATTGCTTACCTGATACTGACTTAACTTTGAAGACTGGTATGTATTGAAAAAATTATCCATTTCTTCAAATTTTCCAATTTGAAGTAATAAAGGTTTTTAAAGTATGTCCGTATGATCCTCTGGATTTCCTAGGTGTCTGTTGTCACGAGCTCCTTTTCATCTTTAATTTTGTTAATTTATGGTATTCCATCTTCTACTTTCAGTGAATTTTAATGAGAGTTTGTTGATCTTACTGATTTAAAAAAATACAATATATTGTTTCATTGATTTTTGCATATTGTTTCTTTATGCTATTTCTATTTTATTAATTTCAGCCTTGAGTTTGATTATTTCTTGCAGTCTACTACTTTTGGGTGTGATTTCTTCTTTTGTTCTAGAACAGTGGTTCTCAACCTTTCTGATGCTGTAGCCCTCTATCACAGTTCACCATGTTGTGGTAACCCTAACCATAAGATGATTTCATAACAATGAAATGATATACTTCATAACTATAATTTTGCTACTGTTATGAATCATAATGTAAATTTATAATTTGCAGGATATCTGATATGTGTCCCCCTCCAAAAGGGTTGAGAACCATTGTTCTAAAGTTTTCAGATGTTGAGCTGGTAATATGAGATCTCTCCAGCTATTTTATGTAGGCACTTGGTGCTATGAGCTTGTCTCTTACAACTGCCATTATTGTGTCCCATAAGTTTGGGTAAGTTATGTTTTCATTTTTAATTAATTTCAGAAAGTCATTAATTTTTTTCTTAATTTATCCCTTTACCAGTTATTATTATTATTTTATTCAGTAGAGAGCTGTCCTGTTTCTATGAATTTGTAAGCTTCCTGTTCTTTCTGTTGTTGATATCCAGCTGTAATTCATGGTTGTCAGATAGGAAGTGGGGTGTTTTTTCAAATATATTGTATCTGTTGAGACTTGCTTTTGAGCCCAAGTATGTGGTCAATTTTGAAGAAAATTCCATGAGCTTCTGAGAAGAAGATAGATCTTTTTCATCATTCATTCTGTCAATCTGTGTTTTTAAACTGGGGAATTGAAATGACTGATGCTGAGAAAAATTAATGGGCAGTATTTGTAGATTCCTGTGATTTTGTTGTTGTTGTTGTTGTTGGTGGTGGTGGTGGTGGTGGTGTGTGTGTGTGTGTGTGTGTGTGTGTGTGTGTGTGTTTCTTCTCTTTTGACTTGCTGGTCTGGTTCATTAACTCCTTGAATTTTCTTGGGTGTGGGTAATGACTAGAAGTTTTCCTTCTAGAGCCTTCTATACGGTTGGATTTGTAGATAGATACAATGCTTAAATTTGGATCATAGAATGCCTTCTTTTTCTTTTTTATTAATTTATTCATTATTACAATTCAATTGTTATCCCATCACTTATATCCTCCCATTCCTCCCTCCCTCCCGCTTTCACCCTATTCCCCTCCCCTGCCTTATTTTTCAAAAATGCATTTTGATTGAAAGTTTTGCTGTGTATAATCATCTTAGCTGGTATCTGTGGTCTCTTATAGTCTGTAGACTGTCTGTCCATTCCTTTCAGGCTTGTAAAGTCTCCATTGAAAAATCTGGTATTATTGTAATAGGTTTGCCTTTACATATTACCTGAACTTTTCCCCTTGCAGCTTTTAATACTGATCCTTTGTTATGTATATTTTGTGTTTTGATTGTTTTGTGGTAAGGAGCTTTAATCTTCTGGCCCAGTCTTTTTGGTATTTTGTATGCTTCTTGTACCCTGATAGGCATCTCTTTTTTAGGCTAGGGTAATTTTCTTCTATGATTTTGTTGAAAATGTTTCCTGTGATTTTATCCTGTTTTTTTTCTCGGTCCTCTACTATTGTTATTATTAGACTTGGTCATTTCATAGTGTTCTAGATTTTTAGATGTTTCTGGCAGGATTATTTTTTTAGATATAATATTTTCCTTGGCCAAGATAACAATTTCTTCTCCCATGTCTTTTATGCCTGAGATTCTCTCTTCCATCTCTTGTGTTCTCTTGATGAGGCTTACCTCTGAAGTTCCATTTCAAATTCCTAAAATGTTCATTTCCAGATTTCCTTCACTTTTTAAAAATTGATTCTATTTTTACTTTCAGATCTTGAACTGTTTTGTTCATTTCCTTCTACTGTTTGTGTTTTCAAAGATTTCATTAAAATCTTTCGTTTTTCTTCTCCATAAAACCTATTTTTGCCCTGCCTCTCTCACTCATTCTGTGTGTGTGTGTGTGTGTGTGTGTGTGTGTGTGTGTGTGTGGTATACTTCAGCTATGTTGCAGTCCTCAGGCCTGCCATGGTAGAGCTGCTAGGCTCTAGTGATTGTGGCTATTATTGATTGTGGTTTTTGCTGAGGTCTTGGGATGATTGTAATTCTAAGAGCTGATATCTGGTCTTGTCTTTGTAGTGCAGGTGTTTTGTTCCTTGTCTTCTGTTGCCCTCTCTGGTTCTTCCATGATAGTGGCTTTGTAGGAAATCTTGGGATCCTGATAGGTATGTCTGCTGTGTATTTTTACTAGGTAAAATGTGCTTTTAGGTATTTGAGTTGACAATTAGGAATAAGGATGGGCTGAGAGTGGGTAGTCTGAGGGATCCACAGAAGGAGGAAAGCAGGGTGTTTCACCAGGATTTGTTTATTCCCTGGGATTGATGGCAGTGAGTGAGGAGAGGCCACAGCAGGTGTTCTGCTGCAGAGCTGGAGATGAGACTTGGGGACTGTAACTGGAGGAATGGAAGGAGAGGTAAAGATCTGTAGTTAACCTGTCTGCTTCCTTGGCCAGCGTGTTCAAAAGAAATCTTAGAGTCATTTGCCTTTGTGTGGTGCCTAGGGAACAGGCATCAGACATTAAAGCAATGTCCTATTGCACTTGTGACACCAAGGCTTTCTGTCCTATCTCTGACACCTATGTCTCCTGGAAGGCTAGCAGTCAAAAAAGCCTGAGCTACGGGGTGGTGACTCTCTCAGTTGCGGGAATAGTGTTTGCATATATCAGCAGCTTCACACCACGTGTACTGGTTCTGTAGAGCACATGTGTCAAGTGAGCACTTTGGGTAAAATCCCCAGGCAGGGAGCCTGGGGCCAGGTGTTTGATACTTCATGAGTGTCTTGGTTTCTGCAGGAGGAGAAAGATCCTGGAGGGTTCCTGAGATACGCCTCTTGCCTACACCTGGATGTGTTCAGAATTCTAATAGGATCCTCTAGTCTGATGCTCCACATCCCATGTCTAGGAGACATCAATGCAGTGTGGCTATGTTCCAAGAAGGAGAGGTCAAGCCACCCAAACATCATCATCTGTGTCAGTAGAAAAAGATGCCATATCACCCTCTGGTTCAGACCTGAACTATTTTTTTTATGGAAACCATCATCCTATTTGGAAGTTTTGAACAAAACCATCAATGGAAGGTGGGAAGATCACACACATGGGCACATAGGTCAAACCTGAATAAAAAATTTCATCTAAAAATGCTATTTTGAGATTATGGTATTTTATCTAGTTTTTAACATTTACTCCCTGATAAGCATTACAATTCATAATTCAACCTGTTAAGTAGAAATTTTGATTTATTTAAAAACATAAAACATTTTATAAATATTTAAAATTAAATTTATTTTAAAAATTTAACAAATATTGGTTTCTCTACCATGTGAAAGAAATAATGCTATTTCATTGACTTTCTGGATTCCTATTCTAACTGAAAGTTGAGGGAAATATTTATTTAGTTCTTTCTCATTCTTTTAAAATCACCTTCATTGATATCATTTATGATTTCTTTTTTTTTTTAAAGACCACAGAGTATTCCATTGTGTTTGCACATCTTTTCCTTCCATTCATCTAACACTGGGCACTTTGGTTATTTCCTCTTCATCTTGGCTGTTGAACTACATCCTTCAATAAACATGTAAGTGAAGACAAGATTTCGCTTTCTTGAAATACACCCTTGAAAGTGAGTGTGGAAATCCTACTTTAGTTTTCTGAGATGCCTTAGTACTAACAATACTCTGAAGAAAGTATTACGCAAAGCGAATGAAGCTGAGCACAGAAAGAGGAATGCTGTGTGCCCTGGTTTATTAAGTAGGGTGTGGATAGGTTTCAGTGTGTGTGTATATGTGTGTGTGTGTGTGTGTGTGTGTGTGTGTGTCAGTGTGTGTTTGTGTGTGTATTCATATGAAGAGGTACAGATGCCTGCCTGCCCCGGCACCTATGTGGACGTCAGATGACACTTCACCGATCCTTATCTTCGATTTTGCTTGAAATAGGATCTCTCTTTTTTTTTTTTTTTTTTTTTTTGCCATTGTGTATACCAGGCTGGCCGGCCTGTCCTTATTCCCCTGTCTCCGCTCCCCATCGTCCCCTGAGAGCACTGGCAGTACAGACGTGTGCCTCAGATCTGGCTTTACCTGGCTTTTGAACTCAGGCCATTTTGCTTACATGGCAAATGCCTTTTAGACTGAACGCGTCCCCAGTTCTGTTTAATAGTTGCATGCCTTCCTTTCTGTTCACTTTGGCTTCGGACCGTGACTCACCTGTGACCTCTGAGCTCAGTCACCTCCATGCCCTCTGGCAGCAGGCTATGTGCCCGATCAACCGCAAGGTGTCCTTGCATCAAAGACGTAACTTCCTCTGTGTTTGCTGTACACTGGTGTCCATGTGGACGGTTAAGTTCCACGTTTTCCTGGAAGGCATTTTCTTAAAGACATGCACTTTGGTCTAAGTTAAGGAGCTCGCCCTTCTCTTCTCAGCTGAAATGCTTTGCACACACCTTGGAGAGCTTGACACCTCACAGCACTCAGGCATGCTGTGTGGAGTACCGTGTTGGCTGCCATTCCTGTGATTCATCAGGCAACAGAGCCTGGGGCAGACACAAAGTCCCTGGCTATAATGTGGCTTCAATGGGGAAATCAGATTCCTCTCACATCATCTGGAATTACAAAGGCTTTCTGAGGAAAGTAACTCACAAGAAACACAAGGGCTGCTTGTAAATTTAATGATAGCTGCTCCTTTCCTTCCAGGATGGAGATTAAAAGCATGGATGCATCTTCAGCTCAGTCGCGGGCACTCTGAAGAGGTGCCTCGAAGAACAGAAACCATCTCTCTTGACTTTCCTCCCTGGCTCATAGTTCTAAGTATGCCTATTTGAAGAGAGTGCCTCTAAGACTGAGGATTTGGCTCAGTGGGTAAGGGTGCTTGCTGCAGAAGCATAAGATCCTGAGTTCAAGTCTCAGAAGCTAAGCTTTAGTTGGGGTTGTCAGCTGGAGAAGAGCTACTGACTGTCCTTAATCTAATCTCATATAGACACTGGCATAGCCAGTAAACATTTTGGGGACAATAAAAAGCATGTTAGAGACAAGCCAGTTTTATCTGGGCCATCCCATTCTAGACCTTTTTAAGAGTCTGTAATGTATTTTACTTTAAACTAAAAGTTACTTTACATTTACTGTAAAATATTTTACTTTAAAACAATTAATTAAATTACTCCTTGTTTGCTGTATGTGTGTGTATAGATATGTGTACATCTGTGCATGCACATACACATTGTGGCAGAGGTAGACCCAAGCACAACTTTCAGGATTTGATTTTCTCCATCTACCATCTGTGTCCCTGGGACTGAACTCTGGTCTCCTGTCAGAAACAGACAACAGGAGCCTCTACCCACTGGCATATTTTACTAGTTTACTATTTTATAGTACTTTTAATAGCTTAAAAACTATCATCCTCTCAATTTGGATGTCTCTTTGCAGTCAACTATTTGGCATACATTGTCTTGTATCTATCCTTTCATCTTTCAAATATTCTTTCTTAAATGCTTATGGTACATTGTTCCTGGCCTATGTCTTGTGAATTTGGAGGCCCCCTTGCTGTTCAGTGAACAGACAGATGAATGGATTCATTGGTACTAGGTTTCCATTTTTCCCTCTTTCTACAAGAATTTACCAACTTCTCAATTCTCTATTCATTAGACAACTTTCATAAAAATTCAGCTACTTGGCTTTACCTCAAATCTTGGGCAGACTATCTTATTATTAAAGACATATTCAGCAATATTTTCTTTGACTTCTTTGTCAAGTCTATGGGAAGAAAGGAAGACAACATCTCTAAACATGATGGTAAAACTCATGATGTTTGCCTGTAGCTTGGCTGGCCCACATTTGACTATTTGGCTCCTCTGAGTTGGCCACACACACAAAAAGAATTTCCCCTTCCTTTTTTTTTTTTTTTTTAATGTATAGGGAAGTGAGTAACATCTGTTTTAACTTGAATGATTCAATATGTGTCTTCAGAATCATGTTTACAGAAGTAATTTGGTTATAAATATGAGAACAGATTTAGGGTACAAACTCAACTATGTCCTTCCCTAAGGCAAGCTGATTCATAAAATCTGAAATCCTGAAATCTTGTTTGGCTCTGAAGCAATGGCTCCAAGTTACCAGGTAAATGGAAGGAGGAGACCTAACAAAACTCAAATCCCCAGAGGCTAAAACTCTTAACACCTGAGTGACAGGGGGAAGAAAAAGAAAGTGCTTGCAGGCCACCAGAGGTCTCAAACCCATTAAACCTTTCTTAATGTTGTGATGCAATCTTTTCACCTAACAGATCCCTTTGGTTGACCCTTGAACCATGGTTCTTTGCTCAGTATCATAGTAATGGAGTTTGGAAATCTGAAAAACATGAAGTTAAATGCAAGGGTGTTAAGGAGTTGGAATTCTTTTCAATGAGGCGAGGAAATCCTACCTGCAAGATTTAAACTGTCTTCCTCACAGGAGCAAAGAAAGAGGACACTACCACAGGCCTCTGGAAACATTACAGAAGACAAGTGTTTCTTTTAAGGCCAGAAAAAGAAAGGATATTATCCATAGTGAAAGGGGTAAAGAGTAAACATAAATGATTCCTTCAGCAACTTATTTTTTTTAATTACCACAGAAATCTTCACATAATAAGCCAGGGTTTAATGGAAGTAAGATGTATTTCCAGTTATCCCAATCCTTAGAATTAGAACTGTTTTGAGAGATGATAAGTTTCAACTACGATCCTATGAAATAGGAAGATCCCAGGTACCCAGCAAATTTCTCCTTGCTTTGGTATGATTAGTTTGGATTTTTTGCCTCATCTCTTCAAACATCCTGAACAGAATTACCCGTTGATGGTGGCTGTGACTCTTTCACACTGACATTAAAGGAGGCCAGAGCTGGTTGTTCTGATGATTTTAAACTATGTTAAAAAGTGTAAAATATCAGCCAATCACTCACAGTCACCACCTTCCAATGGCTGATTCAACCACACTAGTGTACTTTTCAATTTCATGGCCTTTTTTTTTCTGTCACAGAGTTTTTTGTTGAGGCTTTTTTCTATTAATTCTAAGTTTCTACAATTTAATATAGAGATGAAAAGAGAGGCACTCCTAACTTTTCAGTTGGGCAATGGGGATTGGTAATAAGGTTTAGAGTCCACCAGTGTATCATAATCTTGAGTGGAAGTAATAAAAGCAAATATCAAAACACCTCCAACAGGGACAGGGGTGACTTCAAAGGTGAATTTCTGGAATTATTTGGCATTATACACCTCTCTCTCTCCCTCTCTCTCTCTCTCTCTCTCTCTCTCTCTCTCTCTCTCTGTCTCTCTCTGTCTCTGTCACTGTCTCTGTCTCTCTCTGTCTCTGTCTCTCTCTCTCTTTCTCTCTCTCTCTCTCTCTCTCTCTCTCTCTCTCTCTCTTTCTCTCTCTCTCTCTTTCTCTAATGAAACTCATCATTTATCCCAAGTGATCTTGAACTTGAGGCTGGCCCACTTATATGCTGAGACTACATATGAACTTACACCTCTGATCTCCTTATATACCTGTGTTTATATCTATATCCTTCTGTCATTCATCAACCTTTGACTATGTATTTTTATTACATTCTCATAGCAGTATTTTGTAACCATATTGACTGGTCCTTCACTTACTAAATCAGTCAAAAGCATTTTTAGAGTATAACTTGCCCTCTGCAATGTAATCTGCTTAAGGATACAAAGTCAAGGTCTTTTTTCTCATTTTTTTTAATTTATTCAGATTACATCTGAATTGTTATCCTCTCACTTGTATCCTCCCATTCCTCCCTCCCTCCCTCTTTCACTCTATTCCCTTCCCCTAGGTCTGTGACAGAAGAGGACCTCCTCCCCCACCATATGGTCACAGCCTATCAAGTCTCATCCAGGTAGCCTGCATATCCATTCTCTGAGTGCCGCCAGGCCTCCCCAACAAGGGGAAGTGGTCAAATATGGAGCGCCAGAGTTCATGTGAGTCAGTCCCTGCTCTCCATACAACTGTGGAGAATGTCCTGTCTGTTGGCTAGATATGAGTAGGGGTTCAATGTTTATTGCATGTATTGTCCTTGGTTGGTACAGTAGTTTGAGCAGACCCCCTTAGGTCCAGATCTACCCATCATGATGTTCTTTTTGTAGGCCTCTAGGACCATCTGGATCTTTCTATTTCCCCCATTTTCTCATATTTCTCTCACCTAGAGTCCCAGTAGGAAGTCCTCACATCTATCCCAATCTCCTAGTTAGTGAAGACTTGCATGGGACTCATATACTATATGAGTCTTTCTTGGTCTGGGTTAACTCACTCAGTATTATCATTTCTAGTTCCATCCATTTGCCTGCAATGCTTACAACTTCCTTGTTTTTAATAGCTGAGTAGTATTCCATTGTGTAAATATACCACAGTTTCTTTATCCATTCCTCAACTGAGGGACATTTAGGTTGTTTCTAGGTTCTGGCTATTACGAATAAGGCTGCTATGAACATGGCTGAGCATATGCCCTTCTTGTGTTGTGGAACATCTTTTGGGTTTATTCCAAGGAGTGGAATAGCTGGGTCTTGAGGAAGCTCTATTCCCAGTTTTCTGAGAAAGCACCAGATTGATTTCCAAAGTGGGTGTACAAGTCTTCACTATGATCAGCAATGAAGGAGTGTTCCACTTTTGCACATCATTGCAGCGTGCGCTGTCACTTGAGTTTTTGATCTTAGCCATTCTGATGGGTATAAGATGGAGTCTCAGAGTCATTTTGACTTGCATTCTCTCATAACTAAGGATGATGAGCATTTCTTTAAGTGTTTCTCAGCCATTTGATAAACCTCTGTTGCGAATTCTCTGTTTAATTCTGAGCCCCATTTCTTAATTGGTTTATTTGGTTTGGTGATGTTTAATTTCTTGAGTTCTTCATATGTTTTGGATATTAGACCTTTGTCAGATGTAGGGTTGGTAAGGATCTTTTTCCAGTTTTTAGGCTGTCACTGTTCTGTGGACAGTGTCTTCTGCCTTACAGAAGTCTCATGAGGTCCCACTTATTAATTATTGACCTTAAGGCCTGGGCTGTTGGAGTTCTGTTCAAGAAGTTGTCTCCTGTGCCAATGTGTTCCAGGTTCTTCCCCATTTTTTCTTATAATTGATTTAGTTTCTCTAGTTTTATGTTGAGGTCTTTAATCCACTTGGACTTGAGTTTTGTGCATGGTGATAAATGTGTGTCTACTTGCATTTTTCTACATGTAGACATACAGGTAGACCAACACCATTTGTTGAGGATGCTATCCTTTTTCCATTGAATAGATTTGGCTTCTTTGTCAAAAATCAAGTGTCCATATGTGTGTGGATTTATTTCTGGGTGTTTGATTCGATTCCATTGATCAAAGAGCCTATTGCTATGCCAGTACCATACTGTTTCAATTACTGTTGCTCTATAGTACAGCTTGAGATCAGGTATGGAGATTCCTCCTGAGGATTCTTTATTGTAGAGGATTGTTTTGGCTATTCTGGGATATTTGTTTTTCCATATGAAGTTAAGAATTGAGCTTTCAATGTCTTTAAAATTTGTATAGGCATTTTGATAAGGATTACATTGAATCTGTAAATTGCTTTTGGTAAGATGGACATTTTTACTATGTTAATTCTCCTGATCCATGAACAAGGGAGAACTTTTCATCTTCTGATGTCATCTTCAATCTTCTTCTTCAGAGATCTGAAGATTTTTTTCAAACAAGTTTTTCACTTGCTTGGTTAAATTTATTCATAGATATTTTATATTGCTTGTGGCTATTGTGAAGGGTGTAGTTTCCTATAACTTCTTCCTCTGCACATTGTAATTTGTATATGTGAAGGCTACTGACTGTTTTGAGTTAATTTTGCATCCAGTCATTTTGCTGAAAGTGTTTATCAGCTGTAGGAGTTCTCTGGTGGAAGTTGGGGGGTCACTTATGTACAATATCATATCATCTGCAAATAGGGATAATTTGACTTTCTCCTTTTCCATTTGGATCCCCTTGATCTCCTTTTGTTGTCTTACTGCTCTGGCTAGAACTTCAAGAACTACATTGAAGAGATACGAAGAAAGTAAACAGCCTTGCCTTGTCCCCAATTTAAGAGGAATTTCCTTGAGTATCTCTCCATTTAATTTGATGTTGGCTATTGGCTTCCTTATATAGCCTTTATTATGTTTAAGTATGTGCCTTGTATCCCTGATTTTTCCAAAACTTTAAACATGAGTAGGTGTAAGATTTTATCAAGTGCTTTTTCTGCATCTAAGGAGATGATCATGTGGGTTTTTTTTCTTTCAGTTTGTTTACATGGTAGGTTACATTGATAGATCTCCATATACTAAACCATCCCTGCATGCCTGGAATGAAGCCTACCTGGTCATGGTGAATGATATCTTTGATGTGTTCTTGTACTCGGTTTGCAAGTATTTTACTGAGTATTTTTCCATTAATGTTTATAAGAGAAATTGGTCTGAAATTCTCTTTCTTTGTTGGGCCTTTGTGAGATTAGGTATCAAAGTGACTGTGGCCTCATAGAATGAGCTTGGTAATGTTCCATTTCTATCTTTTGGAGTAGCTTGAAGAGTATCGGTATTAGCTCTTCTTTGAAGATCTGGCAGAATTCTGCTCTGAAACCATCTGGCCCATGACCTTTTTGTTTGTTTGTTTGTTTGGGAGACTTTTAATGACTGCTTCTATTTCTCTAGGAGAAATAGGACTATTTAGTTTGTTTATCTGCTATTGATTCAATTTTGGCAAGTGGAATCAATCAAGAAAATTGTCCATTTCCCTAATATTTTAAAATTTTGTCCATATATACCTTTGAAGTAGACTCTTACAATTCTTTGTATTTCTTCAGTGTCTCTTGTTATGTCTTCCTTTTCATTTCTGATTTTGTTAATTTCGATGGTGTCTTTCTGTCTTTTAGTTAGTTTGACTAACAGTCTGTCTATCTTGTTGATTTTGTCAAAGAACTAGCTCCTGGTTGTATTGATTCTTTGAATTGCTCTCTTTGTTTCTAATTTATTGACTTCAGTCCTGAGTGTGATTATTTCCAGATGTCTACTCCTCTTGGGTGTTTCTGCTTCTTTTTTTTCCTAGGGCTTCCAGATGGGTCATTAAGTTGCTTATATGGGATGTTTCCCATTTCTTTATAAAGGCACTGAGTGCTATGAGTTTTCCTCTTATCATTGCTTTCAATGTGTCCCACATATTTGGGTATGTTGTTCCTTCATTTTCATTGAATTTTAGGAAGTCCTTAATTTCTTTCTTTATTGCTTCCCTGACTCAGGTGTCAATAAGTAGAGAGTTGTTTAGTTTCTGTATATGTAGGCTTTTCATTATTTCTGTTGTTGTTGAAGTCCAGCTTTAAACCACAGTGATCTGATAGGACACAAGGTATTATTTCAATCTTCTTGTATCTGTTGCAGCTTGCTTTGTGATCTACTATATGATCAATTTTGGAGAAGGTTCCATGAGGTGCTGAGAAGATAAAATATTTCGTATTTGGCCAAAAAGTTCTGTAGATATCTTTTAGATCCATTTGATTCATGACATTGGATAGTGTCAATATTTCTTGATTTAGTTTTTGTTTCAATGACCTATCCTTCAGTGAAAGTGGGGTGTTGAAGTCTCCCACTATTAATGAGTGAGGATCGATGTGTGGTTTAAGCTTTGTTACTTGTTATTTTACAAATGTAGTTTCCCTTGTATTGGAAGCATAGATGTTCAGAATCATAATGTCATCTTGGTTGACTTTACCTTTGATGAGTATGAAGTGGCCTTCCTCATCCCCCCTTTTTTTTTTGGTTTTTTTTTGAGACAAGGTTTCTCTGTGTAGCCTTGGCCATCCTGGACTCACTTTGTAGACCAGGCTGGCCTCGAACTCACAGCGATCCACCTGCTTCTGCCTCCCAAGTGCTGGGATCAAAGGCGTACACCACCACGCCCGGCTTCTCATCCCTTTTGATTAATTGTGGTTGAAAGTCTATTTTATTACATATTAAAATGGCTACATCAGTTTGCATCTTGTGTCAGTTTGCTTGGAATATCATTTTCAAGCCATTTACCTTGCTGTAATGTCTATACTTGTTGTTGAGATGTGTTTCTTGAATGCAGAAAAATATTGGGTCTTGTTTATGCATCCATTCAGTTAGTCTGTGTTTTTTTTTTTATTGGAGAATTGAGACCAGTGATATTGAGAGACATTAATGACCAGTGACTATTAAGTCCCTTGATTTTGATGTTGTTTGCAGTACAGTGTTTGTATGATTATGCTTTGCAACAGTGGAGTTATCTATTTCCTGTGTAATTTTGGTTGTATTTTGTCCCTTTGAGTTGGAGTTTTCCTTCTAGTAATTTCTGTATGGCTAGATTTGTGGATACGTACTTTTGAATTAGTTTTTTGTCATGGAATATCTTGTTTTCTCCATCAATGGTTACTGAAAGTTTCACTGGGTATAATAGTCTGGACTGGTGTGTGTGGTCTCTTAGAGTTTGCAGGACCTCTGCCCAGGCCCTTCTGTCTTTTATTGTTTCTATAGGGAAGTTGGGTGTAATTCTGATAGGTTTGCTGTTATAGGTTACTTGGCCTTTTTTCCTTGCCACTTTTAATATTTTTCTTTGTTCTGTATATTTTGTGTTTTCATTATTATGTGGCAGGAAGATTTTCTTTTCTATTTCGTGTTCTGTAGGCCTCTTGTATGTTTATATGCATCTCATTCTTTAAATTGGGGAAATTTTCTTCTATGATTTTGTTGAATATATTTTATGAGCCGTAGAGTCAGGCATCTTCTCTTTTCTCAATGCCTATTATCTCAGGTTTCGTCTTTTCATGGTGTCCTTGATATCTTGGATGTTTTATGTCAGGAATTTTTCATATTTAGCATTTTCTTTGATTGTTGCTTCAAGTTCTATGATTGTATTTTCTAGTCCTGAGATTTGTTCCTCCATCTCTTGAATTCTGTTAGAGAATCTTACCTCTGTATTATTTGCTTTCTTTTCTAAGTTCTCTCATTCCCGTCTTTCTTCTGTCTGTGCTTTTATGATTGTTGCCAATTTCATCTTCAGATATTGAACTGTTTCATTGATTTCCTTCATCTGATTGTTTGTATTTTCCTGAATTTCTTCCAGTGCCTCTCTATAGGCCTTCAGATCTTGAACTGTGTTATTGATTTTCTTCATCTGATTATTTGTATTTTCCTGAATTTCTTCCAGTGCCTCTCTATAGGCCTCTTTACTGTCTCTAACCTGTTTAGCAGCATCCTTCTGCATTTTTTGTTTATGGATTTTATTCGTTTCCTCCATTATCATCTTCATACTAAGGACTTGAGGTTATTTTCTTGTGTTTCAATTGAGTTTGAGTCAGGGTTGATTTCTTTGGGATAGCTGGGATCTGGAGATGCCATATTGGTTTGGTTTTTGTTGTTTGTGTTTTTTACATTGGCCTTTAGTCATCTTATTGTCTCTGATGTTGGCAAGTAGCTTCTGGTGCCCTTCATTGTTTGTTGAGAGATGTTTGTTGGTTAGAGATTATTGGCTGAGGACCCTTGCCTGTGGGGATCAGGGAGTTCTTTTCTGGAACAGGAAGGTGTTGTAGCTCCAGAGTACTTTGCTCCACACCCTATGCTCCCCTTTGGGTCAGCAGAGATAGATGCTGGTGCTCTGCAACCCCATGATCAGATTGAAGTAGTGTAGGTAGAGCCAGTTATGGCTATCCTGTCTTTGGCTGGTGTTTGAATACCCTGCCCTTGGGCTTTTAATGCCCTGCACTCAGGCCTTGGGGCTTTGGGTCCTAGGCTTAGATCATCCTAGAGTGCATGGCCCTTGCTGGCTTCTAGCAGTTGTTTAGGTTTCTGCCTGATCCATCCAGGCAATGGGGTCTAGGTTCAGCTTGCCAGGGAGAGAGAAGATACTGCCTTCTGGTTGTTGTAGGTTGGCTAGATTTCTGCCCTATCCTCGCAGATCTGCTCAGCCTCTCCCAAGAGCTTCGGGGCCCTACTGGCTGTGGAGACTGGCTGGCCAGGTCAGTTCTGCCCAATTGTTCAGGAACAGTCTGCTGTGGTGGGGCGTTAAGTTTATGCCCTGTCCTGTTTATATACTGAGCAGCTGTGGTGCCTCAGTCCAGTCTGAGGTCATGGGAACTCCCGCTGGGTTGAAGCATCTGGTTAGTTTTCTACCCTAGCCCCCCAGGTCTGCTCAGCCTCTCCTGAGAGGATGGGAGGTGCTATTGGGCTATGGAGACTGGCTTGGCCTGGTCAGTTCTGCTCAATTGTGCTGGAACAATCTGCTGGGGCAGGTAGCTGGGTTTCTGGACTGTCCTGTTCAGACCACATGGCTAGATAATGTGTCCACAGCCATCTGGGTCACTGTGTGGCACATGGGTTTTTCTGTGAAGTGTCATGGGGTGAGTGGGTGGGTTCTGATGTCAGATCCACCTGTTTTCCTGAGATTTCCCCAGACCAGGAGCTCTGGTGCTTCACTGCCCAGAGTTCAGTCCCATATTATGAGTTCATGCTATAGAGCAGGGCTGCAGTTTATAGGCAGGTTTGGGTCCAAACTCTGGGGATGGGGCACCCTTCCTCCATGGGCCATTGTAGGAGACCAGACCCTCCTGTGGACTGCACTGTGTGGACCCCTCTCACCTAGGGTTCTCCAGGTCTCATGGTCTGTAGCTCCTAGTCAAGTCCCTAGTCACCATCCTGTAGATCAGATACAGTGTACATTCAGTGCTGCCATCTTGAAAAATCTCCACACAGTCTTTATGTGAAAGTCAAGGTCTTTTCCTGCAAATAATATCAAATAATATAACGGCACTGAAGAGTCCTGTTAAACAGAAAATCAAGAATGTTTGCCATTAGGCCATCTGCATAGTTCAGGATGTGTATGGCTTTTTGAAGTCACTCTGCCCTTGAAGTGAGGCTTTGGGGTTTAGTCCTTTGCTCTAGTTCTCAATACTGTGAAGTGCCTTGTACTGTTCTTTCTGCTTTTCTCTTCCTACTCTCCTCTAGTAAAGATATCTTCTGTCTTCAGACAGGCTTCACTCTGAAAGTATCATGGAAAACATGGAGCCAGGTGCAACACTGTGCTGTCACCCTCTGTTCTCACAGTGTCATGTGTACATTTCTATTGTAAAAAGAAGCTTGATGGCATGGATACCTGCCTGTCTGAGTGTCATTTCTCTCTCTTTTTTTTTTTCCCTGTCTCTAATCATTCTGGGAACATGGTATGTGCCCAAATGCATCTGAATCACTGAATGATAATAACAAGAATCAGAAGACTCAAAACAATACCAGTGCTAATCTGACAGTGATTCTATTACTTAAAGAATTTTGTAAATGTTTTCCCCTATTTAAAAAATTGTTTATTGTTTTCTTTGTGTGAATGTGTGTCATGTTGTGTGTGCGTACATCAGTTTGCATGTGCATGTATATTATAACATGTGTGTATGTGAGGTAAGAAAACAGCCCTGTGGAGTTGGTTGCCTCATTTCACTTTTATGGGTTCAGCGGATTGAACTGGTGTCACTAGACTTGTGTGGCAAGCACTTGACCTGAAGAGCTATGTCTCCTGTGTGTGCATGCACACACACACACACACACACACACACACACACACACACACACACTCTGTGTTTATGTAAGATGAGCTCCTAATTGTATGCTTTGCAATTATTTGGAGGACCTAGCAATGAGAGTCACCAATGGCATGGCTTAAAGCAAATGCCTTTCTTCAGGTTCCCTTTTTACAGCTGGTTTTATTAACACATCCTAGCACTTGTCTGAAAGTTGTTTGATCATCTGTGTTAAGATACCTGATCATTATGTTTGCTGACATTAAACATGTAGGGTCTCTTCTGATATTGATCACCTTGCTATATCTACACATAGAATTAGTTTAGACATCTTTGTGAATATCTCTAGTGAATTTGATTAAACAACTGAATGAGTCATCTCAGGGATGTGCTGGAGATAATGTGTCCCCAGTAAACATTTACTAAGTTAACATTTTCATTGAGTTAGTGAATTTGCATAAACTCAACTGAGAAGAAGGCCATCATGGTTATCAAGCTGCATAAGAAGTCTTCAAAATACAATATTCAAGCATAAGTGTAGACTTAGACCTATAGGAATCCAGGATAGAGAATTGGAGGCAGCCAACATTTCTCAATTATCTGTAGCCATTCTTCAGATTATGCCTATTTGATTTCATGTTTTTATTACTTTGTTCCTGAGTTGGACTATGGGGCATGGTAAGCAGAGAAATGATGTTCTGGTTTTGCTTTTTTTTTTCTTATTATAAACACCAATTTCATGGGTTAACATGTATGGAAGAAAGACACTACCATACATTTTGTTGTTGGTCAGCAACATGTGTATAAAGAAGACTTCTCAAATAGTAACAGTGAATGACTACAAAGTTTTGCATATTTCTGAAATCTTGCTTCAGAAACAAATGTAAGCACAGAGAACTATTGAGTGAACATACTTCCTTACAACTGAAAAACTTCACTAATGAATCAATTTGCTTTTATTCTTTGTTTAAATCACTTATGGAAGCCAATGAAGAGACTGATATGTTCTTTGCACTAAGATGATAATCAAAAAGAGAAATGTACATGTTAACATGTTGTTGACAATTGTACTTTCCTAAATGACTTGCATGGGTCTATTTATGGGTTTACTGAGGGTAAATTAAGCGCCTATTTAGTTCTTTCTTGTCATGAAAAGCTTCACCTTATTCTTTAAAGAAACATCTGCCTACCCCCTTTCCTCTTGGGGTTAAAGAAATATAGAACCAAGGAATTCCATTGATCCTATTCACATCCCTAAGGGCTTGTTTCTCTGTGTCTTTTCCCAAGTATTTGTCATTTCCCATGAAGCTATATCTAACTTCTAAGTACACAGAGTCCTAGCCGGAGCCAAAGTCTATTTTTAACCACAATCGGACTTTCTTCCAATGGCTGGTGTAGAATTTTCCCCTTGTGAATCAGCATCATTCTAACATGTGAGCAAAATTGTATAAGTGGGTTTATACAACTGGGTGATTTTGGGAAGATTAAGTCTCCTGTATAATTTTTCTAAGTGAGTAATGGTAATCGAAAATAGAATTCTGGCCCCTCCACTCCAGCCTCCTGGTCTTATCTTGTGGTATTTTCTCTCCTACTTTAGACTCATGGGTGTTCACTCTCCAATCTCTTTGTTCTCTTCCTTCAGTGTTGGCTTTGTCCTTGATTGCTATCAGCACACTTGCTAATGTGTGTGTCTGTCGTATTAATTCCCACCCCCCCCCAAGAGGGCTCAGGTTCATATGCACAGGATTTCTCTCCTACTTACACTAGTCTTTCCACTGACTGAAGCCTTACACTTAAAAAAAAAAAAAAAGCAATTCTCCATGCAGCTTCCTACACCACCCCTCAGATAGTCTCATTTCCCCAGGCACAGTCAGAGAAACCTTTCAGAATCCATAATATAAATACTAAAAATTAAATTCTTCTTGCTTAGTTTAATATAAGACAAGTTTCTCAGGTTTGCCCAGCATGGCCATTTATGACCACCCTCCTGCCTCAGTTCTTTAAATGCTGAAGTTCCAGGTTTGAGTCACCATACCTGACAAATGTTGAGTTGTTTACTCTTAATCTTGCCTCACAGCCTGAGTCCTATGCACACCTTCCACTGTATCATCTCCCCTTTTCTGTTCTTCACCTATCACCCAGTTATAAATTCCTGGAATTTACCAAGGAACCAAAAACTAGAGGCCATCATAGCTGACTCTCTAAATAGGAAGTTCAACTACACAGGGAATAAGAAGGGCTAGGTTAACTTAGCCTTAATCTCACATCTCATCATGCTCTGGTTGTGACAGATTGTATACCTCAAATGGCATATATAAAGAAGTCAGATTTTTCTGGGTGAAATAAATAGCCATGTGTAAGTGCATGCTGGGAATATGGTATCAATTACCAATGGTCATCGTGTATAATATGGGTGGTGGAAGACATTTCCATTCCTGTTACTGTCTCTGATATGCCAGGCTACCTAGTTCCTTTCCTTGGGTTGGGACCACTTGCCTTAAGGCCAGTTTTTCAGAGAGGGTCAATATTTGGAATTCCATTTCCCTGAAGACCCCCCGATTAGCAACAGCCTTCCTGGCAGGTTAGGTTCCCGTGCTCTGGAAAGTGTTTTCACTGGCAAATATCTTCTCATTAGTGTTTTCTTCTAAATAGCATCTTGCTCAGAAGTGCAGACCAAACTGCCTGAACTTCAACCCAAGCATGAGGCTGAAGAAGGTGGGACTGACCGAAGAGCAAGTCGTTTTCCAAAGAGCCTCAGTCAGAGCTAAAGACAGGGAAAATCTAAAGCTTTTTCCTGACTTGCTATGTCCCCATCCCTCGCTGAACTCCATGATGTAACTGAAAAAGAAACAAACTTGGCAAAGGGCAAGGTAGCATTTTCTTTTAATGTTCCCTCCAAATAGGAGAAAATGAATCAATGTGAGTTGTGAGCTAAGAAACTTACCCCACAAAATAAACATGTGGCTTGTTTGGAAAACAGTTTTACAAAGTGTTAAAATATGTTAAAGTGTGCACTTCCTGCAAGTGTGGAAGCATGATGATAATTACAGTAGTTAGTGTTGTACTTACACAAAGGGCCAATACATTCAGTAGTTTGAAATGCAAGACAACGCAACCTTTAATATAGAGTGAAGATACTGGTTACCAAGAGGAAGATGGTTATTATATTATTATTTTTTCTAACTCGCAAAGTTAGCTTCACTTCTCAGCTTGACACAGCTGGGAAGAGGGGACCTCAAATCAGAATGGCCCTGGGCCAGATGTTCTATGTGGGGTTTCCTTGACTGCTAATTGAGTAGAAAGGTTCAGCCCACTGTAGGTAGTATCATGTCTTGTGTAAGAGAGGTAGCTGAATGTGAGTCTGGGAACCAGTAAGCAATATTCCTACTTCAGCTTCCTGCAATGGCAGCCCTAGATACCAGGCTGTAAAGTCTAAGATGAAATAAACCCTTTCCTCTCCCAACTTGCTTTTGGCCAGGGTTTTATGCCAGCAACAGAGAAGTAAAACAGAGCATTAAGTTATCTGTTAGTTCTCAGATTTGTACCCTCCCCATTGCTGATCATCAAAATCACTTTTGTTTACAATCCTGTAGGAGGTCATACCTCCATTTGATTAAATGTGATCTTTAAGAAAATAATGTTCAGACATACTATAAAACTTTCACTATGTAGGAAATTTAATGTGGTTTCTATTCAAAAGAAAAGACTAAAAAATATATGTTAACTGTGAAAATTTGAGTTCTGGAGCTTGCCTATTTATTTTTTCAGAAGTACTGGCCCTTGCATTTCCTTTTGAGTGTTATTTCTCTCTGTGTTTCTTTCAGGGTGTGGCATCTTAGCAGGATTGTGTCCTCTAGTCTGTTCATGACTATGTCTTTGCTCATCACTTATTTTAGACTTTTAAAAAACTTTAATTGGGTTTCTCCATAGATGAGCCCAAAACTCTCTTTATTGTATTGATTTTTTTGTTGTTTTGGTGCTGTTTAAAATTGCACTTAAAAAAATTACATTCAGAATGCAAATATTAAAAAAGTATTTGTTATATTGGGCTTGCTATTTTCGTTGTTTTGCTTTGCTTTAGATTCTGAGAAACAGATTCTGAGAAACTGATTCTTTAACTTAAAAGTAAATATAGTTTTATTTTTCCTTAAATTTCTACATTGTATATTTATTTTCATTTTCATACTATAATAAGTAAGATTTTTAAAATGTTTTTGTTTGTTTTGCTATAGAAGGTTCAAAGTAGATTTTTATAGTTTTTATCTAGTTTTTACATTATCAATTTCATTTTTATTCTTTCATCTCTGCTTACTTGAATTGCTCATTTGCTTTAATTTTTAAAATAAAACCATAAAGCATTTGATTTTTGATACCTGTATTTTTCTAACACAGGCATGCTATTACATCCCCTCTGTCCATCCCTTTGCTATATTCCACAAACTTTAACAAGCTAATGTTTTCATTTTCGTGTTTTTCAGAACTGCTCCCATTAGGGTGAAGTGATCAAAAGCCAGCAACAGAGTCTATGTCATAGACAACACCGGCTCAACTTGCTAGGGGACCCACATGAAGATCGCACTTCTCATCAGCAACAGTGTACAGGGCCTAGGTCCAGTCCATGCATGCTCTTTGGTTGGTGCTTCCATCTCTGTAAGCCCCCATGGGCCTAGGTTAGTTGATTATGTCGGTCTTCTTGTGGTGTTCTTGTTCCTCTGTGCTCTTCTATCCTCCCCCCACCACCCCTGTCACTCTCCATAAAACCCCAGGAGCTCCTCCTGATGCTTGGCTGTGAGTCTCAGCAGCTGATCCAATCAGAAGCTGGGTGGGGCCTCTCAGAGAAAGGTTATGCTAGGCTTCTGTCTGTAAACATAGCAGAATATCTTTAATGGTGTCAGGGGTTGGCACTCTCCCATGAGGTGGGTCTGAGGTTGGGCCAGGCATTAAGTGGGCATTCCTTCAGTCTCTGCTCTATCTGAATCTCTGTACATCTTGTATGCAGGATAAATTTTGGATAGAAGGCTTTATATGTGGACTGGGGTTCCTCACGCACCACTGTAAGTTCTTCCTGGGTAGAAGGTGGCCTCCTTTGTCTCTATGTCCCCACTGCCAGAGTGCTTAGCTTGAGTCATCCTCATATCCTCCCTGAAGTCTTAGAACCTACGCTATGACAGGACTGCAGCTTGTCTCAGAGATGCCACCACCCTTGGTTTCCCTTTTCTCTCCAAGCTCTCTCCCTCCCTTCCCCACTCTCCCCACATCTGATCCCCACTCCTTGTTTTCCTCCCCTCACCCTCTCCTACCCAGTTCCCTCTTTTCATCAATTTCCACTGTGTATTCTATTTCCCCATCTGAGTGAGATTCAAGAAGGGTTTCCTTCGGGCTCTCCTTATTTTTATCTTCTTTAGTCTGCAGATTGTATTATGGTTATCCTGTAATATGTGGCTAATATCTGTTTATAAGGGAATACATACCATGTGTGTCTTTCTGGGTCTAGGTTACCTCACTCACAATGATCCTTTCTAGTTCTATCCACTTGCCTGCCAATTCCATAATTTCCTTGCTTTTCATAGCTGAGTCATATTCCACTGTATAAATGTACCATATTTTCTTTATCCATTCTTTGGTTAGTGGACATCTTGGTTGTGGCCAGTTTCTTGTTATTATGAATAAGCTGCTATGAACATAGTTAAACGAATGTTCTTGTGGTGTGGTGGAGCATATTTTGGGCACATGCCCAGAAGCGGTATATCTGGGTCTTGAGATAGTATTAGTTGCAATTTTCTGAGAAAGGGTCAAATTGATTTCCAAAGTGTTTGTACAAGTTTGCACTCCCACCGGCAATGGAGGAATGTTTCCCTTTCTCCACATTCTTGCCAGCAATGTGCTGTCACTTGAATTTTTGATCTTATCTATTCATAGGGGTGTGAGATGGAATTTCAGAGTGGTTTTGATTTGCAATTTCTGATGACTAAGGACTTTGAGAATTTTTTAAAATGCTTCCCACCCATTAAATATTCTTCTATTGAGAATTCTTGGTTTAGCTCTGTATCCCATTTTTAAAATGAGGTTTGTTGGTGTTTAATTTCTTGAGTTCTTTCTATATTTTGGATGTTATCCCTCTGTTGAATGTAGGTTTGGTGAAGATTTTTTGTCATTCTTTTGGCTGCCATTTTGTCCTATTGACAGTGTCTTTTGCCTTTCAGAATCTTTTCAGTTTCATGAGGTCCCAATTATTAATGGTTGGTTTTAGAGCCTGGGCTGTTGGTGTTCTGTTCAGGAAGCAGTCTCCTGTGCCAATGAGTTCAAAGCTGATCTCCACTTTCTTTTATACTAGATTAGTGTATCTTGGACTTGAGTTTTGTGAAAAGTGATACATATGGATCTATTTGCACTTTTCTACATGTAGATATCTAGTTAGACCAGCACAATTTGTTGAAGATGCTTTCTTTTTTCCATTGTATGGGTTCAGTTTCTTTGGCAAAAATCAAATGTCCATAGGTGTGTGGGTTTATTTTTGGGTCTTTGACTCAATCCATTGATTAATCAGTCTGATTCTATGACAATACCATGAAGTTTTTTTTACTGTTGCTCTGTAGTACACCTTGATGTCAAGGATGGAGATACCTCCAGAAATTCTTTTATTTCTCTGTTTAGTTTCTGTCTCAATTACCTGCCCTTTGGTGAGAGTCAGGTATTGAAGTCTTCCACTAGTAATGTGTGGTGATTGATGTATAATTTACGCTTTAGTAATGCTTCTTTTACAAATATGGTGCTCTTATACTTGTGGTATAGATATTTAGAACTGAGATGTCATCTTGGTGGAATTTTCCTTTGATGAGTGTGAAGTATCCTTCTCCGTATCTTTTAATTAATTTTTCTTAAACATTTATCTTATTATATATCAGAATGGGGTCTCAAGCTTGATTCTTGGGTCTATTTGTTTGGAAAAACCTTTTTCCAGATCGTAACTCATATCTATCTTTGTTGTCGAGGTGTGTTTCTTGTATGCAGCATAATGATGAGTCCTGTTTACACATCCATTCTGTTAGCCTCTGACATTTTATTGGGGAATTAAATCAATTGATGTTGAGAGATATTAATGACCAGTGAGTGCTTGTTTCTGTTACTTTTATGTTGGAGGTTATATTGTATTTGTCTGGTTTTCTTCTGTTGGTTTTGTTGCAGTGGAGTTATTTATTTCCTGTGTTTTCTTGAGTATAGTTAACCTCCTTCAGTAGCAATTTTCCTTCTGGCATCTTCTGTAGGGCTGAGTTTGTGTATAGATATTGTTTAAGTTTGGTTTTGTCATGGAATATGTTGTTTTCTTCATCTATGGTGATTGAAAATTTTGCACATAGGTATAGTGGTCTGGAATAACATTTGCGGTCTCTGGATAGGCAAGATATCTGTCCAAGCCCTTCTGGGATTTAGGGTCTCTGTTGAGAAATCAGGTGTGATTCTCATATATTTGCCTTTATGTGTTACTTGACCTTTTTCTCTTGCACTTTTTAATATTTTTTCTTTGTTCTGTACAGTTAGTGTTTTGACTATTATGTGGCAGGTGAATTTTGTTTTCTGGTCTAATACATTTGGTGTTCTGTAGGCCTCTTATATGGTTATAGGTATATCTTTCTTTAGGTTGGGGAAATGTTCATCTATAATTTTGTTGAAAATATTTTCTGGGCCTTGGAGCTAGGAATCTTCTCTTTCTTCTACTCTTATTATTCTTAACTTCTGTCTTTTTATAGTTTCCTTGATTTCTTGGATGTTTTGTGTCAGCATTTTTTTTTTGTTTGTTTTTGTTTTTTGTTTTTTAGATTTAACATTTTCATTGATTGTATCCGCTATGTCTGAGATCCGTTCCTTCAGCTCTTATATTCTGTGGGTGATGCTCACCTCTGTAGTTCCTGTTTTCTTCCCTACATTTTCTATCTCCAGGATTTCCTCAGTTTGTGTTTTCTTTATTGTTTCTATTTCCATTTTCAGGTCTTGAACCACTTTATTCATTTCCTTCGCCTATTTCTTTGTATTTTCCTGTGTTTCTTTAAGCAACTTATTAATTCTATCTTTAAAGGTCTCTTCCTGTTTGATTGTATTTTCCTCTGTTTCTTTAAGGGATTTATTCATTTCCATTTTAAAGTCCTCTATCATCTTTATAAGCATAGGGTTAAGGTCATTTTCTTGTGTTTCCGTTGTGTTAGGGTATCCAGGGCTGCTTGTGGTGGGATAACTTGATTCTGGTAATGTCATACTCCCATGGCTTTTATATATTCTGTTCTTACACTGTCCTTTACCCATCTGGTTGTCTTTTATGTTGCTGGACACTGAATAGATATTGTTCTCATTTGCACATTTGGCACAAGGCCTGTACAAGATTAAGCTAACCAAAATGTTGACATACATGAGAGAGATAGTCTCCAGGACTCCTCTCTTACTGAGTATCTATTGGCAGTTGATATCCAATTATGAGAGTTTGGCTACCAGTAGATTCTTGACTCTCCACTGTGTGACTTCATACTCGTGTATGTAGGGCTAGTGGCTATCAAGAGAGAGAGAAAGAGAGAGAGAGAGAGAGAGAGAGAGAGAGAGAGAGAGAGAGAGAGAATTGAGAAGAGAGCATGTTAAGAAGGCTATGGAGGGTGGTGGATGGAGGAGAAGGGTAGATATGATGATATTTCATTGTACACATGCACAAAATTCTGAAAGAATAAAAAAAACCCCAACATCTTAAGCATCTTGCCATTTCCTTATATTCATCTCTCCTCACAAAAAAAGATAACCAAGTAGAAATAAGGAGGAAAGAGAAAATAACCAATGAAAAGTATTTGTGGATGTTAACATATTTTCTTGGCAAGGATAGAAATATAATTGTAATTCTTTAAAAACTGAAGTTCATAAAAGAAATAGGAAATTAGCCAAAATAATTTTGAGGATACTTGATAAAATTATAGATAAAAAGTCAATTAGAGTCAACTAACCTGGGTTCATAGTGGGTCACAGAGACAGAACCACCAACCAGGGGCCTGCACAGGACTGAGCTAGCTCATCTACACATATGTTACTCTCAAGTATCTTGGTCTTCTTTTTGAGACTCCTAGCAATGGAAGCGGGGGCTATCTCTGCCTCTGTTGGCTGCTTTTGAGACCCTTTCCTTCTATTGGGTTGCCCTATCCAGACGTAACAGGAGGGGATGTGCCTAGTCTTACTGCAACTTGATAAGCCATGGCTGGTTGATAGTCATGGGAGGCCTGACCTTTTTTGAAAAGAAACATAGGAATGGAGAGGGAGGAGAGAAGGTAGCAGAAAGTGTGTTTGGGTTCTAAATAAGTATATATATTGCCTGGGTCCTCCTGCTGTCAGCATCCCAATGCTTCTCAGTTGTAATCCTTCCTGTAAGACTGTTGAAGACACTGAGAAATGATGTCTGATTAAATATATATTGGTCACAGATTGAAAGTTAAATCTAGAACATTGTAGAGAGAGCAGAGCTATGTCAAATTAAAAGTCCTCTGTGATATATAGGTAGGCACCATCTACCCAACCCCACCTCTGTAATCACACATTTTCCCAAATGACACGTAACAGAGTACCATTGGTGAATGGTTCATTGAAGTGCTCTTGATCAGACATTCAGTGCATGGGAGGCAGGAGGCGGAGGGGGGGGGGGAGATCATTCAGGGGAGCCATGCTGATTTCAGAAAACTTGGGAGGAAATCTGAATGTGTGGGACAGAGCCTGCATCTCTGCATGACTCTGAATCCCTGTCTCTCTATGGGCACTGTCCATCACAGAGCCATGAATGCTTCTCTCATAGCCCTCAGGAGAGTGACACCACTCAGCCCCTCCTCCGCTCCCTTCTTTCTGTCATTCCCAGAGAGGAGGCTGAGGTTTGAAAGTGTCAGACCTGTGTAAATGCTGATGTATAGGCCACAGTTGTTTCTCTGAAAAGGTCTTCAGAACCTCCCCTCTCCTCTGTTCCCTTCAAGTTGGGAATGATTCATCAGCTGGCCCCAGTAAGAAAAGAGGCCAGCCTGAGGTCTTGGGCCTTTGACCTCTGTGAAGAGAAAGGTCACAGTGACAGCAAGTGTGTGAGCTCGGGAGCAGAGGCCACAGGCACAGAGCCCCAGTGGAGTGGAGGGGGCTGGTGGGAAAGAGTGGGTGTTTAGAAAAGTGAGGAGTATATTTCTAAGAGAGTCAGTGGCTCAGCTGACAAGCAGGGTCAGGGGTCATATTTATGCTTGATTCGCGGAGCACGTTACTGTAACGTCTGCTTATTAAGGGTCTTCAGGGAGCAGGCCCCAGGACCTAATGCTTCTGACCTTTTTCCTCAAAAGGGGACAGGCTAAAAGATTGGGAGGGGGGCTATTAACTTGTGTGCTTGACTTGAAGGCTGCTCCCTACTCTCCTGGGCATTATCTGCCAGGTTCACCCCATTTCTTTTTATAATCTTGCTAGGTATTTAAATGAGTCCCCTGCCTAGCAGTAAGGCAGAATTTAAACTCCAAAACAGAATGTTACATTTTGATTGTGAAAAATCATAGCAAAAAGCATAGATGGGAAAGAAACCACGGCTGGGAGTGGTCAGAAACTTCCTCATGCTCTAAAAAAATACCCTTTCTCAGGAGTTGCTCAGCTTTTGGAATTATAAATAAAAGAGAAAGAATGGTTGCAATGGAGCTGGTCACATTCTGTCGTGATCCTCCTTGCATAAGAGATGCCTTCTTTTATCTGTCAGGTAATCATCACTTCCTGTGAAAGTTGGTCCTGGAAACACTAGAAAGACAAACTCAGAATGAAAGCAGAACCCATAGTCCAGGACCCTCAAGACTGGATATTGGTCTCCTATGGCTAGCCATGTTTGAGTGCTTTTTAATTTTCAAATTTAAATGTCCCTTTAAACAATCCTAGTTATTTTTCAGGTCACTAGAGGCATGGACATTTTATATGAGAACAGCCACTTTTGCCTGCTTCTTGGATGAAACTGGTAATAGACCAAAGCACCAGCCATTGTTCTAAAACTGACTGAAGGAAGAAGAAATGTGCCAAGCTGCTAACTTTACCTTCACTGCCCAAAAGGAGGAGGCAACTTCCTCTATGGTGCACACTTCACTTCCGTATTAAGTACCAGGCTTCTGTGTTCTTGTTGTCCATGATGGTTTGAGTTGAAACTCTGTATGAACTCAGTTCAGTTTTATTTAATCTCTTGGTGTTGGCATAAGCCTGCATTTCATGAGCATATATAGTTGATGTCTTAACCACACACATGACATTTAGCCCCAAACCTCCTGCAGAGGAATAAAAAGGAATAGGCAAAGGAGTTTAGAGTTAGAGAATATTATTTTTAGCCAGAAAAAGAAGCCAAACTAAGGAAGTGGGTAACATCGTGTATCACAGCACCTTCTGAGTTCCACAGTCATCCATGGCAAAGTCACATGGTCTGAAAACATGTTTGCTATTTATAGGGATTCTCTTCGGGAAGGCGGGGAGCCAGCTCCTCCTCTGAGGAGAATAAATTATTTCAAGGTGAACTGATGCGAGTGGATGGGCTCTTTTCCAGGGGATGCCTGGGTGTATGTGTGAGCCTTTGGAGTCAGGGTATGGCTGGTGCACTTGGTCTTGGGAGCTGTCTAAAATGACTTTGTGATTATAAATAATAAAAAGAAAAATTCAATCGGAAGTGCATTCTGCCAAAGTTCACAATGCCCCTCCTAGCAGGACATGGAGGTTTCCTTAGTCAGGGTCAGACCCACAAGCTTAAGGCCAACGAGTTCAGTGGGAAAAACGACTCTTCTTCGCAGTCTCTTTCCCCCTTTCCTTTTTTCTTTCATTGGGAGGGCACCCCTCATAAGCATGCGGAGCAATTTTCCAGTACATTAACCCAGGAGGGATCCTCTCTCTGTCTGCTTGAGAGACAGAAAAGTTGAGAAACAGGGTGAGCGGAAGATGGATGGGCCTGGGATATGAGAGAAGGCAGTTTTTCCACTGTCCTACCCTGTACACCTAGGACAAAGGCTTCATTGACTGCAATGCTTCACATCAGTCCCATAAACTAGTAGTCAGAACAAAAGGTCTGACACTTGAAAGTACCATTCCCTGCCTACTTTCTATTGCAGCTGTGCACGGGGGCCGAGCCTAACAGTGCTGTCCCTTTCTCAGCCCATAGGATAAGAGATGAAGATAAATAGTGTTGACTTTAATGTAGTCACACAATTTTTTTTTTTTTTTTTTGCTATTTCCCAAACAGCAGCATTTCCTCCAAGGCCTCACATCATGGCCCCAGGAGATAGAACCATCTTCCTTTTGGCCAGGCAGCAAGGGCAAAGTGGGCCTGGGGTGGCTCCAAGGGTACAGCGTGAACAAGTAGCTGGAGGGGATGGGCAAGGGATAAACACAAGGGTCCTGAGATCCGTGCCTTGCCCTCGAGGAGGAGGTGGGATGGTTTTCATGCATTCCAGCTTAGTCACAGTGGTTTCTTTCATTTTCTTGAGATCCCTGGAAATGGCCCTAGAGGGGAGAAAATAATGAGTGCAGGAAGCAGGACTAAAAATGTGTACAATTACATGATTTATAAGATTTTTCGAAAAACCCACCATGGTATCAGGCTGATTATCAGAGGGCCAGAACATACAATGCTTTCCTGAGAACGTTTTACTAATAGGACTTGCAAACCAGCAACTTGAGTAGGAAGCAAGGGTTCAGGACCCTGTGTGCAGAAACCCTTGTGCGTTGCTATGGAGTCTATTGCATTTCCCCATCATCACCATCACCAGCTTCTAGATGTCAGCACAGAAGGACCAGTTTGGACACAAGACCTTGTTTCCAGCCAGTCCTTCTGTAGATACCCCAAACCTGAAAGTATCCAGGCTCCAAAAGTCATCCAAAAGTATCACAGTTGCAGAAAGAAGGATTCTTCTAAGCTTTGATGCCCACAGGCATGCAAAAAAGTTTGGAATTGAGCCATCTATGCTAACAAAAAATTTCCATTTAAGCACCAGTGCTGGAACTCAGGTCAAGCACACATTAGCTGGCCCTCAGATTTGCCTGAGGTTTCTTTTCTAATTTCTATCACTTTCCCAGAGCTGGAGACCACTTGGGCTCACAACAACTTGTATCTGTCACTTGAACTTGTATTTTAGAAAGTATATTTGGGGTATGTGTTTGAGGTATTTTAGAAATCCCTCTCTACACAAGGCTGTCACAACTTTATTATAGAGAATATAGCTCTGTTAAAATGTAAAAAAAACCTCTTCTTTGATTGGACTCTTTCTAGTAATCTTTAAGTAATCATATTTGCCCCACAAAACTAAATAGCTATAAGCTGAGAAACAAGTGGCCTGGACGTGGAGGAAGGGCTCCCTAGCTTTCCCTTCATGCTGGCACACACCACCTCTGTAAGAGAAAATGGATGCAGGTGTGTCACCTGGGACACTTGAGGCATTGGTCCTGAACTTACTGTGGCTACTTCTGAATGGTTTGGTAAACACATCATGTTTTGAGACCATGGGCTTCAGTCATTTGTTTTGACTTTTAGAATCAATGCATTTATTTCTAAGCTCTTTTGTTTCTTTATATGAAAGAGCAACTCAATTGTTCCAGAAACCTACAAGTCAGAATTCTGAGCACCATTTTTATATCCAGTGTAGTTTCTAAGGAAACACTAGGGTGAACCTGGCCACGTTCTCATGCCTGGTTCATGGATGTCTTCTCTTTCCAGAGTCACTGTGTCTCAAGTGCCACCATCCTCTGACTTCTTTTGGCATACTTACGTCATCATTTAGCAGCTGTCAGACATGTATGCTGAGGTCTTGTGGTGTGTGTGTGTGTGTGTGTGTGTGTGTGTGTGTGTGTGTGTGTGTGTGTGAAGCAGCTGAAGATAAGCAAATAGCAACCCTATTTTGGAGGGAGATGTAAAGGTGCATGTTAGGCACTTCCATTTGCTAATGAGACATGAGTAACTGGAAAGTTTGTTAGGGTTTTCTGTGTTTGTGCATGCATGTATGCCCCTTGGAGCCCAAACACTTCATGAGGGCACACAGCTCCACAGGCTTTAAGGACCAAGAATGCCTATGAGGAAGAAATGGAAAGAGGATTGAGAAAGGTGAGAGAGGTGAGAGGAAGACAAGGAGGTGGGGATATATTCTGGGTACCTCTTTGCACATGAACCTTGGCTTCACATCCTGCATTCCCTGCCATCTGACTCAAATTACAAGATAAACCTTCCATAATGGCTTGTCTTGCAAACCTTAAGATCGAGGAGGTCTCTCAATATTTTCTTCTGATGTCCCTGAACCAGAGAGGGAAAACCCAGGGGCTGCTTTGGAGACTTTCTGATCTAGCCTATGCTTTTTATTGAGTTTGGATAACCAATCCCTCGTCCTCCCCTTTCAAGTCCACAACATAGGAAAGCATACATCTATAAGCAACGTCTCCTTCTTTCTTGTTCTCTGAGCTCCAATGCTGACCTGCAACACAAGCAATCATGAAAAAACAGAGACAGGATATTAAAAAAAATAAGCACTGAAAGCCGTGGTCTCAGGCACATATCCTGGTGCTGCGTTTACAAAGGGTGGTAAACTTAATGTACCTAAATGCCCAAGCAGTCCTTCTACTTTACATTTAGGGCGGTGTCATGGATGAATATGTCCTTCCAAGTTTTCTGAGTTCCACATAGTTTTAAAACCGCACCATTAAAAAACTATTTTTTCCAGGCAAAGATTTTGGCATGTTGATGTCCTCAAGGGATCCAGCCATTTGCCTAGTGTCTTTCCTCTGAATCCTTTTAAAAATTGGTTTAAATAAACATTTGTGTTTTAGCTTGCTGAAGATCTATTTCTGTTGTTGTTGTTGTTGAGAAAACTCTATTTCTCTGTGCGTGATCTAAAACTTTTATTTTTAGGTCAAATGGATGTTTCAGAGTATGCACGTGTCCAGCTACACAGCTTGTGGACACACTGTGACTTTGGTTTGTTGTTCAGGGTTGTGCTGAGCTGGCAAGGCAGTTCTCTATCTCATCCCTATTCTCTTTCTAGATGCTGTTTGGGATGCAAAGACCGAAGAATTCCTTCTGCGCAAAGAATGCAAATAGAACCAATGAATATACTAAAAAACGAAGCCTCTAACTTCTCCCTCATCTTGATATGGAGAGTTGCCTATGACTTCTCCTTCTAGTTTTACAGGGCCAGGCTCAGCTGACATGGAAAGCTAGCCCTTTCCAATCCTCTGCTTTGCATTGCCCTATTACTCCACCTCCTATAATAACGAATCAGTAAATATTTTTGGTATGACACCTTCCAAATAGAAAAAACTTTGCTTATTTCAAGCCCAGTTACTGCTGCCTCCACTTAGGAAGAATGCTCAGGAAACTGGACTACTTTCTCGCTCTCCTCTTTATATCCCGTTTGTAATGTTATCCTTGTCTTTGTGGTCTGAGCACAAAGCATTAGCTTCTCCTCTGCTGTGCACAGGAGTCTTCTCTTCACCGCTTGCTTTCTTTATGTACTGGGATGGACATCTGTGGAATTTCTTCTTCCTATGGCCTGAATCTATGCTTTCTATTTCTGGTGCCCTATTTGCTGGCGACTCTCTGATTTTCAAGCATGAACTATGACAGTAACCACCGAGTTCACACATGCATGCACACACATGTTTTTTCATACCTGGTAATATAATTCTCTGATTCAACACTCTTTGACTTGGGCTACCTTTCCTTATGCCTCAATGTTGCCTTTTTTATCCAAGAGACAGTCTTCTTATTCCTTTGTACATTTCGCCTTACCTCCCGTAGCATGCCTACCTTGGCCCATGAACACTTTTTCTTTTGATATTATCTCTACTATTGGCAGTTACCAGGCACTTTAGTTTTCTGGTTGGAGAAAGCATAAAACATTCCATATTGTCTTGTAGGTGCTTCTAGGAGTATAACATTGCTCATTATTACCTTTGACGGAGAGTCATTCATATCCTAGGCACTCCTCTGAAATACTACTAGTGTTCATACATTTTTGCATCTGGCTCTCTCAGAGGTTACTGCCCAGGTTTCATTTTACTAAGATATAGACAGATTTAGTACAATAAGGCGAATCTTTTAATAAGACTCCTGAAAGATTATGAGGCCGCAGCAGCAGAGATGACTACCATCCAGAGCAGGACAGGGTTGTCAAAGTTCATAAAGGAAAAGAAGAGTGGCTGCGCAGCGGTGGCACACACCTGTAATCCTAGCACTTGGGAGGCAGAGGCAGGTGGATCTCTATAAGTTCAAGGCCAGCCTGGTCTATATAGTAAGTTCCATGACACCCAGGGCTACAGAGAAAAACCGTCTCAAACAAACAAACAGACAGACAGACACACTAAACTCCAAAAAACAGAGCAGGAGGAGGATGAAGGAGGAGGAGGAGGAAGAGGAAAGGTGGAGAGAATTACTAGTACTTTCCATGTGGTCAATTAGGGATGCCACGCTTTTTGTTTCACAGTACCTTGCTGTCTGAGTTCATGGTTCTGTTTCTAACATAACGCCAAGCTCTCTGAGGATGGCTATCATTTGTTGTCCATCCATATTGCTATCTTTATATATCAGATGTTTGTGTTTTGGAAAATTGCCTTCTGAGGTTTTGGCAGTGAGGCCATGCTTCAGCGTTGCTGCTGCCTAGAGTATGCAGCATGCACATCCGACAGACACACATTCATAACAGCTTCCGGTTTGAAAATCATTTATTTTGTTTGCATTGCTGTTTTGCCTGCATGTGGTAGGGTGTTGGATCCCTCTGGAACTGGAGTTACAGACAGTTGTGAGTAGCCACGTGGGTGCTGGGAGGACTCATGACCTCTGGAAGAGCAGCCACTGCTCTTAACTGCTGAGCCATCTCTCCAGCCTCCCAGCTTCTGGCTTTAATTCCCCATGAAATACTTCTGGGCTTGTGTTTCTTCACTTATTCTGATCATAATTATTTATTAGCCAAGTGTAGATCTGCAATAAAAAAAAATTAGACGTGCTAACACAACTTACCAAAACCTCAATAAACCTCTGGCTGTTATCTAGGTCTTCGTTCTGGTGGTGTGGCTTTGCTATGGCGTCAGTTACTTTCTCGAGGGGTTGTTGGGAATGTCACTTAGAATTAAAAACATAAAACAATTGCAGCAATTTCTGAGACACTGAAATGTTGTAAGAACGTTACACCTACCACTGCCGTCTCTCCCACCATCACCTTCCTTTTACCAGGCTCACTCATGACCATAGGCCTTTAAATGGCATTGCCTATTAGTGGCTGAAATGATGACATATTGTTATGTGAGATTGTGTGTGTGTGTGCGTGTGTCCTTTCAAGTATCTGTGCAAGTGCACAGAGCTGTGCGCGCATAGAGGCCAGCAGAGTGCTGGATCCAGTGGACCTGGAGTCACAGGAAGCTGGGAACTCCAGTCTGTTCTGTGGATACTGGTATCCACATTCTTATCCTCATGGCTACAGAATAAGCCCTTGCAACTGCTAAGCGCTACCTCTAGCCCCGTGGCCTGGCCCTTAATACTAACAGCACTACAGTGGAGTCGGCTTCCTAGAGCATTGACAACAGCAGATTCAGTTCATCTTCCAGAGCAGAGCTAATGCACTTCATTAATACACAGCTGGCTGTCCTTGCTTTTCATGGGCCTTAGGCTGCATTCTACAGTGAAGGTATAGCTGAGTTTTTCTCTTAGGAGCAGTGTGTATGACTCCCTTATAAGTCTCCTTTCCTGTCCAATGCCTTCTTCTGCTCAGCACATTTCAACCAAAAGTGGCTTACCACATGTCACTCAATGATTATTGCTTTCACTTCCATGTGAAAATTAGTACCTATGGACACCCCTGACATGTTTGTGCTAAAATTTAATTTGTTGAGAGCAGAAGCATTTTAATAAATCCTCATGCTCTTTAAAATAAATTAATACCAATGTTAATGATTCATTGGATTAAACTGAGCCAACGCAAGTTTTTAAAATTCTACTTTTATTTCAAAATAAAAATTATTTTACCTATTGCCAATGGCTGTCATGTATGTGTATGTGTAGGCTTGGAGGTCATAGGATGATTTTTTGTAGAGGACAATTCTTTCCTTTCACCTTTGGTCCCAGGGACTAAGGCAAGGTCAAAATTTTACATGCTGAGAGAACTTATGGTCATAAGTTCCACTTTTCTACGACTTACATTCTTTTTAAAAACTCATTCATTGTCTATAATGGTAAGAATAAGAAAAGTCATATTTTTCCTAAACTGTTTTTCTGGGTTTATCACAATGGGCTTGCTCATTTTTACATTAGATCAACACACCATGCAATTACCCCGAGTTATAATAAGCAAACAACTAATATGTTTATAGAAAGAGTAGCTGCATTTTTTTAAGGAAACAGTAAAATTATTTGTGTGCAGGCAACACAGGTCAGTAGCAGTGAGCTTACTTACCGTGCATGAGGCCCTAGGTTGGATCTCCAATACCAGGAGCGAAAATAAAAAGGAAAAAGAATTTAGCATAGCTTCCTTTCTTCTTTCCAGAGGTCTTACATATCCCAGGGTCAAGATACAGTTTCAATGAAATGAAACATATGCTAAGTCTTCAGAGGTATAAACAAAATAAGTGTTGGGGAGAACAAGAGTTTTCTTAGCTGCCATTTATTATACTTCATTTTCACCCATAAAGGAGTAGAAGTAGTATATTGCAGAATAGTATATAGTAACCAGCTATCTATTACATTTTAATATATCATTCTTCCTTTCTTCATGTTGGTACTAAGAGAAGCTAGAAAGTTCCTGAACTAGGAAAGATCTCTAGGACTTTCTGAGCTTATAGAGTTTCTGGGACACCAAGGAATGTCCAGGTGATTTTGATATAAACTTCTGACTTTATCCTAGAGTGATTATTACTTTAGTCAATAATAATTCCTACTAAGGTATTTTGTCATTTAATTGATATGCATGGACTGACTGTTTATGTTTTATTTCAGTCAATGTGTAATGAAGGGAAACCACAGAAATGTCGATGAAAGTAGAGTCAGAGTCTCACAAAACAAGTCTTACAAATACACAAATTCAGCAGCGTGTTTGAAGAGGCTAGAATAACAACATTCATGTTTGTTTCTGACTTGGGTTTTATTGTATACAATGATTTGTTGATTTAAAAGAATGACTATCAGAAAGGCTAAGATGAGTAACACAAGTGACAGCTTGGGAGGATGCTGGTGAGAATGTGAAGCCAGGGGAACCTTTCTCCTTTGCTCATGGGAGTGCAAACTTATATAGCCATCATGGAAATTGATACGGCAGTTCCTCAGAAAAACTAGCAAAAGTTCTACCTCAAGATCCAGCTATACCACTCCTGGATACTTGTTCATAATAACTTTGTTCGTAATAGCCAGACATTGCAAAACAACCTGATGCCCCTCAACAAAGAATGGGTAAAGAAAATGTGATACATTTATACAATGGAGTATTATTCGGCTATTTAAAAAATGGCACCATGTGTTTTCAGGCAAATGGAACTAGAAAATATCATCCCAAGTGAGGTACCCCAGATCCAGAAAGACAAACGTGGTGTGTACTCACATATAAGTTAGATATTAAGTAAATATCTAATCGTGATACATCCCACAGACCCAGAAAGGCTAAGTTACAAGGAGGGCTTAAAGAGGGACACAAGCATCTCCCTGGGAAAGAAAAACATAATAGATTTTGTAGGTGGACTGGTGATGGGTGGGGACGGGAACAGGAGGGCTCAGCTGGTGAGGAGGGAAGAGGGCTGGAAGAGATGCCTGGAATTGGGGTCATTTCAGGTTGATGTGGAAACGTCAAGGGTGATCCTAGTGAGGACCTCCTAGTAATGCAGGATACAGACCCTGAACTTGCCATCTCCTGTAACCAGGCAACTTCCAGTAGTGGGATTGGTCACCAACCCAGCCCCACAGAATCCTCAACCTACAATATATCGTGCCTACAAGATGTGTGGGGCCAATGAAGGCACAGAACTTATGGAAATGGCCAAGCAATGACTGGCCTAATTTGATGCCTACACCACAAAAGGGAGCCATGCCTGACACTGCCTGGATGATCAGAAACCTAAGGCTGCATAGCTCAGATACCAGGATAAAAATATCAGTAAAAGAAGTTCTAATGGTAGTCTGCAATGCTCATGCATCTGGAAGCTAATGGGAGTAGATGCAGAGACCTACAGACAAACACTAGGTACAGAGAGAACCCAAATTGGATATCTCCATGGGATCCTTTCCCTCGGAACTCAGGGAAGCTTTGGACGAGGGGCATGAAGGACGGTAAGAGCCAGAAGGATCAAGGACACCAGGAGAGCAAGGCCCACAGAATCAACTAAGCATGACTCACAGTGGCTCACAGTGACTGAAGCGGCAGTGACCGAGCCTGCAGATACCTGAGCTAGGTCCTCTGCAAATATGATATGCTTGCTAGTTGGGTGTTAACAGTGGCAATGGCAGGGTCTCTGACTCTTTTGCCTTCCATTGGGATGCTTTTTCTCCTACTGGGTTGCCTTGTCCAACCTTGATATGAGGGCGTGCACCTGGTCTTAGTGGACCTGTAATTACCCTGTTCTCTTGATATCCCTGGGAGGCCTGCTCATTTGGAAAGGAGGAGCACTTAATCTGAGGGAGAGAAGAGGTTTCTGGGTGAGGGGTGGGGAGAGAGAGGAAGGAATTGAAGGAGGGAAAAATGTCATTGGGATTTATTATATGAGAGAATAGCAGTAAGAAATAAAATAAAATAAAAGCTGAGAGGGGTGGCATACACCTTTAATCCCAGCACTTGAGTGGCAGAGGCAGACAGCTCTCTCTGAGTTCTAAGCTAGCCTGGTCTACAGAGTGAGCTCCAGAATAGCCAGGGCTACACAGAGAAACCCTGTCTCAGAAAAAAAAAACCACTATTCATTACACAATGTTACAATTTTGGAAGAGCATATAAAGGCTGTTCACGCGTAATATAATTACTCAAAGCCACCCCGGCCTCCCTCAGGCTGTAATCTGTAAATCTTTAGTGGCAACATGGAAAATATTGAACACTGTCTCCAGAGGCATTGACCAATGGGAAACACCTCTCTTGGTGATAATATGTATGAATCTCTGCTGACTATCAACTGTCAGTCATACACACATAGTTCCATATATACTGTGCACACATACACAATTTGTAGTAAACATACCATACGCACATGTAGCATACAACCTTATAAATGTATGCACCTTTGGATACAATTACTGTAATATGGGTATTGAGACTATATCAACTATTATATTCAATTAATCGGTGAAAAGAACAGAGTTGCCAACACCAATTATGCTGGTGGAAAGGCTGCATTTTTTAAACTACGTAGCCTACGCTGTGAGGGCACCTGTTTATTACCAACCATTCAAAACGCACACCCTGCTCAGCAAAACTTAGCATGAAGAAAAGCTTTTGTTGGGTGTCCTTTTCTTATTACCAACAGGATTCTAGCATGGGCTTTTAAACAGTCTGCCTGGCTTTTAGAACTGTTTACTTGCACCTCTCACTAGTTAATTCATTTTCAGCACTATTTCCCAGCAATGAGTCCCGAGAAGCAAGTCTTTTATTCTATTAAGATGTTGTTTAGCGATACAGGTTCCTCGTTGGGAAGCACACTGCACGCATGTACAGTGGATGTGATGACCTGTGCTTTAAGAAGTAACAGTGTGCTCCAGAGACACTGTTGTCTGTGTCTGGACTGAGGAACGTGGGCTAGCTGTTCCCAGAGCAGCCCTGAGGAGGTAAGCTCACCTTCAAGCTCTCACAACAAGCCATTCTTCCCCAAACAAATAACTGTTAATAATAAATATACAAAGGAGTTGTGAAGTATAATTTCGAGACACAAGGAGAGAAGAAAGGTCTCTACCTGCTTTATTCTTGGGATAAGATTCACGTAAACATATGTGGGCTCGAGTCAAGAGTGGTCTCTGGCTCAGGGATAACCTGTGTATTAACTTTGTACTGAAGGAAGATCTAGCAACACTGTTCGGCTATGAGAAAGATGCACTTACCTGTGCAGTCATTGGAACGCCAGAGCCTGCTCAGGAACCAACTGAAAATTGGGCTCCACTATCTCCTCCATCCGCTGTGGGGGCACCTCTGTTGGAGGAGACCACACTCTTACATTTATCCACACCTTTAAAATGGCCCTGTCACAGAGATGTCACTCCATCAGAGGAGAGCGATTTCTATGCTCATTTGTGTTTGAAACATGAAAACAACATAACAGCTGCGTGCTGGGTTGAATAAAGAAGATACACATGCATTTAAATCACTTATATCTTACTTTTTTATGATGCAATTGTGAATTATGTTTCTTTTGCATCTGTAATTAGAGGGCAGAACAGATGGTGAAGGCTTCGTTTAAAGTGATGTGTCCATTAAAATAACCTATGCTGCCAAATGATTGTTCAGTGTAACAGGGTGTTCATTCTCCACGGCAGGCACTTTGCTGCGCTGAAATATGTTGCAAAGGCCTCTGGACTATACATGCGCTTATTATTTTTAAGGGCTCTCCAATAAAAGGGTTCAGTGTAGCACAGCTAGCTCTGTACCTCATTCATCTTCCGAGCATATGTTTTACTATATTGTTCTAATTAAAAAGTGACCTTGTATATAATGATCAGAACTCAATACTGAAAATGATTCATATAGGCGCTGGGGATATGGAAAGACTGCCTCAGCCATATTAAACTGGCCAGTATGATAGGATTGGGGCCAGGGGCTCTGGGGGAGAAAAATTTTTTCCCAAGATCATAACTGCAAAGAGTTCAGAAGATTTAGTTCATCTCTGGGACACATTATCTTCTTATTACATGTTACTTCCAGGAGGTTTTCGAGAAAAACAACAACAAAAGCAACAAATACAAAAGGGCAAAAGTTCATCGTAAAGTTTGTTCAAAGCACAGCTTCAAACTTAGCTATTTTCCATTTGGCCAAAGCATATTAACTTCTGTTTTGCTCAAAGCCATTAAAGACCCATTTTGTTTTTGCTTTGCTCGGTCAAGATATTCCAGATTGTTGTTGTTGTTTTATCAAATGAGATCCTGTCTGCTATAATCATAAATATCACTCAACTTCCATTCTAATCACTTCTGAGGACAAAGAGCTTGCAAGCATTTCATAGATTCCCAGAACTCTGCAAAATAATTATGGAGATCACAAGAGTGGCTCCTTCCCTGGGATTTTTGAAATACTTAATCCAACTACACAAAGCCAGAGGAGAAAACAAAAATGATTTTTTATGCAACTTCTGGGGAACAGATTTTTTTTGTGAGCCCAAACTGATGAAACATAAATTCAGAGATGTTAAAATTCCATAAGCAAAGTTAAAATACCAACACCCGAGGAGAAAAAAAATGTGCAACTGAAAAGGAAAAGAGTGCTTTCTCACCCCTTACTTGGAGGATGTCTTTCATAAGTTATCTTCAAATCCTAAGAAATTCAAGACTCAACAATAGGCCAGTAAGGGCAGTGATGATTGGTGTATAGGCAGAAACACCAAAGACTGACCAGAACAAAACACGCACACAATTTTATTTGTGATGAAATTATTTTAATGTAACTAATAGTTACATTTCAGTCAAAGCCTTAGGAATAATATTTGAAAACTCTCCATATTTGCATTTATTGAGTTGTTGCTCGGGGGGTAGGGGGGGTGGAATTTGTACTAGAGGGAGTGCATGTTGAAACCATCTTTTCTGAAGAGCTTGGGCATCCAAAAACTCAGGTGCACATAATCTAGCAATTCTGCCTTAACGACCACTCTTATGAGTCATATAGAAGTGTTGGCTAAATGCCGTGCACCAGGATATTACAAAACCTGGAAACCATAGTAATACTTGGATAATATGGTGTAAAATTTTAATGCCATCATGTAATACCATAATATTTCAGTGTTATTATTATGACATCAGCTCTGTTTGCTTACAAGGAAGAAATCTTATGTTGGGATGAGACACATACAAATTTTCATTCCAAAATCGTTCCTCTAAAATTTATTTTTGGCAAACTGAAGTCTTTCTCTTCGACATCCTCTTAAATTTGGTAAATCAATGAGAGATTCCCATGCTTTGGCAGGTTTTCTACGCCAGCCTTTTTGTGAGTAGTTAATGATCTGTAAACAACCGTTTAAAAGCACCAGGGGAGTTTACCATTTAGAAGAATTCTATAGGGAACTCTATTGTAAAAAGGAAAAATCTTTGGTTAACACAAATATTCACCCTGAAACATCTTTTATTATTTGCCTCTAATTTTACATAAGGTTCTTAAGGTAGACCTGCCAGTCATCACAAAGAGGACTTTTATTTCTATCACAAGTGTTCTCTTCTTTTCTACAACACTGTTGCAATTTGCTCTGTGCCAGGCATGTACAGTGATGTGTGTAAGATTCCGAATGTCACAGGCTTGGTCCTTAGGTTCCTTGTGTAGGTTTCCATGGAATCCCACTTTCTTTTAATTTTTATGGGCATCGCAGGCCTTCTGTGGAGATTATAGGTGAAGTGCAAGTACAGCTGAGCAGAGCATACTTGCCTAGTCCTTGCATGTTCTGGGGAAAGAAGCTAGAAAACTTGCAGGTTCAGTACTGTGGAAGAGATGTTGTGGAAAATCACAGCTCTCCCTGCTGTTTGAAAGCTAGGAATAAGGAAATGGGCTCCCAGTGTCCTTACATGTCCTGATGGGGAGTTAAGTCCATAAATAATACCAGTTCGTAGAAAAGCCATGGGGCTCTGGAAGATGACTAAGGTTGAGGTGCTTTTTTTTTATTTTGTGTGGGGCAATGGAGCATTTGCTCTAGCATGTTTCTTCTTTTCCTTTTACAAATTTTTACTGAATTCACATCATGCCCTCAATCCCACTTATCTCCTCGTCCCGTCAAAACAAAACAACAAAACAAAACAGAAACAACTCACCATGGAAGCTGCAGTGTGTCGCAGTGTGTCATGCAGTGTATCTGCTTGCCCAAATAGCTTTATTTGCAAATGTTCACTGCAGTGCATCACTGGTCTAGTTTAAGGCCTGTGGCTCCTGCTGTACCATCAATACGCTATCACCACAGGGACTCCTCTCGGATGTTGTGTTGTTGTTCGGTGTCATGGAGATCCTGAAGCCTTAGATCTGCAGGACTGGCTCCTTAGCTCACTCCATTGGTTCATAGATGAGGTAGATGTTGGGATGGGCCAACTCAAAGCCCTGGATCTGGCCTGGGTGGTTGGTAATTTGGTTAGCCTACCAGCTCTCTTGCTTTGCCCGGATGAGGAGTAGGGCTGGCTCTTCTGCCTGTGGCAGCTGGCAAAAGGCCCAGCGTATACTTTCATTGCTGTCAATTCCATCCCAAGCTGTTAACTTCTTCAGTCCACATAAAGGCCTGCTTACCCTTTCTTCTGCATAGCTTACTCCAGATGCTGGATAGGAATCCAAAGTGTTAAAACCAGAGACACTAAATCAGTTAGAAGAAAAAGTGGAGAAGAGCCTGTAACACACAGGCACAGAAGACAACTTCCTGAACAGAACACCAACAGCCCAGGCCTTAAGGCCAACAATTAATAAATGGGACCTCATGAGGCTGAGAAGCTTCTGTAAGGCAGGAGACACTGTCAACAGAACAAAGCGACAGCCTTCAGACTGGGAAAAGATTTTCACCAACCCTACATATGACAAAGGTCTAATATCTAAAACATATAAAGAACTCAAGGAATTAAACACCACCAAATCAAATAACCCAATTGAGAAATGGGACTCAGAACTAAACAGAGAATTCTCCACAGAGGAATACTGAATGGCTGAGAAACACTTAAAGAAATGCTCAACCTCCTTAGTGATCAGGGAAATGCAAATCAAAACAACTCTGAGATTCCATCTTATACCCCTCAGAATGGCTAAGATCAAAAATTCAAGTGACACCACATGCTGGTGAGGATGTAGAGAGAGAGGAACACTCCTTCACCACCATACAACAAGAACATTTGCTCAACCATGTTTGTAGCAGCCTTATTCATAATAGCCAGAATATGGGAAAAGTCTAAGTGTCCCTCAGTAGAAGAATGGATAAAGAAACTGTGGTACATTTACACTATGGAATACTACACAGCTATTAAAAACAAGGAATTCCCAAAATTTGTGGACAAATGTATTGAACTAGAAATGATCATGAGTGAGTTAACCCAGAAGCAGAAAGAGTCAAATGGTTTATATTCACTTATATCTGGGCACTAGTCCAAGGGGCATGTCTCATGAAAGTCTTCACTTACCAGGAAAGTGGCACAGAGGGGAGGACATCCTACTGGGACTCTAGGTGAGAGAAGCATGGGAGAATGGGGAAATGGAAGGATCCAGAGGGTCCTAGAAACCTACAAGAAGAACATTATGATGGGCAGATCTGGACACAGGGTCCTGCTCAAAATATGGCACCAGCCAAGGACAATACATGCAGTAAACTTTGAACCCATACCCAGATCTAGCCAATGGACAGGACATTTTCCACAGTTGAGTGGATAGTGGGGTCTGCCTTTCACACATATTCTGGTGCCCCATATTTGACCACGTCCCCTGGATGGGCAGGCCTGGTGGCACTCAGCGGAAGGATAGCAGGCTACCAAGAAGAGACTTGATACCCTCTGAGCTTATACAGGGGGAGGAGGAACCCCTTAGTCACAGTCATAGGGGAGGGGAGTAAGGGGAAAATGGGAGGGAGGGAAGAATGGAGGATACAAGGGATGGGATAACAATTGAGATATAATATAAATAAATTAATAAAATATATTTTTTTAAATCCAAAATGTTGTTTGTAAACACGAGTGTTGTCCTCCACTGGGCTATATCTCAGTATCTGTCTAAGGCAGTGGTTCTCAACCTTCCTAATGTTGTTACCCTTTAATACAGTTCCTCATGTTTCAGTGACCCCCAAGCACAAATTTTTTCTTGTTGCTACCTCTAACTGCAATTGCTACTGTGACTTGTAATTAAATATCTATGTTTTCCGATGGACATAGGCAGTCCCCATGAAAGGGTCATTTTACTCTCAAAGGGGTCATGACCCACAGGTTGAGAACCACTGGTCTAGCACTTCGGCAGGAAGTGCTTATTGTGAAGATGGGTAATTCTGCCAGTGGCTGGGCTCTTTTTATTTACCGGCTTCTCTCCCATCATGCTTGCCTACTTCACACAAGGCCCTAGACCAAATTTAAAGACACTTTGCACTCCCTTAAGATCTCAGACTGCATACCTTCCAGACACAATGTGAGCAATTGAGAGTGAAGAAACTAAGCGTTAGGCGTTCACGATTCAGTCATTTCACAAACTGGAAAACTATTCGAGATGTATTTTTTATTGTTTTGAAATGGAAGCAGGGCATGAGAGTCACACAGGACTGAGGCAGAGTAAAGAGCTGCTATATGTGTTGAGATGGGACTGCCAAATACACTGAGACAAAATGGTTCTTCTTGCTTTTGTTTTCGATTTTTTGACTTGGAAAAAACTCATTCTAAAATATCAATATTTTACATTTTAATATTTGATCTCTAACCAAGATATTTGCCCATCTTGGAGTGATGTTTGGCTTCTTACGCGCTCTTAATCTTCCATACTCACTGTCTTTCACCAACTACATCTATCTTTCTGGGTTAAGACTTTCTGATTTTACCTTCTCAAAGGTCACATCTATAATAATTGTGTTAGCCTACCTGCCAGTAGTCCTTGCTCAATTATTCTAACTCCTACATTTGTGGTTTCCTGAGTAGTGGCGAGGGGGCATGTTCTCTGTTTCCAGACCAGCGAAAGATGTTTGCTTAAGGAATGCCTGTGGTTTATTCCCTCTGCTCCCTGAAAATTAAGGGGCCATAGATCAGAGGAGAAAATGATCATTTAAAGGCCAGGCATGGCATGGCTTGAAACATCCTTCAGCTTAGCATCGATGGCTTGCTCAGGTGATTTTTTTTTTAAGTTTATGTAGCTTGCAATCCATTAAGGACAATTCGAGAAGCCAAGTAACTTTACGCATCTGGCCACCCAGGTGAGCTCTGCCTATGAATGCGAGTGTGAAGGTGTGGGCACACAACTCCCGAGACCCGGAGCATTGTTCATTTCAATTGTGAGTGAAGGGATGACTGACGTGTTTTCACAGGGGATGAGGTGTAGGTCTTGAAGGGACCTGTTGGGGTAAACACACTTAAGATAATAGCATGGGGGCAAGACAAAAGAAGAGTCATTGTGAAAATGCCTTCGACCTGAAACATTCTGATGGAGCTACGCATGAACAATGGACACAAACTGCCTAATGTGGTACATGCACACGGCAATAACCCTTAATGGTGACTGTAAAATGAAGCATTATGTTAGCCAGCAGAAAGGAAAATGCAAATTGATTCTCCTTTTGTTTAGATGTAAGTGCTTACCAAGGTTAGTAGGTATTCAAGGTCTGTGACACCAGAATAATTTGTTTTATTATCATATGAGAAAAAGGAGAGCTCGTGGGGCTGCCTGGGTGACTCAGATGGCCAGATGAAATTCTATAGTTCTGGCTTTAACCATTTCCTTTCAACACATCACACAGCCAGCCTGATGGGGAAGGGGCTGCAGAACCAAAGCCCTTTCAAGGATGAGATGGTAGGATTTTTTTCTGTTAACACAGTAGTGCTTCATTCCTCCACAAGATTGTAGAGCCAGGGCTTGCATTTTAACTCGCAGGGCTTTACGTCTGCAGGGTAGGAGAAACGGTTTTCATCCCAGGCACCCAGACAACCGCAAAATATGCACTAGACCTCACCCTAGGGCCTCCTGGGACAGTAGAGGTAGGGCCATAGGTCTGTGTGTTTGGCAGGAAAATAAGCATTCCTAGCTCTAGCATTATTACTCCATCTCTACAGAATATAGTGCCTATGGGTCCCTAGATTTGGGGTTGGTGTTTACATAAAATAACAGCTTACTGCGTGGATGCTATCACATAGTGACATCCACTGTTTGATCGAACAATTTTGGGTAAGACCATACTGTGTCTATGTAGATGTTGGCTCAGGAAGGGAGAAAGCCGGAAGGTTCATGGAAGCATGCTGAAAGGCAAACCCTTTCATCTGAAACTCGGAGCTACAGTACTATGCCAGTCTCAATACGTTGTTTGCCTTTAACAGTCAGGCTGATCTGTAGAGACACAGACAACGGTCAGAATAGCTTCTCAGAATTTTCCATCCTTCCCTTCCTTCCTATTTCCTCCTGTGCTTTCTTCCGTTCCTCCCTTTCCCTTCCCCACATGCTTTTTCCATTCCTTCTTTCCTTCCTCCCTTCCATTTTCTCTCCTCATTCTTCCCTTGTTCTTTGTGTTCTTAATTTTTGAGCCACCTCCTCAGCCCAACCTCTTGATTTATAAAATATCTTCTAATTGGGATATTCCTTATTATAGACTGCTAAGCAATCAAGTCTTTGCAAGCAAGCAAGGAACCAAAAGAGATCACCACTTAACTTAGTCTTTTGACTATATGGACCAGACCCATCGAGCATTGTGCAACTCAGCTGAGTGCATCCTAAAGGAAGGCCGGGTCACTGTGAGGGCACAGGTGAGATGATGGAGCAACAGTCACAGAACGATCACCAGAACACTCCTTGTCATCTCGTGCTGTGTGACTGGCATTTGGGTTCCTGAGTAGCAGTGCCTGTAGAACATTGCAGGGCAGGCTAAGGAGATGTGAAGGGTACACAGTGTGGAAGGTGACATTCCCAAAGAGGATGTTCCGGTGAGGTGACCATATTTTCTGCTGTGGACACTTTGATGGTCACCAGTACAATTGGAGGGCTCAATCTGAAGTGTGTGGTTGGATATATCACATTGGTCTTTGATCTCACCACCCTACTTGGTGTCTATCATTAAAACTCTCTTTGAGGCCCCAGTGCTCAAGTGCTTGGAGTTCATTTGCAGCCACGTCTGATATTTATGATTAGATTTGGAGGCATATGCCACTTCAGTGCCTGAACAGAAACCAAGGGTCCATTGAGAGCTACAGGAAGGCACCTTGTGATATTGTCAGGTCCCAGCTTTGAAACTATGGCAGAGGGTCATCTGTTGCAGAAGCTGGGCGTGGCTTCTGTTGGCATGAACACAGGACAAAGAGTTAAAGACACTGAGGGTTTCCTTTTGGCCTTCCACTGTCACTAACAAAGTCATCCTGAATTATGGAAACTGGATGAAGGGCAATCAAAAGGAAGTAGTAGAAGCTGGGAAATGAACTGTCCTGAAATTGAGACTTAAGTCTGTGTCATCTGTATAAGCAAAAAGGAAAGAGGAAGATACAGTCCTCTCATGTTCGGGCAGGCTCGGGCTTGTTTACATAAAGCACTACCGACCACATGCCAGGCAGATAAAGAGAAAAGAAACACACACAAACACACACGCGCACACACACACACTCACACAACACACATACCTACACTCACCCACACACAACCACACACCATTCACACATACCCACTCACACACAAACACACACAGACACACACACACCCCTTTGAATGATGGAATGGAATCACTCCTTAAGTTAGTTACTATTCTGAGAATTGTACAAGTGTAGTGCTCCTGAACCATACAAGATGTGATTCATCCTTGGGGAACTTAGGAACAAAACTTTGAATTGATGGTTGCTAGTCTCTTGTACTATTACCCTAAAAATAAATAGAACACTTCCCTTGGGAAACTGTCATTAGCCATCAAGGAGAAAAATCACCAAGAAGATTTATAGTAATTCAGAATAATAAAATGTAAAAATAAAATGAACTATATTAGTGGGTTCTTTGATTTGCAGGCAGTAGAAAATAACTTGAGCTAGCTTAGCCAGAAAAAAAAAAAAAGAAAAGAAAGAAAGAAAAAAAAACGCAATTCATTGGAGAGATGCTGACATTGTGCTGGAGAAATTGAGTCATATGGTTTTAGACAGTGTGGAAATCAGAGTCCTAGGATCTCAAAGAACATTTGGTTCTGTGGCTTTCCTCTTGAGATACACCAGAGCTTTCTGCTAAAGTGAAGAAATCCAGTAAGAAAGAATCTGACTGGTTTTCCAGTCATGGCTAAGGGGATGAATTACAAAAGCCACACATGTCCACTGAATGTCCTTCTTCACGTGACTGTGGATGAGGAATAAATACATTTTTGTTGACTTGATAAGCTTCCTACTTCCAGCCAGCAGTAATATAATAGAATCAAATTGGAGTGATGGACAACAGTCGCTCATTGCAGGCAAGACGCAGCTGAGAAGACGTGGATAACAAGCTGAGCCAGCTTAAAAGAGTTTACAACCTTTCACAGGGTATAGATTTACCACTTTCTTAAAAACACAGAGTGTCTGCTATTACTGCCCAAAGTTCCTACATAGCAATGATTTTGAGGAAACTGAGTTTGGACTGGACCCCCTTAAATTCAACACTGATGATCCAGCTTCCTAGAGATATTTCCAGTCTGGTAATCCATACAAACGCCTTCCTCCAACTTCCCTGATTCTCACTTTCTCAGCTCCCATGTCAGCCTTAATACTTAGTTGACCTCTAGCCTTAGTCAGCAAAGTTCTTGAGATCAGGACTGGGCTTATGTATCCTTGCATCCTGTATTAGTCAGGAATCTCTAGAGGAACAGAACCACTGAGCTGAGAGGGGAAATATGTGTACACATGTACACACACACACACACACACACACACACACACACACACACTTTATCAAGTCAACTTTAAACTAGAACATGAAAATCACACCTAAAAACTGAGAACCTGATGCTTGTTCAGTCACAAGGCTAAATGCTCCAGCAGCCCCAATATAATACTAGAAGCCTAGACATTTCCTGGAGAGCCACTGGTCCCTCGCTACAGTGAAGTCTTGAAAACAATGGTTATACTATTAGTCCAGGAATCATCATTATCATCATCACCACTACCACCACCATCAGCAACAACAACAACAACAACAACAACAACAGAGCAAAGTAACATTGCAACCAGAGGAAAGGCCAAGTGAGTAAAAGCCAAAAGGACCTTCCTCATATCACATCCATTTTAATCTGGACTACTAGCCAGAAGGTTCCATCCACAATTGCATATGTCTTCTCACATCAATCAATACAATCAAGATAGTTCTTCAGGCCATATATTTAGGTGCTTCTATTTTATGACAGGTTGGCATTAGCCATAATATACCCTTGGTCCTTAACAGTGCTTGGAAGATTGCATGTCCTCATCACACGTTGGCCAAATGTGACTTCAAATTGGTAACTAGAAATTTCCATAGAGGATGTTCTTGACAAAGAAAGAACCTTGAGCTGAACAGACATCTTAACATATATCAACTACAACATAGAGCAATGTACTTTCTCATTGCCCTTTTCCATTTAAGAGAATCAAGTGCTGGCTGAATGGGAGTTTCAGGATGTTGCTGGGTTTACATTAATAAAAATTAATAATTGACAGCAATGTGCTGGAGCTTGGACCATGATCACATAGGTTCACTTATTACCTTTCTTTCTCTCAACCCACTTTTGCTTTTTTTTCCCTGCACTTACTGGCCAAGTTTCCCATTAACCCATGCAGAGCCCCAGTGGGCAAGCACTAACTTCTTGATTAACTTTTACCATGGGTTAAGAAAAGAAGCAATCTTGACCACAGTAGCAGCTCAAATGTCAAAGCATGGTTAGGTCTGTACTTTAGATAATTCCAAACATGGTGGCTCTCTATCACTACACTAGCCGTTGGAGAAGTGACGGAGGGGAATTTCTAGCTACTCAGGTATCTTCTTATAGTTTCTTCAATGCCTGGCATGTTCTCTGTGCTGCTGCCATTTGATGCTGCCTGTTTTCCTAACTTGCACTGCACTCTCTCCCCTCTCCCAGGAAATCTTCTCCTGACTGTTTCGATCACATAGGGAGGTTCAAATATCATCTTTTCCAGACCTCTCTACCCCAAGCTATCAAGTGCGTGTCTCCCAGCATTTATGTAGCCTCAATTGCTTTCTTACCATGTTCCTCATATTCCAGTTCATTAAATACAAGCACAAGAACCCAGAGTTCCACTGGAAGAAGTCATGTGAAAGAAAGGCATGTGGTGTGTGCTTGTAATCTCAGCACTACAGAAGATCCCTGAGATTTGTAGGACACAGCCTACATGGGAAGCTCTGGGTTCAATAAAAGGCCCTGTCTCAAAAAGAGAAGCTAGAGGGCATTTGGAAAATGACAACTGAGCTTGTTTTCTGGCCTCCAAGAGCACAAGAACGCATGGCCTCCATAAGTGTGCACATGCATGTGTGTGCATGCATGCACATGCATATGAAAACACACACACATATGTGAATACAAAATTGAGACTTCTATAACACATCTTCCTGTTGGCACCCAGAGTCTCACTAGGTAGCAATGAGAAAGGCTTTTCTAATGCTCCACTTTTCTTCAGATCTGAAGGTAATGGCAGACCATCTAGTACCCTACTGTCCTTGGAATGAAACCAACACAGCAGCAGTATTATATATACTCCAATCTCTGTCTGGATATTTAGGTGATAATTTCAGGTTCAAAGGGTAAACATCCTCACACATTCCCTGAATATCACAGACAAAACCAAAGACAAACACAAAAGTACCGAACACCAACCAAAGTCCAAAGAAACCTGAAGCATATTTTTGTTCCTCAGGGTAGGACACCTCTCACTGTTTCCATTAATATTTACATAAGGTCACATGCTATTTGGGTTGTGTAAATTGTATGACTCATGTACACTGTATACCTTGTATACATTTACATAATTGATTACTTAGACTATATAAACCGGTATGCATGTGTGCAACAACCTTTCCTGAGTCTGGAGTGATCAATCACATACACAGAGAGAGTAAAAGGCTAGGAAAAAGTTAGTGTCTTTATTGCTCTGTAGGCAAGTATCATTGGATGTTAAAAAGAGCACAGAATTTTGAACGATTTTTACTAAAAATTCCCACTTTTGCACAGGCTAGTGATATTGAACTGGCTTATCAACAATCAAGGCCAATGTGACCATTTGCCTAATTTAGGACTCAGTGGAATAGGGATTGGTTTTGAACTCCTCACAGGGTACAGGGGAAGAAGAGCCATCTGGTGGAATAAACTAAATGCATAAGTCCCTTTTAACCCATCGTCTCTGACAACAGGGGGTGGGGGGGGGGAGAGAGAGACTAACTCGTTGACCACAGAGCTCTCTCTGTTCATAGTAAGAAGCACGCTTTGCCTCTGAGGAGTCCACCAGCGACCGATAACATGGAGAAAGAGAAAGAACAGGTTGACAGGAATCCCTGGCTCTCCCCTGACTCACTTTAGGAGACCATTAAGGAAGGAGTCTTGCTGTAAAGTACACCTCTCTTCCTCTGATGACAGTGACAACCAGGGCGACTTGAGTCAGGAGGCACCCTGCTCTCCTTTGACAAACAAACACCCACTCTGGTAAGTGCCCTTTAATGTGCATGGAGTCTTTGTCTAGGAAAAGGATGCACAGTTGGCCAGTAGAGAGCTGTAAGGGAATAGCTCTGACATGCCGATAAAGCGTCTTGGTTTACATTGGACTTGACTTTATCATTTACTGAAGGATATTATTAGTGTAGAGATGATAGGCAGTCTCTGCCTTCTCGAACAAGAGCCAGGGAAATGTATACGAACAAAAGGTCTGCTGTGGAGACTCAGACCCTGTTTGTTCAGTGACTTCGGGATCCTAATCCTACAACTCAGCAGAGATAAGGCCCGAGGCAGAGGAAAAATAGCCCACCCAGCGTGGGGGGCCCCCAGGAAGAAGAGTGAAAGTCAATCGTGTGAAAAATGGAAGTTCATCCAACACTGAGCATGTGTGTGGTGTTCCCCTGTTGCAAATTTGATATTATAAAAATAGATTTGCTCTTTGGGGCCAGATGGCATGCAATACTTCTGAAGTAAAATTTAGTCTGATGACAAAGGTCATCACTAGCAAGGAGCCATTTGGACCGGGCTTGTTCAGAGCTTGTTGCATCCTTTGTATCACACATCTAGTGCTTGTTGAATTGTTCGCATCAGCAAGTATGTCTCCTTCCTTTAGTGCAAACACACACACACACATGCCCATGACTCCCAGTGACATAGACATAGTCAGCCA